>NC_062579.1:66550326-67156159 GCF_022837055.1 Prionailurus viverrinus | reverse complement strand
GAACCAGTTACTGCCAGGGAACTTGCTCCCTCCGTGCAAATACCCAACGCTGTGCTTCCAAGGAGCCACCCATCCGACAGCAGGTCTAACTCCCTCCCGCTGCCACAGGGCCCCTCCTGAAGTGGATCACCTAAGGAGAAGCGAGTTAAGCCTGCCCCTCCTGCCCCCGAGCACCTTGTCTACCCACCCTAGCTAATACACCAGATCCCCAGCACCACAAGCTTGGCAGTGTGCAAGTAGCCCAGACGGGCCATGCCACCCCACAGTGAATCCCGCCCCTAGGAGAGGGGAAGAGAAGGCACACACCAGTCTGACTGTGGCCCCAGCGGTGGGCTGGGGGAAGACATCAGGTCTGACTGTGGCTCCGCCCACCAGCTCCAGTTATACACCAGGGCACAGGGGAAATGCCCTACAGGTCCACACCACTCCAGGGACTATCCAAAATGACAAAACGGAAGAATTCCCCTCAGAAGAATATCCAGGAAATAACAACAGCTAATGAACTGATCAAAAAGGATTTAAATAATATAACAGAAAGTGAATTTAGAATAATAGTCATAAAATTAATCGCTGGGCTTGAAAACAGTATAGAGGACAGCAGAGAATCTCTTGCTACAGAGATCAAGGGACTAAGGAACAGTCAGGAGGAGCTGAAAAACGCTTTCAACGAATGCAAAACAAATGGAAACGACGACGGCTCGGATTGAAGAGGCAGAGGAGAGAATAGGTGAACTAGAAGATAAAGTTATGGAAAAAGAGGACGCTGAGAGAAAGAGAGATAAAAAAATCCAGGAGTATGAGGGGAAAATTAGAGAACTAAGTGATACACTAAAGAGAAATAATATATGCATAATTGGTATCCCAGAGGAGGAAGAGAGAGGGAAAGGTGTTGAAGGGGTACTTGAAGAAATAATAGCTGAGAACGTCCCTGAACTGGGGAAGGAAAAAGGCATTGAAATCCAAGAGGCACAGAGAACTCCCTTCAGATGTAACTTGAATCAATCTTCTAAACAACATATCATAGTGAAACTGGCAAAATACAAGGATAAAGAGAAAATTCTGAAAGCAAAAGGGGTAAACGTGCCCTCACATATAAAGGGAGATCTATAAGACTCGTGACAGATCTCTCTTTTGAAACTTGACTGGCCAGAAAGAATTGGCACGAGATCTACAATATGCTGAACAGAAAAACTATGCAGCCGAGAATCCTTTATCCAGCAAGTCTGTCATTTAGAATAGAAGGAGAGATAAAGGTCTTCCCAAACAAACAAAAACTGAAGGAATTAGTCACCACTAAACCAGCCCTACAAGATATCCTAAGGGGGATCCTGGGAGACAAAGTATCAGAGACATCGCTACAAGCATAAAACATACAGACATCACAATGACTCTACACCCGTATCTTTCTATAATAACACTGAATGTAAATGGATTAAATGCACGAACCTAAGGACATAGGGTATCAGAATGGATAAAAAAACAAGACCCATCTATTTGCTGTCTACAAGAGACTCATTTTAGACCTGAGGACACCTTTAGATTGAGAGTGAGGGGATGGAGAACTATTTATCATGCTACTGGAAGCCAAAAGAAAGCTGGAGTACCCATATTTATATCAGACAAACTAGACTTTAAATTAAAGGCTGGAACAAGAGATGAAGAAGGGCATTATTTAATAATCACAGGGTCTATCCATCAAGAAGAGCTAACAATTATAAATGTCTATGCACCAAATACCGGAGCCCCCAAATATATAAAACAATTACTCATAAACATAAGCAACCTTATTGATAAGAATGTGGTAATTGCAAGGGACTGTAACACTCCACTTACAGAAATGGATAGATCATTGTGACACACGGTCAATAAAGAAACAAGGGCCCTGAATGACACATTGGATCAGATGGACTTGACAGATAGATTTAGAACTCTGCTTCCCAAAGCAACAGAATAGACTTTCTGCTCGAGTGCACATGGAACATTCTCCAAGATAGATCACATACTGGGTCACAAAACAGCCCTTCAAAAGTATACAAGAATTGAAATTATACCATGCATACTTTCAGACCACAAGGTTATGAAGCTTGAAATCAACCACAGGAAAAAGTCTGGAAAACCTCCAAAAGCATGGAGGTTAAAGAACACCCTACTAAAGAATGAGTAGGTCAACCAGGCAATTAGAGAAGAAATTAAAAAACGTATGGAAACAAACAAAAATGAAAATACAACAATCCAAACACTTTGGGATGCAGCTCAGGCAGTCCTGAGAGGAAAATCCATCGCAACCCAGGCCTATCTCAAGAAACAAGAAAAATCCCAAATACAAAATCTAACAGCACACCTAAAGGAACTAGAAGCAGAACAGCAAAGGCAGCCTAAACCCAGCAGAAGAAGAGAAATAATAAAGATCAGAGCAGAAATAAACAATATAGAATCTAAAAAACTGTAGAGCAGATCAACGAAACCAAGAGTTGGTTTTTTGAAAAAATAAACAAAATTGACAAACCTCTAGCCAGGCTTCTCAAAAAGAAAAGGGAGATGACCCAAATAGATAAAATCATGAATGAAAATGGAATTATTACAACCAATCCCTCAGAGATACAAACAATTATCAGGGAATATAATGAAAAATTATATGCCAACAAATTGGACAACCTGGAAGAAATGGACAAATTCCTGAACACCCACACTCTTCCAAAACTGAATCAGAAGGAAATAGATAGCTTGAACAGACCCATAACCAATGAAGAAATTGAATCGGTTATCAAAAATCTCCCAACAAATTAGAGTCCAGGACCACAAGGCTTCCCAGGGGAGGTCTACCAGACGTTTAAAGCAGAGATAATACCTATCCTTCTCAAGCTATTCCAAGAAATAGTAACGGAAGGAAAACTTCCAAACTCATTCTATGAAGCCAGTATTACTTTGATTCCTAAACCAGACAGAGACCCAGTAAAAAAAGAGAACTACAGGCCAATATCCCTGATGAATATGGATGCAAAAATTCTCAATAAGATACTAGCAAATCGAATTCAACAGCATATCGAAAGAATGATTCACCATGATCAAGTGGGATTCATTCCTGGGATGCAGGGCTGGTTCAACATTCTCAAATCAACCAACGTGATATGTCACATTAATCAAAGAAAAGATAAGAACCATATGATCCTGTCAATCGATGCAGAAAAGGCCTTTGACAAAATCCAGCACCCTTTCTTAATAAAAACCCTTGAGAAAGTCGGGATAGAAGGAACATACTTAAACATCATAAAAGCCATTTATGAAAAGCCCACAGCTAACATCATCCGTAATGGGGAAAAACTGAGAGCTTTTCCCTGAGATCAGGAACACGACAGGGATGCCCACTCTCACCGCTGTTGTTCAACATAGTGCTGGAAGCTCTAGCATCAGCAATCAGACAACAAAAGGAAATCAAAGGCATCAAAATTGGCAAAGATGAAGTCAAGCTTTCGCTTTTTGCAGATGACATGATATTATACATGGAAAATCCGATAGACTCCACCAGAAGTCTGCTAGAACTGATACATGAATTCAGCAAGTTGCAGGATACAAAATCAATGTACAGAAATCAGTTGCATTCTTATACACTAACAATGAAGCAACAGAAAGACAAATAAAGAAACTGATCCCATTCACAATTGCACCAAGAAGCATAAAATACCTAGGAATAAACCTAATCAAAGATGTAAAAGATCTGTATGCTGAAAACTATGAAAGATTATGAAGGTAGTTGAAGAAGATATAAAGAAATGGAAAGACATTCCCTGCTCATGGATTGGAAGAATAAATATTGTCAAAATGTCAATACTACCCAAAGCTATCTACACATTCAATGCAATCCCAATCAAAATTGCACTAGCATTCTTCTCGAAACTAGAACAAGCAATCCTAAAATTCATATGGAACCACAAAAGGCCCCGAATAGACAAAGTAATTTTGAAGAAGAAGACCAAAGCAGGAGGCATCACAATCCCAGACTTTAGCCTCTACTCCAAAGCTGTCATCATCAAGACAGCATGGTATTGGCACAAAAACAGACACATAGACCAATGGAATAGAATAGAAACCCCAGAACTAGACCCACAAACGTATGGCCAACTCATCTTTAGCAAAGTAGTAAAGAACATCCAATTGAAAAAAGACAGTCTCTTTAACAAATCGTGCTGGGAGAACTGGACAGCAACATGCAGAAGATTGAAACTAGACCACTTTCTCACACCATTCACAAAAATAAACTCAAAATGGATAAAGGACCTGAATGTGAGACAGGAAACCATCGAAACCCTAGATGAGAAGGCAGGAAAAGACCTCTCTGACCTCAGCTGTAGCAATCTCTTATTCGACACATCCCCAAAGGCAAGGGAATTAAAAACAAAAATGAACTACTGGGACCTTATGAAGATAAAAAGCTTCTGCAAAGCAAAGGAAACAACCAACAAAACTAAAAGGCAACCAACGGAATGGGAAAAGATATTTGCAAATGACATATCAGACAAAGGGCTAGTATCCAAAATCTATAAAGAGCTCACCAACCTCACACCCGAAAAACAAATAACCCAGTGAAGAAATGGGCAGAAAGCATGAATAGACACTTCTCTAAAGAAGACATCTGGATGGCCAACAGGCACATGAAAAGATGTTCAACGTCGCTCCTTATCAGGGAAATACAAATCAAAACCACATTCAGATATCACCTCACACCAGAGTGGCCAAAATGAACAAATCAGGAGACTATAGATGCGGGAGAGGATGTGGAGAAACGGGAACCCTCTTGCACTGTTGGTGGGAATGCAAACTGCTGCAGTCACACTGGAAAACAGTGTGGAGGCTCCTCAAAAAATGAAAAATAGACCTACCCTATGACCCAGTAGTAGCACTGCTAGGATTTTACCCAAGGGATACAGGAGTGCTGATGCATAGGGGCACTTGTACCCCAATGTTTATAGCAGCACTCTCAACAATAGCCAAATTATGGAAAGAGCCTAAATGTCTATCAACTGATGAATGGATAAAGAAATTGTGGTTTATATACACAATGGAGTACTACAGGGCAATGAGAAAGAACGAAATATGTTCCTTTGTAGCAACGTGGATGGAACTGGAGAGTGTGATGCTTAGTGAAATAAGCCATACAGAGAAAGACAGATACCATATGGTTTCACTCTTATGTGGATCCTGAGAAGGAAGGGGGAAGGGGAGGGGAAGGAAAAAAAGGAGAGGTTAGAGTGGGAGGGAGCCAAACATAAGAGACTCTTAAAAACTGAGAACAAACTGAGGGTTGATGGGGGGTGGGAGGGAGGGGAGGGTGGGTGATGGGTATTGAGGAGGGCACCTTTTGGGATGAGCACTGGGTGTTGTATGGAAACCAATTTGACAATAAATTTCATATATTTAAATAAATAAATAAAAAATAAATAAATAAAAATAAATAAAAATAATTCATCAAAGGAGCTCTTTTATCCTGGAAGTTTTATAGTTTTTCAAAGTTGACAATTATAACTTTGAAAAATTATTGAATTGATCCAACAAAAGAAATATATATATATATATATATATATATATATTCACTTGTTGCTGAACTTAAAGTGTTAAGAAAAAAAATAATAGAGTGTTATTATTCAGCTTAGTTCAAACATTATATCCCAAAACAGAACTCAATGCTATTACTTTCACACTATAAGAGACTATTAATCCATAACTCATCTATTGTCTAATAAGGGCTTAATATCCAAAAGATACGAAGAACTTATACAACTTAACATCAAAAAGCAATCTGATTAAAAAATAGGCAAAGACTTCACCCATATGAGGACTTTAAGACATAGAACAGATAAACACATGGGAAGGGAAGAAGAAACAATATAAAAACAGGGAGGGGAACAAAACATAAGAGACTCTTAAATATGGAGAACAAACAGAGGGTTACTGGAGGAGTTGTGGGAGGGGGATGGGTTAAATGTGTAAGGGGCATCAAGGAATCTACCCCTGAAATCAGTGTTGCACTATATGCTAACTTGGATGTAAATTTATAAAATAATCATAATAATATAAAAAAGAAAAAAAATGGGCAAAGGGTATGAATAGATATTTTTCCGAAGAAGAAAACATATGGATGACCAATAGACACATGAAAGATGCTCAACATCACTGATCATCAGGGAAATGCAAATCAAAACCACAATTACATATCAGCTTAAATCTACCAAAATATTTAAATTAAAAAAGATAAGGAATGATACATTTTGGTAAGTATATGGAATAAAAAAGGGACCCTCACATGCTCTTGGTGGTAATGTAAATTGGTAGAGCCCCTGTGGAATACAGTATGGAGGTTCCTCAGAAAGTTAATGAAAATACTATATGTTCCAATAATTCCATGACTGGGTATTTACCCAAACAAAATAGAAACACTAATTTGAAAATATATATATGCACCCTTGTGTTTATTGCAGCATTATTACAATAGTCAAGATATGAAAGCAACTTAAGTGTCCATTGTTAGATGAATGGGTAAAGAATGCAATACACACACACACACACATGCACACACACACACACACTGGAATGTTATGCAGCAAGGAAAAGGGGTGGGATGTTTGCCATTTGCAGCAATACGGAAGGAACAGGAGGGTATTACAATAAGTGAAATAAGTCAGACTGAGAACGACAAATAACTTATGTTTTCACTGACATATAGAATCTAAAAAACAGGGGCGCCTGGGTGGCGCAGTCGGTTAAGCGTCCGACTTCAGCCAGGTCACGATCTCGCGGTCCGTGAGTTCGAGCCCCGCATCAGGCTCTGGGCTGATGGCTCAGAGCCTGGAGCTTGTTTCCGATTCTGTGTCTCCCTCTCTCTCTGCCCCTCCCCCGTTCATGCTCTGTCTCTCTCTGTCCCAAAAATAAATAAATGTTGAAAAAAAAATTAAAAAAAAAACAAACACAGAAACAAACAAATATACAAAAAAGCAGAATGAGACCTATAAATACAAAGAAAAACCTAATGGTTGCCAAGGGGAGAGACATTGGGTAAATGGGAAGAATGGTTGAAGGAGAGTGGGAGATACAGACTTTCAGTTATGGAATGAATAAGTCATGGGAGTAAAAGGCACAGCATAGGGAATATGCTTAATGACATTACTATACAATAGCAGTGTATGGTGACAGAGTGTATCTACACTTGTCGTGAGCATGTGATAATGTATAGAGAAGTTGAACCACTATGTTGTACACCTGAAAGTAATATAACATTGTGTGCCAATTACACTCAAAAAAATTTTTTTAAGTCATCCATTGTCAAATCAACCCTAATCTTCAACAAATTTGTTTGATTCATCTATGTTATAGTTATAGGTATTCTTAAACTCAAAATACTCATTCTGAAGTATTTTCAGTATATATATTCTTTGGCATTGGATTGGTATTACAGATAGTTTGCTACAAAAAGGAATCTTTCCTTCCTACCATTGATCATGGATAATCCCTCATCTATAATAATAAAAATGTAAGAAATTTTCAAAACCTTAGCTGTGAATCATCAGAAAATGTAATTTGCTCCAAGTCTTTATGAATTCAATGAGTGAAAAAGTCATGCATATTGATTTGCTGTTTATTATGTAATTGTTGGACTGGCACAATTATGAAAAAAATTGAACATATCAGAAGTCACATTAATTTCATTGAAAATTATGTTTTGCTAAAAATGAATTTGAGGCAACTGTGATATTTGATGCACCAAGGAGGAAACCATTAAACAACAATAACAGTTTATTTTAAATGTAATTTCAGTACACAGAATACTGAAATTCAGCAACCCTCTATCATTCTAATTTGCATCCAAAAAATGTCTCCACTTTTGTTCTTAACATTGATGATAATGCAAATAATTTATAGATATATTATGAATGCTTAAATATTAGAATTAGAACTTTAAGAATCACCTATAAGAATAAAAAGGCTACTCTCTAAACCTGCTAAAAATGAAGTCCACATAAATTGTGTTACTATGAGTACAACTGTTCTTCTGTTGTTTTAAGTGATGTCTAATAGTTTTCTACTAGTGTTCTATAGCAAACAACAGTTGTAGTAGTGTTGGCTTCAAATGACTTGCACTCTAGCAGCAAAGTTTGTTTTATGGCTTAGGCACACTCATATTTGACATAGTGCCCCAAGAGTAAAATAATAAACCATGCATGGCTAGTTACCATTTCTACTTAAAAAGTGAAGATCTGTTTTTACTAATACATAAGATGTAGTCATAAATGTTTTCAACTGAAATGTTACAAAAAAATGTCTGGATCCTCTTTTGAAAAAATATATTTTTCATAGCAAATTGTTAGCTTTCTTATATTTCTCTATACATGGGAGTGATTTAACAAGGCTCCTTTAATGTACAATATTTCATTTTTTTCAATATTCCATTTTTGAAGATGTGAAAACCAACTCTGATTTTCTTAAAGCAAACATTAACCTAGGTAAAATGTATTTGTATTTCAGTCACTATTCTAAATGCTAAAAATATAAAAGGAACAAAGCAAACCATGATCACATGGAACTTATGCCCTAAGGGAAAGAGCAGAGTATTTCACCTAATGGCTGTGTATTTTAAAATATTTTGCATTTTGAAATGTATTTTGGTCCTCTGAAATGTACTCTGTGTGAATTTAATATGCTGCTATAAATCATGCCATTCTGTTTTGCACCACTTTCAACCCTCTACTCCAGTCAGGCTGTTTTCTTTAGTGTCCCACTTATAAACCACTCCCCCTCCTTTCAAATACATCCATACTTCTTATAATTCAAATTATTCTTTCCACTTTTTGTCCTTTTCATCTCCACCTGTGAGAATCCCAGCCAACTTTTAGAGCAAGTGTGATGTATGTAGTTTAAATTTTACCTCATCCCTAAAACCCTCCCAATCACTCCAACATTTGCTTATTATTTCCTCCTGTGAAATTTATTTGTACAAATTAATGAAATAATTATTGTATTTCTGATGAAAGTATAAAATTTAAAACTATTAAAATATATCTGAAATGGATTTAGAACATCATCGAAACTAACTTCATTTTATAGCAGAGAAAACGGAGTCCTAGAGACTGAGTGATTTATTCATAGTTAAGCAGATTACAAAGGCAGAACTGTGTCTGGAGTCCCAGCACCTGATTGGCAGTAAAGTTCTTTTTCCACTCCACCAAACTGCACGAGTTTATTTTGATTGTTTTTTTCTGGTCATTAATCTATGTTTTAAAATGATAAGATGAAAACTCTAAATGCCTTAGTTTATGATAACATTTCCCAAGGTTAGTTCATCTATTTAGAAAGCACAGTGCTTGGGGCGCCTGGGTGGTGCAGTCGGTTAAGCGTCCGACTTCAGCCAGGTCACGATCTCGCGGTCCGTGAGTTCGAGCCCCGCGTCGGGCTCTGGGCTGATGGCTCAGAGCCTGGAGCCTGTTTCCGATTCTGTGTCTCCCTCTCTCTCTGCCCCTCCCCCGTTCATGCTCTGTCTCTCTCTGTCCCAAAAATAAATAAACGTTGAAAAAAAAATTTTAGAAAGCACAGTGCTTTATTTCTACTGTAGATCTCCCCCACACATCTGCCTCTCAAAAACCATGTGGCAATTTTTATCTGATTAATTATAAATTGTTTTGTTCATCTGTGCTTAAGCTGCTACTGTTTCAAATCATCCTTGTAGGAAACTTTCTTTAAAATCAATCATCAAAGATAATATTTTATTTTGCATAATTCTTTCTCTCTTTTGTCTAGCTTCATTATTTTCATTATTCTGTCTTCTAGGTCACTAACCTCTGGTCCTTGCAGACTGCTGTTCATCACATCAAGCCTGTTTCCAATTTTATGTATTGTATTCATCATCTTTGATTGACTCTTCTTTTTAACTCTTTTGTCTCTGTGATAAGGGTCTCAGTGATGTCTTCAATTCTTTTCTCAAGCCCAATACGTATTTTTATGTTTATTGCTGTAAATTCTCCATCTGGCATGTTACTAATATATGTTTGGCTTAAATCTCGCCATGGCCTTATCTTGTCCTTTCATGGGGGATAAATTCCTCCATCTTAGCATTTTGTCTCCACCAAAAAATCCACTAGAACTGATAAACAAATTCATTAATGTCACAGGAAACAAAATCAACACACAGAAATCTGTTGCATTTTTATACAGCAATAGAAAAAGCAGAAAGAGAATTTAAGGAATCAATCCCATTTACAATTGTACCAAAAACAATAAGATACCTAGGAAGAAACCTAACCGAACAGGTGAAAGCCCTCTACTGTGAAAACTATAAAACACAGAGGAAAGGGACTGAAGATGACACAATGAAATGGAAAGACATCCCATGTTCATGGATTCAGTGAACAAATATTGTTAAAATGTTTATATACTACCCAAAGCATTCTACACATTTAATGCAATCCCTATCAAAATACTAAAAGCATTTTCCACAGAACAACAACAAACAATTCTAAAATTTGTATGGAACCATAAAAGACCCCAAATGGTCAAAGCAACCTTACAAAAAAACAGCAATGCTTGAAGCATCACAATTCCAGACTTCAAGTTATATAAGAAACCTTAGTGACCAAATCAGTATGGCACTGGCACATATAGTATTGGGAAAACTGGACAGCAACATGAAAAAGACCGAAACTGGACCACTTTCCTACGCCATACACAAAAATAAATTCAAACTAGATGAAAGATATAAATGTGAGACTTGAATACATAAAAATCCTGGAAAAGAACACAGGCAGTAACCTCTTTGACATTGGTCTTGGCAACTTCTTTCTAGATATGTCACCTGGGGCAAGGGAAACAGAAGCAAAAATAAACTATTGGGATTTCATAAAAACAAAATTTTCTGTACAGCAAAGGAATCAATTGACCAAACTAACAGACAACCTATGGAAAGGGAGAAGATATTTGTAGATTACATATATGATAAAGGGTTAGTCCCCCAAATATATAAAGAACTTATAAAAATCAACACCCCAAAAACAAATAGTCCAATTAATAAATGGACAGAAGACATGAGTAGACATTTTTCCAGTGATGGCATACAGATGGACAACAGACAAGTGAGAAGATTCTCAACATTACTGATCATCAAAGAAATACAAATCAAAATTACTTGAGATATTACTTCACACCTGTCAGAATGGCTAAAATGGTTAACAACACAAGAAACAACAGGTACTAGTGAGGATGTGGAGAAAGAGGAACCCTCTTGCACTGTTGGTGGAAATGCAAATTGGTGTAGCCATTCTGGAAAACAGTATGGAGGTTCCTCAAAAAGTTAAAAATAGAGCTACCTTGCAATGCAGCAATTGCACTACAATTTAGGTATTTACCCAAAAAATACAAAAATACTAATGCAAAAGGGTACATGTACCGGATGTTTATAGAAGCATTATCTACAATAGCCAATTAATGGAAACATCCCAAATGTCCATTAACTGATAAATGGATAAAGAAGAAATGGTATATATATGCAATGGAATATTACTCAATCATCAAAATGAATGAAATCTTGCCATTTGCAATGAAATGGATGGAACAGGAGAGTATTATGCTAAGTCAAATAAGTCAGTCAGAAAAACAAATAGCATACGATTTCAGTTATGTGTAGAATTAAGACTCAAAACAAAATAAAGGGAAAAAGAGAGAGAGAGAGGTAAGCCAAGAATCAGACTCTTAACTATAGAGAACAAACTGATGATTAACAGAGGGAAGGTGGGTGGGGAGATGTGTAAAATAAGCGATGGGTATTAAGAACTGCATTTATTTTGATTACCACTGTGTGTTGTATGGAAGTGCTGAATCACTATATTGTACACTTGAAACAATATTACACTGTATGTTAACTATCTAGAATTTAAATAGAACCTTTAAAAAAAAATTTTAGGGGCGCCTGGGTGGCGCAGTCGGTTAAGTGTCCGACTTCAGCCAGGTCACGATCTTGCGGTCCGGGAGTTCGAGCCCCGCGTCAGGCTCTGGGCTGATGGCTCAGAGCCTGGAGCCTGTTTCCCATTCTGTGTTTCCCTCTCTCTCTGCCCCTCCCCTGTTCATGCTCTGTCTCTCTCTGTCCCCAAAATAAATAAACGTTGAAAAAAAAATTTAAAAAAAACCAAACTTTAAATTGATGAACTTTGAGTAAAGCCAAAGTTCTCCATAATGTGGGTGGGCCCCATCCACACATTTGAAGGCCTTAATAGAACAAAGATTGACCTTTCCTGAACAACCTGAGTACCTTTGGACATTGAACTCCAACTCATTCCTGAGTCTGAAACTTGCTGGATAACTCCATCAATTTTTTTTTCCCATCAGATTTTTGATTCACCAGGTCTCCACAATTGTGTAAGTCAATTCCTTAAAGCAAATCCCTCTATATTCATATCCAAAAAAAATAAAAAGAACAACAGCAACAACAACAAAACAACAATGACAAATCCAGAATAATAGTTTTGGACCATGGAGTTCTTAAAGAAGAAAACAAGTAAGCTAATAAGGTAAGGTGAAATCACAGATAGTTTTCACTAAGTACGTCAGGTATTTTAATGGTTATATCAAAAACTGGAAATTAGCCTTAGACTTATTGGTTTTCGTTTAATTTTTTAGTCTGAAATATTATAGTTAGTATAATTTGTGTGTTCTGTCTTAAGCATCTTAGCTTCTTAATATAGTAGTTGCAAATACATTTAAGCTATTATTTATGTAGTCATCAAACATAATTTTAACCAAAAAAGATACAAATCTAAACCTTTGTTTTACCAATAGTTTTAAATCATGCAAAAAATATCAACAAGGAAATTCCATAGCATAGAAAACCATATTAAAAGCACTAATTTGGAGAAATAAACAGCATATATTTTTAAAAGATTTTTGTTTTCACACTCAAATATTTTTAATAGTGTGGTTTTTGTGAGCTAGATTAAATCTAACTCTTTAAATATTTATTTGTAACAGCTTTTTTGAGGTAAAATTGCTATACAATAAATTGCACTTTTTAATCTACAAAATTTGATAAATTTGGAATATGTACACATCCCTAAAAGGAAGAACCCAATGAAGTAGTGAACATATCCATCACCTAAAACAAAACTCTACTATTTCCCATACCTCCACACTGCTGCTAACTACTGCTTTCTGCCTTGTGCCACTATAGGCTAGTTTGCATTTTCTACAATTTTTGTAAATTGTTGTCTTTTTTAAACTAGGTTCTTTAACTCAGCATTGTTGAGATTAAACCATATTTTACCTGTATCATTAATTAATTCATTTTTATTGTCAAATAGTATCCCATCATATAAATATATCAATGTGTGTTTATCCCCTAACTTATTGATGGAAATTTTGAGTGGCTTACTTTTTTTGACTATTATAAGTAAAACTGCTATGAATATTCCTATGCAAATCTTTGTATAGACATACATTTCTTTTATTTTAGGTAAATACTCAAGAGTGGAATGTCTAGATCATATGATAGGTGTATAATTACATTTTAAGAAATTTCTAAACCGTTTACCTAAGTGGTCCCATTTACATTTCAACTAGAAATGCTCCAGTTTCTCCACATCCTTACCAACACTTTGGTCAATAATTGGTGCATATGATCAGTTTTTAAGATTTTAGGCATTGTAATTGGTGTGTAAAATGAGTATTAATTTGCATTTCCTTAATGACTAATGATACCGAGCATCTTCTGATGTGCTTCTTTGTCATATATATAATATCTTCAGTGAACTGTATGTCCAAATATACTGCCCATTTTGTAATTGGGTTGATGCCATTCTTATTTTTCAGTTTTTAGAGTTCTATAAGTTCTGAACCCATGTCCTTTGTCAGGTAGATGATTTTTTTGTAATATTTTTCTTATACAATGACTTCTCTTTTTATTTTCTTGAAAGTATCTTATTAAGAGAATTTAAATTTTGATGAGGTCAATTTTATCAATTTACAGATCTTTTACAGATCATGCTTCTGATGTCATATTTAATAACATTACCTAATCCAAAGTCACACATTTTTCCTCCTTTTTTTCCCTAGAATATTTGTGGTGTTAGGTGTTATACTTAAGTCAGTAATCTATTTTCTTCTATAATTTTGAGTTAATTTTGTATATTATTCAAGTTATGGATCCACATTCATTTTTACACACCTTAATATCTATTGTTTTCAGCACAATTTGTTCAAAATACTATTCTTTCTTTTTTGAATTACCTTTGCACCTTTGTCAAAATTAGTTTCACTCTGGTGGAGTGTTAAATACCAGTTAGGTCAAGGTGGTTAATAGTGACATTCAAGTAAACTATGACCTTCTGGCTCTCACTATTTAGTATATCAATTAATGAAGGAAGTGCATTGAAATCCCACATTAAAATTGTCAATTTTTCTATATCTCTCTGAAGTTCTATTAGTTGTTTTCTTCTTATGTTTTGAAGTTATGTTACTGGGTGCATAAACATGTAAAGAATATTATGGCCTCTGGATGAATTGATGCATTTATCAATATGAAATATATTTATCTCTGTTACTATTTTATTACTCTTGTGTCTATTTTTCATGATATTAAAATAGTTTCTACAACTTCTCTTGCCTATTATTTTATGGTATGTGATTTTCCATCACTTTAATTTTAATCTATTTGCATCTTTATATCTAAAATGCATTTTTTTGTAGATAGCATACAGTAGCCTTGTTTTCTTTTTAAATGAAATCTGACAATCTTTTCATTTCCACACTGGTAATTAGACCCATTACATTTAATTTGATTATTGATATGTTTAAGATATATTTAATAATTTTGCTATTTTTATTTGTTCCACATTATTCTGTTTTGATTTTCTGCCTTTTTAAAGATTGAACATTTTTATGATTCAAACTTATGTCCTTTGTTGTCTTCTTTTTTAATATATTTCTAAATTATTATTTTAGTCTTTGCTTTAGGATTAATTATATATATATCTTTAATGTATCACAGATTACCTTCATGTAATATTATACTACTTCACATATAATATAAAAACTTTACAATAATATATTTCCATTTTGGTCACCATTTCTAGTACTCTTCATTCCTATGTGTTCATTGATATTTTTATCTCATTTAATTTCTTTGTGCTTTACAGCCTTTCTTTAACATTCTTGTAATTCAAGTCTGCTGGTGATAAATTCTTTCAGTTTGGTATGTCAGGACTATATTTTGCCTTCAATTTTAAAAATATTTTCACTGGGTGGCTCAGTTGGTTAAACATCTGACTTCAGCTCAGAGTATGATCTCACAGTTTGTGGGTTGGAGACCCACTTTAGGCTCTGTTCTGACATGTCAGATCCCGAAGCCTGCTTTGGATTCTGTGTATACCTCTCTCTCTACCTCTTCCCAACTCATGCTCTGTCTCTCTCTCTGAGAAATAAATACACATTAAAAAAATATTTTCACTGGCTGTAAAATTCTATGTTGACATTTTTTTCCAGAACTTTCAAGATGTTTCCCCACCATTTTCTCACTTGAATTGTTTCAGACAAGAAATCTGCTGTCAGCTTTACATAATGTGTCTCTTTTGTCTATTTTTACATCTTTTATCACAATTTTGAGAAATTTATGTATATATTTTATTTTAGAGAGAGAGAGTGTATACACATGAGCGGGATAGAGGGCCTGAGAGAGAAGGTGAGAGGATCCCAAGCAGGTTCCATGCTTAGCAAAGAGACCCACAAAGGGCTTGATCCCATGGCCCCAAGATCATGACTTGAGCAAAAATCAAGAACTGTATGCTCCACTAATTGTGTCACACAGGTGCTCCAATAACTTTGATTATGGTTAGCTTTTTTATTGTTATTAAAGAATAGTTGGCACACAATGTTACATTAATTTCGGTGGACAACATGGTGATTAAACATCTATAAACATTAGTGTATGCT
Source organism: Prionailurus viverrinus (assembly GCF_022837055.1). Taxonomy (NCBI): domain Eukaryota; kingdom Metazoa; phylum Chordata; class Mammalia; order Carnivora; family Felidae; genus Prionailurus; species Prionailurus viverrinus. The sequence continues at coordinate 67,140,205 of NC_062579.1, read as the reverse complement.
CACCACAGTGTAGCTACAATCTGTCACCGTACATCATTACAGTATCATCGACTATATTCCATGTGTTTTACCTTTTACTCCTAGTATGTATTCAGTCCATAACTGAAAACCAGTATTTCCCATTCCCTTTCATCCATTTTTTTGCATCCCCCCTCATTCTCTTTCCTCTGGCAGCCCTCAACTTATTCTCTGCATTTGTATGTCTCAGTCTGCTGTTTGCTCATTGGTTAATTCATTTACTTTTTCTCCTTTATATTCCACATAAGACTGAAAACGTATTGTTTTTGTCTTTCGCAGTCTGGCTTATTTCACTTAGCATTATAACCTCAAGGTCCACTTATGTCATTCGTGTTATTGCAAATGGCAAGATCACATTATTTTTTTATGTCCAAGTAGTATTCTAGAGTGTGTGTGTGTGTGTGTGTGTGTGTATATATATATATATTATATTACATCTCCTTTTCCATTCATCTAGCAATGGATACTTAGATTGACTCCATATCTTGGCTATTGTAAATAATGCTGCATGTAAACATAGGGGTACACTTACCTATTCAAAATATTTTTCATTTTCTTTTTTTTAAATTTTTTTTTCAACGTTTATTTATTTATTTGGGACAGAGAGAGACAGAGCATGAACGGGGGAGGGGCAGAGAGAGAGGGAGACACAGAATCGGAAACAGGCTCCAGGCTCTGAGCCATCAGCCCAGAGCCTGATGCGGGGCTCGAACTCACGGACCGCGAGATCATGACCTGGCTGAACTCAGACGCTTAACCGACTGCGCCACCCAGGCGCCCCAATATTTTTCATTTTCTTTGGGGAAGTATGCAGAATTGGGATTGCTGGATCATATGGTATTTCTACTTTTAATTTCTTGGGGAACCTCCATAATGTTTTCCACAGTGGTTCTACCAGTTTACATTATCACTAACAGTGCAAGAGAATTCCTTTTTCTCCACATCTTTTCCAACCCTTGTTGTTTCTGGTCTTTTTTATTTTAACCATTCTGACAGATGTAAAGTGATGTCATTGTAGGGGTTTTTTTATTTTTTTAATGTTTTTATTTATTTTTGAGACAGAGAGAGACAGAACATAAGCAGGGGAGGGGCAGAGAGAGAGGGAGACACAGAATCCGAAGCAGGCTCAAGGCTCTGAGCTATCAGCACAGAGCCTGATGTGGGGCTTGAACTCATGGACTGTGAGATCATGACCTGAGCTGAAGTCGGCTGCTTAACTGACTGAGCCACCCAGATGCCCTGTCATTGTAGTTTTGATTTGTATTTCCCTGATGCTTAGTGATGTTCCATATCTTTTTATGTGTTTGTTGGCCATCTTTATGTTTTCCTTTGAAAATGTCTTTTCAGATCCTCTACTCATTTTTAAATAGAGTTGTTTGGGGTTTTTTTGCTGTTAAGTTGTATAAGTTCTATATATTTTTTGGGTATTAACTCCTTATCAGATGCATCATTCATAAATATCTTATATTCAGTAGGTTGCTTTTTGGTTTTATTTACGATTTCCTTCACTGTGCAAATATTTTATAGTGGTTTACTTCAATATTTTAATTTTGTTTTTGTGTCCCTTGTCTAAGAAAGCATCTCTCAAAAATTTTTGCTAAGACCAAAGTGAAAGAAACTACTGCTTATTTTTTCATCTAGGATTTTTGTAGTCTCAGGTCTCACATTTAGCTCTTTAATCTATTTGAGTTTACTTTTGTTTATGGTGTGATAAAGTGGCCAAGTTTCATTCTTTGCATCCAGGTGACCCGTTTTCCCAGCGCCATTGATTGAAGAGACTGTCTTCTTATTGTATATTCTTGCCTCCTCTATTGTGGATTAATTCATCATATAAGTATGGTTTTATTTCTGGGCTTTCTTTTCTGTCCTATTGATCTGTGTGCTTATTTTTGTGCCTGTACCATATTGCTTTGATTACTACAGCTTGAAATCTGTTATTTTGATACCTCTAGCTTTGTACTTTTTTCTCAAGATTGTTTTGACTACTTGGTGTCTGTTGTGGTTCCACACAAATTTTAGGATTGTTTGCTCTAGTTCTGTGAATTTTTTTTTGTATTTTGATAAGGACTGTATTGAATATGTTGACTGTTTTGTGTACTATGGACATTTTAAAAATATTAATGCTAACGCTCCATGAACATGGAATATCTTTCCTTTCATGAGCTTTGGAAAAATGTGCCATTATTAATTCAAATACTGTTTTCTGCCTGTTCCATATATATAATATATATATATAATATTTTTAAGTTTATTTATTTTTATTATTTATATATTTTTAAATTTATATCCAAGTTAGTTAGCATATAGTCAAATAATGATTTCAGGAGCAGAAACCACTGATTCATCCCATACATATAACACCAAGTGCTCATCCCAACAATGTCCTTCTTAATGCCCCTTGCCAATTTAGCCCATACCCCCACCCACAACCCCTCCAACAACCCTCAGTTTGCTCTCTATATTTAAGACCATCTTATGTTTTGTCCCACTCCCTGTTTGTATATTATTTTTTATTCCCTTTCCTTATGTTCATCTGTTTTATATCTTAAATTACACATATGAGTGAAGTCATATGATATTTGTCCTTCTCTGACTGACTAATTTTGTTTAGCATCTAGAGGAGAAAGCAGGAAATAACCTCTTTGACCTCAGCTGCACCAATTTCTTACTTGGCACATCTCCAAAGGCAAGGGAATTAAAAGCAAAAGTGAACTATTTGTACCTCATCAAGATAAAACCTTCTGCACTGCAAAGTAAACAATCAACAAAACTAAAAGGCAACCAACGGAGTAAGAAAAGATATTTGCAAATGACATATTGGGTAAAGGGCTAGTATGCAAAATCTATAAAGAACCTAGCAAACTCAACACCCAAAAAACAAATAATCCAGTAAAGAAATGGGCAGAAGACATGAATAGACACTTCTCCAAAGAAGACATCCAAATGGCCAACAGACACATGAAAAGATGCTCAACATCATTCATCATCAGGGAAATACAAATCAAAATGACACTAAGATGCCACCTCACGCTGGTCAGAGTGACTAAATTGAACAAATCAGGAAACTAGAGATGCTGGCAAGGATGTGGAGAAATGGGAACCCTTTGCACTGTTGGTGGGAATGCAAACTGGTGCAGCCACTCTGGAAAACAGTGTGGAGGTTCCTCAAAAAATTAAAAATAGAGTTACCCTGTGACCCAGCAAGAGCACTACTAAGAATTTACCCAAGGGATACAGGAGTGCTGATGCATAGGGGCACTTGTACCCCAATATTTATAGCAGCTCTTTCCACCATAGCCAAATTATGGAAATAGCCTAAATGTCCATCAACTGATGAGTGGATAAAGAAGATGTGGTTTGTATAGTCAATGTAATACTACTTGGCAACGAGAAACAATGAAATCATGCCATTTGCAGCAATGTGGATGGAACTGGAAGGTATTATGCTGAGTGAAATAAGTCAGTCAGAGGACAGATATCATATGTTTTCACTCATATGTGGATCTTGAGAAACTGAACAGAAGACCAAGGGGGAAGGGGAAAGATAGATACAAACAGAGGAAGAGGAAGGCAAACCACAAGAAACTATTAAATACAGAGAATAAACTAAGGGTGGATGAGGGGGTGGGGGAGAGGGAAAATGGGTGATGGGCACTGAGGAGGGCACTTGTCGGGATGAGCACTTGGTGTTGTATGTAAACCAATTTGACAATAAAGTATATTCATAAAAAATAAATAAAATGCCATTTTATGCTGATTTTACCATCTGTATCATTTCTCAATAAATTTCTATTGATTTATTATTCTCTTCAGTATAGGATATGGTTTCTCTACCTTTTTGTATGCCTGATAATCTCTTTGAATGTCATTCATTTTGCATTCTACATTGATGGCTTCTGAATATTTTTATTTTCCTATAAATATTATTGAGCTTTTATCTGGGATGTACTTAAGTTACTTGGAAATAGTTTGCTTTTTGTGGGTCTTCCTTATTTGATAGACCCAGAGTAGTTCTCCATATAGCGCTATCAGCTCCACTACAAAGAAAGACCATCTTGAGTATTATACTCAATGCCCCTGAAATAGGACTTTTTCCAGTCTGGCTGGTGGGACCAAGTACTTTTCCCAGCCTGTGAAAGCACCATGCCATAATATTAATGGATGTTCACTGGCCTCAGATAGTTTCCTCACATAAGCACTGATGAATAAACTGATGAATACCCGAGGGACAAACTCAGCTGGTCCCCAACCCAGGGTTTCTTCTCTGTGTAGCTCTCTTCTCTTCACCACTGTGCCTTGGAAACTTTAGCCACCTTGGTTTCTTTGGATTGTCATCTCTGTCTTCTTAACTCAAGGAGTTTTCCAGCTCCATATGAATTACTTCTCTCTGTGTTGTGCCCCGGTAACTACCTCAAGAGTGCAAACTGTTGCAATCTTACAGTTTACCTCACTCGTTTCCTTCCTTTAAGTGATCGCTGCTTTTCATTGCCTGAGACTCACTTCTTTAGAAATGTTGCTTCATATATTTTGTATTTTATTTTCTTTCTCTCTCTATCCACCCCTCTTTGCATTCTTTCAGATTGTAGGGTAAATATGCTCCTTGTTACTACATTTTGGGCAAAAGCAGAAATTTATAAGTGGATTTTAAAAGGACAAATGTGCTTCTGAGGCTGTACTTTGTGAAAATAAGTTCATTCCAATTTAGAAATTTCAGCCTAGTTTGACTCCTCCAACCATGGATATTGAAGAAAGGTTGTAGCAATGTTGGTTCAAGACAATATTTATGCATATTAACTTTGGAAAATTTGACATGAAGCTGTATACATAATAGAAGACTATGCATTTTTCAAAATAATTGACAGTTTTGTTACGTCATGTTCTAATGCTAGTTTTCTCTATTTGTGAGGAATTGCATAATATCAAATAGGCAATTTAAAATTAATGCTGACTTTATTGGCCCAATTAGATAAATAAACATATGTAATAAAATTAATTTAATTACATGAGGTATAAACATCATATTTGCATGAGGAAAATGAGTTTAATTTTTAAAAATTGATGAAGAAAAGAAAAATAGCCGAAATTATACCATATGTTGAAATTACACCAACATTATTGAAGCCAATATCCACATCTCTAAATTTTATTGCATTCATTTGAATGAAGTGACATTTAACTTTTTTTAATAATGCAAAAATGTTGGGCATTTAATATCTGTGCCTACGTATGATGCACTGAAAAATTATTGTGACTTTACTCACTAAGCATGATTATTTTACAAATTGCATAAGATAATTAGAGAGAAAGTACTTAAGAGCAACATAAGAATTTCATATACCAGGTAAGAAAAAAATTTAAATTCTACTGTGCTTCTGAAAATAGAACAACATAGTACTGGTGCATATTATTATTTAAAAGGAAAAATAGTCAGGTATACTGAGTTGCAGACATACAAAAAATGCTCATCTTACTGTTTTCCTTCTTATTATATATATGGACATTTGAATTAAATTAGTGAGTTTAAACCATGAACACTTACAAAATGTGTAAGCTGAAAGATGAGTTCTTATTGGGTGGCAATTACATAATCAGTTTACATAGCATTTCAATCCAGACCCTTAAAGCTATTATGGTTTAACAAAAAATGCTTCATTTGCAAGTTTTGACTTTGAATTAAACTATTTTTTTTTTATTTTTTTATTTTTTATTTTTTTTTTCAACGTTTATTTATTTTTGGGACAGAGAGAGACAGAGCATGAACGGGGGAGGGGCAGAGAGAGAGGGAGACACAGAATCGGAAACAGGCTCCAGGCTCTGAGCCATCATCAGCCCAGAGCCCGACGCGGGGCTCGAACTCCCGGACCGCGAGATCGTGACCTGGCTGAAGTCGGACGCTTAACCGACTGCGCCACCCAGGCGCCCCTTGAATTAAACTATTTAAGACATTATCTAAGTAATTATAACATATAACATATTTAAGGTTATTGAAGTAATAGAATTGAATCTAACAAAATGAGAAAATAGTACATTCTCATTGAATATTCAACAAAAAGGATAAATATTAATGCCATAAAATTATCATCTTTGTAACTGAAACTTAGTTGACACAAAATGTTACGTTAGTTTCAGATGTAAACATAGTGACTTGACAACTCTATAGTTTATGCTATATTCAAAACTGTAGCTATCATATTTTCTTTATAATACATCAACACAGATAAGCAATGAGCTTATTCACATATGGCTTGATGCTATAATAGAAAAATTTAGTCTACATATGAAATTAAATCATAAATCAATCATAAATAATTTCTTTCAAAATTCTTTAAGATCAAGGCCAAGCACATTAAAATGTTACATTCAAGTTTATGGTAACTAAAATAAATCATAGACAAGGAAATATTCCCAATATTATTTAAACTATACTATGTGAGTGACAGGATATATGTTTCAAAAGAGCTATATATTTAAGAGAGGAACAAGTCAGGAATGAAAATACAGTTGTAGTTTGTAGAGGTAATTATGAAGCGAAATTTGCATCTGTGTACGCATCAGCTACATGTGATGAAGACTACATTACTAAAGTCAATCAAATTTTCATCTTGGAGGACCACCAATTACTGTTTAACTTCAATGATATTTGAATATTTTTAGGCTCAATGATTGAAAAGTATTGAGGAAGAATATTACCCCCAGCAGATCATATTGTACTGAAACACATCTCACTTTCTTTTGGATGTTATATATTTTGTGCTGGGAATTAGTTTAAGAATCTGAGCTTGCACCAATGGGTTAAGTTTTAATGGTTTTAAGTTTATTTATTTATTTTGAGAGAGACAGAGAGAGAGGAGAGGGGCATAGATAGAGGGAGAAGGAGGATCTGAAGCAGGCTCCAGACTGTCAGCACAGAGCCCAATGCGGGGCCTGAACTTATGAACCATGAGATCATGACCTGAGACAAAACGAAGTTGGACGCTTAACCAACTGAGTCACCATAATTTGGCTATTGTAAACAATACTGCTATAAACATACAGGGGCATGTGTCCATTTGAATTAGTGTTTTTGTATTCTTTGAGTAAATTCCCAGCAGTGTAATTGCTGGATTGTAGAGTTCTATTTTTTTAATAATTTTTTAATGTTTATTTATTTATGAGACACAGAGACACAGAGTATGAGTGGGGGAGGGAACAGAGAGAGAGAGGGAGACACAGAATCCAAAGCAGTCTCCAGGCTGTCAGCACAGAGCCTGACATAGGGCCAAAACCTGTGAACTGCAAGATCATGATCTGAGCCAAAGTTGGATGCTTAAGTGACTGAGCCACCCAGACCCCAAAGAGTTCTATTTTTAACTTTATGTAGAATCTCCATTCTGTTTTCCATGGTGGCTGTGCCAATTTGCATTTCCACCAATATGAGTGTTCCTTTATCTCCACATCCTTGCCAACACCTCTTGTTTCTTGTGTTGTTGATTTTAGCCATTATAAAAGGTATGAGGTGATACCTCATAGGTTTGATTTGTATTTCCCTGACGGCAAATAATGGTGAACACCTGTTCATATGTCTGTTGGCTGTCTTGAAGTCTTCTTTGGAGAAATGTCTGTTCATGTACTCTGCCCATTTTGTAATTTCATTATTCATTTTTGGGATGTTGAGTTTTATAAGTTTTTATACATTTTGGCTACTAATCCTTTATTGTATATGCCATTTGCAAGCATTGCATAAGTTGCCTTTTGTTTTGTTGATTGTATTCTTTACTGTGCAGAAAGCTTTTGTCTTGATGTAGTCCCAATAGATTATTTTTGCTTTTGTTTCCCTTGTCTCAAAAAACATATCTAGAAAGAATTCGCTATGGCCAATGTTAAGAGGGATTACTGCCTTTTTTTTTCCTCTAGGATTTTTATGGTATGAAGTCTCACATTTAGGACTTTAATATATTTTGAAATTATTTTTGTGTATGGTGTAAGAAAGTGCTTCAGTTTCTTTTGCATGTTGCTGTTCAGTTTCCCCAACAGCATTTGTTGAGGAGATTGTCTTTTTTCCATTGCATATTCTTTCCTGCTTTGTTGAATATTGATTGATCATAGAGTTGTGGGTTTATTTCTGTGATTTCTATTCTGCTTTATTGATATTTAAGTCTATTTTTGTGAAAATGCCATATTGTTTTGATTACTACAGCTTTGTAATATAATTTCAAGTATGGAAATGTGATGAATCCAGCTTTGCTTTGCTTTTCTTTTTAATGTTTTTATTTAATTTTGAGAGAGAGAGATAAAGACATGAGCCAGGGGAGGGGCAGAGATAGAGGGAGACACAGAATTTGAAGCAAGCTCCAGGTTCTGAGCTGTCAGCGCAGAGCCCAATGTGGGGCTGAAACTCATGAGCTAGAGATCATGACCTGAGCCAATGTCAGACACTTAACCAACTGAGCCACCCAGGCACACTTTGCTTTTCTTTTTTAAGATTGCTTTGTCTATTCAGGGTCTTTTGTGGTTCTATAGATATTATAGGTTCATATGTTCTAGTTCTGTGAAAAATGCTGTTGGTATTTTGAAAAGGATTGCATTAACTATAGATTGCTTTGGGTAGTATTGACATTTTAACAGTATTTGTTCTTCCAATGCATAAGTATGGAATATCTTTCTATTTTTGCATCATCTTCAATTTGTTTCATTCGTGTTTTATAGTTTTCAGAATACATGTCTTTCACCTCTTTGATAAGGTTTATTCTTAGGTATCTTAATATTTTGGTGCAATTACAAATGGGATTATTTTCTTCATTTATCTTTTTTCTGCTTCATTACTGGAATATAGAAATGTAAAAGGTTTCTGTACATTAGTCTGTATTCTGTGACATGACTGATTAGTTTATCAATTTTAGGAGTTTTTTGGGGGGAGATTCCTTGGGGTTTTGTGTATATATATATATATATATATAGTATCATGTCATCTGCAAATAGTGAAAATGTTAACTTTCCTTACCACTTTGGATTCTTTTTCTTCCTTTTTGTTTTCTCATTGCTGTGGCTAGGACTTCCAATACTGTGTTGAATAAAAAGTGGTGACAGTGGGCATCTTTTCTTGCTCCTGACTGTGAAAGAAGGGATCTGTTTTTCCCCATTGAGGATGATGTTAGCTGTGGCGTTTTCATATATACTTATTACATTGAGGTACATTTCCCCTAAACGTATTTTGTTGAGAGTCTTTATCATGAATCGATATTATACTTTTTAAAATTCTTTATCTGTGTCCATTGAAATGATCAGATGGTTCTTATCCTTTCTCTTATTGATGTGATGTATCATGTTGATTGATTTGTGAATATTGAGCCACGCTTGCAGTCCAGGAACAAATCCCACTTGATTGTGGTGAATGATTGTTTAATGTATTGTTGGATTTGGTTTGCTGTATTTTGTTGAGGTTTTTTTGAATCTATGTTCACCAGGGATATTGGCCTGTAGTTGTGTTTTTTATTACAGTCCTTATCTGCTTTTGGTCTTAGGGTAATGCTGGCTTCATAGAATGAATTTGGGAATTTTTCTTCCTTTTAAAATATTTTTGGAATAGTTTGAGAAGAATAAGTAATAACTTTTCATTAAATGTTTGGTAGAATTTTCCTGTGATAACAACTAGTCATAGACTTTTATTTGTTGGGATGTTTTTGATTACTGATTCAATTTCATTGCTAGTAATTGGTCTGTGCAATTCTTTGATATCTTCCTCTTTCAATTTTTATAGTTTATGTGCTTCTTGGTATTTTTCCATTTCATCTGGGTTGTCCAGTTGTCCAGTTTCTTGACATGTAGTTTTTCATAATATTGTCTCATGATTGTATTTCTGTGGTCATGGTTGTTATATCTCCTCTCTCATTTGTGATTTTATTTATTTGAGACCTTTCTCTTTTTTTTCTTGATAAGCCCAGCTAGATGTTTATCAAATTTATTGGCTTTTGAAAGAACCAACTCATGGTTTCATTGATCTCTTTTATTTTTTTTTTATTTTTTAGCTAGTATACCATTTATTTGTGTTCTAATCTTTATTATTTCCTTCCTTCTGTTGGTTTTAGGTTTTGTTTTTTGTTCTTTTCCTAGCTCCTCTAAGTGTCACATTAGATCATTTATTTGAGAGTTTCTTGCTTCTTGAGGTAGGCCTATATTTCCATAAATTTTCCTCTTAGAGTTGCTTTTGCTGCATCCCAAATGTTTTGGGACATTATGTTATCATTTTCATTTGTTTTCATGTACTTTTTTGATTTATTTGTTTACTTCCTGGATGACTTATTAATTGATTAATAGGAGATTATTTAAGTTTCAATTATTTGTGGTCTTCCCAGATTTCTTTTCTTATGTTTGACTTCTAGTTTCTTAGCACTGTGTTCAGAAAAGATGAATGGTATGACTTTGATCTTCTTGAATTTATTGAGGCCTGCTTTGTGACCTAATATGTGATTTATTCTGGGGAAAGTTTTGTGTGTACTTGAAAAGAATGTGTATTCTGATGTTTTAGGTTGGAATAATCTGAATATATCTGGTAAATCCATCTGTTCCAGTGTGTCATTCAATTCCATTCTTTTTTTGTTGATTTTCTGTTTGATCTGTCCATTGATGTCAGCAGGTTGTTAACGTCTCCTACTGTTTCATATTATTATCAATTAGTTCCTTTATGTTTGTTATTAAGTGTTTTATGTACTTCGATGCCCCTATTTTGAGTGCACAATATTTGTGATTGTTATATCTTCTTGTTGAACTCTCCCCTTTATTATTATATAGTGTCCTTTTTGTCTTTTGTTACAGTCTTTGTTTTAAAGACTATTGTTTGCCCAAAATAATCATTGCTACTCTGGCTTTCTTTTGACACCAGTTTTCATGGTAGATCTTTCTCCATCCCCTCACTTTCAATCTTCAATTATCTTTAGGTCTAAAATGAGTGTTTTGCAAGCAGCATATTGATAGGTCTTCTTTTTTCACCCATTCTGTCAACTTATGTCTGTTTTTTCACCCTATGTCTTTTAATTTGAGCATTTAGACCATTTATATTTAAAGTAATTATTGATTGATATGTATTTTTCTTTTTATTACTTGTTTTGTGGTCATTTCTGAATTTTTTTCTTACCCCTTTGTGTCTTTCTCTTTTTTATAGTTTTCTGATTTTATTTAATGATATATTTGGATTCTTTCTCTTTTAATTCTTATCATACTTATTAATGATTTTTGATATGTTGTTACTATTTGGTCTGTATATAACTTCCTTTGCATATAGTAGTCTATTTTAAGTTGATGGCCACTTAAATTTAAACCTATTATTCACTCTTCTCCTCCTCACATTTTAGGTATAGGGTGTCTTAATTTATATCCTTTTGTTTTATGATTTCCTTGACTGATTTTTCATAGAAGTGTTCATTTTTATTGTTGTTTTGTTTCTTAATTTCATTCTATCACTTTTGGTTTCTCCTTTCCATTCAATGAGTCCCCTTTAATATTTCTTGCAGTGCTAGTTTAATGGTATGAACTCCTTTAGTTTTGATTATCTGGGGAACTCTTTATCTCACCTTCTATTCTGAATGATAGCTTTGTTGGATAGAGTATTATTGGCTGAAGATTTTTCCCATTCAGTATTTTCAATATATCATGTCACTCCTTGGTGGCTTGCTAACTTTCTTCTGAAAAAGCTGCTGATAGCTTTATGGGTTTTCCCTTTCATGTCACTGTCTTCTTTTTTCCTGCTGCTTTAATTTTTTTTCTTTATCTCTATATTTTACCAATTCAATTACAATATATTTTAGTGGGAGTACGCTTTTGTTGATTTTGTTGTGGCTTCTTTGCACTTCCTGAGCCTGGATATCTGTTTCTTTCTCCAGATTAGGGAGGTTTTCAGCTCTTATCTCTTTAAATAATTTCTCTGTGCCCTTTTATCTCTTCTTCTTCTAGGACACCTATAATATGAACGTTATTACATTTGATGGAATCAATGAATTTCTAAGTATATTCTTGTTTTGTAAAATTGTTTTTTTCATCTTTGTTCAGCTTGATTACTTTCCATTACTCTGTCTTCGAGGTCATTACTTCATTCTTCTGCATCTTCCATTCTACTCTTCATTCCATCAAATGTTTTTGCATTTTATTTATTAAGGCCTTTACTTCTGCTATTTTATTCTTTATCTCTGTATTAAGATGTCACTGATGTCTTCTATTTCTCAAGTACAGTGAGCATCCCTATGGTAATTGCTTTAAATACTCCGTCAGGCATATTAATTATATATGTTTAACTTAGATCTCTGGCTGTGGCCTTGTCCTGTTATTTCATTTGGGATAAATTTCTCTTGCCTTGTCATTTTGTCTAAAGTTGTACCTATTTCTTGATGTTAGGAATGTCAGCTAAATCTGCTTTTCTTGAAGGTAATGGCTTTATGAGCAAGAGGTCTTATAGTGCTCTGCTATGTAGTGTCCTCTGGTCTCTGGGGCCTGATACATCCTGGAGTATCTCCAATGTGTGCTGCATGTGTTTTAGTGTTTTCTCCTGGCTTCTTTATCCATCAGGTTGGTCATATGCAGAGGCTTTCTACCTGTTGGGGCAGTGTTTGTTCCCTAACCTGAATGTGGAGTGTTTTAAGTAGATATGCTCTGATCTTCTTGTGAAATGACACCTGTTGCCATTCCTCCAGAACCAAGTCTCCACAAAACTCCCAAGGCTGGAGATGTGGTGTGAGCAAAGGTTTGGACAGGTCTCCTGGGAAAGAAGCCTCACTGCCTTGTGACTGATAACTGGGAAGCATAACTGGGAAGGCTGTTTCCACCAGAGTGTGGAGGCCTGAGACTTGGTATAAGCACGTTAGGAAGGAAGTGTCAGTGCTGAGCTGGTTTCCACAGATGGCCCTGTGTGTATGCTGAGGGACAGGGGCAGGAAATGGTGCCTGTAAGTTCCTTTGTTCCTGGAGGGGTCTCTCTATGAATGTTGCTTGTCTGTGACATGCTCTGAAATAAGCAAATATCCTCCCCACCTCTGCCACAAGCACTCTTGATATTGCTATCTTTATGCTGTATATCCGTGGGTTTATGCCTGTCTTCTTTCCAAAAGCAGTGCAATGCCCTCTGAACTCTATCCCAGCCAAGCCTGTAATCTTTAAAACTCCAGGCTTTAAGCCCCACTGGTTGCCAGTAGTCTTGTAATTTCCACCACCCTTCACTTGCTTTCCAAGCCAATTGCTATGGAAATTCACTTTGCCTTAGAGTTCCCTTGTGTGTTAATCTGTCTCTCACCCTTCTCCACAACATAGCTCTCTTCCCACCATAGCAGCCATGATCTATTTTTCTCCAAAACCACATCTCCATACTCTGTGCCTTCTTCGATGCATCCTCTTCTCTACCTTTAGTTGTGGAGTTTGTTCTGCCAGTCTTCAGGTCAATTCCTGTATTATTTAGTATGATTTGATAATTACCTAGTTGTATTCATGGGAACCAGTGAGCCTATGGTTCTCCTACTCTTTCACAATCATCCAACCTCCCTTCTCTTATATAATTGATTGAAAAAATAATGTATGTGGATTGAACAAAAAAAATGATATCTCCATTCAATAGGAATAGTAACAAAACATGTGACACATTTTCAGCACTGAGTCATAATGTAGATTTAACTCTGTGTCATTAAACTAAATGAAGCTCATTTATGATATGAAAATTTCATTATGTTCCTTTAACCTATCCCTTAAGAAACATTTCTTCACTTAATATCTCTTCAAGCTTTTTGACATTTTTTAATTCATAACTATGACAGATTGAAAAAATGTTCCAATATTCTTTCTCACTTGCATAGATCATCATTTTGTACAATGCATTTTTGAAAGGTTGAATTTCTTAGGCTTGGTAACTAATTGGGATAACATACTATATTGAGATATTTTTTCCCTGAATTAGTATACATTGTAAAATGCTTGTTTCCCTTTCAAATTTCTCGTTTTCATTAAGCTGTGTCTGTTAAATTTCTTTGCTTTGTTACTTGATGAGTCACATATTATAAAATTAACTCTTCTCCTAACAGTCCAATAACTATTATGGTTTATTTCAAGATTTAGGATGATTTATTTTACACACTATTAATTCAGTTTATATGTACTAACAGATCTACAGTGGGATGCCAGTCTTATTTCTATCACTTATCTAGGAATTTCAGGTAGGAAAATAGGAAACTCAAGTTTCTTTTAATTCAGTAAAGAATGACGACAACAAAAGTGTTTCTTTTAGGGAAAAAAAAAAACAATAAAGATGACCTCAACTGAAATTGTTACATATCAGACATATGAACAATTTTTAAATATTTATTTATTTATTTATTTTTAGAGAGGGAAAGCACAAGTGGGGGATGGGCAGAGGGAGAGGAAGAGACAGAATCCCAAGCAGGCTCCATGTTAATCACAGAGATGGACACAGGGCTTGATCTCACAACTACAAACTTACTAGCGTTTGTGTAAAGGATTAATTAATATACTACAAAGTGAACTTTTAAAGTCAAATATTGACTTAAAATATAACTTAAATTGGTTCCATATGGTTCTGAAGAACCTGATAAAGTCTCTCTAGCCTATTTTAGAGTATCACAGACAGACACACATAAGGCATTTTATAACTAATGTTTGTAAACCTTACTACAGTCAGAAAAAAAAACTAATCTAGCTAACAGTGGAGTCTCATGACAAGAATTTCAAATTTTAGCAAGAAAAAAAGCATGATCTGCAAGCCTTGGTGAGGGGGAAGTTGTATACTCAAAATGAGCAGATTATTTTTTAAAAGTCAACACAAATGCGTAACAGCTGATTACAGACATATTTAATTGTGAGTACTATTTTAACCCAAATCTGAAAGAACTAAGTTTTTCCCAGTGCTGGTAACATTTGAATGCCCTAATCAATGATTCCTACCACTTGGTCTCTACAATTATTCTACAATAACATTCTCATGTTTAGGAACAATTATCAAAGGGAATAAGAATTTAAATAGCTGAGATGAAATATTTTGCTATCATTTACAAAAAGCAAAATATATCTGGTGTTTGGGATGTTAGTTCTATTGTTGTCTTAAGTAACACACTTAGAATGTTTTGTTTGGTTAGAGACATACCCCGAACTACAACTTTGCTCTCTCCCTTTCTCTAAAGCACACTTAATACAGGGGCTATTAGAATGTTTCTACTCAGAAACCTGATTTTTTTTTTGGTGATTTGTGTTTATTCACATATTATAGTTGTTTTTACTTTCTCACTACACACTTCTTGAATGGGAGAATTTAACACTGATTTCAAGTAAAAAGAGATTTATTTAGGAATGTCTGATAGCTAAAATATTCACTTATTCATACCAACTATCCCATTCAGCAATTTTTATTCACTTAAAAATTTAGAAATAATTGCTTACTACCTAAGTAGTTTATAAAACATACACTAATTTTAATCAACAAACTGTGAAGCTAAAGTATATTTTAATAAAAATGTATCTAAATATGTCAAAATTACTAGCTCACATTAATTTTGTCTTTCTCATATATACTTTTTTCTTAGATAAATTTGAAATACACCAAAAGTGGAAATATTGTTAAATATATGCATAGAGAACTATATGCTAAATCATTTTGAAAGTTGAAATAATGTAGGCAATTTGAATTGCCTATATTGTAGTAAAAGTCCACTAACATGTAGGAATATTATACATAAAAAACACCCTCTAATATTTTATTAAGGGCAATTCACTCTTCCTTTAAGAAGACTTGGTCAAAATAGCTGATTTTCTCTTTGAGGGCTAATTGTAGCAGAGGAAGAGATTTTTTTCTCTGGTTGTGTCTGAACTTTCTGAATATAGTTTGGCCTGTTTATTTCAGTCTTTCAATTGCCACTAATTGGGAGTTAAGGAACAATTGCTTTGCAGGGCATAGATCTGCTTTTACCAGTTAGAGGGGATTTTCAAAATAGGCAAATCAAGGCCTCACTTGATTATCCTAAAATAATCTTAAAATCAAAAGAGTGATATTTAGGAAGTCAAGAAGTGAAATAATGTTATGATAAAAATTTTCCTGACCTCTGCAGAAATGACTCATTTCAATATTTGTTCATTAAATGGAGATTTTCCATTCAAAAGGGAAATCAGGATTGACAACAGGTGTATAATTCCAGTAGTCTCCCTCTCCTGCCTCCTGTAACATTTGGGGGTTGGGAGGAAGGAACCATATGTGCAAGCAGTCTAAATCTCCTCTCTGAAATGCTATTTGCAATGAACTCATTAATTTAACACAGGATGGTTTTAGGATATTAATGAAATTACTTTATTTATTAAAGTAGGTGCTATTTAATAATGGATTTGTTTCAGTACAGAGTAATTCTACAAATTATCTTTCTCTCTTTCTGTCACATTGTTTCTCTCTGTAACTTTCCTCCACACACTTTTCCATACCTGTGTTTCTCTCTCCTCTATCCTCACATTCTGCCTCTCTTTCTCCTCTTTTCTCTCTTGCTGTAGATTCTGCCTCTCTCCATCTCTCCCAGCATTTTTTTCCCACTTCTTGTTCTCTTTCTTTTTTTGACCTACCTTCCCTTTCCCTTTCCCATGTTTCTCCACTGCATCTTTATTGTACTTCTCTCCCATTTTTCACTCCCTTTCTCTCTCTAATTTATCCCCTTCTGTGTCCCTTCCCCTCGTTTCCCCAATTCTCCCCTTTCTTCACATTGCTTTGTCCAATAATCAGAAAAGTATATGCTATTTTTTACTTTTCTTTTCTTATTTTTTTACATACACACATAATAAAGTACACTGTTCCATATTTACAATTTTCATTTGTTTCAGCTTTGGTCAGGAACAAGACCATTGTAGGGGCTGAAAGGAGGCTGCCCCACGATGGGCCACTTTGGTCTGAGGGGAAGGCAATCAAGATTTTATGGGTTCAATGGAAACTTTTGTGTCTCCCATAGCTACATAGAAGAATCTAAATTAGGGGTCTTTCCCACAATAAGGGTAATTAGCAGAGGTAAATTTTATCTGATGAACTATCTGTATAGCAGTGTAAACATCTAATTACTAAACATCAATTCTTCTCCTGATTTCCCTGTAAATTGTATTCCTTTCTCTGAAGTCCCAGATGTCTACCCATTTATTCTTAGTTCAGGATGACATGTCTGCCTCATTTTTCCCATCTGTGGAATTTCCACATCTGTGTGGATTCCTCATATGTATGCTATTATATTTTATTTTCTCCTGTTAATCTCCCTCAAGTCAATTTGATTATTAGTCCAGCTAGGAATACCTTGAAGGGAACAGGACATTATTGCTCCCTGACTCAATAAAACAATAAAATGGCATATTTTATTATTCAGTGGAGAATTTTTAACTACCTAAAATATATCTTCTCTGTTAGATTCAATTGTATTCATCAACCAAGTTAAAATATTCTTCTAACATCTTTTGCTTAATCCAACCATTGACTCTAGACTACTTAATGCACATCTAAAACACTTTGTTTCTTTTGCACTTAGAAGTGTTAAAACACAGGTAGAAGTAACCTTATAATTCATATAGTACACACCACTATGAACTCCTTCAACTGAATCTTCTCTAAGTTACCATGTATCCTTTGCTTTTTAAATTCCAATGCTGGAAATCTCATTACCTTATTAAATTTAAATTTTATTAGAAAATTCTTCCTTTAAATGAAATATAATCTGTGTAAACTCCACTCATAGTTTACTGCTGATTTCTCCTAGTACATTAGCAGACTTTTTCAGCATAATTAGTTCTGCATTTCATAATTTTTTTCTGGCAGCCCAACACACACATAGTCTTACTGAATCTTATTATATAAAAGTTAATTGGAACAAGCTGAACAAGTTTTGAAAAGGTTTTCTTTCATGGCAGTTTATGTTGATGGTTAATTCAAGATTAACAATCACACACATACAAAATTTTTGGGAAGCAGAAAGTAAAAAATTTTACCTATATGAACCCCAAAGATTAAGTTTGCCTGAACTCCTTTTCCTGAACACTGCTTATAAATACTCTTTTAGAGCTAGTGGGACTTTTAAATATTATATATTTAGAGATATAAGTCTATTTAAGACTAACCATAAGAGTGACCACACAGGATTTCCCTCTCAAATGCCCTCTGGTGTCAGCACCAAAGACCAAATTAAGCCATTAAGTCAAAATTAATAATTGTCATTATGTTGGGAATTTTGAGTTCATGGCAGGGACACCAGCTCTGTTACATCTATCTAGTAGCCATGGTACTGACCCTACTTCTCACTTTCAGTGACCAGAAATTGAACCCTAAAGTTTCCTTTTCTTCTGATCAAGGTATAAAAAAAAGTATTTGAAGATCTCTTTTTTTGACCCCACTCTTTTTTTCCCCCAAATTATCTTTCCTTCTTCCTTGTCTAATTTTTTATTGTATAGAACTATATGACTATATATTTCCCAATAGTGCCTTAAGGGAAATAATTATCCTTTATTCTTTTACTAACTTCTGTCTTTCATTCTCTTTCTCTCTTTCACATACACATACATAGAGCAATTAACCACTACTATCAGATATAATTTTGGATTTGGTCATTTTTTTAATATTTAAAACTAATTTCTAACTATCTCTACAAGGTTTTTTCTATCACTTTAATGCATTAAATATTCCATATTTCAAAATTATCTATAGACATTCAGGCTGGATCTGAAATCTTTGAAATAGTTTTTGGAGGTGAAGAAACTACTCTTATTTGGGTCTATTTTCTTTTATTGTCTTTATAGTTCCTGGATGTATTCTAAGAGATCATGTGTATGTATGAATACATCATTAATCAGCTTTTCTACTACTTTATAGATTCCAACTTGCTTTCTGTTATTTCTAAAACCCTGTTATTGAATAAATAAGGAAACTGTTCTCATTAGTGGAGATGATTTATGAGCCTGCCAAATGTCTGAAAAACACATAATCACCAACATATTATGAATTTGCATAACACTGTTAGAAGTAGTACTAAAAATTAAACAACTTTCTGGGACTCAAACTCTCTAGAATTAATTTTTACCATTTATTTTTCCATATAAGATGCAGAATTTGTGGAGGCACCTGGGTGGCTCATTTAGTTAAATAGCTGACTCTTGATATTGGCTCAGGTCATGATCTCACTGTCATGATGTCAAGCCCCACATTGGCCTCTGCGATGAGGATGGAAGTGTGCTTGGGATTCTCTCTCTCCATTTTTGCCCCTCCTCTTTGCTCTCTCTCTCCAAAAGTAAACATTTAAAAAAAGATTCAGAATTTGTTTCAACTGAAGTGATTAAATATAGTAATTCCTGGGGAGCCTGGGCATCTCAGTCAGTTGAGCATCAGACTCTTGATTTTGGCTCAGGTCATGATCTCACAGGTTGTGAGACAGCCCTGTGTCAGGCTCTGTGCTGGCAATGCAGAGCCTGGTTGGAATTTTCTGTCTCCCTCTCTCTGCCCCTCCCCTGCTCTCTGTCTCTGTCTCTTGCTCTCGAAAATGAATAAATAAAACTTAAAAAAATGATAATTATTATTTTACTTCCTTTGCATGTTCTCTATTACAAAGTTAATCTATCAATTCCCCAAGATTTCTATTTTTAACAGCATGTCTCAATCTTTTCTAAGCTTACTGGTAAGAATGCTATCTGCTTTGGGGCGCCTGGGTGGCTCAGTCACTTAAGCATCTGACTCTTGGTTTTGGCTCAGGTCATGATCTCACGGTAGTTCATGATTTTCAGCCCTGTAACAGGCTCCACTCTGTGCTGCCGGTGGAGATCCTGCTTGGGATTCTCACTCTCCCCTTCTTTCTGCCCCTCCCCCACTCGTGTACTATTTCTTTCTCTCTCAAAATAAATATATTTTTAAAAACTCTATAGAGATCGTGGAAGATGGCATCATAGGAGGACGCTGGGCTCACCTTGTCCTGCTGATTGCTTAGATTCCACCCACATGTGCCTAAATAACTCAAAAAACTACGAGAAGACTAGCAGAATGGTCTCTCTGGAGCGAAGCATAGATGAGAGGCCCACAGAAGAGGGTAGGAAAGGTGGAGAAGCGGTGCCTGCTACAGGGACCAGTGGGAGGGATCTGGAGCAGTGGAGGGGCAGCCCCCAACCCCCCGGCAAGGCATAGCCCCCGAATTCTGGCATGCAAAAGCAGACGGGACGGACTCTGTGAGTCCTGACAGTCAGTGGGACTTAACATCTGGAAAGTTAAAAGTCAACAGCTCTGCTCTTGAAGAGCAGGAAGGGTGAGAGGACTCCAGGAGGGAGAGGTGTTGAGCCCCGGAAGACAGAGTTCAGCTTGGTGGGGGAAAAAAGGCCCTGGCAAGCACCATCTCCCTCACCCATCCCCCAGCTGAAATCTCAAAGGGAACCAGTTCCCGTCACTGAACTTGCTTGCACCACGCAAACACCCAATGTTGTGCTTCTGTGGATCCAACCCTCCGACAGGCCTGCCTTCCCCCCAGAGCTGCAGGGCCCTTCCTGCAGGGGACCACTGATGGCAAAGCGAGCTAAGACTACCCCTCCCTCCCCGTGCAACTTACTTATTCACCCCGGCTAATACACCCTTGGCCAGATCCCATCAAAGCAGCACCACAAGCCTGGCAGTGTGCAAGTAGCCCAGACCATGGCCAAACCACTCCACAGTGAGTCCTGCCCCTGGGAGATGGGAACATAAGGTACATGCCAGTATGACTGTGGCCCCAGCAGTGAGCTGGGGGCAGATATCGGGTTTGACTGTGGCCCTGCCCACCAAAATAAGTTACTCCGGACATCAGAGGAGAAGTGCTCTGCAACTTGGCGCTACCCCAGGGACTATCCAAAATGATGAAATGGAAGAATTCTCCTCAAAAGAAACTCCAGGAAGTAGTGACAGACAACGAATTGATCAAAACCAATTTAAGCAATATAATGGAACAAAAATGTAGAATAATAGTCATAAAATTAATTGCTGGGCTTGTAAAAGCATAGAGGACAGCAAAGATCTATTGCTACAGAGATCAAGGGACAAAGAAATAGTCATGAGAAACTAAAAAATGCTGTAAATGAGGTGCAAAATGAAATGGTGGCGGCCATAGCAAGGACTGAAGAGGCAGAGGAGAGAATAGGTGAATTAGAAGACAATATTATGGAAAAAGAGGAAGCTGAGAAAAAAAGAGATTAAAAAAATCCAGGAGTAGGAGGGGATAATTAGAGAACTAAGAGACGCGATCAAATGGAACAATATCTGTATCATAAGTATTCCAGACGAAGAAGAGGGAAAGAAAGGGGCTGAAGGTGTACTTGAAGAAATCATAGCTGAGAACTTCCCTGATCTGGGGAAAGAAACAGGCATTGAAATCCAAGAGGCACAGAGAACTCCCTTCAGACATAACTTGAATCCATCTTCTGCATGACATATCATAGTGAAACTGGAAAAATACAAGGATAAAGAGAAAATTCTGAAAGCAGCTAGGGACAAACATGCTCTAACATAAAAAGGGAGACCCATAAAACAAGTGGCATACCTATTTACTTAACTTGTCAGGCCAGAAAGGAATGGCGGGAAATCTTCAATGTGATGAACAAAAAATATGCAGCCAAGAATCCTTTATCCAGCAAGTCTGTCAATCAGAATAGAAAGATAGACAAAGGTCCTCCCAAACAAACAAAAACTGAAGGAGTTCATGACCACCAAACGAGCTCTACAAGAGATCCTAAGGGGGGTTATGTGAGTGAAATGTTGCAAGGACTGAAAGTACCAGAGACGTCACTACAAGCATGAAACTTACAGACATCACAATGGCCCTAAACCCATATCTTTCAATAATAACACTGAATGTAAATGGACTAAATACTCCAACAAAAAGCCATAGTGTACCAGAATGGGAAAAAAAAACCCACAAGACCCACCTATTTTCTATCTACAAAAGACTCATTTTAGACCTGAGGACACCTTCAAAGTGAAAGTGAGGGGATGGGGAACTATCTATCATGCTACTGGAAGTCAAAAAAAAATGGAGTAGCCATACTTATATCAGACAAACTAGACTTTAAATTAAAGATTGTAACAAGAGATGAAGAAGGGCATTATATAATAATTTCAGGGTCTATCCATCAGGAAGAGTTAACAATTATAAATGTCTATGTGCCAAATACGGGAGCCCCCAAATATATAAAACAATTAATCACAATCATAATCAACCTTTTGATAAGAATGTGGTAATTGTAGGGGACTTTGATACCGCACTTACAGCAAAGGATAGATCATCTAGACATAGGATCAATAAGGAAACAAGGGCCCTGAATGATACATTGGATCAGATGGACTTGACAGATATATTTAGAACTCTGCATCCCAAAGCAACAGAACATACTTTCTTTTCAAGTGCACATGGAAGATTCTCCAAGATAGATCACATACTGGGCCACAATACAGCCCTTAATAAGTATTAAAAAACTGAGATCATACCACGTACACTTTCAGACCACAATGTTATAACACTTGTAATCAACCACAGGAAAAAGTCTGGAAAACATCCAAAAGCATGGAGGTTAAAGAACACCCTACTAAAGAATGAGTGGGTCAACCAGGCAATTAGAGAAGGAATTAAAAAATATATGGAAACAAATGAAAATGAATATACAAAATCCAAATGCTTTGGGATGCAGCAAAGGCAGTCCTGAGAGGAAAATACATTGCAATTTAAGCCTATCTCAAGAAACAAGAAAAATCCCAAATACAAAATCTAATAGCACACCTAAAGGAAATAGAAGCAGAACAGCAAAGTCACCCCAAACCCAGGAGAAGAAGAGAAGTAATAAAGATCAGAGCAGAAATAAACAATACAGAATCTAAAAAACAAACAAACAAACAAAAACAGTAGAAAGATCAATGAAACCAAGAGTTGTTGTTGTTTGTTTTTTGAAAAAAAAAAATAAAATTGATAAACCTCTAGCCAGGCTTCTCAAAAAGAAAAGGGAAATGACCCAAATAGATAAAATCATGAATGAAAATGGAATTATTACAACCAATCCCTCAGAAATACAAGCAATTATCAGGGAATACTATGAAAAATATATGTCAACAAACTGGACAACCTGGAAGAAATGGACAAATTCCTAAGCACCCACACACTTCCAGAACTCAAGCACGAAGAAATAGAAACTTGAACAGAGCCATAACCAGTGAAGAAGTTGAATCAGTTATCAAAAATCTCCCAACAAATAAGAGTCCAGGACCAGATCGCTTCCCAGGGGAATTCTACCAGACATTTAAAGCAGAAATAATACCTATCCTTCTCAAAATGTTACAAAAAATGGAAAGGGAAGGAAAACTTCCAGACTCATTCTATGAAGCCAGTATTACTTTGATTCCTAAACCAGACAGAGTTCCAGCAAAAAAAGAGAACTACAGGCCAATATCCTTGATGAATATGGATGCAAAAATTCTCAATAAGATACTAGCAAATCGAATTCAACAGCATATAAAAATAATTATTCACTATGATCAAGTGGGATTCATTCCTGGGTGGCAGGGCTGGTTCAACATTTGCAAATCAATCAATGTGATACAATACATTAATAAGAGAAAAGATAAGAACCATAAGATCCTGTCGACCAATGCAGAAAAAAAAAAAAAACATTTGACAATATTCAGCATCCTTTCTTAGTAAAAACCCTCAAGAAATTCGGGATAGAAGGAACATACTTAAACATCATAAAAGCCATTTTTGAAAAGCCCACAGCTAGTATCATCTTCAAGAGAGAAAAACAAAGCTTTCCCCCTGAGATCAGGAACACACCAGGGATGTCCACTCTCACCGCTGTTGTTTAACAAAGTTTTGGAAGTTGTAGCATCAGCAGACAACAAAAGGAAATCAAAGGCATCAAAATTGGCAAAGATGAAGTCAAGCTTTCACTTTTTGTAGATGACATGATATTATACACGGAAAACCAGATAGACTCCACCAAAAGTCTGCTAGAACTGATACATGAATTCAGCAAAGTCGCAGGATACAAAATCAATGTACAGAAATCAGTTGCATTCTTATACACTAATAATGAAGCAACAGAAAAACAAGTAAAGAAACTGATCCCATTCACAATTGCACCATAAATCATAAAATACTTATAAATAAACCTAACCAAAGATCTAAAAATCTCTATGCTGAAAAGGATAGAAAGCTTATGAAGGAAATTGAAGAAGATATAAAGAAATGGAAAAACATTCCCTATTCATTGGAAGGATAAATATTGTTAAAATGTCAGTACTACCCAAAGCTATCTACACATTCAATGCAATCCCAGTCAAAATTGCACCAGCATTCTTCTCGAAGGTAGAACAAGCAATCCTAAAATTTGTATGGAACCACAAAAGGCCCAGAATAGCCACAGTAATTTTGAAGAAGACCAAAGCGTTAGGCATCACAATCCCAGACTTTAGCCTCTACTACAAAGCTGTAATCATCAAGACAGCATGCTATTGGCACAAACACAGACAAATAGACCAATGGAATAAAATAGAAACCCCAAAACTAGACCCACAAACGTATGGCCAACTAATCTTTGACAAAGCAGGAAAGAATATCCAATGGAAAAAAGACAGTCTCTTTAACAAATGGTGCTGGGAGAACTGGACAGCAACATGCAGAAGGATGAAACTAGACCACTTTCTTACACCATTCACAAAAGTAAACTCAAAATGGATAAAGGACCTGGATGTGATACAGGAAACCATCAAAACCCTGGAGGAGAAAGCAGGAAAAAACCTCTCTGACCTCAGGCACAGCAATTTCTTACTTGACACATCCCCAAAGGCAAGGGAATTAAAAGCAAAAATGAACTATTGGGACTTAATGAAGATAAAAATCTTCTGCACTGCAAAGGAAACAATGAACAAAACTAAAAGGCAAACATCGGAATGGGAAAATATATTTGCAAATGACATATGATTCAAAGGGCTAGTATCCAAAATCTGTAAAGAACCCACCAAACTCCACACCCAAAAAACAAATAATCCAGTTAAGAAATGAGCAGAAAACATGAATAGACACTTCTCTAAAGAGGACATCCAGATGGCCACCAGGCACATGAAAAGATACTCAATGTCCCTCTTCATCAGGGAAATACAAATCAAAACCACACTCAGATACCACCTCACGCCATTCAGAGTGGCTAAAATGAAGAAATCAGGAGACTTAGAGGCTGGAGAGGATGTGGAGAAACGGAAACCCTCTTGCACTGTTGGTGGGAATGCAAACTGGTGCAGCCGCTCTGGAAAACAGTGTGGAGATTCTTCAAAAAATTAAAAATAGATCTTCCCTATGACCCATCAATAGCACTGCTAGGAATTTACCCAAGGGATACAGGAGTGCTGATGCATAGGGGCACTTGTACCCCAATGTTTATAGCAGCACTCTCAACAATAGCCAAATTATGGAAAGAGCCTAAAGGTCCATCAACGGATGAATGGAGAAAGAAGTTGTGGTTTATATACACAATGGAATACTACATGGCAATGAGAAAGAATGAAATATGGCCTTTTGTAGCAATCTGGATGGAACTAGAGAGTGTTCTGCTAAATGAAATAAGTCATACAGAAAAAGACAGGTACCATATGTTTTCACTCATATGTGGATCCTGAGAAACTTAACAAAAGATACGGGGGAGGGGAAGTGGAAAAAAAAAAGTTAGAGCGTGAGGGAGCCAAACCATAAGAGACTCTTAAAAACTGAGAATAAACTGAGGGTTGACGGGGGGTGGGAGGGAGGGGAAATTGGGTGATGGGCACTGAGGAGGGCACCTGTTGGTGTGAGCACTGGGTGTTGTACTGAAACCAATTTGAGAATAAATTTCATATTAAAAAAAAAACAAAAAACAAAAAAATAAATTATTAAAAAATTAAAAATTAAAAAATAAATAAAATAAACAATTTATAAAAATTAAAATTAAAACTATGAATGTTTTCTGCTTTGCTGACCAATGTGGCTATGGTAATCAGTAAAAGTAGTTAAAACTGGATTTCTCTAATCAGACTGCCTGAGCTTGAACTCTAGTTCCCTTATTTCCTAGGTTGGTGATCTTGGAAGGTTTAATTAGTATTTCTTGGCTTTAGTTTCCTTACCTAGAAAACAGAATATAAAGAAATGTATTTCACAGGGCTGTTGTGTGTCATATGTTCAAATGCTTATATTAGTACCTGTTATGTAGTAAAGACTTAGTAATCCTTGTTGATCGTCTTTTTATATTCTGTATATACATAGCCATCAGGTGGACTATAAATGTAATGTGTTAGCTATCACTGAATATAAAACAAGTAGTGCCAACCAACTATCAATATGATAGTAATGATTTTATAAAATGTATTTAGAGCAGGTCATTTAATTGTTAGAAAAAATAGCTAAATACATTTTATTTTTGTCAGAATTTGAATTTACTATTTTATCTTCTAATTAAAATTTAATAAACTATATAGAAAAGAGACTGTTCATTACCATCTATTCTAGGTGCCATCTAATCAGTTTCAGTTTATAGGTTTTAAGTTCTCTAAACTTATAAAAACATATTTAATTGCCCTAAAGAATCTATATATAGGGGATTACCTAAATAAAAATAAATGTTGATGTACATACATTTGACCTAAATGCTTGATTCATTTATTCTTATTTAATTTTTTTCATGATTATGAAATTCATTTGTTCCCCTAATCTACCCATTACATTTGATTACTTTTATGGTATCCTGGAGCAGTGAATTCTGTAAGTTGAAATTTCCTACTTAATGTCAATTTCAAGGATATTGTATCATATTGCAATACTTGAAAAGAAATCAACATCTCTCTGTATCTTTTCTCAGAGCATGAATCATTCGTTATGACCTTTTACCCATGATATTTATATTCACAGCTAAGATAAGCTAACCATACATTTCCCGCTATAGAGACATTTTGCTCACACACAAAACCACTAATTGTTGAACTGCAATTTCAGGGTATCTGGAAATATACTGTCGGGGCAAACTCTGGTTAAATTTAAAGTTCAGTACATATAAAATCTTTATTTCCTTCCTCTCAGAGTAATATTTGCATTCAAATTAAGGTTCCAATTTTGTTTCTTGATTTACAGTAATTATTTGCATATCTCCTCATGTCTCATAAAGTTAATCATAACCCTTTTAGCATCTTACCTTTTCAAAGCAACCACTCCTTATGTAATATATATGAAAAAATTATGCTCCTCAACATGATAGAAGACTATATTTTTACAATGGGTGTCTGCAAAGAATACAAACCACGAAAGCCAAGTTTGATTAGGTTGTTCATCTCATATGCATAGTGAGGGAAGTGTTACTCAGTGTAGCAGTCAAGAGCATATTCATAGGCAGCTGTCACAGTGAGTATAGATAAGAGAAAATCACTAAAATAAACCTTGAAACTTAATTTCCAGTATTGGTGTCTCTTTGTCTTAACTTTAATTTTTAGCTGAAAAACAGGTGCAGAGAAATATATGTACTTTTATCTGGTAAGTTATTTGTATTATAAATTAAACTGTTTTTATAACACTAGACAGATGATTAATACCCTCCCCTAGTAACTATGGAGTTCTGAGTTCAATCTTTCCTCCTTCACATCCTTAGGAATTATGAAGCCTATTCATGTCTAAACTAATACCTAATTAAGTAGCATATCAGAACATGGAAATGGGCTCTGTAGGTGTTACATTGTCTCTATCAGTATTCTCAGTAAGTGTTTTGCTTTTTTGTTTGTTTCTGTTTCTGTTCTTGACTGTCTTCCTATCTGCCATTACCCATCTTTAATGAAGGAAATTTTCAAAAAGGTTGTGACAGATATCAAAGATAGGTTGCTTGAGCTCAGACAAGTTATTTAAGTTTTCTGGTTTCCTGAGATCCCTCATCAATAAAGGAAAGAATTGGTCACGAAAGCCTTTCTAGTTTTCTGAGTCTAAAATTTCTACCACTTATGCTACATGGTTACAACATCCGTTTTATAACAAGATTTTAAAAAATCTTTTAATCTCTTTTGAAAAACAGTATGCTTAATGCCTCTAGAACCAAAAAGCCTGACTTTCTTCATTACCACTTACTAGTTCTGAGATCTTCAGCAAATTATCTAAACTCTCTGTTCCTCAGTTTTCTCATATATGGAATGGGAAGATAATAGAATCTACATCATATATTTATTGTGCAAATTAAATAAATTAACATATGTAAAGTCTTTGACAGTTAGATGGTGAATTTGTTATGTTATGTAACTGCCAATGACAACAACCTGGAATCCTATTGACCATATTATCATTTTCTGAGCATTTTCCAAAAATATTGTTTTGGATTGAAGAAAGTTGATACTCAGGACAAATGTGTGTGTGTGTGTGTGTGTGTATTAATTTCCTATCACTGATCTAACAAATTGTCACAGGCAAGTCGTTTAACACAATAAAAATCTATATTATAATTCTAGGGGTCAGAAATCTGAACTGAAATGAGTCTTGTTGAGTTAAAATCAAGGTGTCAGCATGGCTCTGTTCATTTCTATAGGTTCTAGGGAATCCCTTTCCAGTTTCTAGAGGCCACTCATATTCCCTTGGATTACAGCCATTTTCTTCCATCAAAGCCTGCAGCAGTCAGCGTGTCTAATTTCCCCCATCACTATGGCCTCTTGATCTGTCCCTCACTTCCACATTTAAGGAAACTTTTGATTACATTGGATCCCCCTGGATAATTCAGGATACCTATCATAAAATCATCTGTTAACAACCTTAATTCCACCTGTAAATTTAAGTATCCTTTGCCAACTAAGGTATCATATTCACAGGTTTTAGGAATTATGACATGCACATTGGATATTATTCTTCACAATACAACAGGTATTTTTACATTGAAGCCCACAAAATATGATTTTTTTACTTGTTTTTTATTATTTTAGGCATGTTTCTTTTGACTTAGATTTCCAGAAATCAAAATTAAGAGCTCAGCTTTGCTTATATATATATATATATATATACACATATATATATATCATTTAGTAATTGTGTCATCTTCAACAAGTCACTTACCCATGCTATGTCTCAGTTTACTAATCTGTAAAACAGAATTACATAATTAGATAAAATATGTCAATAGAACAGGATCTGACACTCAGTTAAGTGCTATATACATGTTAGCTTTATTACTGAGTTATAACAAATTTTAAAATTGTCTTTATAAAATGTCTAATTTAAGGGAGTGCTTTGGTGGCTCAGTTGGTTAAGCATCCAAATCTTGATTTTGGCTCAGGTTGTGATCTCACAGTTTGTGAGATCAAGCCCCATGTCAGGCTCTACACTGACAGCAGGAACTTGTTTGGGATTCTCTTTCTCCCTCTCTCTCTGCCCCTGTCCCGCTCATTGACACCCTCTCCTCTCTCTCTCTCTCTCAAATAAATAAACTTTAAAAAAATGAATGAATAAAATAAAATGTTTAATTTAATGCAAATACATTATTGACATTAATAGTAATAGATTTTGACTGATTTCAGAACTACTAACTATATGCAGAATAAAATACCATTTTTAAAATGGAAATTTTACATGTCACGCAGAATGCCAAATGTGGACTAAAATTAAGGGCATTTATATATTATAGAAAATCCTCTGGTACAATATAGTCCATCCTTATTTTATCCACCACTACACAGAACATATCTAAATCTTCCCAGTACTTGCACAGTGGTATAGGGCTCATTTCCACTATCCCTGAGCTGTGGTTACTTCACATGTTTTGCTAATTGTTCTTAGCTCTAACATGCACTGGAAGAAAATCTAAATGTTCCCACAAAGTAAAAGGGAAATCCCACCAATAAAATTAAGTGAAGGGAATAAAATGCATTTTTGTCAATGTTGGATCCTTAAGCTAAACTTTGTACGGTGATGCACATGGATTATTCAGTAGAAAAGCTTTTAATTAGTGTTACTTTACACTTACTTGGTAAAGAACAAAAATAATCAAAACAGTCCATCAGGTTTGTTGAATGTGTAACTAAGCAAGTTTTCTTTTTTTTTTAACGTTTATTTATTTTTGAGACAGAGAGAGACAGAGCATGAACAGGGGAGGCGCAGAGAGAGAGGGAGACACAGAATCTGAAACAGGCTCTAGTCTCTGAGCAGTCAGCACAGAGCCTGATGCGGGGCTTGAACTCACGGACTGTGAGATCATGACCTGAGCCGAAGTCAGAGGCCCAACCAACCAAGCCACCCAGGCGCCCCTCTAAGCAAGTTTTCAACAAGCTGAGTTACCATTGTTTATCTACTTGAAAAAATACCTGAAAGTTACTTTAAAACGAGTCACAAAGAATGGCTCAAGTTGTTTCAGAAGGAATATACCATACTTTGTTACTTTTATACTTATAATGAATCATTTTTATCAACCCCAAACTTAATTATTTTTTTCTTTCTAATGCTTGTTTCTCTTTCTGAGGTTCTATTTTTCTCAGTACCTCATTCTTTAAGTCCTGGTTGTGGAATGCAAAGTTGCTGGAGGAAGTCTGGAAGAGGATATGTCCACAAGTTGACCTGTGAGCTGCACCCAAGCAATCAAGGCTCCTCATCCCCTCTTCTGTCCTTGGAATGTGCAACCCTCTTGCTTTCCCCACTCACAGGAACTTCCCCAAGGGCATATCCTTGAGATAGTGATGTGGTGTTGAGGCTGTCTGTACTCACCTGAGCCCAGTTAAGGCTTCCATGTGAACTTTTAATATTTGGCAGGTTGGTGCAGAGATCTACTCATGTTGAAGCTGCTCAATACAAGCCTTGTATGTAAGCTCTTCTGCTTATTAAAACTGCCAGCTACCTATCTGGAATGGCCTGCCACTTTCTTCGGTCTCTCCCTGCCTTCTGTGTATGAAAGTCTGTTTCAGATTACACCTAGGAAGCTTCTGAGTTTGTGAACTAGCAAAAATGTGTTGAAAACAATTACCAAAAGCTTTGATGAAGGGGCACCTGGGTGAGTCAGTCTGTTAAGTGTTCAACTGTTTATCTTATTTTATTTTTAAAAATTTAAGTTTAATTATTTTGAGAAAGAGAGAGAGAGAGAGCAGGAAAGAGGCATAGAGAGGGGAAGAAAGAAAGAATCCCAAGTGACACAGGGCTCAAACTTACAAATCACGAGATCCATGACCTGAACTGATATCAAGAGTAATACGAGTAAAGGGCTGAGCCACACAGATGCCCTAAGCATCCAACTCTTGGTTTTGGTTCAGGTCATGATCTCAGTTTGTGAGATCAAGCCCCATGTCGGACTCTGCCCTGATAGCCAGAGCCTGCTCTGGATTCTCTTTCTCCCTCTCTCTTAGCCTCTCCCCCACTTATTCTCTCTCTTTCTCTCTCTCTGTCTCTCTCTCCCTCCCTCCCTCCAAATAAATAAACAGGGATGAGTCATATGGCAGAGAACTATGGGGATCCAAAATTCCCTTGTCCCTCAAACACAGCAGTATTGAAGCCAGAACCCTTGGAATTCCAGGAATCCAGGCTACAGAGTGACAGAAACATCTCTAGTGGCCCACAGAACAACCTGGAGGGCCATAGGTGCATGATTATAAATTGGGAGAGATAAAATG
This sequence comes from Prionailurus viverrinus, assembly GCF_022837055.1. NCBI lineage: Eukaryota > Metazoa > Chordata > Mammalia > Carnivora > Felidae > Prionailurus > Prionailurus viverrinus. Next base: position 67,108,588 of record NC_062579.1, on the reverse strand, counting down.
GGCGGCATAGGCACAGATGGGAGGGAATCCCTTCTGCGGAGAGACAAAAGGAAGAGAAAGAGGCTGCAGAAGTGTAGGATTGTATTTGGACAAAAGAAATACCATGGACCAGGGAACTGAAAAAAAAAGAGGAAGAACCAATTTCTAACATGATCCAGGGTTGTGGGCTTTCTCTGGACTGGGGCCTGCCACCCTCTACATGCACCTGGGGGAAAGGAAGAGCCAACCCCTGGCTTGGTAGCTAGCTCAGAGACACAGTTGGAGAAAACATACCCCTCCCTTGAGTGCTATGGGAAGGAGTTATATAGCTGTTCCAAGGACAAAAGACCCTGCAGGTGCCCACCAGCCAAAGGATCTTGGTTGCCTTGCTGGGTGGAGTGGAACTACCCTGGAACCAGGGCACATTGGGCAGGATCCTTTAAGTCATTTGGGTTTGAATCCCAGCAGAGGACCTAGAAGACACTGTAGACTGTGGAATGGGACAAATAAGCCCACTTGCACCTGCGAGGCACTGTGAGGATAGCCTGAACAGAGTGGTCTGGAACACCCGGTCCACAGAGGAGACACTGGGGTATTGCCATTTTTCTCCCCATCACTAATATGGTGGGCTTCAGGGAACAAGACAACAGACCCACAGTGGAAGCAGGACCCGCTTATACCAAACCATACCCCTCTATGCCTGGTAACTGCAAATCCATGTGAGAAAGATTGACACTGGCAAAATCCCACAGCCCCTCCTCTAGACCAGTGCAGCCACTGGTTCCAAGGCACCATCAGATATCAGTCCAGCAATTTTGTATTTTCTGATATAATTATTGGTCAATTCTTATTATATATATTCATGTATATTTCCTATATATATTTCTCACCATATATGCTTCCCTTTTCTTTCCTTCTCTATTCTGGTTGCTTGTATAAGCAGACATTTTTAATCTACTCTTTTTATACCTCTTCTGTATTTCCTCCTTCTTTATCTCTCTCTCTCTCTCTCTCTCTCTCTCTCAATTAAGCCATATAGATTCTCTGATTCCTTTCCTGGTCATTTTTTTCCCCAGCCCTCTCATTTCTCTCTTTGTATGGGATAAGACTTCTACAATTCCCCCCAAGTTTTAAAATTTTTCCAGGGTTACTTCAATGAACAAATCAAAGCACACTTAGTGGAAAGTACAAACCACCACTACAAGTAGGGAGATAAAGCAACCAGTGTCACAACAATAGTGAGCATGCAATACACTCCAAAAATACCTCCTGAAGGACCAGACCCTGGACAGTGCATGACCCCTTTTTAATATAGTAGTGCTCACAGGTACAGGACACATAACAAACTATTAAATAACATAAAAGAAAGAAAACTAGTCAAAAAGACGAAACAGAAGAATTCTCCCCAAAATTAATTCCAGGAAGAAATGACAGCTAGAGAGTTACTCAAAACAGATATAAACAACATATATGATCAAGAATTTAGAATAGTAGTCATAAAATTAATAGATGGATTTGAAAGAAAGCATAGAAGACAGCAGAGAATCTATTGCTGCACGGATCAAGGAACTAAGAAATAGTCACAACAAATTAAGAAATACTGTAAATTAGGTGCAAACTAAACAAGATGCAATGACAGCAAGGATGGAGGAAGCAGAGGGAGAATAAGTGAAATAGAAGATAAAAGTATGTAAAATGAAGCTGAGAAAAATAGAGAAAAGAAAATGCTAGACCACAAGGGGAAAATTAAAGAATTAAGTGATTCAATGAAACATAATAAAATCTGTATCATAGGAGTTCCAGAAGAAGAGAAAGAGGCAGAAGGTTTACTTGAACAAATTATAGCTGAGAACCTCCCGAATCTAAGGATGGAAGCAGATATCCAAATCCAGAAGGCACAGAGAACTCCCTTCAGATTAAATAAGAATAGGTCTTCACCATGAAAGAAAACTGGAAAAATACAAAGATAAAGAGAGAATTTTGAAATCAACAAGGGACAAATGGGTCTTAAACTACAAGGGTACACACATAAGGGTAGTCTAGACCTGTCCACTAAAACCTGGCAGTACAGAAGAGAGTGGCAGGAAATATTCAATGTGCTGAATAGGAAAAAATATGCAGTGAAGAATCCTTTGTCCAGCAAGGCTGTAGTTCAAAATACAAGAACACATACAGGCTTTCCCAGACAAACAAAAACTGAAGGAGGTCATGACCACCTAAACCAACCCTGCAAGAGATCCTAAGGGGCACTCTGTGAGTGCAATGCTGCAAAGACTACAAAGGACCAGAGACATCACCACAAGCATGAAACCTAGAGGTAACACAATGGCACTAAATCCATATCTTTCAATAATCACTCTGAATGTAAATGGACTAAATGCTTCAGTCAAAAGACACAAGGTATCAGAATGGGTAAAAAACAAGATGATCAATATGCTGTCTACAAGAGATCATTTTAGACCTGAAGACACCTCCATATTGAAAGTGAGGGGATGGAGAACTGTCTGTAATGTTACTGGAAGTCAAAGAAAAGCTGGGGTAGCCATACTTACATCAGACAAACTAGACTTTAAACTAAAGGTTGTAACAAAAGATGAAGAAGGGCAATATATCATAATTATGGGGTCTATTATCAAGAAGAGCTAACATTTGTGAATGTTTGCACCCCTAACTGGAGCACCCAAATAAATAATTCAATTAATCACAAACATAAGTAATCTTATCTATAAGAATACGATAATTGCAGGTGACTGTAATACTCCACTTATAAGAATGGACACAACATGTAGGAAGAAAATCAGTAACAAAACAATGGCCTTGAATGATACATTGGAGCAGATGAATTTGACAGAAAAATTCAGAACTTTTCATCCCAAAACAGCAGAATACACATTCTTCTCGAGTGCACATGGAACATTCTCCAAAACAGATCACATACTGGGTCACAATGCAGCCCTCAACAAATATAAAAGAATTGAGATCATACCATGCATATTTTCAGATCACAATGCTATGAAAATTGAAGTAAACTACAAGAAAATATTTGAAAAGCCTCCAAATGCATGGAGGTTAAAGAACATCCCACTAAATAATGAATGGGTCAACTAGGCAATTAAAGATGAAATCATATATATATATATATATATATATAAGCAAATTAAAATGAAAACACAACAGTCCAAATCCTTTGGGATGCAGCAAAGGTAGTCCTAAGAGGAAAATACATTGCAATCTAGGCCTATATCAATAAACAAGAAAAATCCCAAATACAAAACCTAACCTCACGTCTAAAGGAAATAGAAGCAGAACTGCAAAGAAACCCCAAAGCCAGCAGAAGAGGAGAAATAATAAATATTAGAGCAGAAATAAACAATATAGAATAAAAAAAACAACCAGTAGAACAGATCAATGAATCTAAGAGCTGTTTTTTTGAAAGAATAAACAATGTTGATAAAACCTTAGCTAGATTTCTCAAATAGAAAAGAGAGAGAACTCAAGCATACAGAATCCCAAATCAAAGAAGAGAAATCACAATCAACACCACAGAAATACAATTATTAGAGAATACCATGAAAAGTTATATGCCACCAATCTGGACAACCTGGAAGAAATGGTCAAATTCCTAGACACACTCACACACACTCACACACACACACACACACACACACACACACACTACCAAAACTCAAACAGGAATAAATATAAAATTTGAACAGATCCATAACCAGCAAAGAAATTGAATCAGTTTTCAAACATCTCCCAAGTAAGAGTTCTGGGCCAGATGGATTATCAAGGGAATTCTACAAGACATTTAAAACAGAGTTAATACTTATCCTACTAAAGTTGCTCCAAAAAAGAGAAAAGGAAGGAAAAATTCCAGACTCATTGTATGAAGCCAGCATTATCTTCATTCCCAAACCAGACAGAGACAGCACTAAAAAGGAGAATTACAGGCCAGTATTCCTGATTAAAATGGATGCAAAACTTTTCAACAAAATGCTAGCAAGTCAAATTCAACATGACATTAAAAGAATTATTCACCATGATCAAATAGGATTTGTTCCTGGACTGCAGGTCTGGTTCAATATCACAAATTGATCAATGTGATATATCACATTAATAGAAGAAAGGATAAGAACCATATGATCCTGGCAATAGATACAGAAAAGGCATTTGACAAGATACAGCATCCTTGCTTAATAATAAACCATCAAGAAAGTCAGGATATAAGGAACATAACTTAACATCATTAAGTCCATATATGAAAAGCCCACAGCTAGTATCCTCCTCAATGGGGAAAAACAGAAAGCTTTCCCCCTGAGATCAGGAAAAAGACAGGAATATCCACTCTCACCACTGTTGTTTAACAGTGGAAGTTGGAAGACCTCACATCAGCAGTCAGAAAACAAATTGAAATAAAAGACATCCAAATTGGCAAAGAAGTCAAACTTCCACTTTTTGCAGATGGCATGATACTCTACACTGAAAACCTGAAAGACACCAAAAAGCTGCTAGTACTGATACATGAATTCAGCTAAGTTGCAGAATACAATATCAATGTACAGTAATCGGTTGCATTTCTATACACCAATAATGAAGCAACAGAGAGAGAAATAAAGAAATCAATCTTATTTGCAATTGCACCAAGAAACACAAAATACCTATTAATAAACCCAATCAAAGATGTAAAAGATCTGTATGCTGAAAACTATAGAAAACCTATGAAAGAAATTGAAGAAGACACAAAGAAATGGAAAAAATTACATGCTCATGGATTGGAAGAAAAATATTGTTAAATTTCAGCAATTTACACATTCAATGCAATCCTAATCAAAATTGTACTGACAATCTTCTCAGAGCTAGAACAAATAATCCTAAAATTTGTATGGAACCATAACAAAAGACCCTGAACAGCCAAAGTAAGGTTGAAAAAGAAAACCAAAGCAGGAGGCATCAGAATCCCGGATTTTAGCCTCTACTACAAAGCTGTAATCATCAAGACAGTCTGGTATTGGCACAAAAACAGAAACACATACCAATGTAATAGAATAGAGAGCCCATAATTGGACACACAAATGTATGGTCAACTAATCTTTGACAAAGTAGGAAAGAGTATCCAGGGGAAATGAGACAGTCTCTTTAGCCAATGGCACAGGGAGAACTGGACAACAACATGCAGAAGAATAAAACTGGATCACTTTCTTACATACAAAAAAATAAACTCAAAATGGATGAAAGACATAAATGTGAGACAGAAAACTATCAAAACCCTAGGGAAGAAAGCAGGCAACAACCTCTTTGAACTCAGCAACAACAACTTCTTACTCAACACGTCTCCAAAAGGAAGGGAAATAAAAGCAGAATTGAACTATTGGGACCTCATCAAGGTAAAAAGCTTCTGCACTGCAATGGAAATAATCAACAAAACTAAAAGGAAACTGATGGAATGGGAGAATATATTTGCAAATGACATATCAGATAAAAGGTTAGTATACAAAATCTGTAAAGAACATACCAAGCTCAATACCCTAAAAACAAACAATTCAGTGAAGAAATGGGCAGAAGACATGAATAGAAACTTTTCCAAAGAAGACATCCAGATGGACAACAGACCCATGAAAAGATGCTCAAAATCACTCATCATCAGGGAAATACAAATCAAAACCACATTGAGATACCACCTCACACAGGTCAGAGGGGCTAAAATTAACAATTCAGGAAACAACAGATGTTTATGAGGATATGGAGAAATGAGGACCCTCTTGCATTGTGTTTTTTTTTAAATTTTTTTTCAACGTTTATTTATTTTTGGGACAGAGAGAGACAGAGCATGAACGGGGAAGGGTCAGAGAGAGAGGGAGACACAGGATCGGAAACAGCTCCAGGCTCTGAGCCATCAGCCCAGAGCCCGACGCGGGGCTCGAACTCACGGACCGCAAGATCATGACCTGGCTGAAGTCGGACGCCCAACCGACTGCGCCACCCAGGCGCCTCCCCTCTTGCATTGTTAATGGGAATTTAAACTGGTGAAGCTCCTCTGGAAAACAGTGTGGAGTTTCCTCAACAAGTTAAAAATAGTATTACCCTATGACCCAGCAATATCACTAGTAGGAATTTATCCAAAGGAGTGCTGATTCATAAGGGCACATACACCCCAATGTTTATATCAGTGTTTTCAACAATAGCCAAATTATGGAAAGAGCCCAAATGTCCATCAACTGATGAATGGAACAAGAAGATGTGGTTTATATATACAATGAAATACTACTTGGCAAGGAGAAAGAATGAAGTCCTGCCATTTGCAGAAACATGAATTTAACTGGAGGGTATTATGCTAAGTGAATAAGTCAGTCAAAGAAAGACAGATATCATATGTTTTCACTCATACGTGGAATTTGAGAAACTTAACAGAAGACCATGGGGGAAGGGAAGGGGGAAAATAGTTTCAGAGAGGGGATAAGCCATAAGAGATTCTTAAATACAGAAAACAAACTGAGGGTTTATTGGGGGTAGGGGGACAGGGAGGAATGTGTGATGGGCATTGAGGAAGGCACTTGTTGGGATGAGTACTGAGGGTTTTATGTAAGTCAAGAATCATGGGAATCTACTCCCAAAGCCAAGAGCACATTGTATACACTGTATGTTAGCTAACTTGACAATAAATCATATTTAAAAATAAATACATACATACATGCATACATACATACATAACAAATAAATAAATAATAAATCTGGATAGAAAAATAAATAAATAAACATTAAAAAGAGGGTAATTGCTCTTTAACAACAAAAGCTTTGATGAAGACATAATGACAGAAAAAACTATTCAAATATTCTCTCTACCTCAATGATTTCTAAGCAGCCTGATGTGTTAATATCATTGCTTTAATGGACAGTTATCTACAACTTGCAATCTAGAATTAACCCACATCACTCATTCACTGCTGTGCCATAATTATTGATTAAAATATTGTCTCTAACAACAAAGATAATTCTTTTTTGAGACTTAAAATGCAATGTAAAGACTGGGTGATACCAGGACAGTGTTGCCATCAGGTAAATCCCAACTGACTATGTATGCTTTGATATTTTAAACAGGTAGTTGGTAATGCGATTGACTCATTATTTATAGTGTTATCTGTTACTGAACCCACTTGTTTCTGACCCCAGTAGTTCTTATCTGCACCTGAACAGTGTCGAATTACAGACCTCTACTGAATTAAAAAAATAATCTGTTCCTTTGTGTTCCCTAATTTTATGACTTCTATATTTTCAGTTTCCCTGAAGAGTTTATATCACATTCTGTGGGTGATATTTAAAATTTTTTTTTCAACGTTCATTTATTTTTGGGACAGAGACAGAGCATGAACGGGGGAGGGGCAGAGAGAGAGGGAGACACAGAATCGGAAACAGGCTCCAGGCTCTGAGCCATCAGCCCAGAGCCTGACCCGGGGCTCGAACCCACGGACCGGGAGATCGTGACCTGGCTGAAGTCAGATGCTTAACCGACTGCGCCACCCAGGCGCCCCAACTGTGGGTGATATTTTATCTGTACTTTCCCAGAGGGAAGTACTGCAGAGTACACTGAGTTTATATTGTCTTGAATTCTATTCTGTGAAATAGAATCCTTCTTAGTATTTGAAAAGAGAGCTATAATACCAGTGGATATTTGAGAAAGTAATTTATCATGTGGCCACAGTAAGTTTAAAAAAGAAAGTCTCCTAATGTATTGTACTAAGTAGAACAAGTCAGAGAAAGACAAATGATGCATGATTTCATTTGTATGTAGAATCTAAAACAAAACAAGACAAAGCAAAACAAAATCCAGCCTCATATACAGGGAACAGATTAGTGGTGCAACAGGTGAAGGAGGTTAGGGTGCTAAATCAGTGAAGGGATGTAAGAAGTATAAACTTTCAGCTCTAAAATAAATAAGTCATGTGGCTATAATGTACAGCATGGGGAATATGGTCAATAATATTGTATGAACTTTGTAAGGTGACAGATGGTAGCTATACTATGTGGTGAACATTTCACAATGTATATAAATGCTGTATACCTGAAACAAATGTAATATTGTACATCAAATATACTTTAGTAAATTAAAAAAAAGAAACCTTCATATATGAATACATAAAAATTGGGTTGATTTTGGAGGAGATTTAATAAAGCAAAAATTCCATGAAGTAATTGAGAACTTTCCTTGATTAAAAGTAGAAAATCTAGCATTAACACAAAATGTGAAAAACCATTTTTGCAGTAAATATCTCCATAATATTATTCCCCAAACACATTTCAGGCCCAGTAGGATGCCTCTTGATCAATTGTATTTTGATTCACACCAAGCTCGTGATTATCTGTCATTTTTAAATATATTTTTCCTCCTAATATCCAGTTTTTAGGTGCTAAATATACTTATATTCTTCTTAGAATATTAGCATGTATTATTTGTGTTGGAAAATTATGCTTAAAATAAGCATTTGAAACAGAATTTCAATTAATAATATATAGCATTCTGCGATCACCCAGTAAATTTAAAAAAAATGCTTTTATATGTGATTAAGAGCAAAATAATGCAGGGGTGTTTGGGTGGCTCAGTTGGTTAAGTGTCTGACTTCGGCTCGGGTCATGATCTCACAGTTCATGAGTTCGAGCCCTGCATTGGGCTCTGTGCTGACAGCTCAGAGCCTGGAGCCCGCTTCAGATTCTGCATCTCCTTCTCTCTCTGCCCCTCCCCAGCTTGCACTCTGTCTCTCTCTCTCAAAAATAAATAAACAATGAGAAACAATTTTAAAAAGTAAAACAATACAGTGAAAAGTTAGAGAAAATATTTAAAAAGAAAAAAAGCACATTTCTTCTCAAGAAAGGAAACTCAGCTTAAGAGATTGAAAAGCTTGACAAAATTCACCATGCTATTAGTGACAGACTCAGAACTAAACTCAATCTGAACAGGCTCTAAATGTAATGACCTTTTTTTTTGTATACAACCCTGTAACTTAAGGCAAGTATGGTGTCATGCACAATGAGATTTTATGCAATAGTAATCATTATAAGAATAATAACTATGACACTTTTCTTAACTCTTCACCCCACTTCCTTGGGCAGAAGCATGCAAGTGCACACACACACACACACACACACACTCACACACACACACTCACACACACACACACACACTCACACACACACGCACATATATACTCCATTATAAAAAGACTTAAACTATTTACTAAATAGTAATTTCCTTGGGAAGACCAAAAAGCTGACTAAAATGTGTAATGATATATCATAATTAAAAGTAATTAGGTAACTAAGTGACAAATAGTAAAGAAATCTTAGTAGAGAGATGATTAACTCTACAGCTATGAATGAATCAACAATTTAGCTTCAAATATGTCTAAAAATTAATTAATCAAATATCTCTAGGCACACACTCACTGCAATGCATGAAATTCCAGATATTAGAGGTAACTCTCATTTTATTGGAAGGCCAGGTCTCTACGGCAAGGCTTTATGCTCAATAATATATTCCATAGATACCCCTTTCTCCCTGCAAGATAAGTAGGAATAAACATTGTATTTGATTCTTCATGTTTCATCATTTTCTAGTACATTAAAGAATAATGGAAAAAGTCTAACAGTAAATGTAGGATAGCAAGGCAAACAACAATTTTGAATTCAATACTAACAAAGAGGAACTTATTTTTGGGTCTTTAATTCAGTAGAATTTTCTGGATAAGGACCTCAGTTTTTTCTTTGGCTCATAATGGTAAACTAGCAAAAATTTGTATGTCTGACAAAAATATATTAACTTCAAGAATTTTAGAAAACATTAGGCTATATATATAAAATGTTCTTTTTCTAATTAAATACCATTTACACTACATACCAGATTAATATTACTCTATGAATGTTTTATATAATTAGAATTTAATTTATATATTTATTTAAAATTTAAAATATACATTCCAAAAAGAGAGATTCTTATAAGTCTAATGATTTATTCTCTTCATTGTGTAATGAATTAAGATTTTAACAATAGAATATTGTTGAGGAGCCTGGGTGGTTCAGTTGGCTAGGAATCCGACTTCGGCTCAGGTCATGATCTTGCAGTTTGTGAGTTCAAGCCCCATGTCGGGCTTTGCGCTAACAGCTCAGAGCTTGGAGCCTGCTTCGGATTCTGTTTCTTTCTCTCTCTTTGCCCCCCTCCTGCTTGCATTCTGTCTGTCTCTCAAAAAATAAAATAATAAAAGACATTACAAAATGTTTACAAAAATTATTATAATGTGAATGTGCTGCCTCAAATTGTTTTTATCATAAAGTTTAAAGATTCTCTGTAACTTTCTTAATATTTTCCAGTTTAAATTAGCTATTGCGATTTTAGAATCAAATTATAAATCTATAACTTCTATAAGACACAATGCTTGTAAATAAATTTTAATTGTCTCCAGTTGAATATACTCTACACATGCATCTATTACAATTTGATTGTATGTTATAGAAGATGAGGCAATATTGAGAATAGAGTTATTAATTTCAGGTTGGAGCCAGATCATGGAAGATCTTAAATACAAGTCCAGGAAGTTTAGACTCTGTTTATTAAGTGATGGAACAGATAAAACTACCTAAAGATTGTGATTCACAAATCACTCTAAATTAAGTACAATCACTTTAAAATTTCTACTTCAGGGGCCTGTGAGTGGCTCAGCCAATTAAGCCTCTGACTCCTGGTATCGACTCAGGTCATGATCTCATGGTTCCTGAGACTGAGCTCCACATCGGGCTCTGCGCTGACAACATGGATTTGGCTTGGGATTCTCTTGCTCCCTCTCTCTTTCTGCCCCTCACCTGATTTCTCTCTCTCTCTCTCTGTCTTTCTCTCCCTCTCAAAATAAACATTAAAAAATAAAAATTTCTACTTTAGACTATTTTATTTTTTTCCCAGAATTCAGAGTCTTTATTTTTAAACATTTCATTATTTTAATAGTGGTTTCTCCATTTCTTTATTCTTGGCAAGTTAACAAGTTTTATAAATATCATAGCTAAATTTATAAAAATTTAACCTATATACAATAAGTTTCTGATAATAATAGTGTAATTTATCTTTACTTGTTTCATTATACATAACTATGATGCACTAAATAAAGATGACATGAAGATTTAGCAAAAAATATTAAAAATAAATATTTCAGTGAAAAAGAAATGAGCTAATAATAATGCAGATTTTTCTAACAGAAATGTTGTAAAGCACTAGAATTTCATAAATTGAAATATACATTAAAAATCCATTTAAAATCTCTTTATCCAGTACAATTTTAAGTAATTTTTACTAAATAGTATTACCAGAGAAACTCATATTTACATGTATCAAGTATCCTATGTATCAAAAAATATTGTGAAACACATGATTCTATGCTTTGCCTAAAATAAACTACAAGAGCACCTGGGTGAATCAGGCAATTAAGCGTTGGACTTTGGTTCCGGTCATTATCTCACAGCTCATGGGTTCAAGCCCCATGTTGGGCTCTGTGCTGATAGCTCAGGGCCTGGAAACTTCTGAATCTGTATCTCCATCTCTCTCTGCCCTCACCTGTTCATGTTTCTCTCTCTCTCTCTCTCTCTGTCTTTCTCTCTCAAAAAGAATAAAATGAAACATTAAAATAAACTGCAAAGCATTCAGGATAAAGTCAAAAATAGCATATTATGAAACAATTTCATTCCTGTGAGAAGAGGCAGCTTTACACAGGCCTATTCAAAACAAGTCATTACAAATTTTGCTCCAAAATTTGTATCCATGTTAAGTTTGAGTAGAAATACGATTGATCTTAGATAGCTAAAATACTTTTATGGGAAAAAAAATAATTTTAAAATGACATATTAAAAACAAAGATAAAACTATTTTGAAAACTTAGATGCTGCCATCCACAGCTACTTTGGAAAAATAATAACCTCTCCTTTATTTTTTCTTAATTTTTTTAATGCTTGTTTATTTTTGAGACAGAGAGAGACAGAGCATGAATGGGGGAGGGTCAGAGAGAGAGGGAGACACAGAATCTGAAGCAGGCTCCAGGCTCTGAGCTCTCAACACAGAGCCGGCTGCGGGGCTTAAACTCAAGGACCATGAGATCATGACCTGAGCCAAAGTGGGACGCTTAACCGACTGAGCTACCCAGGCGCCTCTGACCTCTCCTTTCTGATCCTCTGCTTTGTCACATTTGCTAGCTAATATGTTGTTAATATATCTCACCTTCTAGACATTCACAGTCATAAGAAACTCAATGGACACCAAAAGGAAATGCATTAACAATATTTGTGTGGCATTTTATATGTTGAAAGAATGCCCTTAAAGATCTTGTAGTGTTTTGCTAGTTTTAAAAAGTTTCATTTGATATAACGAAAGAAGGTGTAAACATTTATTGTGGCTTGCTGATTTCAAAGGACAGTAATTCAGGCTAAAAAATTGAATTTAGCAATCTTTTTGATGCCTCACTAGATTCAGACTCTTACTTTGTATTGCCTAACAAATAGTTGAAATCTTCAGTTCAAGAGAGACCTTGGAAACTGTTATGTCACATCTATTTCCTGATTTGTCTGTAAAGATGGCACATTAGATGATTAGTTTGTCAGTTCTAAGGTAATATCATTCTTCAGTAATGCATGTTTTATAACTTTTCCTGTTTTTGGTTTGCAGAGAGTCAGTGCCCAGTAGTACACAGACATTTAAGCCAGTTTCATTAAAATATTATCTCTGGAATATACATTTTTTTTAACAGCATCCGTTAATGACATGCAGTGTTCCAATTAATCTAAAGGACTGTTGATCAGCACATTGGCTTTTCTGTCTCTGGTTTTTCTATATACATCACCATGAAAAAGTTTCACTTTATGTGAAACAATGAAAATAATAACACTTATTTTTTTTTCCATTTTGGGGACTTATTAATTCCCAAAGACTACTTAAATTGTGGAGAGAAGAAATTAGAAGTTGGAAAGGATCGACACTAATATTGAACTATGATATACACTAATTTTATAGGTCCAGACAAAATGTCTTGCTATTTGAACTTGGTGATTTGCATACACAATGAAATATTAATATAGAAAAGCTCCAGTTGTCTTGTGTGGAAACATTCCTACACAGATTTAAAGAAGTTAATAATTCTTCATATAAATGTTCACCCAAACAAAAAAGACCATTTTCATGAGCTCTAAATATACACAATTTGACTTCCTAAAGTAAGTTACATCTTAATATTGGCATTTGCAAACCTCACAGAGGACATTACATGATGAGTTGCAAGAATATAAAAACACCCAGGAAGAAAATACTGGAAAGATTTTGATAGCAGATCACATTACCCTGTATCATTGTCTAGTTTGGAAAATTCAGAAATATCAAATGTACATTTTGTTTATTGTGAAAGTACCTAACCTTTATTTAAGATGTCACTCTCACCTTATTCCTTAAATTATTATTACTTGGTGAACTTGAAAACGTATAAAGCAGCTAGGCTAGTTAAAAAAAAATACCATATATCGTTATGAGATAAAATTCAGGGGCGCCTGGGTGGCGCAGTCGGTTAAGCGTCCGACTTCAGCCAGGTCATGATCTCGCGGTCCGTGAGTTCGAGCCCCGCGTCAGGCTCTGGGCTGATGGCTCGGAGCCTGGAGCCTGTTTCCCATTCTGTGTCTCCCTCTCTCTCTGCCCTTCCCCCATTCATGCTCTGTCTCTCTCTGTCCCAAAAATAAATAAACGTTGAAAAAAAAAATTAAAAAAAAAAATTCAGAAAAATCTATCATAAGAGTTTGATATTGACCTCATACAACTATTACTAATTTATAACTTATTTTGGGAAACCTAAAAACAGAACTAAAGCTAGCATATTTTGTAATGTTTTGAAGGTACTTATTTTTGTTTCAGAAATTCCAAATTAATAAAAATTCACTATCTGAAATTCAAACACAGCTTTTTATTGTTTTGTAACTTTTAAAGATATTTATTTGGAAGTAAAAATCACAAAATTCCAAAAATACTATAAGCTAATCCAATCTTATAAGCATTTGAGCTTTCCTTTGTTGGTACTACATATGTATGGCCATTTCAATAATTATATTAGGTTCACTCTAGTTCCCATGTCCAGAGGAAAATCAATTACCCTGTTATTCATAAAAAATAAACAATCCATCTTTTGAATAAAAGTGTTTGTGTTTGATGAGCTCGTTAATTGGTACCTTCAAATACAATTTGTATAAGATATTACATGTTTGTCCTTTTTTCCCAAATATTGAAAATGCATACTTACATGGCAATTTTATACATCCATAATTGTCCTCAATATAGCTGTTGAACAAAAGAAGTGATTCAAATTTAAATAATATAAAAACCAGTTAATTTACATTACAGGGCTGGAACTACGTTGAGGTGAGGTACCTAGGGCACAAAATTTAGAGGTGCTCACTCTCACGTTCATGCAAATTACTCTGATAGAGAAATCTTGTCTCACTGTGGTCCAGACCTGACATATTAAAGCTTACATATAGAAAATTAATCATTTTTATTACTTTAGTTAAAAATATTATTTTGATTTTATCAGAGTAAATACTCATACTTGACTCAACAAAATGAGTATTATAGGTAGGTATTTTCACTTAATATAATCAGTACACTTGGCACAAATATACCAGTATGTTCTTGTATACCAACCACTGAGATACAGATGCACATAGGAGTAAAGAGTATTTTGTCAAAAATAATGATTTATTGCCACAAAATACAAATCTTCTGTTTCATGGTCCATGAAAGTGGAGTTTCAAAGTCTTAAAGATGAACTGAGTGCTCAAAATTTGAATAAAAGGAAACAATTTGTGTCAAAGGAGGATGGAACCAAAAGGAAGATTGATCAGACTCAAGTACCACTGATTAAAAAGGATAGATCCATTCTTTTTATAATCTTGAGCATTATAATGCTTTAATCATCATAAATGTTATAATTAAAGAGGAAGAATAGTATTTATAACTGCAAGGAAAATATCTTATATAGAAAGCAAAGGCAGTTAATTAGGCCCACCTATAAGATATTTCTGTAAGTGGAAGGGACATTATAGATCATAAGAGAAAACAGACTTGGAAACAGGGTTCATAAAAGACTAGTCAAACCTCCTGACTGCTACCTCATTCGGTGACTTTTTTATAAGACATTAACTTACCTCCGTGATTCACATCACTCAATTCACTTTTGTTTTACCAGTGATAATGCCAAGAAGCATACATAAAGATACACACACACACACACACACACACACACTTCAAATAAATAACCTGGACACATCTTGAAGTTTCACTTAAAATGTTCCACTTTATTTGACTGTAGGATTCTAATATAGCCATTGTTAGATATTTATCTTATGCCCCAAAAAATGTTTAGAGCAAACATGTGCTAATTCAAGCAAATGACATATCCCAGAGGCACAATAGCAATTTCTCTCTTCCTTCATAGGATTACTAAAACTCCATTAAGTTGATATATTTTTAAGGCTCATTTAGGTCTATCTATACAAAGATAGTTGATTTTATATTTATTTCTGAAATTTGTAAACACATAAGGACTTTGCATGTTCATTCAATATGAAATAGTGAAACTAGCTAAATCAGAGTAATTAAGCTTATCTCTAGAGGTTGTTTTGAAATAATTAGTTGAATATGTATGTTGAGAAGCAATTATGGAAACCAAATGATTCTGGATCTATTAAAATGGGGAGTCTAATCATTTTATTGTTGCCAAAGCTAAAAGTAAAGTGGTTTCAATTAATTAGAGTATGGAGATGTATAGTAATAATTCCCCCATTAGTACATTTGACAATTCAGTAATTCATGTGTTATTTCCTTGTCAGTTTTTTTTTGGTTTTATGGGTATTTGACCATTTAAAACTAATTATATATTTTTGTTTTGTGGAATTTGCAGGCAGTTGCCAATAGAGAAACACAATGCAAGTATTGGGTGGGATGTGAAGAATGAAGAGTGAGACAAATTATGTTATATTTGTAAACCTCTCTGGGACTCAGTTTCCTTATCTATTAAAATCAATGCTACATTAGGCTTTGTGGTTGTATAATAAGTTGCCATCCAACAAGGAAGCACCCAAATACACAGAACAGTTAATAACAAACATAAAGGAATGAATTGATAGTAATATAATTACAGTACGTGCCTTTAACACCCCACTTACATCAATGGAAAGATCATCCATGCAGAAAATCAACAAGAAAACAGTGGCATTGAATGATACACTGGACCAGATGGGTTTAACAGATATATTCAGGACACCCAATCATAAAGCAACAGAATACACATTTTTTCAAGTGGGCATGGAACATTCTCTCGAATAGATCACAAATTAGGCAACAAGACAAGTCTGAACAAATTCAAAAACATTGATGTTATACCATGCATCTTTTCTCGCTACAATGCAATGAAACTAAAAATCAATAACAAGAATAAATATGAAAAGACCACAGATACACGAAAGTTAAATAACATACTACTAAACACAGAAAGGGTCAACTATAAAATAAAATAAGAAACTAAAAAGTACATGGAGAAAACTGAAAATGAAAACACCATAGTCATAAAACTCTGGGATGTGGCAAAAGCAGCTCTAAGAGGGAAGTTTATGGAAATACAGGCCTACCTCAAGAACCTAAACTTACAACTAAAGGAGGTAGAAAAACAACAACAAGCAAAGCCTAAACACAGCAGAAGAAAGGAAAAAATAAATATTAAAGCAGAAATAAACTAGGTAGAAAAAAATAGAACTGATCTATAAAACCAGGAGCCGGTTTCTTAAAAAAAAAAATTATAAACCTCTAGGCAGACACATCAAAACAAATTTTAAAACGAGAGAGGGAGGGGTTCAAAATCTAGGAATCTAAGAGCATCATGGAAGCTCTCAGCTTGTCTTGTGCCTGAATCACAGCTAGATCAGCATCAAACCATTTTGCACACCTAGAAAAGTGATCTTAGGATTAACACAGCAATCTACACAACCTGAGCCACAGAACATGGCAGATACACAGCACAGAGAGGTGACCTGGAGGAAGAGAAAAGCCATGGATGAAAGGGAGCTGTTTTTGTGGAGAGAGGACAAAATGGGGGGGGGGGAGTGTGGCACATAGGGAGTGTGCAGGAAAAGCACTCATCCCAAAAGTAGCTGGAGAGAAAGAGACAGAGTAAAAACACTCACAAGGGACTGAACAAGAAATCTGTTCCCCAAAACTATTGATAGGGAAAGGAGAGTGTTTCAATACCATTAGGATTCAATAAACAGTAGAGCACAGAGTCTAAAATTCTGGAGCCCAGTGCCAGATGGTGTTCTGGTGAGGACATAGGGTGAATCTCCAGGAGCAGGCAGTGGGGTCTGAGGCATCCATATGCCACATGAGGAGAAGCAGTTCCCCTGCTTGGATAGCATTTGGTAGAGGCTTACTGCCTCCCTACAGAAAAATGTCCAAGCAGACCTGAGGGAGCAGACATGTTTGCTGGCATTGGGATAAAGACACCAGAGTATGTTGAAACCTGGCACTGTCTGCCACTGCACGATCACATGAACACTTTCTGGGACAAGTCAGTACATGGCCATTGCTCAGCAAGACAATCCCCCAGAGAGCTGGAGTGGATCCAAGCCCCGGGGTTCTCTGAAGTGAGGGGTTTTGAACCACAGTCCCATCTGAGATAAAACTCTGGGGTCAGGTGCCACCTGGGAGGCTGATGGTGTGGACATAGATAGGATAGAGGCAAGGAGTGAACCAGAAGCATGAGACAAAGGAGGGGTGCTTGAATTCATGAGGGTGAGAGTGCAAAATTCCCATGCCAGGGACTAGGAAGCTGGGTGAGGTAATTTCTAACCCTCCTTCACACACATGTGCATGCTCACAGCACCAAGCCACCACATTGAGACAAACAGAGCCACCTAGTGGAGAAAGAAGCATATACACTAAGCCCTGCCCAATTGTACTTTCCAAGCACATCCCTTAGAAGACAGCACAAGTCTCTCACCTGGCTTAAGTACAGACTACAGAGTACTTCATAGTTAGAATTCTAGGGGAAACTGGATGTAACTTCATTTGGGTTTCATTCTGTTTCTTGGTTAATTTGTTTTTCTTTTCTGTCTTTACTTTTCTCCTTTCTTTTATTTTTCAATAAAAGAAATTTTCTTACAAAGAGAAAAAATTGTATTTATTTTTTTCAAAAGAATGTTTTAATGTTTTAAATATTTTTTACTGTTTCTATTTTTTAACTTTTTATTCTATTTCACTTTATTTGATTTTATTATATACATTTTTTAATTTTTAAATTTTTTCTTGCTTTCTTCTTTTCTTTCTTTGCTTTACCATTCTCTCTATCAAGCTTCTTTCAGTGAGCAGATCAAAACACACCTAAGATGTAGCTTCCTTTATTTCATTTTCTGTTTTGTTTTTAATTTTTTTTAATTTTTACTTTATATTTTGTTAATATTTTCTTCATCCAAAATGAAAAAAATGAAGGAATGCACCTCAAAAAAAGAACACAATAAATGACAGCATGGGGCTTAATCAACACAAATATAAGCAAGTTCTGAAGAATTTAGAACCACAATAATAAGAATACAAGCTGGGGTTGAAAAAAGCATAAAATCCCTTTTTGTGGAGATAAAAGAAGCAAATTCTAATAATGACGAAATTGAAAATGCTACGACTGAGATGCAATCTTGAAAGGATTCCATGGCAGCAAGGATGGACGAAGCAGAGCAGTGAATCAGCAATACTGAAGACAACATTATGGAGACTAATTAAGCAGGAAAAGAGAGAAACAAAGGCAAGGGAGCATGATACAAGACTTAGAGAATTCAGTGACTTATTAAAAAGGAATAACATTCAAATGATGGGAGTCCCAGAAGATGACGAGAGAGAAAAGGGGACATAAGGGTAATGTGAGCAAATTACAGAGGAAAACTTTCTGAATTCGTGGGAGGACGTAGTCATCAAAATCAAAGAAGCACAGAAAACTCCCATTAGATTCAACAAAAAACGATCATCACCAAGGCATATCATACTGAAATTCACCAGATAAATAGGCGAGGAAAGAAAGATCTGTCAACAGATCAAGTTCACAGCAGACCTATCCACAGAAACTTGTCAGGCAAGGAAGCACTGGCAGGATGTATTCAACATGCAGAATCAGAAAAATATGCAGTCAAGAATTCTTTATCCAGCAAGGGTGTCATTCAAAAGGAAGGAGAGATAAAGGGTTTTCCAGACAAGTAAAAACAAAAGGAGTTTGTGACCACTAAACTGGCCCTACAAGAAATTTTAAGGGAGACTATATCAGTGCAGAAAAGATGAAACAAAACAAAAGAGACCAAAGGCAACAAAGACTTGAAAGGCTGGGAGAACATCACAGAAACTCCAACTATACAAGCAACACAATGGCACTAAATTCATATCTTCAGTACTCACTCTAAATGTCAATGGACTAAATGCTCCAATCAAAAGATATAGGGTATCAGAATGGATTAGAAAACAAGGCTCATCTAGATGCACTTATGAGAGACACATTTTAGACTGAAAGAAACCTGCAGAGAGAAAATAAGAAGATGGAGAATAATCTATCATGATAATGGTCTTCAAAAGAAAGCTGGAGTAGCCATACCTATATCAGACAAACCAGATTTTATTAAAAAAAGACCATATCTAGAGACTAAGAAGGGCATTATATCATAATTAAGGGGTCTATCCATCAAGAAGATCTAACAGTTGTAAAGGTTTATGCCGCCTATGTGAAGCACCCACATATATAAATCACAAACATAAACTCATTGATAATAATACCAAAATAATAAGAGACTTCAAAACCCCACTTACAGCAATAAATAGATCATTTAAACAGAAAATCAACAAGGAAATAATGGCTTTGAATGACACACTGAACGGGATAAACTTAACAGATATATTCAGAACATTCCATCCTAAAGCAGCAGAATACACATTCTTCTCCAGTGCACAAGGAACACTCTCCAGATCAGATCACATATTGAAATACAAATCAGCCTTCAAAAAGTACAAAATGATCGTGATCATACCTTGAATATATTCAGTCCACAATGTTATGAAACTCAAAAGCAACCGTAAAACAAAATTCGGAAAGATCATAAATACCTAGAGATTAAAGAACATCATACTAAAGAGTGAATGGGTTAACCAAGAAATTAAAGAGGAGATTAAAAAGTAAATGGAGGCCAAAGAAGATGAAAATACAATAGACCAAAACATCTGGGATGCAGCAAAGGTGGTCATAAGAGAGAAGTTTCTGGCTTTCCCCATTGAGGATGATATTAGTATTGGGTCTTTCATATATGGCTTTTATGATTTGAGGTATGATCCTTCTATTCCTACTTTCTTGAGGGTTTTTATCAAGAAAGGAAGCTGTATTTTGTCAAAGGATTTCTCTGCATCTATTGAGAGGATCATGTGGTTCTTGTCCTTTCTTTTATTGATGTGATGAATCACATTGATTATTTTGTGGATATTGAACCACCCCTGCATCCCAAGTATAAATCCCACTTGGTCGTGGTGAATAATTTTCTTAATGTATTGTTGGATACGGTTGGCTAATATCTTGAGGATTTTTGCTTCCATGTTCATCAGGGAAATTGGTCAAGAGTTCTCCTTTTTAGTGGGGTCTCTGTCTAGTTTTGGAATCAAGGTAATGCTGGCCTCAGAAAGAATTTTGAAGTTTTCCTTCCATTTCTATTTTTTGTAGCACCTTCAAGAGAATAGGTGTTAACTCTTCCTTAAATGTTTGGTAGAATTCCCCTGGACTCTTGTTTTTGGGAGATTTTTGATTACTCATTCGATTTCCTTACTGGTTATGGGTCTGTTCAAATTTTCTATTTCTTCCTCTTTCAGTTTTGGTAGTTTATATGTTTGTAGGAATTTGTCCATTTCTTTCAGATTGCCCTTTATATTGGCATATAATTACTCATAATGTTCTCTTATTACTGTTTTTATTTCTGCTGTGTTGGTAGTGATCACTCCTCTTTGATTTTTGATTTTATTTATTTGGGTTCCTTTCCTTTTTCCTTTTGATCAAACTGGCTAGTGGTTTATCAATTTTGTTAATTCTTTGAAAGAACCATCTTCTGCTTTCATTGATCTATTCTACTGGGTTTTTGTTTTGTTTTGTTTTGTTCTGATAGCATTGATTTCTTCTCTAATCTTTATTATTTCCTGTCTTCTGCTGGTTTGAGGTTTTATATACTGTTCTTTTTCCAACTCTTTGAGGTGTAAGATTAGGTTTTATATCTGAGATCTTTATTCCTTCATTAGGAAGGCCTGGATTGCTCTATACTACCTTCTTATAATCACCTTTGTTGTTTCCCAGAGGTTTGGGGCTGTGGTGTTATCATTTTCATTGGCTTCCAGGTACTTTTTAATTTCCTCTTTAATTTCTTGGTTAACCCATTCATTCTTTAGTAGGATGTTCTTTAGTGTCCAAGTATTTATTACCTTTACAAATTTTTTCTTGTTGTTGATTTTGAGTTTCATAGTGTTGTGTTCTGAAAATATGCATGGTATGATCTCGATCTTTTTGTACTTGTTGAGGGCTAATTTGTGTCCCAGTATGAGATCTATTCTGGAGAATGTTCCATATGCACTGGAGAAGAATGTGTATTCTGCCACTTTAGGATGGAATTTTCTGAATATATCTGTTAAGTACATCTGGTCCAGTGTGTCATTCAAAACCATTGATTCCTTGTTGATTTTCTGTTTAGATGATGTGTCCACTGTTGTAAGTAAAGTGTTGAAGTCCCCTACTATTATGGTATTATTATCAATGAGTTTCTTTATGTTTGTGATTGATTTATATATTTGGGTATTTCACATTTGGAGCACAAATGTTTACAATTCTTAGGCCTTCATGGTGGATAGACGCCTTAATTATGATATAATGCCCTTCTTCATCTCTTGTTACAGTCTTTATCTTAAAATCTAGATTTTCTGATATACGTATGGCTACTCCAGCTTTCTTTTGTTGACCATTAGCATGATAGATGGTTCTCCATCCACTTAATTTCAATCTGAAGGTGTCTTTATGTCTAAAGTGGGTCTCGTAAACAACATGTAGAATGATCTTGTTTTCTTGTCCATTCTGTTACCCTGTGTCTTTAGATTGGAACATTTCATCCATTGACATTTAGAGTGAGTACTAAGATATATGAATTTATTGCCATTATGTGGCTTGTAGAGTTGGAGTTTCTGGTGGTGTTCTCTGGTCCCTTCTAGTCTTTGTTGCTTTTGGTCTTTTTTTTTCATCCTTTCTCCCCTCAGAGATGCACCCTTAAAATTTCTTGCAAGGCTGGTTTAGTGGTCATGAACTCCTTTATTTTTTGTTTGTTTGGGAAACTTTTCATCTCTCCTTCTATTTTGAATGACAGCCTTGCTGGATAAAGAATTCTTGGCTGCATATTTTTTTCCAATTCAGCACATTGAATATATCCTGCCACTCCTTTCTGGTCTGCCAAGTTTCTGTGGATAGCTCTGCTGCACACCTGGTGTGTCTTCCCTTGTAGATTAAGGACTGTTCCTTTGCTGCTTTCATGATTCTTTTCTTGTCTGAGTATTTTGTGAATTTAATATGATATGCCTTGTTGATGGTCGGTTTTGGTTGAATCTAATGGGGGTCTTCTGTGCTTCCTGGATTTTGTTGTCTGTGTCTTTCCCCAGATTAGGAAATTTTTCTGCTATTATTTGCTCACATAACCTTTCTACCACTTTTTCTTTCTTAATCTTCTGGGACCTTTATGATTCTGACGTTGTTCCTTTTTAATGGGTCACTGATTTCTCTAATTCTTAAATTGTGCTCTATTGCCTTAGTCTCCCTCTTTTTTTCTGCTTCATTATTCTCCATAAGTTTGTCCTCTCTATTGCTGATTTGCTGCTCTGCCTTATCCATCCTTGCCACTGTGGAACTGTTCAAGATTGAAGCTCAGTTATAGCATTTTTTGTTTCATCCTGACTAGCCTTTACTTCTTTTATCTCCACAGAGAGGGATTCTAAACTATTTTTGACCACAGCTAGTATTCTTATTATTGTGATTCTAAATTATTGCTCAGACAGCTTGCTTGTATCTGTGGGGATTAAGTCCTGGATGTTATTTCTTCCTGCTTTTACTTTTGGGGTGAATTCTTTCATTTCATCATTTTGAAGGAAGAAAAATAATTAAGAATATAAAAACAAATAACAACTAAAATTTAAAACAACACACACACACACACACAAGAATGAAATACATCATGGTAGATCCTAGTTGTGTGTTTTGGTCTTGTTGTTGAAAGGAACTTGATTTATTAGAGAAAAAAGGAAAGAAAAAAATGGAAAACGTTTGAAAACTTGAAAAAAATGAATGCAATGAAATAGAATAAAATGAAATGAATGAAGTAAAGTAGAATTTGAAAAAAAATTACAAAAAAATAAAATATACATCAGAGAAGGAAATGAAAGAAAATATTTTTAATAAAAATTGAAACTAAAAATATTTTTTCTTTCTGTATTGAAGAAAATTAATAGAAACGAAAAAGTGACCAAAAAAAGAGAAAATTGAATATATGGACCAGCAAACAGACTGAAATACATTTGAATTTACAAAGTTTTTCCCTAGAAGTCAAACTCTGAAGCAATTTATAGTCCATAAACTAGGCAGGCAGAGAGACTTGTGATGTAGCTAAAGAGAAAGACTGGCCCATTGGGTGGCACTTAGTGTAATGGCTCCATTCTCCACAAAGTGGTGCTGCTTAGCTTACTAGAGTGGACTGTTTTGACACTTGTAGGTGCATGCATGCATGAGCAGGAGGGGTGAAAATGGCGTCACACGGCTACCAAGTCTCTAGTATTGGAACTCTGTTCTCCCTGATCAGCAATTGATCACTCGTCCTTTGTCTCTGGCTTCTGTCCACTCTCTGCTTTTACACTTCCCATGACCAAGTTGTCAGACTTACAGGTGGCACGTCCCTCCTGAGTTTTATCTCAGTTACAGCTGTATTTCCCAACCCCTCACTTCTGAGGGACTGAAGCTTTGTACTGCTCAGATCTTCTGGGGGAGGGTCTCACTGAGCAGTGGCCAGGTGTCGGTTGTACCCAGGAACATTGGCAGGACCATGCTGCTGCTGATGCCCAGAAATTGTGGCTGGGTAGCAGCCCACCCCAGAAAAAGTTCACGTGATCATGTACCAGCAGCGTATCAGGGATTATGGAAAATCTCAACACACATCTGGCACCAGGCTTTACCCTTAATGACCTTGTTCTAAAACCAGTGAATGTGGCTGTTCTCTGGGTTCTGCTGGCACCTTTGCCTGTGGGGGAGATGGAGTTGCACAGCCGCTAACAAATGTCCTCTCAGTAGGGGAACCGCCTCTCCCCTGTGGCCTGAGTACCCGCAGACCTCACTCTGTTCCTGGGGATTCGCCTTTCCCACCAGAGCACCACCAGATATCAAGCTGCATAGTTTCAGACTCTGTGATCCCCCTCTTTATAGAGTCTTAGTGGAATATAAACCCTCTCTTTTATCCTTTCTACCTTTTTAGTTCAGTCTCTGTGGCTGTTTCCTCTTTTCCACTTTCTCTCCAGCTGCTTTTGGGGAAGGGTGCTTTTCCTATACTCTCCCCCCATCTCTGTCCTCTCTCCACAAGCAAAAACTTCTCTCTGCCCACCATGGCTTCTCTCTCCCCCAGTTCACCTCTCCACACCATGTACCTGCTGAGTTCTGTCATTCAGGTTGTGCAGATTTTTGTGTTAATCCTCAAATACGTTTTCTAGGTGTGCAGGATGTTTTAGTGTTGATCTGGCTGTATTTCATGGATGTGAGATGTAAAAAAAAATGCTCTTCCACCATCTTGGCTCCTCCAAGGGAAGTTTATAGCAACTGAGGCTTTCCTAAAGAAGGAAGAAAAGTCTCAAATATAAAACCAAACCTTACACCTTAAAGAGCTGGAGAAATAACAACAAATAAAGCCCAAATACAGCAGAAGACAGCAAATAATAAAGATTAGAGCAGAAATCAAGGATATTAAAATAAAAAAAACAGTAGAACAGATCAATGAAAACAGGAGCTGGTTATTGGAAAGAATTAACAAAATTGATAAACATCTAGCCATATTGATAAAAAAGAAAAAAGAAAAGACCCAAATAAATAAAATCATGAATGAATGAGGAGAGATCACAAGCAATGCCACAGAAGCACAAATAATAAAAGAATATTATGAGCAATTATATGCCAAAAAATTGGACAATCTGGAAGAAAGGGACAAATTCCTAAAAACATATAAACTACCAAAACTGAAACAGGAAAAAAAGAAAATTTTAACAGACCCATTATTAGTAAAGAAATTGAAACAGTAATCAAAATTTTCCAACAAACAAGAGTCCCATGTTGGATGTCTTTCCAGGGGAATTCTACCAAACATTTAAAGAAGAGTTAACACCTATTCTTTTGAAGCTGTTCCAAAAAATAGAAATGGAACGAAAACTTCCAAACTCATTTAAGAAGGTGAGCATTACCTTGATTTCAAAACCAGACAAACACTCCAACAAAAAGAAAACTGCAGACCAATTTCCCTGATGAACATGGATGCAAAAATTTTCAACAAGGTACTAGCAAAACAGATCCAACAATTAAGAGAATTAAAAGAATTATTCACCATGATCAAGTGGGATTTATTGCTAGGATGCAGGCGTGGTTCAGTATCCACAAATTTATCAATGTGATACATCACATTAATAAAATAAAGGATAATAACCCCATGATCTTCTCAATAGATGCAAAGAAAACATTTGACAAATAACAGCATCATATTTTGTTAAAAACCCTCAAGAAAGTAGGGATAGAAGGATCATATCTCAAGATCATAAAAGCCATATACAAAAGCCTCACCTCTAATATCATCCTCAATGTGGAAAAAGTGATAGCTTTTGCCCTAAGGTCAGGAACATGACAAGGATGTCCACTCTCACCACTGTTATTTAGCATAGTGTTGGAAGTCCTAGCCTCAGCAATCAGACAACAGAAATAAATTAAAAAAAACATCTAAATCAGCAAGGAGGAAATCAAACTTTCACGCTTTTCAGGTGACATGGTACTCTTTGTGCAAAACTCAAAAGACTCCACCAAAAACCTGATAGAACTGATCCATGAGTTCAGCAAAGTCACTGTTGATATAAAATCAATATACAGAATGGCTGTATTTCTGTACATCAATAATGAAGCAGCAGAAAGAGAAATCAAGGAATTGATCACATTTACAATTGCACCAAAAATCATGAAATACCTGGAAATAAACCTAACCAAAGAGATGAAAAATCTATACACTGAAAATATGTAGAAAAGTCATGAAATAAATTGAAGAATACACAAAGAAATGGAGAAACCTTCCATGCTCAAGGATCAGAAGAACAAATATTGTAAAATGTTGATACTACCCAAAGCCATCTATATATTCAATGAAATCCTTATCAAATAACACCAACATTCTTCACACACCTAGAATGAACAATCTTAAAATTTGTATGGAATCAGAAAAGATCCAGAATAGCCAAAGCGATCCTGAGAAAAGATAACCAAAGCTGAAGGCATCACAATTCCGGACTTTAAGCTCTATTCATTAAGAAAGTATGGTGCTGGCACAAAAACAGACACATACATCAATGGAAAAGAATATAGAACCCAGAAGTTGACCCACAAAGGCATGGCTAGCTAATCTTTGACAAAGCAGGAAAGAATATCAAATGGAAAAAAAAGATGGTCTGTTCAGCAAATGGTGTTGAGAAACTGGAAAGAAACATGCAGAGAAATGAATCTGGACCACTTTCTTAACCCATACACAAAAATAAACTCAAAATGGATGAAAGAGCTAAATGTAAGACAGGAAGTCATCAAAATCTTAGAGTATAAAACAGGCAACAACCTCTTTTCCTAGGCCTAGGCCACAGCAATTTCTTACTTGACATATCTCTGGAAGCAAGGGAATCAAAAGCAAAAATGAACTATTGGACTTCATCAAGATACAAAGCTTCTGCAAAGTGAAGGAAACAATCAGCAAAACTGAAATGCGACCGACAGAATTGGAGAAGTTATTTGTAAATGACATATCATATAAAGGGTTAGTGTTCAAAATCTCTAAAAAAACTTATCAAACTCAACACACAGAGAATAAATAATCCAGTGAAGAAACGTGCAGAAGACATGAAACACTTTTCCAAGAAGACATCCAGATGGCCAACAGGCACATGAAAAATGCTCAACATCACTCATCATAAGGGAAATACAAATCAAACCACAATGAGATACCACCTCACATTTGTCAGAATGGCTAAAATTAACAACTCAGGTAATGACGGATGTTGGCAATGATGTGGAGAAAGAGGAACCCTTTGTACTGCTGGTGGGAATGCAAACTGGTGCAGTCACTCTGGAAAACAGTATGGAGGTTCCTAAAAAATTTAAAAAAGAACTCTCCTATGACCCAGAAATCGCACTACTAAGTATTCATCCAAAGGATACAGGTGTGCTGTTTTGAAGGGGCACATGCACCCCAATATTTATAGCAGCACAATCGACAATAGCTAAAGTATGGAAAGAGACCAAACGTCCATTGACTGCTGAATGGATAAAGATGTTTTATATATAAATATATAAAGGGATATTACTCAATGATCAAAATAATGAAATATCGCCATTTGCAACAATGTGTATAGTACTAGAGTGTATTATGTTAAGCGAAATAAATCAGAGAAAGACAAATATCATAGGACTTCACTCACATGTGGAATTTAAGATACAATACAAAACAGATGAACATAAGGGAAGGGAAGCAAAAATAACATAAAATCAGAGAGGGGGACAAACCATAGGAGACTCTTAAATACGGAGAACAAATTGAAGGTTGCCAGAGGGGTTTTGGATGGGGGGATGGGATAAATGGGCAAAGGGCATTAAGGAGAACCGTGGTTGAGATGAGCATTGGGTGTTATATGTAAGTGATGAATCACTAAATTCTATTCCTGAAATCATTATTATACTATATGTTAACTAACTTTGATGTAAATTTAAAAAATTATAATAATAATAAAAACAGAGAAAGAGGGAAACATGCAGAAGAGGAGAGAAATGACTTAAATAAATAAAATCCCAATGAAATAGGAGAAATGACACCAGAGAAGTATAAACAATTGCAAAAGAATATTATGGAAAATTATATGCCAACAAATAGAACAACATGGAGGAAATGAATAAATACCTGGAAACATCTAACTTACCAAAACTGAAGCAGGAAAACAGAAAATTTTAACAGACTGATTATTAGCAAGGAAATTGAATCAGTAGTAAAAAAATTCCCAAGAAAAGTCTAGGACCAGACAGCTTCACAGGTGAATTCTACTAAACATTTAAAGAGAGTTAATACCTATTCTTCTCAAAGTATTTCAAAAAATAGAAGAGGAAGAAAAAAAAACTTGTACATTTATTGTATGAGGCTAGTGTCACACTGATGCAAAACCAGAAAAAGACACCACAAAAAAAGAGAAGGACAGGTTCATCTCTGATGAACATAAATGCAAAAATCCTCAACAAAATACTAGCAAGCCAAATCTAAAAGTACATTAGAAAAGTATTCAGCAGGATGAAGTGTGATTTATTCCTGGGTTTCAAGCCTGGTTCTAGACATGCAAATCAATCAACATTATACCTGACATGCACAATAGAAGCAAAAAAGGATATAATCCTCTTAATAGATGCAGAAAAAGCACTTGACAAAGTAAAACATCCATTTTGATAAAAACCCTCAACAAAGTGGTTTTATAAGGAACATAACTCAATATAATAAAGACCATATTAAAAAAACTCACAGTTAATATCATCCTTACTGAGGAAAACCTAAGAGCTTTCCCTCTATGGTCAGGAAAAAGACAGTAATCTCACTCTCCCCACTTTTATTCAACAAAGGACTGGAAGTCCTAGCCACAGCAATAAGAGAACAAAAAGCAACAAAAAGCATCCAAATTGGTAAGGAAGAAGTAACATTTTCACTATTTACAGATGACATGATGCTATATATAGGAAACCCCAAAGATTCAATAAAAAAAAACTATTAGAACTGATGAATGAATTCAGTAAATTTGAGGGATAGAAAATTAATGTACAGAAATCTGTTGGCATTTCTATACACCAATGATGAAGCAGCAGAAAGTGAAGTCAAGAAAACAATCACATTTTCAATTGCTTCCCCCATAATAAAGTACCTAGGAATAAACTTAACCAATAGGTGAAAGACGTGTACTGTGAATGCTATAAAACACTGATGAAAAGAAAGAAAAAAAAGAAATTGAATAAGATAGAAAGAAGTGGAAAAATATTTTATGCTCATGGACTGGAAGAACAAAGCAATCCAAAGCAATACTATCCAAAGCAATCTACACATTTAATGCCATCCCTATCAAAATCCCAACAGCATTTTTCACATGGGAACAAGCAATCCTAAAATTTGTATGGAACCACATAAGACACCCAGTAGCCAAAGCAATCTTGAAAAAGAAATACTAACTAGAGGTATCACAATTATAAACTTCAATTTATTCTAACAAGACTGCAGTAATGAAAATATGGTACTGGCACAAAAACAGACACATAGGTCAATATAACAGAGTAGAAATAAATCCACACTTATATGGTCAGTGTATCTTTGACAAAGTAGGAAATAATATGCAATGAGAAAATGACAGCCTCTTAAACAAGTTGTGCTGGGAAATCTGGACAGCGACATTCAAAAGAATGAATTGGACCGCTATTTTACACCATATACAAAAACAAAAAATAATAAAAATGGATTAAAGACCTAAATGAGAGAACTGAAACCATAATAATCCTAGGAGAGACCATATTCCATAATTCTCTGATATCCACTGTAACAACATTTTTCCAGATATGTCTCCTGAGGCAAGGGGAAAATAACAAAAATACATTATTGGGAGTACATAAAAATAAAAACATGCTCATTTAAGGAAACAATAAAATTAAAAGGCAACCTACTGAATGGGAGAAGATATTTGCAAAGGATATATGTAATAAAAGGTTATAGTTTCCAAAATATATGAAGAGCTAATACAGTTCGACAACCAAAATAATAATCCAATTAAAAATGGGAAGAAGACATGAATAGACATGTCTTCAAAGAAGATATACAGATGGCAAAGAGACACATGGAAAGATGCTCAACATCACTCATCAGCAGGGAAATGCAAATCAAAACTACAGTGAGATATCACTTCACACTTATCAGTATGGATAAAATAAAAAACAGAAGAGGGGCACCTGGGTGTCTCAGTTGGTTAAGAATCTAACTCTTGATTTCAGCTCAGGTCCTGATTTCATGGTCCCTGAGTTCGAGCCCCACATCCTCCTCCCCGCTGACAGTGCACAGCCTGCTTGGGATTCTCTCACTCTCCCTCTTACTCTCTGCCCCTCCCTCCCCCAGTCTCAAAAATAAACTTAAAAAATAAAAACAAAAAATAACAAGTTTTGGTGAGGATGTGGAGAAAAAGGAATTCCTTTACAATGTTAGTAGGAATGCAAAGTGGTGCAGGCATTGTAGAGAACAGTATGGCAGTTCCTCAAAAAATTAGAAATAACTACCTTATGATTAAGTAATCACATTGTTGAGTATTTCCCCCCAAAATACAAAACAAACACACACACAGAAGCTAATACACACACACACACACACACACACACACACACACACACAATGTAATACTATCCAGCCATAAAAGATGAAATCTTGCCATTTGCAACAACATGGATGAAGCTACAGAGTATAATGCTAAGCACAATAAGTCATATACAGATAAATACTATATGATTTCACTCACGTGTGGAATTTAAGAAACAAAACAAAGAGAGAGAGAGGCCAAGAAACAGACTCTTAACTGTAGAGAACTGGTGGGTACTAGAGTGCAAATGTCTGGCCGTATGGGAAAAATAGTTGATGGGGATAAATGAGTGCACTTGTGATGGCACTGGGTGATGTATGAAATTGTTGAATCACTATATTGTGTATTTGAAACTAATATAACACTGCATGTTAACTATATTGGGATTAAAATTAAAACTTAAAAAAAAAGTAGGCACTCAGGAAGGTTCTTGCAAATGAGAGTATTTTTATAGTAAGTTCTGTCTTAAAGTGTACTTCTCCCTTCGGGATTTTTTGATGGTAAACAATAAATAATATTTCCTTTTTTATGCCCATGAGTCACTGCCAATGTATTGTGTCCCTATCTGGGACAATAATCAAACCACTTGAGTATATTATTTGGAATAAACACTCAGATTGAAATGTTTTAAAGTGTTAACTTAAATTCATGTTATGAGCAAGAACAAACACATTTAATTCAATATATGACAGTGGTTATACCCATGAACAGATGGATATTGGAACAAATACATTCATCAGGTGTCCACTTTTCCAATCCGTTATTCACTTAGTTTTTCAAAACCAGATTTTGGCTTCAGACAAGGAAAACACTTCTCCAAAACCATCGAAAAAGGAAAATTTTAAACAAATGATCAAATATGAGATATACATGTGAAATAAAAGACATAATCTAATTTACTTTATTAACTCATTAGAAGGAAAGCAAACACTTTTTATGAGTATGTATTTATTTAAGGGTTAAATTGTAGTGTGGGGCTAACGCTTAGCTTGAAAAATAACAGCTTTGTGTTGATACTGAAGGTTAAGAGATAACAGCCTTGCTTTACTCTTGTAAACTATCCTCATATTCTTGTAAATTAGGCTTCACCAATTAAGGAAACAAAAGTTCGTAGAAAAGAGCATCAGAAGCAAGGTCAAGGAGATCCACTGGTTGCAACTTAGAGGCAGAAAGTCTAAAATAAACACCTCATTAGGCAACTGTTTCTAACTCATCTGGCAACTGTTTCTGACTCATCTGGAAACTTTCCTTGTTCTGTTCCCAGGTGATGATAAAACGATGTCATCGGTTATAAAAACTCTGTACCCTGGCTGTTTGGGGCTGCACTCTTATCAAGAGTGTTGGTCCTGATCGGTCAGCCTTGCCTCTCATTGTAATAAACTTTCTTGTGACTGTCACTGGTGCCTGTAGCATTCTGTTTCAGGAGTCGTGTGGATGCAACAGTATAATAATTAAAGATTCTCTTTCTTACTACTTCCATTTGCTGTTTGCTTGCTCTCCCTCTCTCTGTCTGTCTCTCTGCAGTTTCTAACACTTGCAAAGACTAAGCAAGTCTTATAACATAGAAAAGCTCTTTAATACTTGTCAAGTATTTAAAATAGAAACTAGACTTGAGGGGCACTTGGGTGGCTCAGTCAGTAAAGTTTCTGACTTTGGCTCAGACCATGATCTCACAGTCCATGAGTTTGAGCCCCTCATCGGCTCTGTACTGAGAGCTCAGAGCCTGGAACCAAGTTCGGATTCTGTGTTGTCCTCTTTCTACCCCTCACCTTGCTCTCTCTCTCTCTCTCTCTCTCTCTCTCTCTCTGTCTTCCTCTCTCAAACTAAATCAACATTTAAAAAAAATTTAAAAAAGAATTGGACTTGATCCCAGAGATTTTAATGTTTTACATTTCACTTGAAAGTACTTTCATTGGATCCTGGGAAGATAGCGGTGTAGGAGGGCGCTGGGCTCACCACGAGTCCTGCTGATCACTTAGATTCCACCTACACCTGCCTAAATAACCCAGAAAACCACCAGAAGACTAGAGGAATCGAGTATCTGGAGCCAAGTGCAGACAAGAGGCCCAAGGAAGAGGGTAGGAAGGGCGGTGAGGCGGTGCGTGCTACACGGACTGGTGGGAGGGAGCCAGGGCAGAGGGGCAGCACGCCGGCCAAGCAGAGCCCCCGAGTCTAGCTTGCAAAAGCAGAGGGGCCGGATGAAGTGTATTCGGACAGCGAGCGGGGACTTAACATCTGTAAGGTTCTAAGTTAATAGCTCTGCTCGGAGAGCGGGAAGGCTGGAGGACAACGGGAGGGAGGGAGAGATGCTGAGCCCTGGGACAGCACAGCTCAGTTTGTTGGGGAACAAAGGCACTCACCAGCACCATCTCCATTGCCCATTCCCAGCCAAAATCCCAAAGGGAACCGGTTCCTGCCAGGGAACTTGCTTGCACCACACTAACACCCAATGCTGCGCTTCTGCGGATCCATCCCTCCAGTAGGTCTGACTCCCTCCCAGTGCCACAGGGCCCTCACGAAGCAGATCTCTGAAGGAAAAGCAAGATGATCCTGCCCCTCCCGCCCCTGTGCACCTTGCCAATCCACCCCAGCTAATACGCCAGATCCCCAGCACCACAAGCCTGGCAGTGTGCAAGTAGCCCAGATGGGCCACGCCACCCCACAGTGAATCCCGCCCCTAGGAGAGGGGAAGAAAAGGGACACACCAGTCTGACTGTGGGCCCAGTGGTGGCCTGGGGGCAGACATCAGGTCTGACTAAGGCCCTGTCCACCAATGCAAGTTATTCAAGACAGCACAGGGGAAGTGTCCCGCAGTCCCGCACCATTCCAGGGGCTATCTGAAATGACGAAACAGAAGAATTGCCCTCAGAAAAATGTCCAGGAAATAACAACAGCTAACGAACTGATCAAAAATGATTTAAACAATATAACAGAAAGTGAATTTAGAATAATAGTCATAAAATTAATCACTGGGCTTGAAAAGAGTATAAAGAACAGCAGAGAATCTCTTGTTACAGAGATCAAGGGACTAAGGAACAGCCTGGAGGAGATAAAAAATGCTATCAATGAACTGCAAAATAAAATGGAGACAACTACAGCTCGGATTGAAGAGGCAGAGGAGAGAATAGGTGAACTAGAGGATAAAATGATGGAAAAAGAAGAAGCTGAGAAAAAGAGAGATAAAAAAATCCAGGAGTATGAGGGGAAAATTAGAGAATTAAGTGATGCACTAAAGAGAAATAATCTACGCATAATTGGTATTCCAGAGGAGGAAGAGAGAGGGAAAGGTGCTGAAGGTGTACTTGAAAAAATCATAGCTGAGAACTTCCCGGATCTGGGGAAGGAAAAAGGCATTGAAATCCAAGAGGCACAGAGAACTCCCTTCAGACGGAACTTGAATCAATCTTCTGCACAACATATCATAGCGAAACTGGCAAAACACAAGGATAAAGAGAAAATGCTGAAAGCAGCTAGGGATAAATGTGCTCTAACATATAAAGGGAGACCTATAAGACTTGTGACCTATCTCTCTACTGAAACTTGGCAAATCTGAAAGGAATGGCAGGAGATCTTCAATGTGATGAACAGAAAAATATATGCAGCTGAGAATCCTTTACCCAGAAAGTCTGTCATTTAGAATAGAAGGAGAGATAAAAGTCTTCCCAAGCAAACAAAAACTAAAGGAATTCGTCACCACTAAGCCAGCCCTACAAGAGATCCTAAGGGGGATCCTGTGAGACAAAGTAGCAGAGACATCGCTACAAGCATGAAAACTATGGACATCACAATGACTCCAAACACATACCTTTCTATAATAACACTCAATGTAAATGGACTAAATGTGCCAACCAAAAGACATAGGGTATCAGAATGGATAAAAAAAACAAGACCCATCTATTTGCTGTCTACAAGAGACTCATTTTAGACCTGAGGACACATTCAGATTGAGAGTGAGAGGATGGAGAACTATTTATCATGCCACTGGAAGCCAAAAGAAATCTGGAGTAGCCATACTTATATCAGACAAACTAGACTTTAAATTAAAGGCTGTAACAAGAGATGAAGAAGGGCAATATGTAATAATTACAGGGTCTATCCACCAGGAAGAGCTAACAATTATAAATGTCTGTATGTCGAATACAGGATCCCCTAATATATATAACAATTACTCACAAACATAAGCAACCTTATTGATAAGAATGTGGTGATTGCAGTGGAGTTTAACACTCCACTTACAGAAATGGATAGATCATCTAGACACACGGTCAATAAAGAAACAAGGGCCCTGAATGAAACATTGGATCAGATGGACTTGACAGATATATTTAGAACTCTGCATCCCAAAACAACAGAATATACTTTCTTCTCGAGTGCACATGGAACATTCTCCAAGATAGATCACATACTGGGTCACAAAACAGCCCTTCATAAGTATACAAGAATTGAGATCATACCATGCATACTTTCAGACCACAATGCTATGAAGCTTGAAATCAACCGCAGAAAAAAGTCTGGAAAACCTCCAAAAGCATGAAGGTTAAAGAACACCCTACTGAAGGATGAATGAGTCAACCAGACAATTAGAGAAGAAATTAAGAAATATATGGAAACAAAAGCAAATGAAAAGACAACAATCCAAATGCTTTGGGATGCAGCGAAGGCAGTCCTGAGAGGAAAATACATTGCCATCCAGGCCTATCTCAAGAAACAAGAAAAATCCCAAATACAAAATCTAACAGCACACCTAAAGGAAATAGAAGCAGAACAGCAAATACACCCCAAATCCAGCAGCAGAAGAGAAATAATAAACATCAGAGCAGAAATAAACAATATAGAATCTAAAAAATCTGTAGAGCAGATCAATGAAACCAAGAGTTGGTTTTTTGAAAAAATAAAAAAAATTGATAAACCTCTAGCCAGGCTTCTCAAAAAGAAGAGGGAGATGAACCAAGAGACAAAATCATGAATTAAAATGGAATTATTACAACCAATCCCTCAGAGATACAAACAATTATCAGGGAATACTATGAAAAGTTATATGCCAACAAACTGGACAACCTGGAAGAAATGCACAAATTCCACAACACCCACACGCTTCCAAAACTCAATCAGGAGGAAATAGAAAGCTTGAACAGACCCATAACCAGCGAGGAAATGGAATCAGTCATCAAAAATCTCCCAACAAATAAGAGTCCAGGACCAGATGGCTTCCCAGGGGAGTTCTACCAGACGTTTAAAGCAGAGATAATACCTATCCTTCTCAAGCTATTCCAAGAAATAGAAAGGGAAGGAAAACTTCCAGACTCATTCTATGAAGCCAGTATTACTTTGATTCCTAAACCAAACAGAGACCCAGCAAAAAAAGACAACTACAGGCCAATATCCCTGATGAAAATGGATGCAAAAATTCTCAATAAGATACTAGCAAATCGGGGCGCCTGGGTGGCGCAGTCGGTTAAGCGTCCGACTTCAGCCAGGTCACGATCTCGCGGTCCATGAGCTCGAGCCCCGCGTCGGGCTCTGGGCTGATGGCTCAGAGCCTGGAGCATGTTTCCAATTCTGTGTCTCCCTCTCTCTCTGCCCCTCCCCCGTTCATGCTCTGTCTCTCTCTGTCCCACAAATAAATAAAAGTTGAAAAAAAATTTAAAAAAAAGATACTAGCAAATCGAATTCAACAGCATATAAAAATAATTACTCACTATGATCAAGTGGGATTCATTCCTGGGATGCAGGGCTGGTTCAACATTCGTGAATCAATCAACGTGATACATCACATTAATGAAATAAAAGATAAAAAACATATGATCCTGTCAATCGATGCAGAAAAGGCCTTCGACAAAATTCAGCAACATTTCTTAATAAAAACCCTCGAGAAAGTCGGGATAGAAGGAACATACTTAAACATCATCAAAGCCATTTATGAAAAGCCCACAGCTAACATCATCCTCAATGGGGAATAACTGAGAGCTTTTTCCCTGAGATCAGGAACACGACAGGGATGTCCACTCTCACCCCTGTTGTTTAACATAGTGTTGGAAGTTCTAGCATCAGCAATCAGACAACAAAAGGAAATCAACAGCATCAAAATTGGCAAAGATGAAGGTAAGCTTTCACTTTTTGCAGGTGACATGATATTATAAATGGAAAATCCGATAGACTCCACCAGAAGTCTGCTAGAACTGATACATGAATTTAGCAAAGTTGCAGGATACAAAATCAATGTACAGAAATCAGTTGCATTCTTATACACTAACAATGAAGCAACAGAAAGACAAATAAAGAAACTGATCCCATTCACAATTGCACCAAGAAGCATAAAATACCTAGGAATAAATCTAACCAAAGATGTACACGACCTGTATGCTGAAAAGCATAGAAAGGTTATGAAGTAAATTGAAGAAGATATAAAGAAATGGAAAAACTTTCCGTGGTCATGGATTGGAAGAATAAATATTGTCAAAATGTCAATATTACCTAAAGTTATCTACACATTCAATGCAATCCCAATCAAAATTGCACCAGCATTCTTCTCGAAACTAGAACAAGCCATCCTAAAATTCATATGGAACCACAAAAGGCCCCGAATAGCCAAAGTAATTTTGAAGAAGAAGACCAAAGCGGGAGGCATCACAATCCCAGACTTTAGCCTCTACTACAAAGCTGTAATCATCAAGACAGCATGGTATTGGCACAAAAACAGACACATAGACCCCTGTAATAGAATAGAAACCCAGAACTAGACTCACAAATGTATGGCCAACTAATCTTTGACAAAGCAGGAAAGAATATCCAATGGAAAAAAGACAATCTCTTTAACAAATGGTGCTGGGAGAACCGGACAGCAACATGCATAGGATTGAAACTAAACCACTTTCTTACACCATTCACAAAAATAAACTCAAGATGGATAAAGGACGTGAATGGGAGACAGGAAACCATCAAAACCCTAGAGGAGAAAGCAGGAAAAGACCTCTCTGACCTCAGCCGTAGCAATCTCTTACTTGACACATCCCCAAAGGCAAGGGAATTAAAAGGAAAAATGAACTATTGGGACCTTATGAAGATAAAAAGCTTCTGTACAGCAAAGGAAACAACCAACAAAACTAAAAGGCAACCAATGAATGGGAAAAGATATTTGAAAATGACATATCGGACAAAGGGCTAGTATCCAAAATCTATAAAGAGCTCACCAAACTCCACACCCAAAAAACAAATAACCCAGTGAAGAAATGGGCAGAAAACATGAATAGAAACTTCTCTAAAGAAGACATCCAGATGGCCAACAGTCACATGAAAAGATGCTCAACGTCGCTCCTCATCAGGGAAATACAAATCAAAACCACACTCAGATATCACCTCAGGCCAGTCAGAGTGGTCAAAATGAACAAATCAGGAGACTATAGATGCTGGAGAGGATGTGGAGAAATGGGAACCCTCTTGCACTGTGGTGGGAATGCAAATTCGTGCAGCCACTCTGGGAAACAGTGTGGAGGTTCCTCAGAAAATTAAAAATAGACCTACCCTATGACCCAGCAATAGCACTGCTAGGAATTTACCCAAGGGATACAGGAGTGCTGATGCATAGGGGCACTTGTACCCCAATGTTTATAGCAGCACTCTCAACAATATCCAAATTATGGAAAGAGCCTAAATGTCCAACATGTGATGAATGGATAAAGGAATTGAGGTTTATATACACAATGGAGTACTACCTGGCAATGAGAAAGAATGAAATATGGCCCTTTGTCGCAACTTGGATGGAACTGGAGAGTGTGATGCTAAGTGAAATAAGCCATACAGAGAAAGACAGATACCATATGGTTTCACTCTTATGTGGATCCTGAGAAGGAAGGGGGGAGGGGAGGGGAAGGAAAAAAAAGAGAGGTTAGAGTGGGAGAGAGCCAAAGCATAAGAGACTGTTAAAAACTGAGAACAAACTGAGGGTTGATGGGGGGTGGGAGGGAGGGGAGGGTGGGTGATGGGTATTGAGGAGGGCACCTTTTGGGATGAGCACTGGGTGTTTTATGGAAACCAATTTGAGAATATACTTCATATATTGAAAAAAAATAATAAAAACATAAAAAAAAGAAAGTACTTTAAGGAATACATTTTCAAGTATGTGATTTTAAACTGTGTTTTTTTTTTTTGTTTGTTTTTTGTTTTTTGAGAGAGAGACAGAAAATGGAGAGAGAGGAAGAGTGGCCAAGGGGCCCTAGGAGAGGGAGAGAGAGAATCTTAAGCAGACTTCACGCCCAATGCTGTGCTCAATCTCCCAACAATGAAATCAATGAACTGAGCTGAAATCAAGAGTTGGTCGCTTAAGTGATTGAACCACCCAGGTGCCCCAATCACTAATTGTTTTAACTGAAAAGACATGCATTTGTTGATGGTTTTCTTTTATGTGCAAAAGCGTTTTTATTTTAATATTTTATTTTAAATATTTTTTAAACCTTTTTTAAATAATATAAAATTGTATTGATACAAATTTCAAAAATTAATATAAAATTTATTTTAAAATATTTTTATTTTTTGGGGCGCCTGGGTGGCGCAGTCGGTTAAGCGTCCGACTTCAGCCAGGTCACGATCTCGCGGTCCGTGAGTTCGAGCCCCGCGTCAGGCTCTGGGCTGATGGCTCAGAGCCTGGAGCCTGTTTCCGATTCTGTGTCTCCCTCTCTCTCTGCCCCTCCCCCATTCATGCTCTGTCTCTCTCTGTCCCAAAAAAAAAAAAAATAAAAACTTTAAAAAAAAAAATTAGAAAAAACAAAAAAATCAGTCATTAAAATATTTTTATTTTAATAGCCCTATAGTTTAATATCCCTATAGTTTTTTATTTAATATCCCTATAGTTTCTTTTGGCTTTTCTGTCCCTTGCATTAGGAGACAAATTTAGAAAAAATTTGCTATGGCTGATGTCAAAGAAATTACTGCTATGTTCTTTTATATGCTCTTTATGGTTTCAGGTCTCACATTTAGCTCTTTAATATATTTTTAGCTTATTTTTGTGTTTGGTGCTATAAAACAGTCCAGTTTTGTTGTTGTTGTTGTTGTTGTATGTAGTTGTCCAGTTTACCCAGTACAATTTATTGAAGAAACTGTATTTTCCCCATTGTATATTTTTGCCTACTCTGTCATACATTGATGGACCATATAAGTGTGAGTTTATTTCTGGCCTCTGTCTTTAGTTCTATTGATCTATTGTCTATTTTTGTGTCAATGCCATTTGGTTTTGATCACTACAGCTTGGTAGTATAGTTTGAAATAAAAAAGGTAACCTAATGAATGGGAGAATATATTTGCTAATGTTATATTTGATAAGGGGTTAATATACAAAATATATAAAGACATTATACAACTCAATTTCAAAAAAACCCAAAATGACTAAAAAATGGGTAGACTATCTGAATAGACATTTTTCAAAAGAAGACACACAGATGACCACAGATGCATCAAAAAATGCTGAACATCACTCATCATTAGGGAAGTCCAAATAAAAACCACAATGAGATACCAGCTCACACCTGTGAGGATGGCAAAAATGAAAAACAAGAGGATGCCTTGGTGGCTCAGTCAGTTATGCATCCTACTTTGGCTCAGGTCATTACCTAGCAGTTTGTGTGTCAAGCCCTGCATTGGGCTTTATGCTGACGGCTGGGAGCCTGGAGACTGCTTCTGATTGTGTGTCTCCATCTCTGCCCCTACCCCACTCACACTCAGTCTCTGTCTCTCTCAAAATTAAACAATAAAAAAAAACACTAAACAACAGGTGTTCGCAAGGATGTTGAGAAAGGGGAACATTCTTGCACTATTGGTGAGAATGGAAATTCATGCAGCCACTCTGGAAAAAAATATGGAGGTTCTTTAAAAAGTTAAAAATACAACTCCTCTACAATCCAACAATTGTACTATTGGGTATTTACCCAAAAAATACAAAAATACTAATTCAAAGGGATACATGCACCCCGATGTTTAGAGCAGCATTGTCTACAATAGCCATATCATGGAAACAGACCAAGTGTCCATCAAGTGTTGAATGGGTAAAGAAGATGTTGTACATATATACAATGGAATAGTACTCAGCCACAAAAAAGACTGCAATCTCGCCATTTGCAAGGACATGGATGGAACTAGAGAACATTATGCTAAGCACATTAGTCATTCAGAGAAATACATACCATATTATTTAACTCATATGTGGAACTTAAAAAAGAAACAAACAAACAAACAAAAAACAAATGAGCAAAGGGGAAAAAGAGAGAGAGAGAGGCAAACCAAGAAACAGATTCTTAACTATAGAGAACAAACTGATGGTTATTAGAAGGGAGGTGGGTGGGGGAATGGGTTAAACAGGTGATGGGGTTTAAGGACTGCGCTTGTTGTGATGAGCAAAAGGTATTTTATGGATATGTTGAATAACTATATTGTACACCTGAAATTAATATTACACTGTATGTTACCTGGAATTTAAATAAAAAATAAAAAATAAAACAAAAACTAGTTTTGGCAAAGATATGGATTAAAGAGAGATCTTGTACACTATTGGTGAGAATGTAAATTGGTGCAGCCACTACAGAAAACAGTATGGAGCTTCTTCAAAAAAATAAAAATAGAAATATCATAGGATCCAATAATTTCATGACTGGGTATTTACCCCCCAAAATGAGAATGCTAATTTGTAAAGATACATACACTCCTATATTTATTGCAGCGATACTTACAATAGCCAAGATATATATGCAACCCAAGTGTTCATTGGTAGTTGAATGGATAGAGAAATGTGGTGCATATTCATGCTCTCTCTTTCTCTTTCTCTGTCACACACGCACACACACACACACACACACAAATATTAGCCATAAAAAGTGATGAGATCTTGCCATTTGTGACAACATGAATGAACCTATAAGATATTATGCTAAATGAAATAGGTCATACAGAGAAAGGCAAATACATATTTTACTCATATGTGGAATCTAAAAAACAAAACACTTTTGCTGCATCCCAAAGTTTTTGGACCATCGTGTTTTCATTTTCATTTGTTTCCATGTAATTTTTTATTTTTCTTCTTTATTTTTTGTAAATGTTTACTGATTTATTTTGAGAGAGAGAGACAGAGACAGAGAGAGAGACAGAGAGAGACAGTGTCTGCCCAAGCATGGGAGGAGCAGAGACCGAAGGAGAGAGAGAATCCCAAGCAGGATCCATGCTGTCAGCACAGAGCCTGACTCGGGGCCAGATCTCACCAACTGTGAGATTATGACCTGAGCTGAAAGCAAGAGTTGGATGCTTAACTGATTGAGCCACCCAGGTGCCTTCTTTATTTCTTTAATTTCTTGGTTAACTCATTCATTCTTTAGTAGGATGTTCTTTAACTTCCATGTATTAGTGTTCTTTCCAAATTTTTTCTTGTGGTAACTTCAGGTTCCATAGCATTGTGGTCAGGAAATATGCATGGTATGACTTCATTTTTTTTGTATTTGTTGAGGCCTGATTTGTGACTCAGCATGTGGTCTCTTCTGGGAAATGTCCCATGTGCACTCTAAAAGAATGTCTATTCTGGTGCTTTAGAATGAAATGTTCTGAAGTTTTCTGTTAACTCCATCTGGTCCAGTGTGTCATTCAAAGCCATTGTTTCCTTGTTGATTTTCTGCTTAGATAATCTGTCCATTGCTATAAGTACGGTATTAATGCCCCCTAGTATAACTGTACAATTATCAATGAATTTCTTTATTTTTCTTATTGTTTTATGTGTTTAGTTACCCTCACATTGGCGTCATAAATATGTATAATTGTTAGATCTTCTTGGTGGATAAACCCCTTTATTGTGATCTAGTGCCCTTCTTTGCCTCAGTTTGCAGTCTTTGGCTTATCATCTAGTTTATGTAAGTATGCTACTCGGGTTTTCTTTTGTCATCCATTAGCATGGTAAATGTTTCTCCATCCTCCACTTTTAATCTTTAGGTGTCTTTAGGTCTAAAATGAGCCTCATATAGGCAGCATACAGATGGGTCTTTTATATATATATATATATATATATATATATATATATATACACACACACACACACACACACATATGTACATGTACATGTACATATATACACACATACATATACATATATATAATCTACATATATAAAATATAATATATATGTATATATATATATACACATATAATCTCTCTCTCTCTCTCTCTATATATATATATATAAAATCTCCATCCTGTATCTTATATATATAGATGTATCCATTTATATTCCATGTAATGTATCCATTACATTACATCCATTTAGTCTATTTACATTCAAAGTGATTATTGATAGATATGAATTTAGTGCCATTTTATTACCCGTTACTTCATTGTTTCAGGAGATTTTCTGTTACTTTCTAGTCCTTGTCACTTTTGATCTTTCTTTCCCACTCCAGGGTTCCCCTTTAATATTTCTTGCAGCGCTGGTTTAGGGGGCACTAACACCTTTAGTTTTTGTTTGTCTAGGAAATTCATTATCTCTCTTTCTATTCTATGTGAT
The DNA here is from genome assembly GCF_022837055.1 of Prionailurus viverrinus. Classification (NCBI taxonomy): domain Eukaryota; kingdom Metazoa; phylum Chordata; class Mammalia; order Carnivora; family Felidae; genus Prionailurus; species Prionailurus viverrinus. The sequence goes on along the minus strand of NC_062579.1, from coordinate 67,065,293 downwards.
AGCCTTGCTGGATAAAATATTCTTGGCTGCACAGTTGTCCCATTCAGCATGTTAAATGTATCATGCCGCTCCCTCCTGGCCTGCCTACTTTAGGTAGATAGGTCTGCTGCTAACCTTATTAGTCTTCCCTTATAAATTAGTAATTTCTTTTCTGTTGCTGATTTTAGGATTTTTTTTCTTTACCTTTGTATTTTGAAATTTTTACTTCAGTATGTCTTGGTGATGGCCTGTTTTTGTTGATTTTGATGGGAGTTCTCTATGCCTTCTGGATTTGGATGTCTGTTTACTTCTCCAGATTAGTGAAGTTTTCAGCTATAATTTGCTCAAATAAACTTCCTGTCCCTTTTCCCTCTCTTCTTCTGTGATTCCTATGATACAATGGTATTATGCTTTATGGAGATGCTGAGTTCTATACGTCTACATTAGTGATCCAATATTTTTCTTTCCCTCTTCTCTTTAGTTTCATTATTTTCCATAATTTTATCTTCTATATTACTTACTCTTTCCTTCTTCCATCCTTGTGGTCATTACATTCAGTCAGTTTTGTATCCTGGTTATAGCGTGTTAATTGAAGCCTGACTAATTTTTAAGTCTTTTATAATAAGTATGCAGTAAGAGACTCCCTGATGTCTTCTATGCTTTTGTCAAACCAGCTAGGATCCTTATGATGGTTGTTTTAAATTCTCGATCAGGCATATCATTTATATCTCTTCCAATTAGATCCATGGCTATGACCTTTTTCTTTCTTTTGGGATGAATTCCCCCATCTTGGCACTTTGTCTAGGTCTCTGTCTTTTTCTGTGTGCTAAGAAAACCTGTTATGTTTCCTGATCCTGAGAGTAATGGCTTTATTAAGAAGTCACATACTATCCAGGGTCTGGTGCTTAAGGAAATATTTCTTGGGTATGCTGTGTGCACTCTTCTGCTGTGTTTTGGCTGCTTTTTCCCCTCAATTCTCTAAAGACTTTCTCTTTGCCTTCAGTGGGGCTTGTTTTGACCTTGTTTAGAGTGTGGTGAGTTTTAACTAGGTGTCTTCCGGTCTGCTTGTTAAAAGAGGCCAGACCCTATTTCTACTATAGCTGAAGATTTGAAGCACTCTATGGTCAGTAGAAATTAAGTGCAGTGGGTTTGTGCTGGTCTTCTGGGGGAGGTGCCCATTGCTCTGACACTCAGGCACACTTGCTCTACTAAGGAAACACCTGCAGAGTACATGGGGGTGGGGCTTGGTGTAAGCAGTGGAGGACCCCACTTGTTAGTACTTTTATGCTCACTGAAGTTGGCCCATGCTCATGGGTAGGGGAGAAACATGGCACCAGCTTTCTCCTTTATCCCTGGAGAGGGAAGTTCATTCCCACTGCTGTCTGGGAAGCCTTCATGGCAGAGTGGACTATCTCCTTTCATGTGTCCTAGGAGTCCTTTAGATCCCTGCCTTCACCCAGGCTGTGTCCGTGTCGTCTGCCTACCAATCAGCAGAGTGCACCTGTTTTTTATCTCAGGCATGCTGGCTGAGTTTCAAAACTCAAAACTTTAGGGACCCAGGGCAATGTAGATCCATGCTTGTCCTCTGGGGGAGGGTCTCACTGCACTGGAGCCAGTGCTTGTTTGTCACAGGAGAGGAGTCTCACCAACATGAAGGAACTTGAAGTTTAGAATAAAGCATAGCAAAAAGCCAGTGTGCAGGTTAGCTGCCCTCTGTAGGTGTCTCTGCCCCTATGTTAAGGAATAGGGCAGCAATATGGCACTTGCTGACTCTTTTGTCCCCTGAGAGGCAATACCACCTCTCCCAGATACACTTCAAGAAGAGTGAAACATCTCTCCCAGTGCATCCTAGGGGATCATCAGATGATACTGTCTGCTCCTAGGCCTCTGCCCTCCTTCACAGGAGCACTGCTGCACCTGGCAACCTCTGCATTATCCACAGCACGAACTTCTAAAATTTCAATGTTTGAGCTCCATTGCTTATGAAAACACAATAATCAGCCCCTCGCTTTTTCCCAGTCAATGATTTTGGGGAAGTGTTTTTCTTGTGCAATCTTCTGTTCACTGCTGTCTGTCACCCTTTCACTGTCTTTCCACTCTTTTCATGATCAGCACTCCCTCCTCTCCACAGCACCCATGATTCTTTTCTCCCCCAAATCACATCTTTGTACCTCCTACCTTTCACAATGTGGCCTCTTGTCTCCTTTTAGCTGTGAAGTTTGTTCTTTCAGTCCTCAGTTTGTTCTGAGGACTGAGAGAAATCATTCTGATTTGATATTTATCTAGCTTTGTTCATGGGATGAGGCAAGCATAGGGTCCTCCTATAACTCTGACATCTTAACTTTCACGAACCTAGACTTTGAAGTCATGTTTTGCTTGTTGAATTCTAATTGTAATAATTCTAATAATATCACAATTTCTCAAAAATTTTACATTGAAGTATATATTTTTGAAATATAGTAAAACCTTATCAATTATAGTAAACTGGTAAATATCTAGTAAGTACTGATTTTAGCTTCTGAAAAATACATTTTTCTCTGATCAAAATTGTTTATGATTTTTGGCAAACTTCCAAGAGGTGGAAGAAGAACACTTAATATAAAGTCAAGGAACCTGATAATAAGCAAGTTGCATTTCACAACATCATTATTCTAAAATCAACCACTAGATTATTAAACTAACTGAACACTAAACCACATTTTGTATTTATCTTGATTCGTGTTATCACCAGAATTATTTAGGAATTGTAGCAGCAATTGCTATTAAATCTATTAACTAAATACTTCAATTTAATTCAATTATTTTTATTAGGGACTATGTTAAATTATTAAAGTAATTTCTAAGAATTAAAGGCAAATTTCAAAATAAAAGTACCTGAAATGTGTTTACTAATCAATTGAATTCCTTCACTTTTCATAAATAATGTGATATAAAGGATAAGTAATCCTGATATGCACAATTGGCTTTCAATATAGAATTCTTCATCATATCTAGTTCAATGAGGCAATCCATGTTGAAGATTTTTCAGGAAAACCTTTAAATATATCTTTAGGAAATGATTAACTCTACTAGAATAAGACATGGGAACTTAAATTACCATCAGAATATACATTGTTTACATACAGATTAGACAAATAAAGATGTAGACATAGATATATAAATATATTTTCTGATGGTGACTTATGTTCCCATGTTTATATTTTAAAAATGTATTTATAAGTGTACATGTATCTATAAATATTTATAAATATATGTAAAATATATGTATATGTATATGTATATGTATATGTATGTGTGTATCTATCTTTCCATCTATCCATCTATCTATATGCAATCTCCAAACCCTTAGGTGAAAAACCCAGGCAAATCCATAAATAAAATGAAAACATATGACCCCAATATAATTAACTGATTATTGGTGACATCATATTTTTTATGTTAGTGAATTAGTGAATTAATAAACAAACAATAATAGAGTACAAATTTGGTACTGTATCAATGGTATCAATTATTCTCAAAGTAGTATAATGAAGAAAAATGTAAACTGTTCTGTTTAAAAGTATTTATGAAGAATATGTCAATACAGGTAAAGTCACCACTCTTCTACAGAAACCACTGAAGGCTCTTGATCTAAAACCTAATTCTTATTTTGGAAAGATGCTCAAGAGGTTCTGTAGCTCATTCTGTCTTTAGACTATACTTAAATTACCTCTAGATAAATAGATATTTAGGAAAAACTGTAGAAAAGGAGAAACTGGGTAAGATATTTAGCTTCTTGAAAAATTAGTTGTTTAGAACCTTAGCCAGAAGTCTAATACCTCCTACTTTTTATAATTCAGTGCATGGAAACAACATAGAGGTGATCTTCACATATTTAAACATTAAGGAAATATATCCAAAATAAAATAATTTTAATGTAATTATGTATGTTTCCCTGCCATTATCTTACATATTTAGTTTTAAGAAACACTATACAAGGGGAACAATGCCAGCTTAGAAAAGGATTCACCCTATATAAATTTGATGTTACCATGCCTGCTGTAAGATAATTCACAGGCTAATCATTTCCCAGTTGAGCTAACACATCCTGAAAGTTGTTTAGCTAAAATAAATGAAGAGTTCAGCTTGAGTTTGTGCAATAGTTGACTTCATTGATATTATGCCAGAAGTAGCAACTCTGTGGCTCAAGGTAGTCCAGATCTTCAGTAAGAAGAGAGAATGTATACTTGCAAAGAAGGAGCTAGTCTAGATGTTTTGGATTTTATATATTGTTACTGTATATTTTAATTGCCCATCTTTTTTTTTTGTTTGTTTGTTTGTTTTTCTTTTTTTTTAATTTTTTTTCAACGTTTTTTATTTATTTTTGGGACAGAGAGAGACAGAGCATGAACGGGGGAGGGGCAGAGAGAGAGGGAGACACAGAATCGGAAGCAGGCTCCAGGCTTTGAGCCATCAGCCCAGAGCCCGACGCGGGTCTAGAACTCACGGACTGCAAGATCGTGACCTGGCTGAAGTCAGACGCTTAACTGACTGCGCCACCCAGGTGCCCCTGCCCATCTTTAATTATTAAGAAAGGTCCCTTTCGTGTTCAGAAGTTGTCCTTATTTGGAAGATACATTATACCGTCATGTTCTTTAAATACAACACAAAGAGAAAACCACATGAGAATAAAATAGAGATTAAAAAACACACAAAGTTACATACAAGCCATACAAAGATAATCCTTTCTTTAATCTACAAGTTGAATCTGAACTCTACACATCAAACATTTGTTCACTGTTTCTGTGAAAATCATTGGAGAAAGGAACATTTAAAATAACTACAAATATGGCCTAAGCAATCATCAAAATAAGTAGTTTTCTTTTTTTCAGTTTTTACTTAAATTCCAGTTTGTTAACATAGTGTGTAAGTTTACTTTCAGGTGTACAATATAGTGATTCAACACTTCCATATAACACCTGGTGCTCATCACAAGTACATTCTTTAATCCCCATAACCTATTTAATATATCCACCCAGCCACCTCCCCTCTCGTAATCATCAGTTTTCTCTATAGTCAAGAGTCTGTTTCTTTGTTTACACAGTTATATTTTAAAACAACACTGATAACTGCAACTAGGAAGACAAATCCAGTTATTTGTAAAACAGAAATTTCTAAACATCTGTGAAAGCATAGAGGTTTGCATTCAGTTATTTGTGATAAAAAAGTAATTTAAAAATATTTCTTTTTTAATGTTTTATTTATTTTTGAGAGAGAGACCGAGAGAGAAATAGAGTACGAGCAGGGGAGGGGCAGAAAGGGAGACACAGAATCCACGAAACAGGCTCCAGGCTCTGAGCTGTCAGCACAGAGCCCGACATGGGGCTAGAACCCAGAAACATGAGATCATTACCTGAGCTGAAGTCAGATGCTTGGCTGACTGAGTCACCCAGACACCCTAAAAAATCTTTCAATATCACACTAGCAGACAACACAAAAGCTATTGTCAGTAAAAAGAATTTGTGATAAATCATTTTGGCAGTGCACTATAAATATGCGTGAATCACCACCTATCACTAACTCATTGGAGCAATCACAACTTTAAGAAAGCTTAACAGCTGTAGCAGATAAAACAATTGTCAAGGAACTGTGTAGCAAAGCATGGAGATACTTTGGAATAACTCCTAAGGTTATGTAAGGCAATAGTTCACGTTTACTTATAGTTTTATGAAATGTAAGACGTGATGCCTTAAGATCCAAAAAATACACAAGTAATTGCTTCACCAAATCCAGAGTTGTTTGGCAATATCAGATTTTTTTTTGGTACAATGATAATTTACAGCCATCAATACCCAAATAAGGTCAACCACTATTTTGTGGGGTATGTAGAATATTATCTCAGATAGGAGTTAATATTTTGCTTCATACAGTTACCAATTTATATTATAAAAGATCAAACATAGTTGAAATGATATTACTATTTACAAAACATCCAAAAAAACAAGTGGAGAAAAATTATAAAGTACTTTAAACTAGGTAAATTTTGATAGTATAATTATATTTGTGTAGACAAATATACCTCCAGAAGTCATATCTATTTGATAAATAATAAAAAAATCTGATTTCTAAGAGTAATTAAAACCTCATTTTTATTAATATGGTTATTTTACACGTAAACTGGTTTTCTATACAAGGCTTCTAGCTTTATAAAAATTGGTACATTATTTAGTTTAGATATTTGATTTTAAGCATTGTTTGAAGGACTAAAGCAAAACTCCAGGTACCTGAATATGCCTGAAAATTCATGGTGTGGTTTCTGGAAAAAACTGATTTCAGAGAAGTGTTTAGAATCATAAAAGCTGCAAATGTTTAAGCTAGGTGAGCCTATGTAGAAGCCAGCCAACAATATTCCAATTAAGCACCATATATATTTCCCCAGTGCGGAAATTATTTTTTCCAGTATCATGCATACTTCTAGTAAAAGATACATTTTTATGCCATTTTAATGGTTTCCTTAAAAGGCTTAAAAATGATAGAAGGGTCACCACTAGTTTCTCAATTTAGAGAGTTCTAGACTGGGTTTGGAATCTAGAATAATGATGTATTTGAGAAGTGACATGGTGCTGAACGAAATGGTATGGCTATCTGTAGCTTATCTACTAGGAATCACTTTTTTTCAAAGTAAAATCAAAAGGTTTAAATGTCTCTTGAAACAGGCAAAATTTGTTAAATACTCAAATCCTCAGAAAAAAATGATATGACACCACTAAATGAAGTAGAGAATGTAATAATCATCATCAGAATGTTAAATATTTTTTAATGTTTATTTCTGAGAGAGAGAAAGACAGAGCATGAGTGGGGGAGGGGCAGAGAGAGAGGGAGACACAGAATCAGAAGCAGGCTCCAGGCTCTGAGCTGTCAGCACAGAGCCCAATGCAGGGCTCGAATTCACAAACCATGAGATCATGACCTGCGCTGGAGTCAGTCACTCAACCGATTGAGCCACCCAGGTGCCCCATCATCAGAATTTTATACTTTTTGTGTATTCAGTCAACAAAGGTAGCCTTCATTTCATGTTTGCTTATTGAAATATATTTAAATTGGCTTGAATACATTAACTAATAATAATGATGATTAATATTAATATTCAGTAGTTTGTAATGATGATTTGTATTTTCCAGCTTTTTGATAGCTATATGCAGTCTCATATTCATCCATATAATGATGAATTCCATGATTTAAAGCACTATGTTTGAATACAAACAATCTATTCAGTTCTCTACTTCTGAATTTATTTATAATAGATTGTTTTTAATTTTTTAAATTATTGTGTCCCTGGATTGTGTAAGGCATCAATTTATTCTTCAGTTAATCATTTACTGAATTATTTTCATTACTGACAGCAAAGCTCTTCCTTGTCTCTGGTCAAGGTATTTTATTTTTTTATTTTTTTTAATATAAAATGATACATTTATTTTAGTGTGTATCACACCTCTTTACGGGTCTCAATTTGTACTCTTTGACATCTACTGAGACTTCTGTCCAGTTACAGGTCTAGAATCAAGGGGAGATAATGTAAGAAAGTCCTGGAGAGGATCAGAAGATTTTTGTGAAGGCACCTGGATGGCTCAGTTGGTTGAGTGTCTTACTATTGCTTTTCGCTCAGGTCATGATTTCAGGGTCGTGCGACTGAGCCCTGCATTGGGCTCCACGCTGGCCATGGAGCTTGATTAAGATTCTCTCTCTCCCTCTGCCCCTCTCCCTGTATGTTTTATTTTTATTTATTTATTTTTTAATATGAAATTTATTTTCAAATTGGTTCAGGAGGGCATCTGTTGGGATGAGCACTGGGTGTTGTATGGCCAAGATATTTTAAATGGATGCTTCTAACCAAACTCCTGTCCTCAGAGAATATCTTAGCCACCTCTTAAGCTAGAAAAATATACAAAACTCCATGAAAGCCTGGTTATAGCAAATATCTTGTTTGAAAAATGATATTTAAAATATTAGGTTAGAAAAATTAAAAATAAAAAAATTCAAATTTTATATTGCAAATCTCTCTAACAGAATCCCCTGCAGAAGGAACCATAATTGACTTACAGGAAAATAAATACAAAATGGAAAACCTTTTTTATCATTAAAAAAGAAAAGACAGGACAGGGAATTTTGTATTTTTAAATGGCATATGAAGAGATGCAAATAAAGCAATGTCAGATGGTAAAAGCTGTATATGAGAAGATATTCACATTAGCAGTATAATAGTAATATGGGGAGCCAGGAGGAGACAAAGACAAATGAAGAAAAAGACTTTTGATTCAAGATATAAGCTGAAGAAGGCAAATAGAAGTTTGTTTTAAAATGAACTAGATCAAAAATAAATGTGAAACCAATGGCATTGATTGAGGAGAACAATACTGGCATATTTTTTATCTGTGTACATATAAAAATATGCATGATAAATAAGTTCAAGATGTAAAATAAGATTTTTAAAGGGTAAAAAGCATATTCTCAAAAAAAATTGGGGAAGCCTACAATTAAACTATAGAGCAAAACCAATAACTAGTGTTTATGGAATACTTTTCTTTGAGGCCCTCAGCAAATTTTATATACTTTTATTATTTTTTAATTTTTATAATATCTCTTCTTGTTTGATAAGTATAGATTTAAATTCTTCCATTATATGAAAGGAACTGATCTAGTCATGATCTCATGGTTTGTGAGTTTGAGCCCCACGTCTGGCTCTGAGATGATGGCTCAGAGCCTGGAGCCTGCTTCGGATTCTGTGTCTCCCCTCTCTCTGCTCTTCTTCCACTCATGCTCTGTCGTTTCTCTCTCAAAAATAAAATAAAATATTAAAAAAATATATATAACTATGTTTTTCTTAATATAATTGGTGTAAAAATATACTCATTATATGCCTGTTATTAAGTTATTAAGTTGCTTAGGGATCATGTTTATTATTCAAACATATTTTTATCCCTTAAGTCTTTGCACACTAGGTATTCATTAAGTGTATGTTAAATTTATATGACTGGGGGAATGTTTTGCATGATGGCAGGGTAGGAGGAAGCTGTGCTCACCTTGTCCTGCTGATCACTTAGATTCCACCCATATCTGCTTAAATAACTCAGAAAACCACCAGAAGACTAGCAGAACGGACTCTCTGGAGCCAAGTGTAGACAAGAGGTACACGGAAGAGGGTAGGAAGGGCAGACAGGCGGTGCATGCTACACTGACTGGCAGGAGACAGAGAAGTGGAGGGGCAACCCACCCGGCAAGGTAAAATCCCTGAGTCTGGCTTGCAAAAGCAGAGGGGGCAGACTGCATGAGTTCTAACAGCCAGCGGGACTTAATATCTGGAATATTATAAGTCAACAGCTCTGCTCTGAGAGCAGGAGGGCAAGAGGAAAGCAGGAGGGAGAGGTGTTGAACCCTGGATGACAGACCTCAACTCTGCAGGGAAAAAGGTGCTGGCCAGCGCCATCTCCCTCTCCCATTGCCCAGCCAAAATCCCAAAGAGAGCCAGTTCCCATGGCTGAACACGCTTGCACCGTGCAAACACCAAACACTGCTTCTGTGGATCCATCCCTCTGATGGCTCTGCCTTCCTCCTGGTGCTGCAGGGCCCCTCCTGCAGGGGACCACCTATAGCAAAGCAAGCTAAGCCTGCCCCTCCCACCCCTGTGCACCTTGCGGATCCACCCCGGCTAATATGCCAGATCCCATCAAAGCAGCACCACAAGCCTGGCAGTGTGCAAAGTAGCCCAGACAGGGGCCACACCACTCCACAGTGAGTCCTGCCCCTGGGAGAGGGGAAGATAAGGTACATACCAATCTGACTATGGCCCCAGCAGTGGGCTGGGGGAAGACATCAGGTCAACTGTGGACCCTCCCACCAACAAAAGTTACTCCAGACAGCACAGAGGAAATGTGCTGCAGTTTGGCGCCACGCAGGAAATATCTAAAATGATAAAACGAAAGAATTTTCCTCAAAAGAAACTCCAGAAGTAGCGACAGCTAATGAATTGAACAAAAAACGATTTAAGCAATATAAAGGAACAAGAATTTAGAATAGTCATAAACTTAATCGCTGGGCTTGAAAAAAGCATAGAGAACAGAAGATAATCTATTGCTACAGAGATAATGGGACTAAACTATTCATGAGGAGCTAAAAAATGCTATAAATGAGGTGCAGAATAAAATGGAGGTGACCACAGCTCAGATTGAAAAAGCAGAGGAGAGAATAGGTGAATTAGAAGATAAAATTATAGAAAAAGAGGAATCTGAGAAAAAGAGAGATTAAAAAAATCCAGGAAAATGAGGGAAGAATTAGAGAATTAAGTGATATGATGAAATGCAATAATATACGTATAATAGGGATTTCAGGGAGGAAGAGAGAGAAAAAGGTGCTGAAGGTGTACTTGAAGAAATCATAGCTGAGAACTTCCCTGAACTGGGGAAGGAAAAAGGCATTGAAATCCAAGAGGAACAGAGAACTCCCTTCAGACATAACTTGAATCCATCTTCTGCATGACACATCATAGTGAAACTGGCAAAATACAAGTATAAAGAGAATTCTGAAAGCAGCTAGGGATAAATGTGCTCTAACATATAACGGGAGACTGATAAGGCTCGTGACGTATCTCTTTACTGAAACTTGGCAGGCCAGAAAGGAATGGCAGGAAATCTTCAATGTGATAAACAGAAAAACTATGCAGCAGAGAATCCTTTATCCAGCAAGTGTGTCATTTAGAATAGAAGGAGAGATAAAGGTCTTCCCAAACAAACAAAAACTGAAGGAATTCATCACCACTAAACCAGCCCAACAAGAGATCTTAAGGGAGATTCTGTGAGTGAAATGTTGCAAGGACCACAAAGTACCAGAGACACCACTACAAGCATGAAACCTACAGACATCAAAATGGCTCTAAACCCATAACTTTCTATAATAACACTGAATGTAAATGGACTAAATGCTCCAACCAAAAGACATAGGGTATTAGAATGGATAAAAAAACAAGGCCCATCCATTTGCTTTCTACAAGAGACTCATTTTAGACCTGAGGAAACCTTCAGATTGCAAGTGAGGGGATGGAGAACTATCTGTCATGCTACTGGAAGTCAAAAGAAAGCTGGAGTACCCATACATATATCAGACAAACTAGACTTTAAACTAAAGGCTGTAACAAGAGATGAGGAAGGGCATTATATAATAATTACAGGGTCTATACAATAGGAAGAACTAACAATGTAAATATTTATGCGCCAAATATGGGAGCTCCCAAATATATAAAACAAGTAATCACAAACATAAGCAACCTTATTGATAAGAATGTAGTAATTTCAGGGGACTTTAATACCCCACTTACAACAATGGATAGATCATCTAGACAGAGGATCAATAAGGAAAGAATGGCCGTGAATGACACATTGGATCAGATGGACTTGACAGATATATTTAGAACTCTGCATCCTGAAGCAACAGAATATATTTTCTTCTCAAGTGAACATGGCACATTCTCCAAGATAGATCACATACTGGGTCACAAAACAGCCCTTCATAAGTATACAAGAATTGAGATCATACCATCCACACTTTCAGACCAGAATGCTATGAAGCTTGAAATCAACCACAGGAAAAAGTCTAGAAAACCTCCAAAAGCATGGAGGTTAAAGAACACCCTACTAAAGAATGAATGGGTCAACAAGGCAATTACAGAAGAAATTTAAAAATACATGGAAACAAACGAAAATGAAAATACAAGAATTCAAATGTTTTGGGATGCAGCAAAGGCAGTCCTGAGAGGAAAATACATGGCAATCCAGGCTTATCTCAAGAAACAAGAAAAATCCCAAATACAAAATCTAATAGCACACCTAAAGGAAATGGAAGCAGAACAGCAAAGACACGCCAAATCAAGCAGAAGAAGAGGAATAATAAAGATCAGAGCATAAATAAACAATATAGAATCTAAAAAACTGTAGATCAGATCAATAAACCAAGAGGTTTTTTAAAAAAAAATAAACAAAGTTGATAAACTTCTAGCCAGTCTTCTCAAAAAGAAAAGGGAGATGACCCAAATAGGTAAAATCATGATGAAAATGCAATTCTTACAACCAATCCCTCAGAAATACAACCAATTATCAGGTAATACTATTAAAATTATATGCCAACAAACTGGACAACCTGGAAGAAATGGACAAATTTCTAAGCATCCACCAACTTCCAAAACTCAAATAGGAAGAAATAGAAAACTTGAACAGACCCATAAGCAGCAAAGAAATTGAATCAGTTATCAAAAATCTCCCAACAAATAAGAGTCCAGGACCACATGGCTTCCCTGAGGAATGCTACCAGACTTTTAAAGCAGAGATAATACCTATCCTTCTCACACTGTCCAAAAAATAGAAAGGGGAGGAAAACTTCCAGACTCATTCTATGAAGCCAGGATTACTTTGATTCCTAAGCCAGACAGAGACCCAGATAAAAAAAAGAACTACAGGCCAATATCCCTGATGGATATGGATGCAAAAATTGTCAACAAGATACTAGCAAATCGAATTCAACAGCATATAAAAAGAATGATTCACCATGATCAAGTGGGATTCATTTCTGGGCTGCAGGGCTGGTTCAACATTCGCAAATCAATAAGTGTGATACATCACATTAATAAAAAAAGGTAAGAACTACATGATCTTGTCAATTGATGCAGAAAAAGCATCTGTCAAAATTCAGCATATTTTCTTAATAAAAACCCATAGGGAAAGTCGGAATAGAAGGAACATACTTAAAGATCATAAAAGCCATTTATGAAAAGCACACAGCTAATATCATCTTCAATGGGGAAAACCTGAGAGGTGTCCCCCTGAGATCAGGAACACGACAGGGATGTCCACTCCCACTGCTGTTGTTTAACATAGTGTTGGAAGTTCTAGGAACAAAAGGAAATGAAAGGCATCAAAATTGCCAAAGATGAAGTCAAGCTTTCACTTTTTGCAGATGACATGATATTATACAGGGAAAACACGATAGACTCCACCAAAAGTCTGTTAGAACTGATACATGAATTCTGCAAAGTCGCAGAATACAAAAATAATTTACAGAAATCAGTTGCATTCTTATACACTAACAATGAAGCAACAGAAGGACAAAGAAAGAAACTTATCCCATTCACAATTGCACCAAGAACCATACAATGCCTAGGAATAAACCTAACCAAAGATGTAGAAAATCTGTATGCTGAAAACTATAGAAAGCTTATGAAGGAAATTGAAGAAGATATAAAGAAGTGGGAAAACATTCTGTGCTCATAGATTGGAAGAGTAAAGATTGTTAAATGTCAATACTACCCAAAGCTATCTATACATTCAATGCAATCCCAATCAAAATTACACCAGTATTCTTCTCAAAGCTAGAACGAGCAATCCTAATACTTGCATGGAATCACAAAGACTCCTCAGAGCCAAAGTAATTTTTAAGAAGAAGACCAAAGAAGGAAGCATTAAAATCCCAGACTTTAGACTCTACTACAAAGCTGTAATCATCAAGACAGCATGGTATTGGCACATAAAACAGACACATAGGCCAATGGAATAACATAGAGACTCCAGAATTGGATCCACAAAAGTATTGCCAACTAATCTTTGACAAAGCAGGAAAGAATATCCAATGGAAAAAAGACAGTCTCTAGAATATCCAATGGAAAAAAGACAGTCTCTTTAACAAATGGTGCTGGGAGAACTGGACAGCAACATGCAGAAGGATGAAACTAGACCACCTTCTTACACCATTCAAAAAAATAAACTCAAAATGGATAAAGGACCTGAATGAGAGACAGGAAACCATCAAAACCCTAGAGGAGAAAGCAGGAAAAAAAACCCTCTGACCTCAGCCACAGCAATTTCTTACTTGACACATCCCCAAAGGCAAGGGAATTAAAAGAAAAAATGAACTGTTGGGAGCTCATGAAGATAAAATGCTCCTGCACTGCAAAGGAAACAATCGACATAACTAAAAGGCCACCAATGGAATGTGAAAAGATATTTTCAAATGACATATGGGGCAAAGGGCTAGTATCTAAAATCTATAAAAAGCTCACTAAACTCCACACCTGAAAAACAAATAATCCAGTGAAGAAACGGGAAGAAAACATGAATAGACACTTCTCTAAAGAAGACATCCAGATGGCCAACAGGCACATGAAAAGATGCTCCACATCGCTCCTCATCAGGGAAATACAAATCAAAACCACACTCAGATATCACCTAACGCCAGTCAGAGTGGCTAAAATGAACAAATCAGGAGACTATAGATGCTGGAGAGGATGTGGAGAAATGGGAACCCTCTTGCACTCTTGGTGGGAATGCAAACTGGTGCAGACATTCTGGAAAACAGTGTGGAGGTTCCTCAAAAAAATATAAAGAGACCTACCCTATGACCCAGCAATAGCACTGCTAGGAATTTACCTAAAGGATAAAGGAGTGCTGATGCAGAGGGGCACTTGTACCCCAAAATTTATAGCAGCACTTTCAACAATAACCAAATTATGGAAAGAGCCTAAATGTCCATCAACTAACAAATGGGTAAAGAAATTGTGGTTTATATACACAATGGAATACTACGTGGCAATGAGAAAGAATGAAATATGGCCCTTTGTAGCAACGTGGATGGAACTGGAGAGTGTTATGCTAATTGAAATAAGTCATACAGAGAAACATAGTTACCATGTGTTTTTGCTCTTATGTGGATTGTGAAAAACTTAACAGAAGACCATGGGGGAGGGGAAAGAAAAAAAAAGGTTAGAGAGGGAGAGGGCCAAAACATAAGAGACTCTTAAAAACTGAGAACAAAGTGAGGGTTGATGGTGGGTGGGAGGGAGGGGAGGGTGGGTGATGGGTATTGAGGAGGGCACCTGTTGGGATGAATACTGGGTGTTGTATGGAAACCAATTTCACAATAAATTTCATATTAAAAAACAAAGAATGGTTTTCCTTATTTGTATTTTAAAAAAATAAAAAAAATAAATCTATAGGAGTGGAATTAGGCTAAGATATTAGCAGAGAATTGCTGTTACAACTATGAGAATATTCAGCAGATCAGCTTTCTGTCCTGCAGAATTCTACTTCATTACATTGGAGAAGCTTGAGATAATGGACTTCCTTATTAAAAATAAGCATGAAGATCAAAAATGATCATGAAAATATCCTCCACATAATAAAATTTCTGATTAAATGAGTTCTCAAGGACAAATGTAAATTAGGTTAGATAATCCAAAACATCATTTCATAATATTCATTTTTTAAAAAATTTTAGAGCATGTGAGAGAGAGAGCAAGGGACAGGGGAAAAGGGGGGGGGGAGAGAGAGAGGGAGGGAGGGAGGGAGGGAGGGAGAGAGAGAGAGAGAGAGAGAACCTAAAGCAGGCTTCATGTTCAGCACCAAGCCCAATACAGTGCTCAGTCCTAGGACCTTGGGATCATGACCTGAGCCAAAATCAAGAGTCAGATAGTCAACCAACTGGGCTACCCAGGAGCACCTACAGTGTTCAAATTTTAAAACTCCTTTTTTTTTAGTGAAACAAATTTAAAATTACTTTTTTTCAAAATGTATTTTATTTGTATTTCCTATTATATAACTTTGTACTATTTTTCTTAGTTTACCTGTATGTATAGAGATGTGTACATGTAGCCATTAAAATATAATACTAGTACATATTCTTTCAATGTATTAAAAAAAAGCAATAGGTTTCTTTTTACTTGTTACCTAGAATTACCTCTTATATTTCACAGCAAATTAAAAAATATATGAGCAACTATAGTTTCATCCGTTTATTTGCTACAATACACATATATGTGTGTGAGTACATGTGGATATTCTATTGTGATTCACTGAGCTTTCTGGATTAATATTTAACATTTTATAGATAAAACATATTATCACATATTTCATAATAATTTCTGCAAGCAAAAGACCAATGTAAAATGGCCATTTCAAAAACAGTTAAGAAAATTAAGCGTCTGTGTTTTATAAATAAATTGAAGCTAATACTTTCCTTCTCCTGATAACTTCTACATGTATGCAGAACTAAAAGATTCTTCAATAAAAGTATACTAAAATTTATATTGTGGCAAAAGAAATTTATTTAACCTATTATGCTACTAAATTATTTAATTATTCACAATTTTTATTGATTTTATGAAGATGACTATAAACTGATAACTGCAAAGGGAAAAAATGATGTCTTTAGTATTTGATTTTTGAAGTGAGAACTATTTTTCATGTGCTTTTTATGTTTTTTGCTGAAGAATAATTTCTTAAATAATTGGTTCAAATTTACATAAAAACATAAAGCTTTATAAAAGCATAAATCTATTGTGAACTATTATAAAAGCATAAAACTGTTATTTTATAGATAAAACTAAAATTAGAAAGTTTCCCACAAAATGACCTTATTGCTTTTATCCTCATTTCTAATTCAAAAACTTCATCAATCCATCAACTTTTTTTGGTCTAAGATTGAATGAAAGCTCATACTTCATTTCACTATGAGGAGGCCTTCATTACACAAAGTGGTGTTATATAGTCTATATAAAGCAGTGTAGAAAATATATAATTTATGTGAAACCAACTATCCACACTGGGATATTTATTATCTTAGATTATTATCACTAAGCATAATAATGGAAGCCAAACATATCTGTGTAACCAAACCTTTTGTTTTCATTAAAGAGTTCTATGCCACATAATTTTGTCTTGTGAAATATATAATTATAGTAACTTTCAAGTCATTGCCTTTGGAAGGAAGAAAATTAAGTATCAAGTAGGATTTTGTTTAGATACAGTGAAAAATGGAATAACAGAACATTAAGTAGGCACCTAATAATAATCAATATAAAATATAGCACTATTTCTTTTAGTTAGTTGGTATTAAAAAGTCAAGGGGCAGGATATGAGTGAATTAATCAGAATAGGAAACACATTTTCTCTTCATAGTTTCAATTATAAATTCAAGAGTTGAGCTATCTCAAATATCCTACATATATAGGTTCCATGTAGCACTATTGATAACAGGAGTATATAATGAAAGGTATTAGTGGACTATGAATATTAATCAGGATTATAGTAATAGTAAATGAAATCAAAATGTACTTAATTCTTGTGAAAGGGAAAAATCTGCAGCAAAGAATACTCTATCCAGCAAGGCTCTCATTCATAATAGGGGCTTAAAGCTCCAGGACTCATTCACTATCATTCAGAGTAGAAGGAGAGATAGTTTCCAAAATAAAAGCTAAAGGAATTCATGTCACTAAACCCAGCCCTACAATAACTGTTATGGAGGACTGGGTGAGTGGAAAACAACCACAATGAGTAAGAGTAAGAAAAATAAGAAGCACGAAAGCAAAATAAATAAATAAATAAATAAATAAATAAATAAATAAAGTATACCTGTAAAAATCAATCAAGAGGACCACAAATTAAAGATTATAAAATATGATGCCACATATCAGAAATGTGGAGGGGAGAGCAGTAAAGATTGGGTCAAAATGTAAGCAGCCATCAACTTAATATAGACTATTAAATGCAGAAGATGTTATATATAAGCCTCATATTAACCACAAATCAAAAAGCAGTAATAGATAAGCAAAGAATAAAGAGAAAGATAGCCAAGTATATCACTAAAAAAAAACTCCAACAAACTATGAAAGAGAGCAAGAGGGAAAAGGATCAGACAAAATCTATAGAAACAACCACAAAACAAGTAACAAAATAGCAGTAAATACATACCTATGAAAAATTACGTTGAATGTAAATAGAATAAACACTCCCATCAAAAGACATAGGGTGAAAAAAAGACATAAGATAACAGAGAGGATAAAAAAAAAAAACATCTATATGCTGCCTACAAGAGACTCATGCAAGACCAAAAGGCATTTGGAGATTGAAACTGAAGGGATGAAGAAATATTTATCATACAAACAGATGTTAAAAGAAAGCCAGGGTAGCATTATTCATATAAAAATATTTTAAAACAAAGACTATAAGAAATGAAGAAGAAGGGTACTATATCATAATAAATGGGACAATACAACAAGAGGATATAACAATTATAAATATTTATGCACCCAATATTGTGGCACCCAAATATGTGAAAGTTAATAACAAACATAAAGGAATAATAGATAACAATATAATAATAGTAGGGGACTTTAACACCCCAGTTACTGGGATGAAAAAATCATCCAAACAGATAATCAAAAAGGAACAGAAGCTTTGAATGACGTACCAAACAGATGGATTTAACAGATATATTGAGAAAATTCCATCCTAAAACAGCAGAATTCACATTCTTTTCAAGTGCACATAGAACTTTCTCCAGAGTAGATCACATATTGGGCCACAAAACAAACCTCAAAAAGATCGAAGTCACACCATGCATTTTTCTGATCACAACACTATGAAACTTGAACTTAACCATAAGAAAAAATCTGGAAAGACCAAAAACACATGCTACATTACAATTAATGGGTCAAGCAAGAAATCAAAGAAGTCAAAAGGTAGATGGAAACAATCAAAAATGAAACACAAAGGTCGAAAACCTTTGGGATACAGCAAAGGCAGTTCTAATAGGGACATATATAGCAATAGAGGCCTACCTCAAGAAGCAAGAAAAATATCAAATAAACAACCTAAACTTACATCTGTTGGAGCTAATAAAAGAATAACAACAACAAAAGAAAGCCAAAACAGCAAAAAGAAGGAAATAATAAACATTAGAACAGAAATAAATCATATAGAAACTAAAACAAAACTGGAACAGATCAATGAAATCAGGAGCTATTCTTTAAAAAAATTAATAATCGATAAACCTCTACCCAGAGTTCTGAAAAACAAAAGAGAAATTACCCAAATAAAGAAACATCACAAGTGAGAGGGGAGAAACGACTACTACCACAGAAATTCAAACAGTTGTAAAGAATATTATAAAAAATTACATGCCAACAAATAGGCAAACTAGAAAAAAATGGATAAATTACAGAAATATATAACCTATCAAAACAGATGCTGGAAGAAAATTTGAACAGACTGATTACCAGCAAGGAAAATGAATAATAATAAAAAAAACACAACATACTAAAGTCCAGGACCAGACCACTTCACAGGTGAACTCTACCAAACATTTAAAGAGTTAATACCTATTCTTCTCCAACTATTTCAAAGAATATAAGAAGGAAAACTTCCAAATTCATTCTATGAAGCCAATATCACCCTGACAGCAAATCCAGATAAAGACACCACACAAAAAGATAAGTACAGGGCAGTATTTCTGATGAACAAAAACGCAAAAAATCCTCAATAAAATACCAGTAAACCAAATCCAAAAATATATTTAAGAAATTATTCACCATGATCAAGTGGGATTTATTCCCAGGACGCAAGAGTGGTTCAATATTTGTAAATCTATCAATGTAATACATCACATCAATAAAAGAAAGGATAAAAACCATATGATAATGTCAATAAATACAAAAAAAATTTTGAAAAATTACAACATCCACTCATGATAAAAGTCAACAAATTAGTTTTAGAGGAAACATACCTCAACATAATAAAGGCCACATATGAAAAACCCACAGTCAATGTCATACTTAATGGGGAAAAATCTGAGAGCTTTCCCCCTAAGGTCAGGAACAAGACAAGGATTTCTACTCACATGACTTTTATTCAATATAGTACTGGAAGTGCTAGCCACAGCAATCAGACAACAAAGAGAAGTAAAAGACATCCAAATTGGCAAGGAAGGAGTGAAACTTTCACTGTTTGTTAATGGCATGTTACTGTATGTAGAAAATTCAAGACCACAGAAAAAACTACTACAACTGATACTGAATTCAGTGAAGTCACAAGATACAAAATTAGTGTACAGAAATTGGTCTCATTTCTATACACCAATAATGAAGCAGCAGAGAGAGAAATTAGGAAAATAATCGATTTTACAATTGCAACAAAAATAATAAGATACTTAGGAATAAAATTAACCAGAAGTGAACAACCTGTACTCTGAAAACTATAAAATATTGATTAAAGAAATTCAAGATGGCACAAAGAAATGGAAAGACATTCCATTATCATGTATTAGAAGAACAATTATTGGGGCACCTGGATAGCTCAGTGGGTTGAGCTCCCTACTTCGGCTCAGGTCATGATCTCACAGTCTGTGAGTTCAAGCCCCGCGTCGGGCTCTGTGCTGACAGCTCAGAGCCTGAAGCCTGTTTCAGATTCTGTCTCTCTCTCTCTCTCTGACCCTCTCTTGTTCATGCTCTGTCTCTCTCTGTATCAAAAATAAATAAACGTTAAAAAAATAAAAAAAACAATTATTGCTAAAATGTCTACACTACACAAAGCAATCTACAGATTTAATTCAATCCCTTTGTAGAATTTTAGAAACAAAACAAATGAACCTAGCATGGAAAAAAGAGGAAAACAAGAAACAGACTCTTAACCATAGAGTACCAGAGGCGAGGAGGGTGAGGGAATCGGTTAAAGAGGTGATGGGGATCAAGGAGGGCATTTGTTGTGATGAGCACTGAGTGTTGTATGTAAGTGTGGAATCACTAAATTCTACACCTGAAACTAATATTGCACAGTATGTTAACTAGGCAGAAGACATGAACAGACATTCCTCCAAAGAAGATATAGAGATGGCCAACAGACACATGAAAAGATGCTCAACATCACTCATCATGAGGGAAATGCAAACTGAACTACAGTGAGTATCACTTCACACTTATCAGTATGGCTAAAATAACACAAGAAACAACAACTTTTGGCAAGGATGTGGAAAAAAAGGAATTTCTGGCATTGTTGGTGGGAACATAACTGGTGCAACCACTGTGGAGAACAGTATGGAAGTTCGTCAAAAAGTTAGAACTAGAATTACCCTATGATACAGTAGTCACACTACTGAGTATTTACCCCCAAAATATAAAACACTAATTCAGTGTCATACATGCACCTCTATGCTTATAGCAGCATTACTTACAATAGTCAAATTATGGAAGCAGCCCAAGTGTCTGTGGATAGATGCCTGTATAAAGAAGATGTGATATGTGTGTGTGTGTGTGTGTGTGTGTGTATATACACACCAGAATATATACACAATACATACACATGTATATATACACATATACGTACAATGGAATACTATTCAGCCATAAAAACGATGAAATCTTGCCATTTGCAACAACATGGATAGAGCTAGAGTATAATGCTATGCAATATAAGAGAAAGATAAATATCATATTATTTCACTCATATATTGAATTTAAGAAATGAAACAAACAAGCAAAGAAAGAGAGAGTGCACGAGGAACTAAGAAACAGACTCTTAACTATAGAGAACAAACTGATGGGTACCAGAGGGGAAGGGGATAGAAGTATGGATGAAGTAGGTAATGGGGATTAAGGAGTGCACATTCACCATAAGCACTAGGTGATATATGGAATTGTTGAATCTGTATATTGTACACCTGAAACTAATATAACACTGTATGTTAACTATACTGGAATCAAAATAAAATAAAATTTTTTAAAAAAATTTCTAAAATGTTACTTCATCCTATTAGTGCCAAGCACTTATTTTAATAAGAATGGAGAACATTAATAAAGATCTATTTATGAATAAAATAAGTTTATATTTTCATTTTTCCCACTGGAGGTGCATTTCGATAATAACCTCAAGTTTTCAGGAACCTAATAGTCATTAGCATTTGATTTGTCATCTCTTTTGCTTTTCAGCATAGACCAAAAATCTACACATCATATAAATCAGAGAATATAAAATTGAGTTATCTTAAAGTTGAAACCAAAAACTTCTAGTTAAAATTTCATCTTAGAGTTGAAAAAATGAAGAAATCACTATATTCAAACTCCTCTGATCCTCTTAGAGGCAACTATGCTTTCTAAGACAAACACGTTATTTATTATAGACTGAAAGTTCTGCCTCAAATAACATTAGTGTATCTTTACTCACTGTACCTGATACTAACTGCACACCACTTTGAGCTATGGTTACATAAGATAAAGTAATAGTAGTTCCTTCAGAAAAATAAAGTTTGTTTGCTTTTGGTCTCCAGGATATATTATTCAATGCTTCATTCTTAGCAATTTAATTCAAGATTACTAAATCTCTTTGTAGAAGAGTTTTTCACAATTTGGATTTTCTTTTCTTTTTTTTTCAATATATAAAATTTATTGTCAAATTGGTTTCCATACAGCACCCAGTGCTCATCCCGTTTTCCAGCAGCACTTGCTGACGAGAATGCCTTTATTCAAATGAATATTCTTCCCTGCTTTGTTAAAGATTAGTTGGCCATACATTTGTGGGTCTATTTCTGGGTTCTCTATTCTGTCTTTGATCTAAGTGTCTTTTTTGTGCCAATACCTTACTGTCTTGATGATTACAACTTTGCAGTATAGTTTGAAGTCTGGGATTGTGATGCCTCCTGCTGTGGTTTTCTTTTTCAAGGTTGCTTTGGTTCTTCAAGGTCTTTTCTGGTTCCATACATATTTTAGGATTATTTGTTCTAGCTATGTGAAGAATGTTCGTGTTATTTTGACAGGGATTGCATTGACATGTAGGATTATTTTCTATAGCTCTGTGAAGAATGCTGGTGTTATTTTGATAGCTATTGCATTGAATATGTAGATTGCTTTGGGTAGTATCAATATTTTAACAATATTTGTTCTTCCTATCCAGGAGCATGGACTCTTTTTTTGCCATTTTTTCTTTGTGTCTTTTTCAATTTTTTTTCATAAGCTTTCTATAGTTTTCAGTGTATAGATTTTTCACCTGTTTAGTTAGATTTATTCCTAGATATTTTATGGGTTTTGGTGCACCTGTAAATGGGATCGATTCCTTGATTTCTCTTTCTGTCGCTTCATTGTTGGTGTCTAGGAATGCTACCAATTTCTGTGCAATGATTTTATATCCTGCAACTTTGCTGAATTCATGAATCAGTTCTAGCAGTTTATTTTTAGTGGCATCTTTTCGGTTTTCCATATAGATTACCATGTCATCTGCGAAGAGCGAATGTTTGACTTCCTTCTGGCTGATTTGGATGCATTTATTCTTTTGTGTTGTCTGACTGCTGAGGCTAAGACTTCTAATAATATGTTGAAGGTAGTGGCGATGGTGGACATCCCTGTCTTGTTCCTGACCTTAGGGGGGGAGATTTCAGCTTTTCCCCATTGAGGATGATATTAGAGTTGGGTCTTTCTTTTTTTTTTTTCTTTTCAATATATGAAATTTATTGTCAAAATGGTTTCCATACAACACCCAGTGCTCATCCCAACAGGTGCCCTCCTCAATACCCATCACCCACCCTCCCCTCGCTCCCACTCCTCATCAACCCTCACTTTGTTCTCGGTTTTTAAGTGTTTCTTATGCTTTGGCTCTCTCCCACTCTAACCTCTTTTTTTTTTTCCTTCCCTTCGCCCATGGGTTTCTGTTAAGTTTCTCAGGATCCACATAAGAGTGAAAACATATGGTATCTGTCTTTCTCTGTATGGCTTATTTCACTTAGCATCACACTCTCCATCCACGTTCCATCCACGTTGCTACAAAGGGCCATATTTCGTTCTTTCTCATTGCCACATAGTACTCCATTGTGTATATAAACCACAATTTCTTTATCCATTCATCAGTTGATGGACATTTAGGCTCTTTCCATAATTTGGCTATTGTTGAGAGTGCTGCTATAAACATTGGGGTACAAGTGCCCCTATGCATCAGTACTCTTGCATCCCTTGGGCAAATTCCTAGCAGTGCTATTGCTGGGTCATAGGGTAGGTCTATTTTTAATTTTCTGAGGAACCTCCACACTGTTTTCCAGAATGGCTGCACCAATTTGCATTCCCACCAACAGTGCAAGAGGGTTCCCGTTTCTCCACATCCTCTCCAGCATCTATAGTTTCCTGATTTGTTCATTTTGGCAGCTCTGACATGCAGAAGGTTGAAACTAGACCACTTTCTCACACCATTCACAAAAATAAACTCAAAATGGATAAAAGACCTGAATGTGAGACAGGAAACCATCAAAATCCTAGAGGAGAAAGCAGGAAAAGACCTCTCTGACCTCAGCCATAGCAATCTCTTACTCAACACATCCCCAAAGGCAAGGGAATTAAAAGCAAAAATGAATTACTGGGACCTTATGAAGATAAAAATCTTCTGCACAGCAAAGGAAACAACCAACAAAACTAAAAGGCAACCAACGGAATGGGAAAAGTTATTTGCAAATGACATATCAGACAAAGGGCTAGTATCCAAAATCTATAAAGAGCTCACCAAACTCCACACCCGAAAAACAAATAACCCAGGGAAGAAATGGGCAGAAAACATGAATAGACACTTCTCTAAAGAAGACATCCGGATGGCCAACAGGCACATGAAAAGATGCTCAACGTCGTTCCTCATCAGGGAAATACAAATCAAACCCACACTCAGATATCACAATTTGGATTTTCTAAACCCAGATTTCAAAACATATCTAACTTTAACCGTAAGTCCAAATTCTTGACCAATAGGAAAATATTTAGTTCTCACTTAGTTTTAAAATTAAAGACCAAATAGTTGTATCTTTTTAAAAAATAAAATAGAAATAAGTACCCAAATCCTTGATTATGTGAAAAGACTAGCCCAAATTAAATTTTATTTGAAGGGTGATTGAAAAGATAAAGATGCTTTATGAAATGGGCAAAATGGGCGATGATTTCAACTAAGACCACTAATCTGAGAAACACTTGATCTTCATGCTCTGTCAGCACAAACTGTCAACCTTTGAAACACTGCCACGCCTGTCTCAAGGGAAGCAATCAACACACTGTCACTAGACTAGTATAGGAACATTATTGATACATGCAAAGGAAGATGGAAATCTGAAGGAGAAAATGAAGACATATGTAATATGATTACACAAACTAAATTACCCTGAGTTCCAACCATAAGAAGAAGCAGGTCTCTATAGTTTACATCTATACCTTAATTCAGATTGGGTACATGAAATTTATTTCTATTTGTGAAAAATTGGTTTCCCTGTCAACAAGACTTAGAATGTGAAAAAAAAAACTGTATAAATAACAGGCCATCATAATAATAATAAGATTAAATAAGATTAAAATTAAAGAGATACTGTAATGTCTTATTCCTGGTGAACAGCCTCAAATGCTTCAAGGGCTCAATTGCATATATATATATATATATATATATATATATATATATATATGGTGTATATATTATATTATATATGGTGTATACAGATATAGAAATATCTGCATCTAACTATATATATGTGTATATATATATACAATACATATATATATATACACACACACATATATATATATATATATAATAATTCTAGCCTTGGAATTGTTTCATACTTGCAAAATTTTCTAGCAAGACCATTAAAAGGGAGATTAATTTTAATTATATAATTGTTATAATTATATAGTATATATTATATTATATTATAATTATATAATTATAATAATATATATAGTTAGATACAGATATTCATATATCTGTATATACCACATATAATATATAATAAAATATTTTAAAGTATATTATTCAATAACATTTAATAAAGCGATATATTTATGATATATATAAAATAAAATATATTTTAATACATAAAAAGTGTATATACACACATAAATAAAGTGTGTATATGTACTTATATACATATGTTATTGTGTATATATATATATAATTATAAATATTTAGCATAGGTAGTTGAAATTAAGGGAAATTATACTAAAATATGATGGGGAATTCACATTCTAGCATAACTTTACTTGAAACAAGGAAAAGTGAAGATTTTGTTTCTGGATGTTTTAAGTGGCAACCAACATCAGACATTTTTAATGAATCTTTTTCTTTTTTCTTTAGAACGTATCCTAATCTCTTAAAAAGTTGAAAAAAAAGAAAACCTTGCCAGGGTCCCACAGATAAGGTTTATTTTAACATAATTTTCTTTGTACTAAGCAGAATCATATGGAGGTTATCACTTCATTATTTCATTTTCACTTTCTCCTTTTTTTATTTCTTTCTTTTTTCTTCTTCTTCCCTTCTTACATCATGAACTTGTTGTGATCCCCATCCTCAAGATTATCTATCTATCTGTCAATTAAATCTAAGAGTCAGAGACCTTATTCTGGACCCCAACTTTATCATACTAGTCATATGATCATAAGCACAATAAAATTATTACTCTAAAATGCATTTCCAGAGGCACCTGGGTGGCTCAGTCGGTTGGGCCTCCGACTTCGGCTCAGGTCATGATCTCGTGGTCCGTGAGTTCGAGCCCCGTGTCGGGCTCTGTGCTGACAGCTCAGAGCCTGCAGCCTGTTTCAGATTCTGTGTCTCCCTCTCTCTCTGACCTTCCCCCATTCATGCTCTGTCTCTCTCTGTCTCAAAAATGAATAAACGTTAAAAAAAATTAAAAAAAATAAAATGAATTTCCAAGTATTAAAAATGTGGAATAACGTTTTCCTTGTTTATGCCAAAGCATATGTAACATAACAAAAATGCAAAAAATAAAGTATTTATAAATTAAATTTTTGAAGATAAATATTCTGTTTTATATTATTTTATATTATATATATTTTTGGTGCATCTATTTATTTTTATTTTAGAAAGAGAGATCATGAGTGAGGGAGAGGAGCAGAGGGAGAAATAGAGAATCTTATGCAGGCTCCACACTCAGTGTGGGACCCAACAAGGGCCCAATCCCAAAAATCTGGGATCATGACCTGAGACAAAATAAAAAATTGAACACTCAATAGACTAAGCCACCCAGGCGTCCCAACATTTTTGATACATGATTTATTAATCATTTCCACCACTGCCTTTATTTTCACTTAATATAGAACTGTCAACAGTGGGACCTCTTTATGTGTACACTGACCTATTTTTCCCTAATTTTTTTCTCTATATCTCCCCCTCCCCTCACATTTTGTTCTCTGAACTTTACATATACATTTTATATGTCCTTAGTTAGAATAAACTAGTCTTGCTAGTCTTGTCTATTCAACAAAAGATAACAAATTAATATTTATTAAATTCTCATCCTCTTCAGCAGAAGTTATTATTATGGTTGGCTTACTTGCTTTTAAAGTGTGACATTTATTAAAGTTTATGGATGAATCATAATATATTTATTTTCTTTAATTTTATTTAATCTCTCCATCTCCTCAGCATACTTACTACTTTCATGACAAGACCTTTCTGTAAGTCAAAGTATATCCAATTCAAGAAGCACTGAAAACTCCTGTTAAATTCAAGCAAACCTCGTCATCACCAAGACATATAGTCAAATTCATAAAATACACATACAAGGAAAGAATTCTGAGAGCATCAAGGGAAAAGAAAGTCCTTAATCTACCATGGTAGACATATCAGAATCACAGGAGATATTTCACAGAAACATGGAAGATCAGAAGGAAATGACAGGATATATTCAACAGGCTGAATGGGAAAAATAAACAGACAAGAATACTTTATCTAGTGAGGTTTTCATTCAGAATAGAAGGAGAGATAAAGAGATTCCTAGACAAACAAAAAAGTAAAGGAGTTTGTCACCACTAAAGTGGCCCTGCAATAAATATTAAAGGGGATTCACTGAGGGGGAGAAAAAGACCAAAGCAACAAACATTAAAAGGAACAGAACACCACTAGAAACAACACTTTTACAAGTAACAAAATGGCACTAAATTCATATCTTTCAATAATCACTCTGAATGTAAATAAACTAAATGTTCCAATAAAAAGACATAGGGAATAACAATGGATTAAACAAAGATACAAACAAACAACAACAAAAAAACAAGACCCATCTATATGTTGCCTGCAAGAGACTCACAAATATCATATGACTACATTAATCTGTAGAATTTAAGAAAAAAACATAAACATAAGGGAAGAGAAGGAAAATAAGGTAAAAACAGAGAGGCAAGCAAATCATAAAAGACTCTGACATATAGAGAACAAACTGAGGGATGCTGGTGGGGAAGTGGGGGGAATGGGCTAAATGTGTGATAGGCATTAAGGAGGGCACTTGTTGGGATGAGCACTGGGTCTTATATGTAAGTTATGAGTCACTAAATTCTACTTCTGAAATCATACTAAACTACATTAACTAACTTTAATTTGAATAAATTTAAAAAAAAGAGACTCACGGGGCGCCTGGATGGCTCAGTCGGTTAAGTGTCCGACTTCGGCTCAGGTCATGATCTTGCGGTTCGTGAGTTCAAGCCCCGCATCGGGCTCTGTGCGGACAGCTCAGAGCCTGGAGCCTGTTTCAGATTCTGTGTCTCCCTCTCTCGCTCTGACCCTCCCCCATTCATGTTCTGTCTCTCTCTGTCTCAAAAATAAATGAACATTAAAAAAAATTAAAAAAAAAAAGAGACTCACTTTAGACCAAAATACACCAGCATATTGAAAGTGAGGGGTGGAGAAATATTTACCATGCAAATGGATGTTAGAAAAAACACAGTCCCAACATTTATATCAGACAAACTAGATTTTAAAACAAAGACTGTAACAAGAAATGAAGAAGGATATTATATCATAATTAAGGGGCCTATTGATCAAGAAGACCTAACAATTATAAATATTTATGCCCTCAACTTAAAACAAATAAATATATAAATGAGTTAAAAACAAACATAAAGGAACTCATTGATAATAATACAATAATAATAGGAGACTTAAACACCCCCACTTACTGCAATGGAAAGATAATCTTAGCAGAAAATCAACGACGAAACAATGACATTGAATGACATACTGAGCAAGACAAACTTAACATATATTCAGAACATTTCCTCCAAAAGCAGCAGAATACACATTCTTTTTGAGTGCACATAGTGAATTCTCCAGAATATATCACATACTGTGTCACAAATCAGCCTTCACCAAATATAAAAAGATAAAGATCATACCATGCATATTTTCAGACAGCAAAACTATGAAACTTGAAGTCAACCACAAGAAAAAACTTGGAAAGATCAGAAATACATGGAGGTTAAAGAACACCCTACTAAAGAAGGACTGGGATAACCAGGAAATTAAAAAAGGAATTAAAAAGTACATAGAAGCAAATGAAAATGAAAACACGGCATTCTAAAACCTTTGGGATGGAGGAAAGGCAGTCCTAAGAGGGAAGCATGTTGCAATACAGGGCTACTCAAGAAGCAAGGAAAATCTCAAATACACAACCTAGCCTTACACATAAAGGAACTAGAAAAGGAACAACAAATATTGCCAAAATGCAGCATAAGAAGGGAAACAGTAAAGATTAGAGCAGAAATAAATGATATAGAAACAAAAAGTCAGTAGGACAGAACAACAAAACTAAGACCTGGTTCTATGAAAAAATTAGTAACATTGATAAATCCCAGCCAAAGAGAAAGGACCTAAATAAATTAAATTTTGAATGAAAAAAAGACATCACAACCACCACAGGAATATAAATAATCATAAAAGATTATTAAAGATATATGAATTTTTTGTCAAAATTCTGGGCAATCTGGAAGAAATGGACAAACTACCAGAAACAGACAAACAACCAAAACTGAAACAGGAAGAAATAGAAAATTTTAACAGACCCGTATCCAGCAAAGAAATTGAATCAGTAATCAAAAATCTCCCCCACCCCCAACACACACACAAACAAAAAAGACCAGGGCCAGATGGCTTCCCAGGAGAATTCTACCAGGTGTTTAAAGAAGAATTAATATCTATTCTTCTGAAATTATTCCAAAAAATAGGAATGAGGGGTGCCTGGTTGGCTCAGTAGGTTATGTGTCCAATTCTTGATTTCAGCTCAGGTCATGATTTCATGGCCTTGAGATAGAGCCCCGTGTTGGGCTCTGCAATGACAGCATGGGGCCTGCTTAGTATTCTCTCTTTCCCTCTCTTCCCCTCCCTGGCCACGTTCTCTCTCTCTCTCTCTCTCTCTCTCTCTCTCTCTCTCTCTCTCTCCATCTCTATCTCTATCTCTATCTCTATTTCAAAATAAATAAATAAACTTAAAAAAAATAGAAATGGAAGGGAAACTTCCAAACTCCTTCTATGAGGTTAACATTACCTTGATTCCAAAACCAGACAAAGACCCCACTACAAAGGAAAATTACAGGCCAATATCCCTCATGAACATGGATGCAAAAATTCTTAACAAGATAATGGCAAATAGAATTCAACAGTACATTAAAAGAATCATTCACCTTGATCAATTGTAATTTATCCCTGTGCTGCAGGGTAGTTTCAATTTTCACAAATCAATCACCACGATACACCACATGAATAAAATAAAGGAAAAGAACCATATGATCCTCTCCATAGAGGCAGAAAATGCATTTGACAAAACACAGCATCCATTCTTTATAAAAAAAAACCTTCAACAAAGTAAGGATAGATGGAATATACCTCAATATCATAGAGGCCATATTAGAAAGACCCAAAGTTAATATCATCCTCAATGGGGAAAAACTGAGAGCTTTTCATCTATGGTCAGGAACAAAGCAGGGATGTCCACTCACCATTATTGTTTTACATAATACTGTAAGCCTTAGACTTAGAAATCAGATAACAAAAATAAATAAAGGGCATCCAAATCAGCAAGGAAGAAATAAAACTTTCACTATTTGCAGATGACATGATATTCTACGTAGAAAACCCAAAAGACTCCACGAAAAATTTCTAGAACTGATAAATGAATTGAGCAAAGTCATATGATATAAAATCAATGTGCAGAAATCTGTTTCATTTCTATACACCAACAATGAAGCAGCATAAGAAGAAATAAAAGATTCTATCACATTTACAAATGCACAAAAAAACATAAGATACCTAGAAATAAACCTAACCAAAGTGGGAAAATATCTGTAGTCTGAATATTATAGAACACTTATGAAAGAAATTGAAGATGGCACAAAGAAATGGAAAAACATTCCATGCTCCTGGATCAGAAGACAAACGTTAAAATGTCTATACTAACTAAAGTAATCTACACATTTAATGCAATCCCTACCAAAAAAGCATCAGTATTTTTCACAGAGCTAGAGCAAACAATCTGAGGATTTGTATGGAACCACAAAATACCCTGAATAGCCAAAGCAATAAAAAAAAATAATAATAATAAAAGCAAACATGGAGGCATCACAATTTTAGACCTCAAGGTATATTATAAAGCTTTAATCATCTAGACAGTATGGTACTGACAAAAAAACAAACATATATAGACAGAATAGATAACACAGAAATGGACCCACAACTATATAGTCAACTAATCTTCAACAAAGCAGGAAAGAACATCCAGTGGAAAAAAAGACAGCCTCTTCAACCAATGGTGTTGGGAAACCTGGACAGTTACATGAAGAAGAATTAAACTGAACCACTTTCTTACACCATACACAAAAATAAATTCAGAATGGATGAAAGACCTAAATGTGAGACAGGAAAACATCAAAATCCTAGAGGAGAACACAGGAAGCAACCTCTTTGACCTTGGCCGTAGCAGCTTTTTACTAGACATGTTGCTGGAGGCAAGGGAAACAAAAGCAGAAATAAAGTATTGGGACTTGATCAAGATAAAAAGCATCTGCATAGTGAAGGAAAGGATCAACAAAACTAAAAGGCAGCATACAAAATGGGAGAAGCTATTTGCAAATGACATATTAGATAAAGGTTAGTATCCAAAATCTCTGTAGAACTTATAAAACTCAACACACACAAAAACCAAACAATCCAGTTAATAAATGGAAAGTAGATATGAATAGACATTTTTTCAATTAAAACATAAAGATGGCTAACTGACACATGAAAAGATGCTCTATATCACTCATCATCAGGGGAATACAAATTAAAAACAATATGAGATACCACATCACACTTGTCAGAATGGCTAAAATTAACAACCCAAGACACAACAGGTGTTGGCGAGGATGTGGAGAAAGAGGAATCTTCTTGCATTGTTGGTAGGAATGCAAACTGGTGCAGCTACTCTGGAAAACAGTAGGCAGGTTCCTCAAATGTTAACGATAGAACTATCCTATAACACAGCAATTGCACTACTAAGTATTTAACTAAAGGATACAAAATACTGAATCGAACTGGCACATATAAACCCCAATGTTTATAGCAGCATTATCAATAATAGCCAAATTATGGCAAGAACTCAAATGTCCACTGACTGATGAATAAAGAAGAAGTAGTGTATATGTAGAATGGAATATTACTCAGCTATCAAAAATAATGAAATCTTGCCATTTGAAACAGTTATTTTAAAACATCTCCAAAAATCTTCTGCATGTGTATCTACTTTATACTGGATGTTTATTATCCCAATTCTACCTGTGACATTTACATTGTTGTCTTCATATTACGACCAAGGAAACTAGAAGTCAGAAAAATTAAGCTGGAGTTGGCATATCTAGTCAGCAGTAAGCACAAAATTGTGATCTATATCTTTCTGACCCCAGCATATTTTTCCATTTCATCAGATAAGGAGATACCATTACAGAAGGCTTACCTATAAGTGCTCATTTATAAATGTTCTACCCCTTATCTTTTACTTCTTATACTCACACACAAATATGCATTTCAGTTGAATTCACTCAAGAGATCTTTAGCCTTTGATTTTTGAATATATTCATAAACAAATATATCTTTACAACACATCAGCATCAGCTGAGCAGGTTTACAATATATCTCTTTCAGGCCCAAACCTTCAGATGATATACATCAAAATAATCTATGTATTTTTAGAATATTTTGTAACACTGGCCATTATGTTAAATCATAATCTTGTAGCAAATAGTCAGAAAATGTTTATAAAACTTTAAAAATACCTTGATTAATCTATATTAATTCTACACAGTTTTTCTTCCACACATTTTCCAAAATCATTCAAGTGCATTGAAACTATTTCACATACCCAAATCTGAGTTTCTTATTATCCTATGTACTCTATAGATAATTAAAAAGAATCACCTGTTCACTTGTTAAACAAGACCCCTCTGCACATATTCCAAATACCAATTGTTACACCTATTCTTCTCTCTGTCTTCCCTACCCCAAGACCCAAGTCAAGCCAAAACAGGTACTTAACATAAACTGAAACTTTTTGGCTAAAAAGCTTACTTACCTTTTATAGCAAATGAGTGTTCTGTGTTTTCAAATAATTAGAACAAAATGAAAATATTTAACATTAGCAGCACATTGGCTAAAATTTAATCTCATTCTGATGACTCAAGTTATGCTTAAAGATATTTCCTTGACGGGAAATCATCATTAAAACTATTATTCTGTATATGTGCAGAAACGTTAGTAATAAAAAATGTTCTATTCACCCCTCAAATAAATGTATTTGGCATCTTGTCTAATGGCAAGATAAAGCTTTCTATCTAAAATGACCACTGAGTAAAAATGATAGATTTATGCATTTATTCTTAATGTTTACATTTGTTTGTTTAGGTCCGCTTCGTGGCAGAGTCATGATTAGACAAATTAAAAGTAAGGTATTAGGTAGTTTATTGATTTGTAAGTGGCAGGGTTGAGCTCCTTATCTGACTCCTATAATAGATTGTTAAAGGAAACATGAACAACCGCTTGAAAATAAATGTACATAAAGTAAAAATTCATAAACCACCTGCAATTGCAATCATTGCATTGATGAATTTCCTCCACTATGCTTGAACTTTAAAAAAAATTCAGTTTACTCAATTTTGGCTTTCTCAAAATTTGAAGTACACTAAGATATTTTTTTTCCTTTTAAAAATGAATTATCTTTAAAAAAGTGTTTTTAAAACACACCTTAATTAGTTGGTAGTTTTGAACTCCATTTATTCCTAATGTCAGGATCAATGGCTGCTGGGAGAGCATACCGAGAGTTTATAGCTGAGTTCTCCACAATTGATATATTGATAACTGTTGCTGGGAATAATGGTGCGTTATCATTTATGTCTTCTAACAGAAAACGTATCTTAACCAGTCTAAATATTTCATCTGGCAAAACGGCAACCTCCACTTCATAAAAGCAACGGGTTTCCACCAGGATATCAGCACATAATTTCTCACGATCAATGCGAGTTCCAGCAGTGAAGATCTCACCAGTGCCCTCTTCAATTCGAATCAGGGGCACATCTCCAGTCTTGTACACTAGCTTAAACTGCATAGGAGATGTGAGGGACTTCTCTGGAATCAGTGACAAGTTGAGTTCTTTCAGCAAGTCACCTATCAGAACATTTTCTGGCATTTCTTCTTGGACTGTGTAGTTTTTCTCCTGGGCGCCAGACTGAAACACGACGCATGCTAACAGGACTGCAAATATATACGTCCCAGACAGCAAGTCCATATCAAGCACAATTGTAATGTTTCTCTGTATCAACACACGGAAAACTGTCAAAGAGAAATGGGAAAAAAAAGGAGAGAGAGAGAAGAGGAAGAAAAAGAAGAAATTATTAAAGCCAACCATTAAATGTATGTTAACTAAATGCTCAGTTTTAAAATCATTAAATTAAAATATTATTACAATTGACACTATTAAATAATATTATACATTTTTTTCATTAAGGCAAATTATACAACATACCTATAGTAATTAAAAGACTCAGTATTTATTAACGTGATCATCATTGATAAAAATATGTAAAAGATATAATATACCAAGATAGATAAAGGTAATAAAAATAATTTAAAACACTTAATTCAATACTTAAGGGCCAGTAAGGTATATCTTTCACCAATAACAAAAATACAGTCATTATATATTATTATAATATGGTTTTCAAATGTAATTCTTCTATTGGTAATAAATGTTTTATGCAATATTCCATGTGTTCATCTCTGTACATAAAAAAAATCAATCTATGTGAAAAGAAATCAAGAATCATAACATATGAAGGATTCAGGAAGTTTGGATTAAAGAAGTAAAATCCTGAGATAGAGGAGGGGGTTGATGTGACAAATGGTTATAAATGAGAAGAACTACCATGTGAAAATGAGATTCAAGTTTCCTTTCTTTGGATGAGAGGAACAAGACTAGGTAATAACTACAAGGAGGCAATTTTCAACTCAACATAAACAATTGCCTATTAAATTATTCTGTGGGGAAAAAACAGTTTTCAGATGATAGTGAGAAGTTAGCTAATCAGCTTAGATCTACGTGTTTATGATTTGGTAGATAACATCCAAACATTCAATGGAAGAAACTGACTAGAAGATATTCTAACTTTCAGAATTTATGTTTATAGATTGAAAGTAGATCATATTAAAATGGGTTTTCATGGGGGGCCTGGGTGGCTTCAAGTCAGTTAAGCATCCAACTTTGCCTCAGGTCATGATCTAGCAGTCTGTGAGTTTGAACTCCATGTCAGCCTCTGCACTGACAGCTCAGAGCCTGAAGCCTGCTCCAGATTTTGTGTCTCCCTCTCTCAAAAATAAACATAACAAAAAAGTCTCTCTGATTGATTTTTTCCCCCTTGCTTATTATTTTTCACTTATTGAAATTTGCCAAATTATTTCAGATCTCTAGTTCTTCTGATAATATTCAATAACAAAATTTTATTTCCTCATAACTTGCAATTTTTTCTTCAGTTTCCTTTATTAATTCTCAATTTGGTTTGTTTGATATAGTATAAATTTGGCATACTAAATATCTTTTAATATCTTGTTTCAAGAAACATTTTAATGTGCTTCTGGATGTTATTTATAGATAATCTATTAATATAAACAAAATAAAATTTGTATCATGCTGCACTAAATGCTATCAGATGTTATAATTTTACAATTAAATAGGAATTAATGCAGCTATCAATGCATTCAAAATTTTTAAAAGATCAGCTGACAGATGGTCATTTAAAAATCCATAACAGAAAATTATTTTTTCATTACAGAAAATTATTAATGCACATAGGTATCTAATTAAGGAAGTTCTCAATATTTATTGATAATTGATAACATTAACAAAATTCTAGTAATGGTTCTAAATACAGGAAGACTCATGAAATGATAGATATAAATAAATTTGTAATAAATATTATGGTCTGATTATGTCAGACAATGTATTATATTAAATAATTTTCCCACTGTATAGCTGTGCATCTGCAGTTTTAAAAAAATATGCACTTGGACAGGTCAGAAGACACAAAAGTGAGAAAAAAAGAAACCTTCCTATTTGCAATCGTTAATAGAATAAATGTATTTGTTGCAACAATTGAAATAGTTTAGGTCAACCAATAAATGAACCAGATAAACTTGAAACATTTCATTTAAAAATTCTTATCACAGAAGTAAAAACATATATATTATGAATCCACCCACTTTCCTGTGTTGAGCAATTCATGCCATTTATAAAACATTTTAATAGTGAGTAATGCTGTACTGAATACATCTCTATCCTAATAAATACAAAAAGACTATTGCCTAGGGTATTTTTAGCCTATTTGTTCAACGATGAACATTGGGATTACATAATATAATAAAACTTTTTACAAGATTTAATTTCTTATGAAATATTGGCTCTATATAAAAATACCCATTTGTACTTGCTGTGTTAATATGCACAAATATACTTGTACAAACATTATGAATATAGGACGTATAAAATTCTTCAATGTCTATGTGTGTGATTTTGTAAGTACTATGCAAACATAAGCAGAAATAAAAATAGGACAGTGACAATTGGAATTAAAACTACTACTCTCTTCTTATTTTACCCTTAAGCATTACACATTATTACAACTGACAGAAGAAGACTACAGACCATTTTTTAAAACATTGTATGCATGTTGCAACATCTCTACACAAAAGGAGGAATTAAGAAAGTGACCTAATTCCAAGCAGTCCTCTTCTGCCAACCCATTCTAAATCTGTTCCACTCTTTCTTTAATAACATCATAAAATAAAACATTTTAATATGTGTTTTTCAATTGAAATTCTATCAGGGGTTTTAAAAACTGGAAAGTATTGAGAGAGGACAATGACATTTCTAAAACTTAAGAAAATAGCCATATTGCAAGCATAGAGAATATATTTACCCTCTTTCATAAAGGTTTAGTGACTTATTAAAAAATATTTATTAAGTTTTTTAAAAAAAATATGCCAGGCACTGTTATGAGCACTGAGAATAAATCAGTGAACAAAACAGACAAAAATCTGTGTCCTTGCAGAGTTTATCTTTCATAATTTAAGTATTTCAGAATGTC
The DNA here is from genome assembly GCF_022837055.1 of Prionailurus viverrinus. NCBI lineage: Eukaryota > Metazoa > Chordata > Mammalia > Carnivora > Felidae > Prionailurus > Prionailurus viverrinus. Next base: position 67,028,068 of record NC_062579.1, on the reverse strand, counting down.
TTTAATTCAGGGTTCAATCAATGAATAACAAACACAACTCTGCCTCTATCAGGATATAAACAACCTCAATTTTAAATAACTTCAATCTTAAATAACCTCAATCTTAAATAACCTCAATCTCCAGATTTTTATTCCAACCCCTTACACTTACCACTTGAAAATGTATTTGAATCTTTAAGATTAAAAAGGTTTTCCTTTAAAATGCTGAGTTCGCTTCTTTGAATGACCAGTACAGAAATTTAGTTACTAAACATGGATATAAAAACTCACTGCTTAGTTTTATGGAAGCATGATGAGTTTAAATCAGACATTCAGGGAAGATATTTCTACATACATACCTTTACTTGGCTCTAATTTTCTCCCTCTCATGAACAAACAATAAGATAACCTTAAATTTCTTTACCATTTTCGGACATCCCACTATAGTCTTAGTTTGAAAACTTATAAGGGATCCATAATTAAAACAGATAGAGATAATTAAAATTTTCTATAAGTTATAGCAGTGCCAATGCTATTTAAGTGATATTTTGTGCATATAATGCCTAGCGGTCGCATAGGCAACAGTCATAGAGGGACAGAATCATGACAATCAGAGAAAGAAAAAAGCAGAAACAAAATAAGCAACTCTGAAATTTTAAGATATGAAAAAAATGCAAATTCATTTTATATGTATGTGTTGTCATTCTAAAAAGGTAAGTAGATAAAAGAACTAAGTCTCTACTCAATTCTAGAGATTTCAAACCACAAAAGTAATGCTCAAATAGTTTGTCAGAAGTATTCCAAGGCATAATCTCCCTCACATATTGTTACATTATAGTGCTGTTTTTAATTTCTGAAAAACTAATTCTATATGAATGAGTGGGTTGCAGACTACAATAACAAATTGCTAAAAATAGTACAAATTCGGGTATTATATGAAAATATGAAATCTTGCCCATGATCTTAACTTCACTTGGCTCCAATCACTCTAATTACTTTAATGTCTCCTGAAGTCAAAAATACACCATTAATCAACCATGAGGTATCATATAGTTACTTCTGTTTTCTTGTTCTCATGCAGCCAAAGCTTCTTTCACAGACTGGGGAAATAATAAGGTAGATTTTAAAGCTGGCAGGAAGCAATCTAAGACATTGCAAAAAAAGATAACCATATCTGGAAAAAGACAAACTAGAGCAACTGATAAACTCACACTTTCAAAGGGACTGACCACAGGTAGAATGGAATAGGTGCATTGGCTGTCGTGCTTGACATGAATATTTTCTATGTATTCTGAAACAGGAAGTGTCAAACAAAAGATTTAATAAGGTATGGTAATTTTATAAAATTAGTATTTTATTTTATTTTTATTCCATAAAGTACTCATTTATTGCATTTCTTTTTTGTATAGGTCTAATTTTCACATTTGTGTCTAATCTTCTTCAAAAAGTGGATTCCATCAATATTGCTTCCTTCTTTATGATTTTTATGTTTTGTTGATTCATTCTAACACTTCACAAAAGTTGTTGCAGTATTTTCTATCAAATATGTTAATAATCAGTGCTTAAGCAGCATTTGCAAGAAAATTTATGATGGTTGCTTTTCCACATAAAACCAATTATCTTGATTTTTGATATATGATTTAGAGAACATTCAAAAAATGGCTTTACAAATTAATCGAGTAAGAGATATATTCTATATGGCAAAAATATAATGCTCATCCATCATCACATATCCTTTTATTACCTTGGGGTGAATGTAACTATAATTATTTCAATACCTATTATTTTCATATATTTGTTCCATAAGTATCACATTATAATAATAATAAATCTTACATTCATTAAGGTTAAGAGGATAATATCCATTTATTGTAACATTCTAACAGTCCACCTAAGGAACTAGAAAAGGATAAGCAAATAAAGTCTAAAACCAGAAGAGAAACAATAAAGATTAAAGCAGAAATAAGCAATATAGAAACAAACAAACAAAAAACAGAACAGATCAACGAAACTAAGAGCTGGTTCTTTGACTGAATTAACAACATTAATAAATGCCTAGCCAGACTTATCAAAAAAGATAAATACCCCAGATAAAATCATTAATTAAAGAGGATAGGTAGCAACCTACACTACAGAAATACGAACAATTATTAGAGAATACTATGAAAAATTATATGCCAACAAACCGGACAATCTGGGAAAAATGGACAAATTCCTACATACACACTACCAAAGCTCAAACGGGAAGAAATAGAAAACTTGAAAAGACCCATAACCTGCAAAGAAATTGAATCATTAATCAAAAATTTCCCATCAAACAAGAGTCCTGAGCCAGATGGCTTCAAAGGGGGAATTCTACCAGACATTTAAAGAAGAGTTAATACTTATTCTTCTCAAACAGTTTCAATAAAGAAGAAGAAGAAGAAGAAGAAGAAGAAGAAGAAGAAGAAGAAATGGAAGGAGAGCTTCCAAACCCATTCTATGCAGCCAGAATTACCTTCATCTCAAAACAAGACAAAGACCCCAATAAAAAGGAGAGTTGTCCTGAGAAACCGGATATCCCTGAGAAATATCCCTGAGAAACTTGATGCAAAATTTTGGACAAGAAAATAGCAAATCAAATTCAACAGCACATTAAAATAATTATTCACCATGATCAAGTGGGACTTGTTTCTGGGTTGCAGGGCTGGTTCAATATTCACAAATCAGTCAAGGTGATACACCATATTAATAAAAGAAAGGATAAAAATCATATGATCCTCTAAATAGATGCAGAAAAAGCATTTGTCAAATATGCAGCATCCTTTCTTGATAAAAACCCTCAAGAAAGTAGGGATGGAAAGAATATACCTCAACAATATAAAGGTCATATACAAAAGACCCATAGCTACTATCACCCTCAATGGGAAAAAATTGAGAGCTTTCCCCTAAAGTCAGGAACACAACAGGGATGTCCACTCTCACTGCTGTTGTTCAACATAGTACTAGAAGTCTTAGCCTCAGCAATCAGACAACAAAGAAGAAAAGGCATATAAATTGACAAGGAAGAAGTCAAAGTTTGACTCTTCACAGATGTTATGATACTCTACATGAAAGCCCAAAGATTCCAACAAAACACTGCTATAACTAATATAGCTGAATTCAGCAAAGTCACAAGATATAAAATTAACATACAGAAATTAGTTGTATTTCTATACACCAATAATGAAGCAGCAGAAATCAATGAAGAGATCCCATTTACAACTGCTCCAAAAACTATAAGATTCCTAGGAATAAACCTAAACAAACAAAGAAGTAAAAGATCTGTATGTTGAAGATTATAGAAAGCTTATGAAACAAATAAAAGACAGAAATGGAAAACATTCCATGTCCATGGATTGGAAGAACAAATATTGTTAAAATGTCTATATTACCAAAAGCAATCTACACATTCAATGCAATCCTCATCAAAATAACACCAACATTCTTCACAGAACTAGAAAAAATTATTCTAAAGTTTATATGGAATAATAAAATACCCCAAAGAGCTAAACTAATGTTGAAAAAGAAAACCAAAGCTGTAGGCATCACAATACCAGACTTCAAGCTGTATTACAAAGCAGTAATCATCAGGACAGTATGGTACTAGCACAAAAACAGACACATAGATCAATGCAATAGAATACAGAACCCAGAAATGGACCACACATTTATGGCCACCTAATCTTTGTCAAAGCAGGAAAGAATATCCAATGGAAAAAAGACAGTATCTTCAGCAAATGGTTCTGGGGAGGCTGGAGAGCAACATGCAGAAGAATGAAACTGGACCATTTTTTACACCATACACAAAAACAAATTCAAATGGATCAAAGACCTAATTATGAAACAGGAAACATTCAAAACCCCACAGGAGAAAATAGGCAGCAACCTTTCTGACATCGGCTGTGGCAACTTCTTACTAGACATGTCTTTTGAGGCAAGGGAAACAAAAGCAAAATGAACTATTGGGACCTCATCAAGATAAAAAGCTTCTGAACAGAGAAGAAAACAATTGATAAAACTAAAAGGCAACTGACCGAAAGGTAGAAAATATTTACAAATGACATATTGGATAAAGGGTTAGTATCCAAAATCTATAAAGAACTTATCAAACTCAATACCCAAAATCAAATAATTCAGTGAAGAAATGGGAAGAAGACATATACTTTTCCAAAGGCATCCATATGGCTAACAGTCGCATAAAAAGATGCTCAACATCAGTCATCACCAAGGAAATACAAATTAAAACTACAATGAGATACCACCTCATACTTCTCAGAAAGGCTAAAATTAACAGCTCAGGAAAGAACAGATTTTGGCTAGGATGCGGAAAAGTGAAACATTTGCCCTGTTGGTAGGAATACAAACTGGTGCAGCCACTCTGGAAAACAGTATGATAGTTCCTCAAAAAAATAAAAGTAAACTACCCTATGACTCAGCAATTTCTGTAGTAGGTATTTATCCAAAGTATGCAAAAATTCTGATTTGAATGGACACATGCACACCAATGTTTAAAGCAGTGTTGTCAACAATAGCATAATTATGGAAGAAGCCCAATGTCCATCAACTGATGAATGGATAAAGAAGATGTGTATACATACAATGGAATATTAGTCATCAAAAAGGATGAAATATTGCCATTTGCAACAATGTGGATTGAACTAGAGTGTATTATGCTAAACAAAATAAGTCAAAGAAAGACAAATACCATATAATTTCATTCATATGTGGAATTTAAGAAACAAAACGGATGAACTTAGGAGACGGGAAGAAAAAATAAGATAACAACAGAGATCTTAATCACTTATTTTAGTGCGACACTGCTCTAAATATAATACATGTAACTAATGAATATTATTGTTGTTAATATAATGATTCTACAATTAAAGCCTTAGGATATTTGAAATTTGTTTTTGAGATAAGTTACCACAAATACTGATTTTCAAAATACACACACACATACTTATATTTATGTGTATGTATGTATACATAATGTATATCTGAAATATACAATATCTAGATCAATAGTCAAGTATCTAGTTTAAATAATCCCAGAAGACCATATGTTTCAACTACATTTTGAAGATAAACAGAGTTTGGGGCTGTAAAATTTCATCTTCTATGTATTATTTCTTTATCTGAGGAGAAAGGGGGAATAAAAGTCTGCAAAGTAACTACTACATTTAAATATGCTGTTATAAGAATTTTAAAAATAAATCAAGTGAGTAGAAATAAAATGGTTGGTGAAAGAAACTTAAATCTACTATCTTTTATAGTCACAAAAAGTCTCTCTTAGAATAAAGTTTGGTATATTCATCATTTTACAATATATCACGAATGAACACTGCAACTTCTAGGAGTAATGACAATAAGTGATTTTATCAGTATTTTTGTCACTTCAGTTTTCATAATGGAAATTATATATTTTTCTTCACCATTTTTCTGCATTACATTAACATCGTTTAAGCTGTCAAAGAACATCATTTGTGATGACTACTGTTAACAACACTGCTGCCAATTTAAGAAGTGTAAAATTTCCACTACTTAGGAAATAGTAGGCTTTATCAGTAACCTCACTATCAATATGTGGTTGAAGAAAATCTAAGAAATTCGATAGTTCTCCACTCAGGCTATTTGAACTCTTGCTTCCAAGATTATGTATGCCTTGTTAAATTCCTGAAAGTCATAATCCTATTAAAATAAAATATAAAGGAAATAAAGTTCCATGTTTATACAAATTACTAAAATACCTGGAGACATTCAGCACTTAGATTCATCTTAATACAACTTCTTAAGTATATAATCAATTATTAAAATAAAAGTTGTTGCCATTTTACTGAGTTCTTATTGCATGCCAAACACTCTGCTAGGTATATTTAATACAACAATCTTGTGATATAGGTACTGTTATTCTTACTTCCATTTAAATATGAGGACAGGAGGCTCTAAGAGTTCAAGTAATTTGCACAAGTTCTCAGAACTATTAAAGTATGCACCTAGAATTTTGAAAGCAGATTTATCTGGCTCCTAAACTTAAGCTCTTAACTACTAACACAGATACTTTATGTAAGACAAAAGATGTTTATGTGTTCACTTATACTAAGACAAACAAAACCTAGCAATGTCTTGGAATCAAAACCTAAACTGAGATTATGTTCAAGGGGATCACCCAGTAAAGAGTTAATCTGTATAAAAATGTAACTTGAGGAAAAATGGGGAAGGTACTTGCTGGGAAATAATTCTGTTAATTTAATTTTTTCTTAGAAATCAAATTTTCTCAATGTTCTCATAAAGAGATAAGCAATTACATGGAGGTTTCATCCAATATGTTTCTATAACCTGTATTAAAGTGCAAACACTATAAATATTCTGTAGAAAAAAGTAAATACTATCTTTTGATCCAAATGCTTACCTTATTAGAAAATGTCTACTAATTCAATGCATAACTGAATTGGAAAATATATTTGCTTGATGCTACATCTCACTGAAATTGATATTGCATAATTAGGTAATTTGCACTAAGGACATTTAATGGAACTATGTTTCATTTTTGGGAACTCATGTGAAAATTAGATCAGAAGTCTTTACTTCACAATTCTCACTTTCATATAATGCATTATTAAATATTAATTTTTCATAAATATTTACACAACATTAATTTTTGCTTAAATCTTATGCAATTATATTGACAAATTTCATATGTGAAGAGTATATTCAGGAAATATTTCCATGAATAACATTATAATTTTGGAGTTACTACAAATTAAGCTGTGTCATCTCCCTGTCAGTAAATCATCTGGTCTAAGACCTTTGATTATTAAGTATAATTATATGAAATTGCAGATATTCAACAAATTCTGACGTGAAAAATAACAATTTCATATGGTCCGGTCCTACTTTATATGTTCTGCCTCAGTACTTAGACTTTCCACTAATATTCAATTCTCTATATAAATTACTGTATCAATAAGAAAAAATTAACTCCAAATATCTGGGGAATATGCAAACTCTCATGCAGGTGGACATTATTAAATAAGCAGAAATTATAAAAATGCATAGACCTCTTAATAATGTAATTTGATGTGAAGTGAGCAGCAAGATGCTTAAATAAGTAAAGGGAAAGTACTTATTTGCAGGAAATAAAAGATCAAAATAGATGAGTTTTAGTCAACAGAATTATCTGAATCTTAATTATGTGTAGTATACTGTACTAACATATTCAACTGTAATGAAAGAACACAAAGGCAATACAAAGACAAGCTAGAAGAAAATAAAGAAAATCACCTATATTTAATCTGAAGTGGAATACAGGCTATCAATAACAACTTGGATAGGCATGTTATTCCCATATCTTCTAATGTATGCACATATAACATCTGCATGTGAATGATTGCCCTTGAATCATATACAACACTATAAAGGAAGAGTATCTGCCCCACTTGAATGAAGACCAGTTCCCTCCGTTAAGTATTTTCTCTAGTAACCACTTCTTCAAGAAAGCATACTGTTAATGTGTCAGTGTTTTCAAATTAGTCAGAATCTTATTGCTTCATTGAAATAGAATTCTTTTACATAGTTTGGACTCCCAGATTACTGCATCTATTAAACATATTTCATTTCTATTGCAGTCCAAACATAACTGTAAGTCATATATAACCCCTGGAGAACCGATAACAAACACCGTTTTTTAAGTTTATTAATTTATTTTGACGAACAGAGTGTGCTCACATTCATTTGTCCGCCAGCCAGGGAAGGGCAGAGAGCTAGAGAGAGACAAAATCCCAAGCACGCTCCAGGCTGTCAGTTCAGAGTCCTAAGCCCAAGACAGGGTCTTGATCCCATGAACCATGAGATCTTGCCCTGAGCCAAAACCGAGAGTTGGACACTCAAACCAATTGAGCCACCCAGGTGCCCCGACAAATGCCATTTTTAATAGAGTCGGAGGTTGATACTTGAAGAATCTACGATATATTTATTTACATAATGAAAATATTTTTGCGAAACGATTAGTTGATATTCAATGTTACATATTTTGTTAGTAGCACATATAATTTTAGCCTTATTTAACATCAAAATTTTTCCAATTTTTAAATATATACCTTTTTTCTATATGAATTTAATTTGTAGATAAAGTTTATTTTAATTTATTTATTTATTTTGAGAGAGAGAGAGAGAGCGTTGAAGGGGCAGAGAGAGAGGGAGAGAGAGAGATCACAAGTAGGCTCTGCACCATCAATACAGAGCCTGATTTGTGGCTCCAACTCACAAACCATGAGATCATGACCTGCGTTGAAATAGAGAATCAGATACTTAACCGACTGAGCGACCCAGGGGCCCCAATAAAGTTTTAAAGTATTTTTGTCACCCCCAATATAAGTAAAATGTGATTTTCACTAATGAAAGGAAAGTTTATTTATTTCACTCTGCACACTCAGGTTTGGCTAGTTCCTTCCCTTTGAAAATAAGAATAAGTCTACCATTTCTATGCAATGTTTTAAAATCTGTTTATATTGAAGAAATTTCTGTTATTCAGGTATAATATGCAACCCATCTTACCTTTTACTAATAATTTAAAAATGAAAAAACCCTCATTGAAATCCAAGAACTTCTTTTATATAGACTAAGATAAAATAAATATTTCTCTTTAAAACCCTATAAGTTTTTTTCTTAAACCCCTGTAAGTTTTATATGTTTTAAATTCTTCCGAGTTGTATAAGCAATGATCTTACTTATTAAAGTCACGTTATTTAAAGCCCAGACAGGATAACTAACTTTTTAAAAAGAAAATTATATTTTTTTAAAAAGAATAAATAAATTTGAAATTTAAAATAAACATTTTTAAAAGTTATATATATGCTATCATATGCCTTAAATTGAATGATCAGCTTAATATTTTATGATAAGATTAGTTTGGTTCAGTTTTGCATTTTTCGAGTGTTTTTGCATTTTTCAATAGTTTTTTAAAAAGTTATTGCTGACTCATACGCTAGATAAAAAACAAGTGGGGGGGCGCCTGGGTGGCGCAGTCGGTTAAGCGTCCGACTTCAGCCAGGTCACGATCTCGCGGTCCGTGAGTTCGAGCCCCACAGGAGCCTGTTTCCGATTCTGTGTCTCCCTCTCTCTCTGCCCCTCCCCCGTTCATGCTCTGTCTCTCTCTGTCCCAAAAATAAATTAAAAAACGTTGAAAAAAATTAAAAAAAAACCAAGTGGGTACATAAACAATGTCACACAGAGAACCATTTTAATTACATAAAAATTATATATCTCCTTTTACCTTTATACAAAATGTTACTCAAAAATCTGATTTTTTAAAATTTTATCCTTTACTTAGGATATTTATTGAGTACATGTTATGATGATACTCTATACTTAAAGGAGAAAACTGTAACCTGGCTTTAAATCTAAACAATACACTATTCTTAGAGCAGGCCAGGGATTTGCCTCCTTTATTAAGTTCTTATTTTAAGACATAGCAATTTGTACTCCTCATAAAGGCATGGCATTTAAAAAAAAGATGAGTTTGTTCCTCTTGCTTCCAAAATTTATTACCCTAGGTGATCGTGAGAAGAGTTAAAGGTAAAAATTTACCATGTACAGCACATCATCACAAAAATTTCCAGCTGATTTTTTTTCCATATGGCATTTTAACAAATTAAAATTACTACCTAAATCCAAGATCAGCAAATAGTTTCCAGGTGATGAAGAATTTAAACCCTAAAGCAACTCTGTAATTAATCTGGCAACTTAATCTTGTAACTCAAACCTTGTATTAACAATTTAGGGGTGAAAAATCCTAATAATTTAATTTATGATGTGGGAGTTTATATATGTATATAATAGATAGCCCACGTTATAAACTTGTGTATGTGTGTTTTGTGTTTTTGTCACCTCTTCCAAGATCAAGCAAGAGGAAAACAGTAAAAGAACTGGGCACACCTTTTTAAAAATTTCAACAGTATTTGAAACAGTACCACAGTTTCCTCTATGTGGTATTACAATAAATGCTCTATAAAACTGTTAGCTGAAGGCTTAGATCAGCTTGGACTACTATAGATAACTTTTGAAAAGTGTTCCTCAAATTTTAAAAAGGGAAAGTAAATTTTTAACTACCTGCTAAATTATTGGACTTTTTGCAAGAGAATGTTACTCAAGTTTTCTAAATTAATAACTTCCGAGTTTACATTAAATCTCTCTCACATGAAAAGTACAGATATTAGAATATTCATTAAGTAAAATGAAAGTATTACCTAGTTTCTAAGGCACACCATTAGTTATACCATCTAAAGTGGGATTTATTTGATGACCTGCATTAAGCTTTCAGAACATTTGCTGCAACTCAGGTAGAAAGAGGCAAGTATTCACATTATATTTTAGTCTGTAGTCAAGAAAGATATTTCAACTAAAATATGTCAATCCTTCCATCTGAAATCACTTAAAAATTACTGCTGTGGTATTTGGAAGAGTTTCTGTATTTTTTACACTGACCTACAGTGCTCAATGCTTTAGAGGGTTGGGTAAACTCAGTTCTCTTTTGTTCAACAATGCCTCATCTCCACTGCATAAAACTTGGTCTCCAGTTCCACTATCCAATGCCTGCCTTACATCAAGTCGTACTTCATTGGTACCACATGAAGTAATTATGTTATACAAGGCCTCTAGATCACTAGGTTTGAATGTAATAGCTGGTTTCATTAATGTTCCAGGAGCAAGAGAACCCTCTCCAATAATTCCCATATTGATAAATTTGATTTTCTAAGTATTTCCCACAAAACGGCAATGTATGAGTCCAAAAATTTGTTCAAAAATGACCAAACAAGTGTTCCTTCGGTGGACAGTCCCAGCAACTCCAACCATAACTAGACCACGGGGAGAAGCACACAAGAATCTAGATTGGAACTGAGAAAAAGATACTCTTCTTTCACTAGTGACAACAGACAAAGGCTTACGATTTCCACTCCACAGTAGTACATCACATTTTGTTCAGAGGTGTTGTAATAAAACCTAAGCTTGACATCATGCCAGAAGTACTGTGGCCCCCATTCATCTTGAGGTGGTCCCAGAAAAGGATTCTGAGAACTAAGAAGTTCAAATAACCAGTGACAGAATTCTTCTCCTAATCAACGAAAATAATTTTTTTTAGCTTTTTTATCTTGTTTTTCCTGCTGTCAAAAGAGTCTAATGTCCTCTGTCTTAACTGGCTCTGGTGTTTCCTTCAATTTCAGCTGTAATTGCCTTTTCCAGTAATCCTGTGCATGCTAAATAAGATTGTATTTTTCAGTAGCTGGAGGTTTAATAAACACCTGTGCTGCCAAGTACTTAAATATGACTTCTCGGTCGACTTTGTTATGCCTCAAAAGTTCTTCTACACGTTGTACATTAATATTGCACGAATGGCATCTTGGCGGTCCTCAGGCTGCACCAGGCGGTTGTTGATGGTGTTGCAGAGAGCCATGATATCATTGTCTAATAGGCCAAGAAGGTTTAGGCAGCCCTCCATCTCTGGGTAGCTGAGCCTCGACATTTCAGACACCAAAAAGCTCAAAAAATCTGATTTTTATGTTTAATCAGGCTCATTTAGATATATAAATCAAAAGGGCAAATATTTGCTCTAATATCCTAATTGTACCTTTTGCATTTATTTTTAGGAAACAAAAGATACTTTAAAAACAATAATAAAAGTATTTTTAAGCATTCTTTTTTTTGTAATAATACACATATCTACATAGAACTGAAATAGAAAACAGAATAACTTGTAGTAAAATATTTAATCTTTCAGCAAGTCACTTTTTGAAGAAAGGAGTGAAAATTCAATGAAAGAAGGAAAAAATACAGTAGAAGGAATGGATAAGGGATGGAAAGTAGAAAAGCGTTGGGCCAAAACCCTAATGAGATATCGGGTCAATCTCCCTACTGTGTGAATTTGGCAACTTTCTCTGACCTGGAATGTGGTGGTACCTGCTATTAAGAGGTCAACATGCTGTTATTGTGGGGGCAATAAATTTTATGTACATGAAAACTTAATAAATCTAGTTTGTATTTCCATGATTAGTATATATGATAATTTCAAGTTTGTTAATATATATAATAATTTCAAGTTTGTATTTAGGAACATGTGTCTAATTTATTATATTGCCATTTGTCTAAGCAAGAATATATTGGCATATATATTCACATATACTTGTCCAGAAATACTAAGGTCTAATATATGAATAATATAAATATATCATACTAATACAAATGTACTTACAGCAATGTTTAGAAAAATGTACAACTTAGTTATGTAATTTAACCTGTCTATATAATGTTATGCATAACACCTAATTTTAAAAACTTATTTATGACCATATCATTGTTCAGCATTTGTGATCATTTATGAATACAAATGTATAGCATTTAAAATATTTAAAGCTTTATATCTTTCAATTCTGTTCTTCTGAGTGACCCCATTTTTTCATGTCTCATGATTTATTTGTGTAGTGTCTCAGAAAAAAAATTCAATGGCTATCATTATAATTTTATAACCAGGAAACTCTTTGGCTAGTTATGAAGAAATTCATAGTAAATCATAAGTGTTTGACTCTTCATGATACACAGTCTCTTAGTGACTATTTTACACTGACTCTTGTCAGCCTAGAACAATGCTTCAGTAGAAATGAAGTCATTTACTCAACAGAACTATTATTTATGATTATGATATGAACCTATATTTATGATTATTTAACTGAAGAATAATGCAAATTTAGGTTGCAGATATGACTTTTTAAAACCAATCAGAAGATACATTTGTGCGTCTAGGAGGTCATGAATTTAGTTCAAAACTCTATTCTTCTAAAATTTCTATTTTAAATTCCCATGGATGAAAGATTTTTTTCAAAAGAAAATAGATCAGGAAAACATTACAAATATGGAATAAGTCATAAATAAGCTAACCAAAGTCTCTGGAAAAGAGTAATGTTTGATTCAGTATTAATGGATATATATGATAAGGAAAATATAGTTTTGGGCATAAATATTGATTTTTTAAAATGTTTTCAATATATAAATAGTTATGCTTTATTATATAATTTCACATATCATATATATACTGAAGAAGAAATAATCCATGTCTGAGTAAAACGCATACCAATAGAACTGAATTTCAATAGCACCATTTCTATCTGGTTGTAATATGTCCTAATATTGGAAGACAGCCTAAATTCCATAAAACAGTTTTTTTAATGAACACTAGAATTCTTAAATAGCAAAATGGCATTGTATATTAGTAAGCGAAATACAACTTTTTAAACACTGTTAAAGATAAATTTATATTAGTCTACATCGAATTTGAAGGCCATTATGGACCATAAATGTTAAAAGGTATGTGTGTGTGCACATTTGTAGTTTAGAAAAGTGGTTCTATTTTTTAAAGATTTTAAGATATCACTATAATTTTTAAAAATGCACAATGTTTACCTACTAGAATGAGAGTCTACTTAGGCAAAATTCTATCTTGCTAAGATTCCCTGTTTGTACTTACCAAGCAGTGGCATTTATGTTCATCTATGTTCTATATTTGTGCTGTATCTGCATGATTATTGAATGATAATAATTTTAATTATTAAAAAAATCCAAGAGAAGATATTTTAACATTTGACTGATCCTTGATCAATGTCCTTGACTCACAAGTCTCTGTCCTGGCTGATAAGCTCTAAGGACATGATAAAGTATAAGCAATTGCTGTACTTTATTTGTCTGAAGTAGAAATATAAACTGAGTTATTTACACAATGAGAGTAATGTCCACATAAAAATAAAACTATCAGTTAATTTGAAAAAAATTAGTTAAAATAATTGATTCAAGTAGATGTGATACTATGCAAATGGATTGTAATTAAATTCAATTTCTCCCTTTGTAGTTCAAGAGAATGCTAATGATTTAGTTGTTTAACGCTGTGAAATATTTTATCCTTCTAGTATTTATCCCAGTATTATGTATCAAGATTTCTAAACAGAGACTAGAATTGAGAACTATTATTTTAATTTGGGACTGTCCAAGCAAATCCATTAAAAATCAATATTGCTCATACCTGTAGATCAAACCCATCAAATTTCAAAATGAAATGATAATGCAACAATCTTTGATGAGAAAGATCATAAACCATCTATAACTTAAATTTGCTTAAGCTGATTATATAATTTATAACAAAAAATGGAATTATCAAAGGAGAAAGTGTAGGTTTTAAATTAGACCTGTAAGGTATATGTGTTCATATTTCCCCGGCTGTAACTGAATTGTTAATAACAGGTGATATTATAGATTGAATATTTCTCCTACAATTATGATGTTTAGAAGGAAAAAAAATCTTAATATTTAGTTTAACTGAGGTGGTTTTTTTGTTTCCTCAAGGCATTGTGTTCTACAGCACTAATACAGTAATTGTGGGCAAATGTGCATTTTTATTTTTATTTTATATTTTATGTATTTTATAATTATATTTTAACCATTGTGTTTGCTTAAATGACTCTAGATTTTTTTCAGTCAAAAGTAAAAAGTCTTTTCTAGATGGACAGCAGAGAAAATGCTATTGAAAAATTTTGTCCCTTTTAGTCATTTAACAGCTTCCAATTTTACCTGTTTGTCTTCAGTAGCTTTTGAATAGAAATTCTTCTATGTTGACTTTTTTACCACATAACTAACATTTCAAAATTTATCTGTATAGTAGTTCCAAAACAGATGTTAAAAAAAAATAAAAACAAAACTAACAAGAAAAAAAAAAAAACTAACCTTAGGAATTTTATCTGGAAATCAGGTTAAAGGCATGCAAATTATTTCTTAAAAAGATTTAAGAATTTATGCTGTGCAGAAGAAATATATGGCTCTGGTAAAAATGAAAAACAATTGTAGACCAATAACTACGGAAGACAAAATGCTGTCTGCTTATAATGAAAACTCCTTAAATAAAAAGATATAATCTTAAGTAAAATAAACTTTCATTCAAATGAATACCACCAGAGCAAAATATAAGTGATGTCATTGGATTTTAGAGTATTTCTTTCCATTTAACCAAACGTCATTAATTTATATTTTGAAAAACAACATGTCCTTTGAAGGCATGTTTTCTAAGCAGAAGTTTGCAGTTCCATTCCATTAATCTATTAAAAACCTGAAGTGTTAGACATTTTTAGCAAGAAAGAAAACACCTTTAAATTAAACAGAGAAATATTTAATTATCTATAAATAAGCAAAACAAAAGTTTCATAAATTGGATCATTTATAGTGTTTATGAAACATTGAAAGTTTACATTAATGTATTTTGGAGACCTGAGTAACAGGGGCATGCCATTAAAGCTAATGACTGTAAAACTGTTCTTATAGTATTTTTTCAAAACAAAAATCTTAGATTTAAGACACAGATCTATGTCACAATATAGCAGAGTTCTTTAGTGAAATTTGAATAAATTTTAATTAAAACTTAAAACCTCATGTAGAAGGTATATCTAATATTCAAAATTGTAAGTTACTTAAAATATACAATATTGCCTTATAACATTTAGGTTTTATTCAGAAATTTGTTAATGAGTTAATAAATATTTAATTTGTTCCAAAAGTCACGATTTTTTGCTATTTAATACACATTTCTTTGGTATTTAATATATAAATATCTAATCAAAATTACTTGTAGTACTTTGGAACATTTAAACCTATATGATCATTACACATCTAATTTTGTGTTATTTGCACAAGCTATTTTACTACGGTAAAAGACAGTATGGTATAGTGAAAAGCACACTGGCTAGAGAGACCTAAATTTTATTCCAGACTGTCACTAACTAGCTTTTGTGACCTGGACTGAACAAATCACTTCAAAAAGAATGGAACATTCTGGAAGACAACAAATATTAAGTAGGTGTAATCAATCATAATTCACACACTTAAATAGTATTTGTGTTTTATTAAGTTACTTCAGAAAAAGTGCAAGTTCAGCACAAATTCAAACACTCCTGAAGGATGACCTTCCTAATTGAAAAAGAAAAAAACTGAATAGAGATTCAAGGATACTACATAGTGTCTACGAACATGCATTTCACTGAAAGAGCCCTACACTCTCTGTTTGGAGGCAATTATTAGAAGAGAAGATAAATCCCAACAATAAACAAACTAAGTGTGTTTTCATCAAAACATTGCTATTATGAATTACTTCAGCATATTGCTAGTATCCTCAAACCTGAATATCTCATCACAATTTACATTATTTTCTACAGAGAAATGTCAACCATAAATTAAATTCCATGTCTAAAAAATGCCTTCTTTCACTTTCTTCCTTTATTAAAAATGTCAAATCCCTGCATAATTCCCAGGATAAATTATCTACTATCTATGATCCAATCAACCTATATAGTGAAAGGCTCATGGAATTTAAAGTCATTCCTAACTAACTTGACCTTAGGCAAAGCCATTTAGCTAATTCTGAACTAGTGTGATTCTTCATTTGGAAAAGGAAAATGAAAAAAGGAAAGAGTAAGGGGATAAAATGTCTGCTCCACATAACTCATAGGTTTGTTTGGAGTGTTAGATTATTATATGCTAAGTCTTTTGTCAAGTACAAATTCACAAACAAGTATCAATTTCATGTAGAAGAACTGTATTTTTAAGGAAACTTTAAAATAAGGATAATATTTTTCTTTTATATTCAGTGGCAATTTGGCAGAATATGTGTCATAGTTTATACTTTTCTTTACTAATTATCTCATGAGATTCATTAAAGAACTTAAACAACATTTGCTTCTCTGACTATGAAAGATATTTTTTGTGTAATACCTTCTAATAATCTTGTTCTTCCAAGGGAAAACAAAGTGTGACCTCCCAGGGGGTAAAACTATTCACATCACGTGGTTGACTACTGTTCTAAAAACCTATCTTATGGAAATGCTTGAATATAATTCAAATAAAATGAGAAACCTGAAACCTTCCAAAGTTCCGGGCTGCAAGCATTGCCAGAACATAGCCAGAGCAATACACCTTAGTTTATTATTTAACTTTCTATATCTATCCAGAACTATTCTCACAAATATTTTTATCTTTACAAATAAAGAAATATCTTTGGAACTGGGCTCTGGTTTCTGAGCCTATTTTATATTAGGACCAAATCCTCATTTAAAAGGGCTTATGTGATTTATCCATCTTACTACTCCTTCCTTGTTCAATTTGATTGCATCCTTATTTCTTAGCCCACTATGATTATTGTATCATTGTATATTTATGTTATCATATGTGCTAAAGTACACACCAAAAATTTCTTATTCAAATTCAAAACTCCTAAAAGAGTGTGTGTGTGTGTGTATATATATATATATAAAATTGTATTTGGACCTAAAATTTTAGTACACACAGTGACTGATGGCCCAGGTAAAATAAGAACAATGATCTACTGCTGCCTCTGAGACTTAATAGGTAATGTGGTCTTAAGGACAAAAAAGAAAAAGACTGATCTGTGTCTCTTTCCATGTGTCAAAACAGTTTAGTACCTAACACAGGACTTCTGTGAGATTTTGATAAGACAAAATTTGTAATACTCTAAAATGCAATGAAAACAAATTTTGAAATTATAATGCAATCATTCATATAGTTAAAATAGTTAAAACAGTATGGTCATTTTATACTTACTGAGGAATGCTATTTTGGGTAATTTCTTTAGATTTAATGCAAAAACCGATGATAAATTTACATTGTTTTTCTAATTGTTTGTTTTTTTCTTCAGAAACTCAGTTGTTTCAGTTACCACCAAAGCATGTTCCTAGGTGATTTAGTTACTATCGTTAATGTATGATGTAAGGAAAATATAAAGTGTAATGACATTTTCAAAGGAAATATTAAACATTATATTCTCACAGTTCCTTCCATTTCTTTGAATGATAGTATTTACTTGAGTTGTCTATCTTCATCCTGGAACCCAACCTTAATCTGGAATTCTAAACTTTTTCTAATATAATTAACCCATATCTTTAGTCATACTATCACTAATTTTTGTCACCCTCTCATATTATTATCAATTATAAGTACTTCAACATTTCATGTACATTATATGGCACTATCTACAGGCTAATCATGTTCAATTTTCACTGATATCTCTTTAAGAACTTTATTGAACTTACATGATTTAGGATTCAAATTTGGTACAGTTAAACAATATTTTCCTCTATTTACTATTTCCAATACTTAAAAAATCTCATTCTATTAAGATGTATTCATATTACCCCTAAAACAAGAAAATAGGGAAATGACTTAAAATTATCTAGATAGAATTGATTACTTTAATTGACAGAATTTTGTTTAATATTTTAACATTTGTAGCACATGTTAGATTAGACTAAGAAATTTCTCATATGTTTTTCTTCCAGTCGTTATGACCCAAACATGGTCTTTTTACATTGTATTCAATTTTATATAATTTTTGTGTTTCTTAATTTTTAAATGTAAACTCTATACCCAACGTGAAGCTTGAACTCATGGCCCCCAGATCAAGTCTCGCATGCTCTACGGATTGAGTTAGCCAGGCTCCCTAATTTTTGAGTTATATGCTATTTTAAAGTGACTCAATTTATTCTTATTCTGTCTTAAGGCATAAAAAGCATATTTTAATAGAACTGATATTTCTACTTTGTACAGAGTTTTTATATCCTCTATGAAAATAAAATTTAAAGAGGTCTGTTATTTTTCACCTGGTTTTTGCTTATGTTTTCAGTATTTCTTTTTTTTTTGTATATTTTGGAATTTCTCTCTCAAAAAAATATATATGCATATATATATGTGTGTGTATATATGTGTGTGTGTGTGTGTGTGTGTGTGTGTGTGTGTATTTGGCTGCTATATATACCTCCTCAGGCAGATGTCTATGCTAAACATGATTAAATAATGTTAAGGATAAAAAATCCAAGGCAATTTGGCAGATACCAAAGTTCATTTAGCACTTACAAAAAACACTTCACTCCAATTGGCCCTTTACTTCATTGGAATCCTCAAGTTGACATCAAACAAGCTCTGATGTTGCTATTAAAGTGTCAGAGCATAGAAAAGATTAATAGTTTCATTGGGAAGGCAATGGATTATGAATCCCAATGCTACAATTAAGATGTGAATCCTAGTTTCAAAGTGACAACTTATTCAGCTGATTTCCTAAATCTGCCAGAACCACACTGTGCCTTCTAACAAACAGTTTAAACACTTATACTTGACATTTTTCAATAGCTGTTTTCAATGTTGTTTGTTTTAATTTGAATCTAGCTCCATATGAAGATGAACTGCACACAAATGGAATTATAAGAATTTCCTAGATGATTATTAATGCAAAGTTCACTTAGACTAAATGACTATTCTGCTGTAGTCAAGATAAAAGTCTAGTATGAAGAAAATAGGCAGCACAGTGCCTAATTTACCATTTGTTCCTGTCTGAGGGAAGTTTTGAGAGAGAGAAAATATAAAATAACCCTTACCAAGCCTCTTTTCCTATTGTTTTTGCTGCCCTTAAAAATATTAGACACTCCTTGAAACTAACATTACATTGCATGTTAACTAACTGGAATTTAAATAAATACAATGAAACTAAAAAAAATGTACTACTTTACACTGGAGGCTTTCATTATGAAGATGTTCAGCAAAGGTTTAGATCCACTCACTGATGTAAGATGTAAAATAGCTGAATAAGGAGATTCAAGCGTGGTTCCTAACCTTATGAGGGCAACTTGCATTTTTTCACAGACCAAATCTTTTTTTTTTTTCTGTTCTAACAGTCAGATGGACAATTGAGCTGGACTAATATTTCATGCCTTATACTTTATGACTTCCTGAAATTGGAAATCGGCTGCAAGTGCTGAATACAGATGGAATCTGGCATTCATTCTAAACTCATAAGTCAAGCATAAATTATTAAAATAGATTTACAATAAAAAATCAGACACTAAAAAGAAAATAAAAACGTCTGCAAATTAGGTAAATGAAAATTTAATTGGTTATTTTATTCTGAAATCTGAATGATTAATTGATATGTTCATATTCAGTATTTCACAAACTAATATCATCAAGGATCTATTATATTAAACTGCTCAGAATTTTTGGATCTCTTTGGAAAAAGCTTTAAAAATATCGGTAGACTGGGGAGGGAGCCAAGATGGCAAAACAGCATGGAAGCTTTTTGTATGTCTCCCATCCATGAAGTATAGCCAGACCAACACTAAACCATCCTGCACACCTAGAAGACTGATTTGAGGATTAACACAACAATCTGCACAACCTGAACCACAGAATTCAACAGGTACATGGCAAGGAGAGGTGAACTTAGGGAGCAAGAAGCCACGGCAGGCAGAGAGACACTTTTGCAGGCAGAGAGAGGATGGAGACGGGGAGGGAGTGGTGGGGAGGGGTGGAGAATACAGGAAAAGCACCCCTCACCAAAAGCACCTGGAAAGAAAGTGGAAAATTAGAAACAGCTGCAGGGACTAAACTAAAAAGGGAGAAAGGAGAAAGGAGAGGGTTTAAATTCTATTAAGACTGTAAACAAGGGGGGGGGTGCAGAGTCTGCAACTCCGCAGCTCAAAACCTGGCAGTGCTCTGGTGGGAAGGGCGAATCTCCACGGGTAGAGTGGGGTCTGGGAGGTTCTTGCAACACATGGGGAAAAGCGGTTCCATTGTTGGAAGGACATTTGGTAGAGACTGTTGAAGTCACCTGGTCCCAGCCGACCCCAGAAAATGGCCGCATTTGCTGGTGCTGGAACAAGGTCGTTAAGGGTGAAGCCTGGTGCCAGATGTGTGTTGTAATTTTCCATAATCCCTGAAAGGCTGCTGCTACACTATCTCCTGAACTTTTTCTGGGGTGGACTGGAACCTGGCCGCAGTATCGGGGCACTGGCAGCAGCAGGGTCCAGCAAGCGTTCCTGGGAGCAGCTGACATTTGGCCATTGTTCAGCCGTTGCTTGGTGAGACGCTCCTGCAGAGGGGCAGAATGGGTCAAAGCCACAGTCCTTCGAAGTAAGGGGCCAGGAAAAACAGCCACATCTGAGACAAAACTCGGGAGAGAGGTACTGCCTGGGGTTTGGCCATGGACAGTGAAAAAGCTGGGAGTGGATGAAAGCTGAAGAAAGAGGACATGTGTGCGATTGCTGATCTGGGAGAACAGAGTTCCGATACTGGGTAGCTGGGTGACGCCATTTTCACCGCTCCCGTGCATGTTTATAGGCACCTAAGAGTGCCACAATTCACTGAAGTAGGCTAGCAGCACCATCTAGTGGATAACGGAGCCATTACACTAAGACCTGCCCAACTAGGCCAACCTCGCTCTTCAAGAACACAAGTCTCACCTCCTGCTTAGTTTACGGACAATAAAGCTCTTCATAGCCTGACTTCTTGGGGAAAACGAAGTAATTTCAGTCGTGTTTCAATCTGTTACCAGGTCCATCTAATCATTTTTATTTCTTTTTATTTCCCTTTTTCACTTCTTTTATTTTTCTTGTATACAGAAAGAAAACATTCATTTTTATTTTCAGTATTTATTAAAAATTTCTGGGGTGCCTGGGTGGCGCAGTCGGTTAAGCGTCTGACTTCAGCCAGGTCATGATCTCACGGTCCGTGAGTTCGAGCCCCGCGTCAGGCTCTGGGCTGATGGCTCGGAGCCTGGAGCCTGTTTCCGATTCTGTGTCTCCCTCTCTCTCTGCCCCTCCCCCGTTCATGCTCTGTCTCTCTCTGTCCCAAAAATAAATAAACGTTGAAAAAAAAATTAAAAAAAAATTTTTTTCTTTGTTTTTATTATATTTTTTACTTTTGTGTAATTTTTTTTCAAATTCTATATTACATCCATCATTTTATTTTAGTCTATCTACTTCAGTGTATTCACTATTTCAAATTTTCAAACTATTTCCTTTTTTTTCCATTTTTTCTTTTTTGTTTCTTTTCTTTTTCTTGAATACAGAAAGAAAAAATTCATTTTTATTTTCAATTCTTTTTTTTTATTTTTTTAACGTTTATTATGTATTGAGAGACAGAGAGAGACACAGAGCATGAACAGGAGAGGGGCAGAGAGAGGGGGAGACACAGAATCTGAATAGGCTCCAGGCTCTGAGCTGTCAGCACAGAGCCCGACGCAGGGCTCGAACTCACAAACTGTGAGATCATGACCTGAGCCAAAGTTGGTCGTCCAACCTACTGAGCCACCCAGGTGCCCCTATTTTCAATTCTTATTAAAAATATTTTCTTTAATTTTTTGTACTATATTTTTTACTTTTATGTAAAATTTTTCAAATTCTAGTTTACTTCCATCATTTTATTTTAGTCTACTACAGTGTATTCACTTTTTCAAATTTTCAAATGATTTTCTTTTTTTTCTTTTCTTTTTTATTTTTCCTTTCTTTTCTTTTTCTTGGATACAGAGAGAAAAAAATCATTTTTATTTTTAATTTTTAGTAAAAATATTTTCTTTAATTTTGCTACTATATTCTTTACTTTTGTGTAAATTTTCTCAAATTCTATTTTACTTCTATTATTTAATTTTAGTCTACTCCAGTGTATTCACTTTTCCAAGTTCTCAAACGATTTCATTTTCCCCCCTTTTTTTCTCTAATCTATAAAACCACTTTCAATACCCAGACCAAAACACACCTAGGATCTAGCATCATTTACTCAATTGTGTGTGTGTGTGTGTGTTTGTGTGTGTTTAATTTTTTAATTTTAGTTGGTTTAATTTTATTTTTTAATTTTAATTTTTCTAACACAATAATTCCTTTTCTCCCCTCAAAATAACGAAACAAAGGAATTTACCCCAAAAGAAAGAGCAGGAATAAATGACATCCAGGTATATAACTGACACAGACACAAGCAAGATGTCTGAACCAGAATTTAGAATCACGATAATAAGAATATTAGCTGGAGTAAAAAATAGACTAAAATTCCTTTCTGCAGAGATAAAAGAAGTAAAAACTAGTCAGGATGAAATAAAAAATGTCATAACTGAGCTGCAGTCATAGATGGATGCCACGGCTGCAAGGATGGATGAGGCAGAACAGAGAATCAGTGATATAGAGGACAAACTAATGGAGAAAAATGAGGCAGAAAAAAAGAGGGAGATTAAGGCAAAAGAGCACAATTTAAGAATTAGAGAAATCAGTGACCCATTAAAAAGGAACAACATCAGAATCATAGGGGTCCCAGAAGAGGAAGAGTAAGAAATAGGGGTAGAAGGGTTATGTGAGCAAATCATAGTGGAAAAGTTGCCTAACCTGGGGAAAGACATAGACATCAAAATCCAGGAAGCACAGAAGACCCCCATCAGATTCAACCAAAACCAACCATCAATAAGGCATATCATAATCAAATTCACAAAACTCAGCCAAGGAGAGAATCATAAAAGCAGCAAGGGAAAAAAAGTCCCTAACTTACAAGGGAAGACAGATCAGGTTTGCAACAGACCTATCCACAGAAACTTGGCAGGCCAGGAAGGAGTGGCAAGATATATTCAGTGTGCTGAATCAGAAAAATATGCAGCCAAGAATTCTTTACCCAGCAAGGCTGTAATTCAAATTAAAGGAAAGATGAAAAGTTTCCCAGACAAACAAAAATTAAAGAAGTTTGTGACCACTAAACCAGCCCCGCCAGAAATTTTAAGAGGGACTCACTGATGGGAGAAAATATGAAAATATAAAAAATAAATACATACACACATACATACATACATACATACCAAAAGCAACAAAGATGACAAAGGACCAGAGAACACCACCAAAACACCAAGTCTATAAGCATCATAATGGCAATAAATTCATATCTTTCAGTACTCACTCTAAACATCAATGGACTCAATGCTCCAATCAAAAGACATAGGGTAACAGAACGGATAATAAGACAAGATCCATCTATATGCTGTTTACAAGAGACCCACTTTAGACCTAAACACACTTTCAGATTGAAAGTAAGGTGATGGTGAACCATCTACCATGCTAATGGTCGACAAAGGAAATCCAGAATAGCCATACTTATATCAGACAATCTAAACTTTAAAATAAAGACTGTATCAAGAGATGCAGAAGGGCATTATATCATAATCAAGGGTTCCATCCACCAAGAAGACCTAACAACTATAAACATTTATATGCCCAATGTTCAATCATCCAAATATATAAATCAATTAATCACAAACATAAAGAAACTCATTGACAGTAATACCATAATAGTAGGAGACTTCAACACCCCACTCACAGCAATGGACAGATCATCTAATCAAAAAATCAACAAGGAAACAATTACTTTGAGTGACACACTGGACCAGATCCACTTAACAGATATATTCAGAACATTTCATCTAAAGCAGCAGAATACACATTCTTCTCCAGTGCACATGGAACGTTCTCTAGAATAGACCACATACTGGGACACAAATCAGCCCTCAGCAGTTACAAAAAGATTGAGATCATACCATGCATATTTTTAGACCACAACGCTATGAAACTGGAAATCAGCCACAAGAAAAATTTGTAAAGGTAACAAATACTTGGAGACTGAAGAACATCCTACTAAAGAATGAATGGGCTAACCAAGAAGTTAAATAGGAAATTAAAAAGTACATGGAAGCCATTGAAAATGATAACACCACAACTCAAAACCTCTGGGATGCAGCAAAGGAGGTCATAAGAGGAAAGTATATAGCAATCCAGGCCTTCCTAAAGAAGGAAGAAAGATCTCAGATACACAACCTAACTTAATGCCTTAAGGAGCTGGAAAAAGAACAACAAATAAAATCCCAAAGCAGCAGAACACAGGAAATAATAAAGACTAGAGCAGAAATTAGTGCTATCAAAACCAAAAAAAAAAAAAAAAAGTCCAACATATCAATGAAAGCAGAAGCTGGTTCCTTGAAAGAATTAAGAAAATTGATAAACCAGTAGCCAGTTTGATCAAAAAGAAAATGGAAAGGACCCAAATCAATAAAATCAGGAATGAAAGAGGAGAGATCACAACCAACACAGCAGAAATAAAAAACAATAATAAGAGAGTATTATGAGCAATGTACGCCAATAAAATGGGCAATCTGGAAGAAATGGACAAATTCCTAGAACATATACATCACCAAAATTGAAACAGGAAGAAATAGAAAATTTGAGCAGATGCATAACCAGTAAGGAAATCGAATTAGTAATCAAAAATCTCCCAAAAACCAAGAGTCCAGGGCCAGATGGCTTTCCAGGGGAATTCTACCAAACATTTAAGGAAGAGTTAACACCTATTTTCTTGAAGCTGTTCCAAAAAATAGAAATGGAAAGAAAACTTCCAAACTTTCTATGAAGCCAGCATTAACTTGATTCCAAAACCAGACAGAGACCCCACTAAAGCCTGACTATAGACCAATTCCCCTGATGAACATGGATGCAAAAACCTCAACAAGATATTAGCCAACTGGATCCAACAATACATTAAAATATTATTCACCAGGACCAAGTGGGATTTACACCTAGGATTCATGGCTGAATCAATATCTGCAAAACAATTAATGTGAATCACCACATCAATAAAAGAAAGGACAAGAACCATATGATCCTCTCAGTAGATGTAGAGAAAGCATGTGACAAAATCCAGCATCTATTCTTGGTAAAAACCCTCCATAAAGTAGGGATAGAAGGAGCATACCTCAAGATCACAAAAGCCATATGTGAGTGACTGAACACAAATATCATCCTCAATGGGGAAAAACTGAGACCTTTCCCCCAAAGGAACAAGACAGGGATGTCCCCTCTTGCCACTGTTATTCAACATAGTATTGGAAGTCTTAGCGTCTGCAATCAGACAACACAAAGAAAGAAAAGGCATCCAAATAGGCCAGGAGGAGGTCAAACTTTCACTCTTTGCAGATGACATGACACTCTATATGGAAAACCCTAATGATTCCACCAAAAAACTGCTAGAACTGATCCATGAATTCAGCAAAGTTGCAGGATATAAAATCAATGCACAGAAATCGGTAGCATTTCTAGACACCAACAGTGAAGCAACAGAAAGAGGAATCAAGGAATCGATCCCATTTAGAATTGCACCAAAAACCATAAAATAACTAGGAATGAATCTAACCAAAGAGGTGAAAAATCTACACACTGAAAACTATAGAAAGCTTATGAAAGTAATCGAAGAAGACACAAAAAAATGGAAAAAGATTCCATGCTCCTGGATAGAAAGAACAAATATTGTTAAAATGTTGATACTACCCAAAGCAATCTACATATTCAATGAAATCCCTATCAAAATAACACCAGCATTCTTCATAGAGCCTGAACAAATAATCCTAAAATTTGTATGGAACCAGAAAAGACCCCGAATAGCCAAAGCAATCTTGAAAAAGAAAACCAAAGCAGGAGGCATCACAATCCCAGACTTCACGCTATACTAAAAAGTTGTAATCATCGAGACAGTATGGTACTGGCACAAGAACAGACACTCAGATCAATGGATCAGAATAGAGGACCTGGAAATGGACCCACAAACGTATGGACCACTAATCTTTGACAAAGCAGGAAAGAATATCCAATGGAATAAAGACAGTCTCTTCAACAAGTGTTGCTGGGAAAACTGGACAGCGACATGCAAAAGAATGAACCTGGACCACTTTCTTACACCATCCACAAAATAAACTAAGAATGGATGAAAGACCTCAATGTAAGACAGGAAGCCATCAAAATCCTCGAGGAGAAAGCAGGCAAAAACCTCTTTGATCTTGGCTGCAGCCACTTGTTACTCAACAGGTCTCCATAGGCAAAGGAAACAAAAGCAAAAATGAATTATTGGGACCTCATCAAAATAAAAAGCTTCCACCCAGCTAAGGAAACAATCAGCAAAACTAACAGGCAAGTGGCAGAATGGGAGAAGATATTGCAAATGACATATCAGATAAAGGGTTAGTATCCAAAATCTATAAAGAACTTATCAAACTCAACACCCAAAAAACAAAGAATCCAGAGAAGAAATGGGAAAAATACATGAATAGACACTTCCCCAAAGAAGACATCTAGATGGCCAATGAAAAAATGCTCAGCTTCACTTATCATCAGGGAAAGACAAATCAAAACCACAATGAGATACCACCTCACACCTGTCAGAATGGCTAACATTTTTTTTAGAGGTGAGTTGAATTTTTTTAATTTATTTTTTTAATATGAAATTCATTGTCAAATTGGTTTCCACAAAACACCCAGTGCTCATCCCAACAGGTGCCCTCCTAAATACCCATAACCTACCCACCCCTCCCTCCCACCCCCCAACGACCCTCAGTTTGTTCTCAGTTTTTAAGAGTCTCTTATATTTTGGCTCCCTCCTTATCTAAACTTTTTTTTCCTTCTCCTCCCCCATGGTCTTCTGTTAAGTTTCTTAGGATACACATAAGAGTGAAAACATATGGTATCTGTCTTTCTCTGTATGACTTATTTCACTTAGCATAACACTCAAATGTCCAGCAACTGATGAATGGATAAAGAAATTGTGGTTTATATACACAATGGAATACTAAATGGCAATGAGAAAGAATGAAATATGGCCTTTTGTAGCAATGTGTATGGAACTGGAGAGTGTTATGCTAAGCAGAATGGTTAACATTAACAACTCAGGCAACAACAGATGTTGGCAAGGATGTGGAGAAAGAGGATCTCTTTTGCACTGTTGGTGGGAATGCAAGCTGGTTACAGCCACTCTGGAAAACAGTATGGAGGTTCCTCAAAAAACTAAAAATAGAACTACCCTACGACCAAGCAGTTGCACTACTAGGCATTTATCCAAGGGATACAGGTGTGCTGTTTCGAAGGGACACATGCACCCCAATGTTTATAGCAGCCCTCTCAACAATAGTCAAAGTATGGAAAGAGCCTAAATGTCCATCAATTGATGAATGGATAAAGAAGATATGGTGTATATATATATATATATATATACACAATGGAGTAATACTTGGCAATCAAAAAGAATGAAATCTTGCCATTTGCAACTACGTGGATGGAAGTGGAGGGTATTATGCTAAATGAAATTAGTCAGAGAAAGACAAAGGTCATATGACTTCACTCATATGAGGAGTTTAAGAGAGAAAACAGATCAACAGAAGGGAAGGGAAACAAAAATAATATAAACCCCCTGGGATGGGGTGGGGGACAAAACATAAGAGACTTGTAAATATGGAGACAAACTGAGGGTTACTGGAGGGGTTGTTGGAGGGGAGATGGTCTAAATGGGTAAGGGGTATAAGGAATCTACTCCTGAAATCATTGTTGCACCATATGCTAACTAATTTGGATGTATATTTAAAAAAATTAAAATAAAAAAAATAAATTAAAAAAAGGAGATCTTAAAAAACGAAATAAATTAAAATTTGGAGAAGAAAAAAAAATTAGTAGACTACACTGTGTGGTCAATGGTTTTCTTTTTAAAATGTTATAAATGTATGTATATAGTGCTTGTGGAATTTGACTATAAAATGAACAAGCAACTGTTTTTTTCTTCTGAGCTACTTTCAACTGATATAGTTATCCCAAGAGTTAAAATCAATTTAATATTCAAAAGCAATAATTGTATATAATTTGATTTTTTTAAAAAAAATCTTTAAAAAATTCTGTCCTTTGCAAAACAGCTGTTACCTTTGCTGACTCACTTTTTCATGTTTTTTTTTCCAGACTAAGAATTAGCCTTCTGCTATTCAGTGTGATTTCAGGGCAAGGGCAGCAGCATCTACATCCCCAGAAAACCTCTTATAAATGCAGAATTTCAGGCCCTACCTAGACTCTACTGTATCAAAATCTGGTTTTAGCAATATTCCCAGATGTTTGGTAGGCACATTAAAGTTTGAGATACACCGGAATAGAATATAACTTCCTAGAAACTGGAGTTGAAAATAACAAGTCATTAGCAATGATGGTGATTGATTAGATATTGTGTATTGGCTCTATTTCTTTCTAAAGTGCTTTGATTCTGTTATAGGTGACCAGCTATTTTTTTAGCATTGACCTTATATTCCCATATTTATTTACTCTTGTATGCAATTCTAAGGCATTCAGAAGCCATATGATATTTTTTTTTTAATTTTTTTTTCTTTTTCAACTTTTTATTTATTTTTGGGACAGAGAGAGAGAGAGAGAGAGAGCATGAACGGGGGAGGGGCAGAGAGAGAGGGAGACACAGAATCGGAAGCAGGCTCCAGGCTCCGAGCCATCAGCCCAGAGCCCGACGCGGGGCTCAAACTCACGGACCGCGAGATCGTGACCTGGCTGAAGTCGGACGCTTAACCGACTGCGCCACCCAGGCGCCCCAAGCCATATGATATTTAATCAATTCAAATTCTCTTCCTCAAATAGTCCTGCTTTGCACTCTCACATTGTAAAATGGCTAGCATATGTTGAAACTGCTTTATATCACAGATTTTTTTGCTTTTAAGTTTATTTATTTATTTTGAGGGAGACAGAGTGTGACCAGGGGAGGGATAGAGAGAAAGTGAGAGAGAGAGAGAGAGAGAGAGAGAGAGAGAACCCCAAGCAGATTCCGAAGGGTCAGTGCAGAGCCTGATGTGGGGCTCAAACTCACGAACTGTATGATCATGACCTGAGCTGAAGTCAAAGTCGGAGCCTTAACTGACTGAGCCCCCCAGGGGCCCCTCACAGATTTTCTTAAAAGGGAGTTCATGGGTGAAGAGAAGTTGTAAGAAAAAGGATGCTATAAGAATCCTAGAGCCAAGGAGCAGCAGGGTGGCTCAGTTGGTTAGGCATCCAACTTGGCTCATGTCATGATCTCACAGTTCCATTAGTTCTAGTCATACCTGGCACTGTGCAGCCCACTTCAAATCCTTTGTCTTCTTCTCTCTTTGCCACCCCCCCCCACTTGTACTCTCTCTCTCTCAAAAATGAAAATGAATAAACATTGAAAAAATACCTGTGGAGCCCAACTGAAGGCTAAACTATCAGTGTTAAACTAAGGAATTTTTTTCCTGATGTAAAGAGAAAGACAATGGAAATCCCGCCTCATGGCCATAGAACAAGCTCCATGTAAAAGTTTTATCCTGTTGCTGTGTGTTGGTGTGTGTTTATTACCCAATATTAAGTTTCTGTTTTAAAATTGTAATATATTCACATGTTTTTGAGGTTTCATGATCCAA
The DNA here is from genome assembly GCF_022837055.1 of Prionailurus viverrinus. Taxonomy (NCBI): domain Eukaryota; kingdom Metazoa; phylum Chordata; class Mammalia; order Carnivora; family Felidae; genus Prionailurus; species Prionailurus viverrinus. The sequence goes on along the minus strand of NC_062579.1, from coordinate 66,997,941 downwards.
GTAAAACTATCAGAAAATTAGCAAATAACAGTTAAAGTATTCTAAGTATATAATATTAGAAGTTAGAGAGAGAAACCAGCCTAGGCAGATTCAAAAAGGTTGCATATTTCACAGTAAACTGAAAAAACAGACCCTGTCACCTAACAGTGTTCTTCGCCCCTTGATATCCTTTCTTATCCCATTCCTCCCCCTCTGTCACAAAGTAATATATATCAAAGGCTATTCAGGGAAGAAAGGAAAACTTTGCTTTGGCATATTTTGCCAGACTAACTTTACCTCACCTGTATTCCCTAACCTACAGACATATATCCCAGCATGGGCAAGAAGATCATGCAGCAAGCAGACATAAGTTAAAATCTTTCCCAAATTATATTTAAACCTTCAGAGAAATGTACTTCTAAGTATTTAGGTAAATATGTATTTATAAAGATAAAACCATCCTTCAAGAAATGTATATCACTTGCCACTTTAATTAAATGGACTTTTTTTATTCAAAAATTTTCAATGTTTATTTATTTTTGGTAGAGAAAGAGAGAGAGACAGGGCACTAGTGGGGGAGGGGAGGAGCGAGGGAGACAAATCCAAAACAGGCTCCAAACTGACAGCACAGAGCCTGATGTGGGGCTCAAACCCACAAACTGTGAGATCATGACCTGAGCTGAAGTTGGATGCTTAACCCTCTGAGCCACCCAGGTGCCCCAGTAAAAGGGTTTTTCAAGACTTTTTTTTTTTTTAACGTTTAATTATTTTTGAGAGATAGAGACAGAATACAAGCGGGGAAGGAGCAGAGAAAAAGGGAGACACAGAATCTGAAACATGCTCCAAGCTCTGAGCTGTCAGCACAGAACCCAATGAGGGGCTGGAATTCATGAACCTGTGAGATCATGACCTGAGACAAAGTAAGAGGCTTAATTGACTGAGCCACCCAGGCGCTCCTCAAGTCATTTTTGAAGAGCTAAAATATTTATATACTTTAATGCCTTGATACTTTATTTACTTAGCCTTCATGTCAAAACTTCATTTTGCATGTTTTATAACATAATATGCACAATACAGACATTTTTAATATTTAAACTCAAAACAAATGTGGGAAGCAGTATTTCCCATGTCTGAGTCAAATTGGGAAACTGTTAAGCCTAATAAAGCCATAAAGAAACAAACAAGTCTTGGATATATTTAACTTGTGATAAGGTACAAAATTATTATTGCATTCAAACAAAGTAGGGAACAGGTAAAGTTGTGGGGTATATTAACTAACACTTTCACCCAACGCCTTACATGAATTCCTCTACCCTTAGTTTTCTTACTGTAAAATGAAGGAGTTGGACCAAATAACGTTTCTGTCCCCTCTACTTCCAGGTTATAAAACCTGGACTATACTGTTTATACTGTAATGTGCCACCTGGCACTTAATGTATGTTGAATTTAATTTGATGTGATTATATATTACTTCATTATTTTTGTTCGTTGTTTTTGCCCAGTCAGAATATAAGCTTCTCAAAGCAGATACTACCTTAAATTTCCTTAATGGCCACCCTTCACAACCCAGTCAAACCCCCACATCTAAGGTAATATAATGTGGTCAAGCAATACTTTTTTAGTTATTAATAGTTAATGGATCAATGCAGTGAAACTGGTAATACCTGCAGTACCACTGGACAAAGACAGAATGCTTTATATGACTACTGATTTTTGTAAAACATCATATAACTTTCTTCCATTGCAAATAGACTAGAAATAATTTACAGTTTCTTGATTTTACTTTTGGGAAAACTGTACTCCAGGGAGATTAAATTATTTGCCCAAGATCACTCTTTAGATGCTAATAAAATATGAACCATAAAATACTTTGTATTCACACAGTTTAAATAAAACTGCTGCTCTCACTTCCAGTACCAAAAACCATGGGATAAAGGAGTTTATAACCCTGAAGATACCAATGATTTGCATATTGGAAGCTTAATGTCCTTTTGTTTGATATGATTCAAACCTATATACAATTGATTCCCAAAGACATGCTGTTTCACAAATGGCATGTCAGAAGAAACCCACTACTTAAAAATCATTGAAAAATATTCCCTAAAATAAATCCTATATAAAAATATAGATGTCCTAAAAGCTGAATTAGGCTATAACACAAAATACTTGTCATATTAAGTAAACTTAAACTTTATGGAGTGTCATTATGATAAGTCATAATTTGAATTCTTCCTGTAAATAAAATAGAGGAAGTATATATGTTTCTGTGAGTGTGTGCTGTTAAATTTCAATAATCTTGCTATTTTAGCATATAATTTTTATAAGGATAGTGCACACAGATTCTAAATAAGAGGAAAATATGGCACAAGTAGCCCGTTAATTGATAGACTTATTTAAATATACTTGCATATACTTGTCTCTGAGATTTTTATTTCTTAATCCAAGACACATTTTGTGCTTACTTTTACATGGAGAAATTTGAGAAGATATACTCAAAGAAATGATAGTCATGGTGGGAAGCTGGGAAAAGCCCTGGTTTGGAGACTGAAAACCAACAATCCTGTATAAGCTTCCCCTCTTACCATCTGGAAAGCCTATTTGGTTTTATTTGTCTGATCTTCAATTTTCCCACTGAAAACAATAGGTATAACCATTCCTCCTTTTTCTACTCAAAATGTTTTGAGACTACATATATATAGTACATATATATATGGCAGAAAACTTAATGTTTTGTTTTCATTACATATGACAGTAAATGAAGTGTAAAATCAGTATGAATCTGAACTTGTATTCTAATCACTTAAAGATTTAAAAAAGAAATTAATTTTCATATAGTTTAATTAGAATTCATCAATAAATTACTTTTATTGTCATGCTAAATGGTATATTAATTAAAATAGTTTTTATCAAAGAAAGAAAAATTATCTCTGAGGATTTAGTTTCTTTTTTCTTTTTCCTTTCCATTTTTTGTCTTCCCAATTCTATACATTTGAGTTGAAATTAGGTAGAAAACAGTCATTTTTTTTCAGATCTGGGCTGAAAATGATAGCTATAGCCATTGTCACTCTGACTTTCAAAATCTACTATATTTATTTCATGCTTAACACATTAAAGACAATTAAAAATACAATTTGACTCCTTGATCATTTGAGGATTTTTAAAGTGTAAAAGATAAAAGAAGCATTTATGATTTCTGCCAAGTCACTTTTCTAATTTGAAAATCTTAACTGAAAGATTATTCATCCAAATTTTAATGTTTGATAATGAAAATGCAGTCTTTCCACAGATGTAATCAAATCTCAAAAGACACTTATCACCCTAAAATAGCTTTACCCACTTAATAAACCTGTGTTTTACAATTAAACAGGGTACAGGGCATAAATCTTGCATAGGACATGAATCTTGAGATACCATGGCATATAAATCATTTGAGGTTTTCTCCTAACAAAAGATAACAACATGTTAGGGATGATGCCTTCATGATTCCATTGAAAAATAACACCATTTCAAGTAGGATAAGATTATTTTGCACATCACAAACTAGTGTGGAATATCAAGGCATCTTACCTAGTTTTATTCATTCTGGATAGTGAAAGAGCAATAAAGTCTTTAGATAATAGAACCCTGCTCATACAAAGACATGTAATTTTAAATGTTATAATATAAAATAGATCTAATTAAATGTACTTATATATCTCATTTTCCCCAAAGGTAAAGGTTACATATGTCATTGATGAAAAAATGCGTCATTTACTTTTATGGTATACTCTTTTTTCCCTCCTCAATTCCCAGTAAAGTTTCAGCCAACTCTACTACATGTGGAGATATGGATGACCTAAGAATTGTCCTTTTTCCACACACACAAAAATAACTTTCTAAGAATGTAGTAAAGAAACAAGGAGTCCTGTGCCTCCGAAAATTGGCATGGTAACTGTATATGTTGGTATGAACATGCTTTGACAAAGGTCTTAAAATTCTGTGTGTGGGGGGGAGGGTTTGTTTAAGGGGAACACCTTTCAAAATATATAAATTTGAGCCACTATGACAATTCCACAAAGCAAAAAGGAGAGGGAAATGAAAATATTAAAGAAATATTTACTGAAAACATAAGAATGAGAAAAGAACACACAAGAGAAAGGATGGGATGCAGAGAAATAGTTTTAGAAAAGTGTAATGAGATCAGAAAACTTGGAAACATTTCCCAATGTACAATATTTGATTCCCTACTTGTAACCAAAAGATAACAGACATTTTCAGGCATAGTAAAAAAAAAAAAACAAACAAAAACAAAAATCAAAAAAAAACCAAAAAACTAAGGAATCTCAACATAAATTGTGTTTGAAATAAAAAAGCAAAAGACACACACAGCAAGAAATCTTGGTGAGAAAAATGTTGCAAATCTGAGTTTGAAGTAGATGCTCCTTTTTTTGTTTTGTTTTGTTTTGTTTTGTTTTGTTTTGTTTTTGTTAGCTTTGATGTCACTGAAGGGGAAAGGGAAGAGAGTCCAAAGTAGCTAGTGGGAAGGAGGAAATAAAATGGGGATAAATAGAGAAATAACCTAAGTAGATAAAGTAGAGAATAAACAGAGAGGGAAGACTGACAAGCAAAGGAAATAGAATAGAGATAGAGGTGTTTGTTGGGCCTAAAGGGAGGAAAAAGCCAAGATTAAGGGACTAATTGTGGGTAGAGAGAAAGCTGAACTGGGTAAGGATGGGAGAGATGATGCAGAGGGGTGTGTGGAAAATGGAGTACGGTGAACATAAGTGTGCTTGCAAGTGGCTCAAGAAGTTTACTCTGATGATTGAATATAGGAAATTTGGAAGCCTAGGAGAAGAAGATGAGTATAAAGATGCAGTGTATAGATGATTATGACTAAAGATAAATTTTCTCATCCAAATTAGCATTTGTTTCTTTATTAGTTATACTTCAGGCTTTCTTCATTAATTCACCCTCTTTTCTGGATGTTGCAGTATATTTTTAAATTATTTGCTTCCACTCTTTTTTTCCACATGCATTAATTTATTCAAACATTCATTTAAAGGCAAACAACAAGAATTTTTCTATTGTGTGCCACCTACTACCCAATTTTCTCATCCTGTTTTCTTTTTAACATATCTGATTGAAAAAAAATATCATTAAAAGTGGTCTGTGTCCACAAAATAGATGCACACTTCTTAACTCCACAGTGGGGCATCAGGACCTTCACACCTTTCCTTACTTAGTCTGTGTGAAGTTCTTCCAACTCTGCTTCCTGGCTAGCCATTGCCTTGGAATGTTTATTTTTCAAAGCCAGAGAAACACCTTCTTTATGAATCTTTTCTCAATCTCTTAGCAAAATTAATCTTTTCCTCCAGTATGCTCAATGCAAACATTCATCAAATTGTATCATACATTTGTAAGAGTCTCCTGGCTCACAGAGGCATCAAGCCACTTTTTCATATTCTCTTTTGTATTCCTGGTGCCTAGTACACTGTTTGGCACAGTAGATGACTAATTAATGTTTGTGGATTATTTGGTGAATAAATAATCAGATGATACTTCCTTTAAAATATGTGAAGCAAGTTTTTTGCACACCGAGATGGCGGCATAAGAGGACGCTGGGCTCACCACGCATCCTGATGATCACTTAGATTCCACCTACACCTGCCTAAATAACACAGAAAACCCCCAGAGGATTAGCAGAAAGGAGTCTCTAGAGCCAAGCGCAGACAAGAGGCCCACAGAAGAGTGTAGGAAGGGCGGCGAGGCGGTGCGCGCTCCACAGACTGGCGGGAGGGAGCAGGGGCAGAGGGGCGGCCCGCCTGCCAAGCAGAGCCCCCAAGTCTGGCTTGCAACAGCGGAGGGGCCGGACGGAGTGTGTTCCTACAGCAAGCAGTACTTAGCATCTGGGAGGTCATAAGTTAACAGCTCTGCTCGGAAAGCGGGAAGGCTGGAGGACAAAGGGAGGGAGATTTGCTGAGCTCCTGGACGACAGAGCTCAGTTTGGCGGGGAAGAAAGGCGCTAGCCAGCGCCATCGCCCTCACCCACCCCCCAGCCAAAATCCCAAAGGGAACCAGTTCCTGCCAGGGAACTTGCTTGCTCCACGCAAACAACCAATGCTGTGCTTCTGTGCTTCTGTGGAGCCACCCCTCCAGCAGTGGGTCTGAGTCCCTCCCGCTGCCACAGGGCCCCTCCTGAAGTGGATCACCTAAGGAGAAACGAGCTAAGCCTGCCCCTCCCACCCCTGCGCAACTGGTCAATCCACCCCAGCTAATACGCCAGATCCCCAGTACCACAAGCCTGGCAGTGTCCAAGTAGCCCAGATGGGCCACGCCACCCCACAGTGAATCCTGCCCCTAGGAGAGGGGAAGAGAAGGCACACACCAGTCTGACTGTGGGCCCAGTGGTGGCTGGGGGCAGACATCAGGTCTGACTGCGGACCGTCTACGAACTCCAGTAATACACCACAGCACAGGGGAAGTGCCCTGCAGGTCCTCACCACTCCAGGTACTATCCAAAATGACCAAAGGGAAGAATTGCCCTCAAAAGAATCTCCAGGAAACAACAGCAGCTAATGAACTGATCAAAAAGGATTTAAATAACATAACAAAAAAGTGAATTAGAATAATAGTCATAAAATTAATCGCTGGGCTTGAAAACAGTATAGAGGAGAGCAGAGAATCTCTTGCTACAGAGATCAAGGGACTAAGGAACAGTCACGAGGAGCTGAAAAAAGCTTTAAACGAGATGCAAAATAAAATGGAAATGTCCACGGCTCGCATTGAAAAGGCAGAGGAGAGAATAGGAGAACTAGAAGATAAAATTATGGAAAAAGAGGAAACTGAGAAAAAAGAGAAAAAAATTCCAGGAGTATGAGGGGAAAATTAGAGAACTAAGTGATACACTAAAAAGAAATAATATACGCATAATTGGTATCCCACAGGAGGAAGAGAGAGGGAAAGGTGCTGAAGGGGTACTTGAAGAAATTATAGCTGAGAACTTCCCTGAACTGGGGAAGAAAAAAGGCACTGAAATCCAAGAGGCACAGAGAACTCCCTTCAGACGGAACTTGAATCGATCTTCTGCATGACATATCATAGTGAAACTGGCAAAATACAAGGATAAAGAGAAAATTCTGAAAGCAACAAGGGATAAACGTGCCCTAACATATAAAGGGAGACCTATAAGACTCATGACTGATCTCTCTTTTGAAACTTGGCAGGCCAGAAAGGCATGGCAGGAGATCTTCAATGTGATGAACAGAAAAAAATATGCAACCGAGAATCCTTTATCCAGCAAGTCTGTCATTTAGAATAGAAGGAGAGATAAAGGTCTTCCCAAACAAACAAAAACTGAAGGAATTTGTCACCAATAAACCAGCCCTAAAAGAGATCCTAAGGGGGATCCTGTGAGACAAAGTCCCAGAGACATCACTACAAGCATAACATACAGACATCACAGTGACTCTAAACCCGTATCTTTCTATAATAACACTGAATGTAAATGGATTAAATGCGCCAACCCAAAGACATAGGGTATCAGAATGGATAAAAAATATAAGACCCATGTATTTGCTGTCTACAAGAGACTCATTTTAGACCTGAGGACACCTTTAGATTGAGAGTGAGGGGATGGAGAACTATTTATCATGCTACTGGAAGCCAAAAGAAAGCTGGAGTAGCCATACTTATATCAGACAAACTAGACTTTAAATTAAAGGCTGGAACAAGAGATGAAGAAAGGCATTATACAATAAATGCAGGGTCTATCCATCAGGAAGAGCTAACAGTTATAAATGTTTATGCGCCGAATACCGGAGCCCCCAAATATATAAAACAATTACTCGTAAACATAAGCAATCTTATTGATAAGAATGTGGTGATTGCAGTGGAGCTTAACATTCCACTTACAGAAATGGATAGATCATCTAGACACATGGTCAATAAAGAAACAAGGGCCCTGAATGACACATTGGATCACATGGACTTGACAGATATATTTAGAACTCTGCATCCCAAAGCAACAGAATATACTTTCTTCTCGAGTGCACATGGAACATTCTCCAAGATAGATCATATACTGGGTCACAAAACAGCCCTTCATAAGTTGACAAGAATTGAAATTATACCATGCATACTTTCAGACCACAATGCTATGAAGCTTGAAATCAACCACAGGAAAAAGTCTGGAAAACCTCCAAAAGCATGGAGGTTAAAAAACACCCTACTAAAGAATGAGTGGGTCAACCAGGCAATTAGAGAAGAAATTAAAAAAATATGGAAACAAACGAAAATGAAAATACAACAATCCAAATGCTTTGGGATGCAGTGAAGGCAGTCCTGAGAGGAAAATACATTGCAATCCAGGCCTATCTCAAGAAACAAGAAAAATCCCAAATACAAAATCTAACAGCACACCTAAAGGAAATAGAAGCAGAACAGCAAATACCCCAAACCCAGCAGCAGAAGAGAAATAATAAAGATCAGAGCAGATATACACAATATAGAATCTAAAAAAAACTGTAGAGCAGATCAACGAAACCAAGAGTTGGTTTTTTGAAAAAACAAACAAAATTGACACACCTCTAGCCAGGCTTCTCAAAAAGAAAAGGGAGATGACCCAAATAGATAAAATCATGAATGAAAATGGAATGATTACAACCAATCCCTCAGAGATAAAAACGATTATCAGGGAATACTATGAAAAATTATATGCCAACAAATTGGACAACCTGGAAGAAATGGACAAATTCCTAAACACCCCCACTCTTCCAAAACTCAATCAGGAGGAAATAGAAAGCTCGAACAGACCCATAACCAGCGAAGAAATTGAATCGGTTATCAAAAATCTCCCAACAAATAAGAGTCCAGGACCAGATGGCTTCCCAGGGGAGTTCTACCGGACATTTAAAGCAGAGATAATACCTATCCTTCTCAAGCTATTCCAAGAAATAGAAAGGGAAGGAAAACTTCCAGACTGATTCTATGAAGCCAGTATTACTTTGATTCCCAAACCAGACAGAGACCCTGTAAAAAAAGACAACTACAGGCCAATATCCCTGATGAATATGGATGCAAAAATTCTCAGTAAGATACTAGCAAATCGAATTCAACAGCATATAAAAAGAATTATTCACCATGATCAAGTGGGATTCATTCCTGGGATGCAGGGCTGGTTCAACATTCACCAATCAATCAATGTGATACATCACATTAATAAAAGAAAAGATAAGAACCATATGATCCTGTCAATCGATGCAGAAAAGGCATTTGACAAAATTCAGCACCATTTCTTAATAAAAACCCTTGAGAAAGTCTGGATAGAAGGAACATACTTAAACATCATAAAAGCCATTTATGAAAAGCCCACAGCTAACATCATCCTCAATGGGGAAAAACTGAGAGCTTTTTCCCTGAGATCAGGAACACGACAGGGATGCCCACTCTCACCGCTGTTGTTTAACAGAGTGTTGGAAGTTCTAGCATCAGCAATCAGACAACAAAAGGAAATCAAAGGCATCAAAATTGGCAAAGATAAAGTCAAGCTTTCACTTTTTGCAGATGACATGATAGTATACATGGAAAATCCGATAGACTCCACCAGAAGTCTGCTAGAACTGATACATGAATTTAGCAAAGTTGCAGGATACAAAATCAATGTACAGAAATCAGTTGCATTCTTATACACTAACAATGAAGCAACAGAAAGACAAATAAAGAAACTGATACCATTCACAATTGCACCAAGAAGCATAAAATACCTAGGAATAAATCTAATCAAAGATGTAGAAGATCTGTATGCTGAAAACTATAGAAAGCTTATGAAGGCAACTGAAGAGGATATAAAGAAATGGAAAGACATTCCCTGCTCATGGATTGGAAGAATAAATATTGTCAAAATATCAATACTACCCAAAGCTATGTACACATTCAATGCAATCCCAATCAAAATTGCACCAGCATTCTTCTTGAAACCAGAACAAGCAATCCTAAGATTCATATGGAACCACAAAAGGCCCCGAATAGCCAAAGGAATTTTGAAGAAGAAGACCAAAGCAGGAGGCATCACAATCCCAGACTTTAGCCTCTACTACAAAGCTGTACCCATCAAGACAGCATGGTCTTGGCACAAAAACAGATACATAGACCACTGGAATAGGGTAGAAACCCCAGAACTAGACCCACAAACGTATGGCCAACTGATCTTTGACAAAGCAGGAAAGAACATCCAATGGAAAAAAAGACAGTCTCTTTAACAAATGGTGCTGGGGAACTGGACAGCAACATGCAGAAGGTTGAAACTAGACCACTTTCTCACACCATTCACAAAAATAAACTCAAAATGGATAAAGGTCCTGAATGTGAGACAGGAAACCATCAAAACCCCAGAGGAGAAAGCAGGAAAAGACCTCTCGGACCTCAGCCATAGCAATCGCTTACTCGACACATCCCCAAAGGCAAGGGAAGTAAAAGCAAAAATGAATTACTGGGACCTTATGAAGATAAAAACCTTCTGCACAGCAAAGGAAACAACGAACAAAACTAAAAGGCAACCAACGGAATGGGAAAAGATATTTGCTAATGACATATTGGACAAAGGGCTAGTATCCAAAATCTATAAAGAGCTCACCAAACTCCACACCCGAAAAACAAATAACCCAGTGAAGAAATGGGCAAAAAACATGAATAGACACTTCTCTAAAGAAGACATCCAGATGGCCAACAGGCACATGAAAAGATGCTCAACGTCGCTCCTTATCAGGGAAATACAAATCAAAACCACACTCAGATATCACCTCAGGCCAGTCAGAGTGTCCAAAATGAACAAATCAGGAGACTATAGATGCTGGAGAGGATGTGGAGACACAGGAACCCTCTTGCACTGTTGGTGGGAATGCAAATTGGTGCAGCCACTCTCAAAAGCAGTGTGGAGTTTCCTCAGACAATTAAAAATAGACCTACCCTATGACCCAGCAATAGCACTGCTAGGAATTTACCCAAGGGATACAGGAGTACTGATGCATAGGGGCACTTGTACCCCAATATTTATAGCAGCACTCTCAACAATAGCCAAATTATGGAAAGAGCCTAAATGTCCATCAACTGATGAATGGATAAAGAAATTGTGGTTTATGTACACAATGGAGTACTACAGGGCAATGAGAAGGAACGAAATATGGCCCTTTGTAGCAACGTGGATGGACCTGGAGAGTGTGATGTTAAGTGAAATAAGGCATACAGAATAAGACAGATACCATATGTTTTCACTCTGAGGTGGATCCTGAGAAACTTAACAGAAACCCATGGTGGAGGGGAAGGGAAAAAAAAAGAGGTTAGAGTTGGAGAGAGCCAAAGCATAAGAGACTCTTAAAAACTGAGAACAAACTGAGGATTGATGAGGGGTGGGAGGGAGGGGAGGGTGGGTGATGGGTATGGAGGAGGGCACCTTTTGGGATGAGCACTGGGTGTTGTATGGAAACCAATTTGACAATAAATTTCATATATTGAAAAAAATAAAATAAAATATGTGAAGCAATGGGCGCCTGGTTGGCTCAGTTGGTTGAGGGTCCAACTGGCTCAACTAATGATCCCCCATGGGTTTGAGCTGGCAAGGGGCTCTGTGCTGACAGCTCAGAGCCTACAGCCTGTTTCAGATTCTGTGTCTACCTCTCTCTCTCTCACTCTCTCTCGGTCCCTTCTCTCTTAGCTCGCTCTCTCTCTCTCTCTCTTCTCTGAAAAATAAAGAAATAAACATTAAAAATGAAATAATTTACATTAAATATGTGAAGCAAAATTACTGGAGAACATTAGATTTCAAATTTTTATGCTGTAAATAATGTCCCATCATATTAATAGAAAATGTGGCAACGATACATATTTTGTCAAAGTAGGTTAAAGCCAGTGGTTAATGTAAAGTCTCCTTGTCAGTGTGGCTCCCCTCCTGCCTCCAGAAACTTATAAACCCTGGATAAAGGCTTTTGTGGACTGATTGTACAGAGAAAGGAGTATTTTATGCTTTCTAAGTCCCCTACCAGATTTCTTTCTGCCACCAGCGTTCTGGAAGCTCTCTATCAGGAATTTCTATCTTGCAAAAAACATAAAGTTTTGGATACCAAGAGAATAAATAGTGTGAAACTTGGAATCTATTCTGCCATGGATCCCAGCTGCCAAAACCCAACATTACTTGGGCGTCCATCAAAATTGCATTCTGGTGATTTGAAGAAAAGAAGAAGAAGAAGAAGAAGAAGAAGAAGAAGAAGAAGAAGAAGAAGGAGAAGGAGGGGAGGAGGAGGAGGAGGAGGGGGAGGGGAGGAGGAGGGGAAGGGTAAGGAAGGAGGAGGAGAAGAGGAAGAAGACTCCTTTCAACCCTCAGCAAATATTTGAACTCTAGAAAATGAATGTGTGTTTATGACTGGTCTGAGTTTCCTTCCCATTCCTGTAATTCAAATGCACAGCAACTGTGCGTTTCCAAACTACAAGTTTGCTGCCTTTTCTGATATACCATGTAAGGAAGCCTTCCATCAAAGGGAACAAGAAAACAAAACCCTAGATTCACCAAACATAAAAATTATTTGCTCCTGCTCCCATTCCCCCAAATTTTCCACCTGCCTCAAAACCAAAATACAGTAGGTAAACGGTTTGTTGTAATCCGCTATATTTCCTTTGGGAAATTGTAATTTCCTTGGGAAGGTAAACAGTTCTGAGACCCAATCGCCTACATTTGTCCTGCCTATGTCCCCTTCCTCTTGCCCAGTGCAACCTTCTCTACCTGAGCACTGTGGTCCTTCTCCCATAACTAAAGAAAGGATTGTTGGCAATCAGGGGAAATGGATAAGACTCCAATTCAGGAAAGCCGGTGGATTACTCCTTAAAACGAGAAAAGGAAACTCAGAAAGGAAGCTTCCTTCTTGAAAATCCTATTCCACAATCTTCTGAATTTGGCGCGCCGATATCCATAAGTGACTGTGCAGCCTCATAATAAAGAGCATGGTGGCCTCTCCTCCCCCGCAGCAGCAACTAGAACCTTTCTTTTCACAACTCCCAAGTTCCAGTCATCTCTTTCAGTTAAGGGTATTCCTCATAGAGCGCCACCGCCTTTGATTGACCCACTCCTCCACCACAGCATTTCTTTGCGGAGAGGAACCTCTTAGCTTTCTAGGGAGCTTGCTCGGTTGCATGAGAAAAGACAGCCACGGGATTTTAAAGACGCCCGTCTTCACATCCCCTTTCCTTATCACCCAAGAAGGATAGAAAACAGCGGGAATTTAACACTGGTAACTACTATTATTTTATCCGAAGAACGTGCCCTCCAAAATGCCACTAAATAAGTAAATTCACAGTTAATAGTGAAGATATAAACTGAAAGGGGGAGACAACAGGGGTGGGGGAGCGGAAAGAAAAGGAGTTTAGGAGCGTGGGAAGACCATAAACCTATGCTTGATCCTGAGGTTCAAAACCAGCTGCATCTAGGCCTGCAAAAGTCTCCCTGGCCTCCCAGTCTCTGCGCGCCTCTTAGTAGTTTGTGAGCAAGGAGGGGCCGAGAGCTGGAGCGCGGCGGCAAGGAGGCCTAAAGCAAGAGAGAGCGGCTGCGCACCGGGAGCGCGCGGGGCAGGGCTGCTCGCGTTCCCGACCCGGGCTACCTGCTCTGCCTACTCCAGGCCTGCCTTGCCTCTCCTGGGTTGACGTCATTGACGTCATTGCCAGAAGGTGGGGGTGGGCGCTGCCCCTGCAAAGGCTACTGGAGAAAAAGGTTCTTGGGCCTCGCTAGCGGAGGAGCTCCCTTACCGCTAGGCAGGAGCAGCGCGGTGGCAGTTGTGGCTGGACTCCCCCCGCGAGAGCTGCGCAAGGCAATTCTTAATTTACCAGAGGGAGAAAAAGGTATCTTTAGACCTTAGCGTGTCTATCTCTTGGTTCATTTATCAGATCTGCCCGCACATCGACCGCTCTTTCTCGGTTGAACCAGACAAAGGCAGGGAAGGGGAAAACGTCTACAAAAACTATTACTTCTACCTGCTTCCAAATGCCACCCCTCCCATAAATCTACGCAGGCGAAAGGGCAGCTCTGAGGCTTAGATTTCCCGCCATGATCTTGCGAGTTTGTTTCAAACAAGATTATGAGTGGAATTCCATCCAGTCGTTACCAAGTTCAGAAGGTGCCTGCAAGTACCCTCGCCTCCCTCCGCCCCCTTTTTTTGAGTCACACCTGTTTTAAACCTTTTATGGGAGGAAGAATCGCTTTAGTTATAAAGCGCCACTACCTTCTCCTATGTTGTGCAGAATTCTCTGCACTCTCCTCTGGTTGTTTCCTTGTTGCAGCGCTTAGGAGCACTCAAGCGGCTCCTTTAACACCATCGCCCCCTCCCCATATTTTCTCTCCACTTCCCTGCTTATCCCGATTTTTAAACACTATCTTCTACGTATTTTCCTTCGTACAGCTATTGTGCTAGGTTTACCTGCCACAGTGAGATATTTGCACACAGGGACCTGGTTTCGTTTTGTTCTTCTTATTTAATTTTATTTATTCTTTTGACCTAGCCCTTCTTCTCTTCTTGGATCTTTGCCTTGTGGGTTTGTGCCTCAATGGCGCAAGTTTCGATTCCCAGCCCCCAGCCAACATTTTGGAAGGGCACTACATTGGGAGTGCTAGGGGGAGGGACCTCCTACAGACGTGTGTGCACACGCATTGCACACACGCATCCGGGCGCCTGGCACCCAAAACTGCATAGGCGGCCAAAGTGGCAACACCCGGAATAATTCATTATGGAAATGAAGAGGCATTTTCAGTTGAACTTTAAACGTCTTTCCTTAGAGGAGGAAAGGAAGTGGTTCCCACTATACACTCCTAGAAAGAGACCTCTCCTCCCCCTTATTTTGCAAGGAGAGGAAGTCAATTTGTGGCCAAGTGCTCATACTTAAGTGTCTCTAACCGAAGACACACTGCCTCCACTGCCTCTCTGCTCCTCTAAAGTCTCTAAAGAACAGGACCCATTTGCAGCTATGAGCTTTTAAAAAGTAACCTTTTCTGATGATGTCTTTATTGAGGCATTCATTTTCAAAAAAGGGGGATGTTTATGGCTATGCGCTTAAAAAAAAAACAATTCCTTTGTGGAGAGATGAACTGTTTTTCGGTTGTATCTTATTAAACGTCACTCATTTATGGACGAGGTAAGGTTTTGTTTTGTTTGTTTTTTCTTCTTTTTTTTTGGATAAGGGAGTAAAAGTCATTTCTTTAGTTAAAGAGGAACCGTTTTACGTTTGGCTACGCTTGCTTTCTTTCTTCTTCTTCTTCTTCTTCTTCTTCTTCTTCTTTTCATTGAGGAAAGGATGGTGTTTTTCAGCTACGCGATTATAAGTAATTCAAAGCTAGGCAGAATTTTCCACCTACTATCTCAACATTCAGCAGGTGCTGGCTGAGCAGAGGTCCATAAGTAGGGCGGGAAGAAAAGGCAGGGAGGCCAGCGCCAGGCATAATGGTCCTGGGGGACCCTGTGCGCTCTGTGGCGCGCTGCGATATCCTTCACTCCGCGCCAAGATTCGGGTCTCCAAGGGTTAGAACCAGCCTGGCAGGGATCCAAACCCCGAGCCCCCAGAGATACGAGCTCAGCAGCTTGGCTGTAGGAGGTCTGAGCCCGATTCTGGGCTTCCAGGCATTGCCTCTCAGCTCTCGCAGCTCAACCTGGCTAGCCAGAGTCCCGGGTGTGATCTTTTCTCAGCACTTGCCCCAATCTTAGAATTTCTCTCAGCCTCGCTTAGGCTGGCTGTAGCCACTAAAATGAAAAGACCTTTTTACAGGGCCAATGTCGGGAAAATTCATGAGCGGACACTTTTCTGACAGAAGTGAGAGTTTTCGCAAAGTAACCAAGCCAAGCCAAGCAGTGACAGTGCCAGGAATATATGCTATCTGCGCTCACCTCTTTCTTTTTGCTCTTTCTCTGACCTCCAACAGATTGGGGATGGGGGAAGGGAAGACACCAGAAGCATCTCTAAAACCACTCTTGTTATAGTCTAGACTCCAGGAGTGGACAGCAGGAAACCTCCGCGCACTAAGTGTGGTACTCACGCCTCACAGGCCGCACTTCATTTCATTCTGGCACCCAGGGCCATTACTTACCCAGTGAAAGAAGCCTCTAGAGTAGAATGAGGTGGTAAGTAAAAAAGGGAAAAGGCTTCCGCCAGCTCCACGGAGACGGCGATTGCTGTAGCGGGTTCTACCGCCACAGCTTACAATCCGTGGAGCAGCTGGAGTCGTGGAGGCTGTCTCTAAGACTGTTCACAAAGCCGGGGTTGCCTGGGCTGCCTGTGTCGCCGCTGCTAAAGTCACCCCTCTCACTGTTTAGGCTGCTTTCTGCTTTGTCGTGCCGGTTTCTGCGCGTAGCTCGGGCTCATGGCTCCTGTTGCCCTGACCGTTCACCGTCTGTACTGAGCCTGTGCCAAGCCAGCCCTTTTCAAACGCGAGGGGGAGGGACTAGATAGAGAGGAAGAAGGGGGAAGGAAACGGGGTGAGTGAGTGGAGGGCGGGGATGGGGGGGAGAAGTAAACCAGTGCCCGGGACGCCTGCTGGGAGGGGATGGCGCAACACCTATGGCTGGGTACCCCCCTCGGGTCCCCACTCTCTGAACTCCACATCTCCCGTAGCTCCAGGAACCCTCTCCCACACACACCCCTGGCTGACGGGGAATGGGGGAGAAGGGCGGGGGCGAGATGGAGGCAATCTTAGAAAGTTACTGTTTGCCGCCCCGCGAAGGCAGCAGAATGTATGCTGGCTGCACGCTCACGTGCTAGACCCGCTGCTGGGGAAACCGTTCTACTTTCCGGCTGCGCGTTTTGCAGAGTAAAAAATAGGGCATGCATTGCTCCTTTCGGTCCTTCACTCGCTTATGTCTTGGTTTTCTTTTAAGCTTAACTCACTCACATTATCTTCCAGAAGTTTTATTTCATTTTTGTTAAGTGTGCTTTTCTCCCGATCTGCCTGAATGCCGGGACTCCAGCTAGAGAACAAGCTTCCAGAAGCACCATTTTCTCATACAAAGGATACTTAAGGAAAACTAGTGGAAGTAGGGACAGGAGCTGGGCCAAATCGTAGTTGGAGCCAATAGACTGTGTCTGCATATATCATACTCAACTGTGAGCCACTTTCAGTACCTCGCTTGCCTTTCAGATTGATAGTCTGGGGGTGGCAGAGAGGGGAATAAAGAGAAAAATCTAGTATTTGTCTACTCCAGATATCAAGTACGTATGCGAATAAGCACGTCTCTGGCTTTAGGCTGCTTTAGCGAGGTCCAGCACTTTGACTGCCTGGGACCCAGCAGCATTGCGGGTGCAGACATTCCTGAGGTAGGAAAGGATGCAAGAGAGGGAGGAACCTAGCCCTACGCCCGAAAGACTGGTGCTTGCCAGCATGCTCAGGCTGACTAGTCAGTGACCCCAGGGTGGGCATAGACGTGCCAGGTCTCCCAAGAACACTAAAGCCTGGGGAGGCAGTTTGGCTGGCCTATGGCTCTGACGGGTCGTGGATATCTAGAAACAGGTCTAATTTTCCTGTCCCTGTCATGGGATTAAAAGCAAATAGCAACAACCAAAACCATCCCAGCTGGTCCTCTCTGATTTTTACTCCAAAAAGCAAGTCCTTCAATGTACCCAGAGGCCAAACAATGAACCAGGTGAATTTCTAAATTCCTCTTTAGAAAGATGTAGGGTTTTAGGGGAAAAAATCCATTTTCCATGCTCAATCAAGAGAAAAATTTATCTTTCTAGTGCTCTGCTTTGTTTGAGGAGGAGGCTGTCTTTTCAGAAATAAGAGAAAAAAGTAGATAATGTTTTTGGGTGTCAAGACCACAGTATTCATTTTTATTTTTGTCTACTGAATGAAAGGGGGAATGTATCTGTGTAAGGTAGAACATCAAGAAGGAAAATAAAATTGCTAATTATCATGAGTTGATTTTCTCTAATAGCTTTTTTGTGGAAAGTTTTTGTTTTTAATGGAAGGGAAAATCTTTACAACTTATTTCCCTAGTATGTCCATCTCCATCTTCATAACTGCCTTCATTCCAAGTTCTGATATATTTTAAAGATTAGCACTTTGGTTCAAATAATTCTCACATCACTTGCCTTTTCCTTTTTTTTTTTTTAACATGTAAAGTTTCCATTGAGAGCATAATTACCACTGTAGTTCAGTCTGATCTTCATGAAAGAGGACACACTGAAATATTTACTATTACATTTTACTCCTCTTGTAACTCTTCTTTCATAATTCACAGGATCCAGCATATGCACTGTCCTCTTCTGGGTAGCTAGGAAAATATCTTGGAGATGAAATCAGAAGCTGTCAAATGGTTACAGTTCTGATATGTGGTTTGCACTTCTGGATAAGACTGTGCCATAGAGAATGGCAGGAACTCAATGAAAATAAAATCACTGATTAATCCAGGACAGTGTGGCAAAGCCATGCCATGGAGGCACTCTCAGAGCACTGATAATCATTTATAACATGCACTTTAGACACTAATTAACTGATTTCTTAAAATCTCCATCTAAATTCAATGCAGGAAGATAGAACTATTCAGTGAGTATTATGAAATATTTAGTTATCATCCTGACAGATTCAAGAGATTAATATTATTGTCTACATTTTACAGTTCCTGAAACTGAAGTTCATAGAGGTCAGATAATTTGCACAAGACCATGGAGATGAAGAGTAACATTGGATTTCCATTCAGAGTGTCTTAACTCCTAAATTCAGCTACATGGTTGCTTTATAGTTAATCCGTATTATTCTATAATATACAGCACAGCATTTAGTTTCAAGTGTATAGTCCAATAGAAAATTATCTCTGTAGAGTAGAAACGTTACTTACAGACCAAAGAGACTACCAGTTGAACTAAGTAAACCAGAAAATCATCTGCAAATTTTAGTTTGCTGATAAGACTGACAGAAATCCACATCTGATAATAATGAAAATGTTTCCCATTTCTCTTTTCCTGTGTTCTGTCTGATGGTGGCATCAATGACCAATGGAATAAGCAAAAGCCAGGACACCAAGCAAAAGCTCTCCTCTTAGTGTTCTAACTCTAAAAGGACTGATGGGGACTCAGCTGGATTTGTGTACAAAGAGCAGGATTCCTTCATTGAATGCCTTTTATGTACCATCAGTCGTATTAATCCTCAAAAACATTCTGTGGCATAGCTATTATTAGCTTCATTTTCTTTTTTTTTAAGAAATGAGGAAACAGATGGGGCACCTGGGTGGCTCAGTCGGTTAATCGTCCGACTTCAGCTGAGGTCATGATCTCCCGGTTTGTGAGTTGGAGCCCCGCATTGGGCTCTGTGCTGACAGCTCAGAACCTGGAGCCTGCTTCGATTCTGTGTCTCCTTCTCTCTCTGCCCCTCCCCCACTTGTGTTCTGTCTCTCTCTGTCTATCAAAAATAAATAAATGTAAAAAAAAAATAAAAAAAAGAAATGAGGAAGTAGAGATTCAAAGAGACTACATAAAATGTCCAAGGTTCTAAAGGTATAAATTATAGGTTGGGAAATTCAAACCCATGTCATTTCCACTCTACTATGCTGACACTCTGCATATGGTCTTCCAATTGTGTGGCTACAAATTTTCAGAATTTGCTTTACATTAAAAATTATATAATTAACCAAAACCCTCAAAAGTTAAAAGGGAACTGTATGAATTTGGTTTCTGGAGAAAATGGCATGAAGGAGCAGTGATATATATTGCATTTTGTTTGTTCAGTCTTCCAGTTTGGACCTTGATACAGGGTTCTGCTAAAATCAGAAAAGGGAAATTATGGTAATGTGTACCCTATAAACATGGAAGTATGTCTAATTTATGAAGATTAATCTATGAAGCCATTATATAATTATAGAATAGATCCCAGAAGAGATTTCAAATACTTCAGTGGGTAAGGATGTTTATCAGGCTGGTAAGAATTGATGAAAACTGAGAAAGTGTTAATGTGAAGAGGGGTTGATCAGTCAGGGAGACCTAGTTTAAAAAAAAAGAGTCAAAGAGATGAGCATTGGTGGCTCTTTTTCATGTTCATTTTCTTTTTTTTTTATTATTTTTTAAAATTTTTTTTCAACGTTTTTTATTTATTTTTGGGACAGAGCGAGACAGAGCATGAACGGGGAAGGGGCAGAGAGAGAGGGAGACACAGAATCGGAAACAGGCTCCAGGCTCTGAGCCATCAGCCCAGAGCCCGACGCGGGGCTCGAACTCACGGACCGTGAGATGGTGACCTGGCTGAAGTCGGACGCTAACCGACTGCGCCACCCAGGCGCCCCTTCATGTTCATTTTCATCTCACTAGTGAAACCACCAGTATGAGATTGATGAAGGAAATCAAATATTTTTAGGTTTCAATTGCCCTTACATTGAAACACCCCTTATCAAGCAGTCTGATTGCAATTTGCCTTACCATGTACTCTGCAGAGAGAATGCACTGGTCATACAGATAGATGAGAACAGGTACTTTGCATCATTTGATAGTTATCTTGCATAAAATCCTATTCACCTTTGTGTTGTCCACAACTTGCACTGTACATTGTATATAAATATTACAATCAATAAATCATTGTTATTGACTAAGTAAGTGTGTATGTGGTCATAAAAATGTAAGACTGGATAAATTACATTGTGATATTTTTCAGTATTCAATATTAACCATCATTGGGGTGGCTGGGTGGCTGAGTTGGTTAAACATCTGACTTGGTTTGGCTCAGGTCATGATCTCATGGCTGGTGAGTTTGAGCCCCTGCACTGGGCTCCCTGCTGGCAGTGCAGAGCTTGTTTGGGATTCTCTGTCTCTTCCTCTCTGTCTCTGTCCCTCCCCCCTCCTACTCTATTTCTGTCTCTAGATAAATAAAAACAAAATATTAACCATCAGCAACAACTGCAATTAGGAGGAGGCAGTGATGCCCAGTGGTTCAGAAAAGAACTTTGGTGTTAGACCAAATTTGGATTTCTGGCTCTGGCATTTTCTTCCTTTCTTTTTTAATATTTATTTATTTATTTTGAGAGGGGCAGGGAGGGACAGAGAGAGGAGAGAGAGAACCCCAAGCAGGTTCTGCGTTGTCCTCTTGGAGCCCCCCGACCCGCGCATGGAGCTCATCTCAGGAACCTGTGACCTGAACTGAAACTAAGAATAGGATGTTTAGCCAACTAAACCACCCAAGCCCCCCTGGCTCTCACATTTTCTAGGTGCGTGGCTGTGGGCAAATTAATCTCTAGACCTGTACTGTGTAGTAAGATAGACCCTAGCCCAGCGCCTGAGTGGCTCACTCAGTTAAGCGGTTAAGCAACCATCTCTTGATTTTGGCTCAGGTCATAATCTCACAATTCATGCGGTTGAGTGGCCCAGTGGGGCTCTGTGCTGACAGTGTGGAGCCTACTTGGGATTCTCTCTCTCCCTGTTTCTGTGCCACTCCCCCAATTGTGTGTGTGTGTGTGTGTGTGTGCTCTCTGTCTCTCTCAAACTTAATAAACATTAAAAAAAGATAGACACTAGCCATATGAGACTAGTGAGCACTTGCAGTGTGTCTAATCCAAATTAAGATGTGCTGTGAGTATAAAATACACACCCTATTTTGAAGACTTAGCACATGCACAGACACACGTGTATTTAAAATATATCATTCATATTTTTATTTTTATTTTTTATCATTAATATTTTTATATAAACTGTATGATGAAGTGATAAAAGTTTGACTAATTGGTTAATCATATTATTAAAAAATAATTTCACCTGTTTATTTTCAATATTTTAAATGTAGCTGCTAGAAAATTTTAAATTCCATATGTGACTTGAATTATATATATTTTACAATGATCTATCCTAAAATGCTTCAATTTTGTTATCTAAAAATGGAGATGGGACACCTGGGTGGTTCAGTGGGTTAAGTAAGCATCCGACTTTGGTTCAGGTCATGATCTCATAGTTTTGGTCCATGAATTCGAGCCCTGCATCGGGCTCTGTACTGACAACTCAGAGATTGGAGCCTGCTTCTGATTCTGTCTCTCCCTCTCTCTCTGCCCCTTCCCCGTTCACATTCTCTCTCTCTTTCAAAAATAAATAAACATTAAAACATTTTAAATGGGGATATAGCTTTATTTTCCTCAAATTATTGACTAATATTTAAATAAGATAATGCACCTGAAATTCTTAGCACAGTGCCTGACATTAAGTTTAAAAGTTATCACTCTCCGAGAGTTAGTAAATAAAGATGTTAAGTAAAATTTAAAAATAATTAATGTTTATTTTTGAGAGAGAGACAGAGTGCAAGCTGGGGACGAGCAGAGAGAGAAGGAGACACAGAATCCGAAGCAGGCTCCAGGTTCTGAGCTGTCAGCACAGAGCCCAATGTGGGGCTCAAATTCAGACTGTGATATTATGACCTGAGTGGAAGTCAGACACTTAACCAACTGAGCCACCCAGGCACCCCAGAGACATCCATGCAGACTCCACACTCTCACTGCAGAGTTTGAACCCACGAACCTTGAGATCATGACTGGAGCCAAAATCAAGAGTCAGACATATAACTGACTGAGCCACCCAGGTGCCCCTTAAGTAAATTAAAAAAAAAGAAAGAAAGAAACTTAAACCCTATTGGATTAGGGACTACCTCAGGAGAAAACTTTACTTAAGAATTAATTTTATTTTATTTTATTTATTTATTTATTTATTTATTTATTTTTGAGTTATTATTTTGATTCCAGTTAGTTAACATATAGTGTAACATTAGTTTCAGGTGTAAATATAGTGATTCTACACTTCCATACAAGACCTGATACTCATCACAACAATTACTATTATTACATTTTATCCCAAGTGAAATCATTCTACTTCTCTTTCTTAGAACAACAGATATACATGTGTGCTTCTGGGAAGAGGAACAATATTGTGACACATAAAAGTGATAATGTGTATGGAAGTGCCCTGAAGAGTGAAAAGAACTTTCTCAATTCCAAACATTTTTACTATCATAATTTGTACAGACACTTTGACATTTAATTGGTGGATATTTCTAGCATTGAGGCATTCAAGTCACAAATGAAAATGAGGCTGAAATGGTGCAGGTACACAGAGGCAAATGAATTTCTGAAGAAGCTGAAGTTATAGGAATGGGAGAAAACTTGGTATTTAACCGGAGATCTATGTTTTCAGTAGTTTAACTACAGAAATACCATACCTGGCTGATAATAAAATGCATTGCTCCACTAGAAACACTGGAGAGTGCTGTTAGTGAGAGCTTAGAAGGATGTATAAAGTCCTCCAACACCATTTACCTTCTACATCACTATAGATGAGGAGACTTTGTGAAGGGTGTACCTGTGAAAGGAAACTAGCATTTCTCCATTCCCTCTTGTACATGACTTGGAAGGTTTTTGTTTTATTTTGGTTTTTCTTGTTTTATTTTGTTTTGTTTTGTTTTGTTTTAGTGCCAGGACTAGCCTTACAACATTATCAAAATAATAAAATGTTAGAAATTTGCTATAATGCTTGGGCAAATAATTGGGAAAAGTTTTCAACGATTCCCTACTCTGAGGAAAAAAAAAAGCCCAAGGAGGGGTTGATGAGAAATTCCCAAGAAAGGGCTTTCAATGAAGGAAAGATTTCAACAGGAATTCCTGACCACTCCAACAACCTCTGTAATTAAACAGGGGTAGGGAAAATGCTTGGTAATCATGCCATATAAGACTCTCTCTCTCTCTCTCTCTCTCTCTCTCTCTCTCTCTTGTTCAGCTTGAATAGCTACCGACGCTTGCCGTGGACAGAAACTACAGCTGAAATTCTCTCACAGAAGCCTGGGAATGATGGCCTCATATGTATAGCTGAACTTTTACTGAAGCACTGAGCTCTGATGAATGCAATTAAGTGAGTAAAGGTATGTAGTGTTGTTTTCAGCGTTGTTGTTCCTACTAAAGAATCTGTTTCTCCTACTGTAGTCTTTTTTCTGCAGATGAGTAGTTACAAACTGTATTGGATGAGGTTTTTCATCAGTGTGTTATTTACCTGTAATGTTATGAATGGACATGAGCAGGGAAAATTGTATCTTAAAAGCATGGCAAGATCATAATACTATTAATGGATTCTGTCCTTGTTTCCCAAGGACAGGATTTAGCTTGAGTTATTCAGATGTTGCTTGGTGAGGTGAAAGAGTCAAAGAGGTTTTGGTTGCTGAGGAAACAAGAATTATTTTTTGTTATTTCTTTTAACATGGAGATTGAGTTTATTTTTTTCTTATTCTATCCAAACTTCTATGTTATCTCTTTTCAAGAAATAGGAGTCAGCTACTGCTCTAAATTTAGGTAGTACACACACATAAGAAAATAATAATATAATTTCTCCAAAGCAATAGATTAAGATTGATAAAAATACACATTTTTAATTTTTTATGTTTATTTATTTTTGAGGTGGGGTAGAGGCAGAGAGAGAGACACACACAGAATCTGAAGCACAGATACTGATGTGGGGCTCAAACTCGTGAGCTGCGAGATCATGACCTGAGCCGAAGTTGGACACTTAACTTATTGAGCCAACCAGACACTCCTAAAAATATACATTTTTAAAGAGTCCTGGGCTAATTGCATACCACTCAGAGCCTTCTTTATTTTTAGGCCTCTTTATTTCTATTATAAGGTATGACTATGAGCTAAGTAGACTTAACTTTTGTATAGTTTGTGCAATCAGTTATATTTCTTGATGTATGATAACAAATATACTGCATATTCCATTGAAAGATGTAGAAAACCACTTTACTTTTTGTTTTCTAAACAACCATGGTTGTGGTTAATCAACATAGCTTTTAATAAATGGCTACTTTGAGTCATTTTTCATTGACTAGAGTACTGCAGATACCTCATTTTAAATGATTAGATGTATGTTTAGATAATCAACATAGGATTTCTGCTTTCTTTTAAGATTGAATAGTTTTTATTTTATCATTACTGAAAATTAGCTGAATGTCAGTTTCTGTAATTGGATAAAATATAAAAACCAAGAATTTTTCTCATTTGCCAAGACACAGCTGTTCTTCACTATTCCTTTTATATTTTCTTTCACGTAAAATGAAGATCAGTGATTCATTTTACTTTCATGTAAAAAAAGTCTTGAAATTTTCAATTAATTGTTCTTTGTTGATGGAGATCTAAATAAAGTGAAACCACAGATGCAATTTGGTACACTATTGATTTTTAATTAAGATTTTATTTATTTATTTATTTATTTACTTTTAATTTTTTTTTCAACGTTTATTTATTTTTGGGACAGAGAGAGACAGAGCATGAACGGGGGAGGGGCAGAGAGAGAGGGAGACACAGAATTGGAAACAGGCTCCAGGCTCTGAGCCATCAGCCCAGAGCCTGACGCGGGGCTCGAACTCACGGACCGCGAGATCGTGACCTGGCTGAAGTCGGACGCTTAACCGACTGCGCCACCCAGGCGCCCCTAAGATTTTATTTTTAAGTAATCTCTACACCTAACATGGAACTTAAATTCACAACCCTGAGATCAAGTGTTGCATGCTCTACCAACTGAGTCAACCAGATGTCCTAGCACACTGTTGATTCTATTGTGCTTGTCTGACAGGCTACATAGTGAAGGAAGAGTGTTTGGAGCATAGAAGGGTTATCATACAACATAGTATAACACAAAATTGGCAATGAAAATAATGTATTGTTCCTGTATTCCTTCTACTGTGAATGTTGTTATTATCAGTAGGCTCCATCTTCTCTAGTTCTGTTACTGTTCTTCAAAGCACTAAAAGGAGCTTTACTTTCAAACTGAATTTAATTCTGTCATATCAAAAAATCCTTTAAAAATCTCCACCATGTCAACTAAGGAGTTTTCATATTCAGTGTCCTTTCAGACCAGGTGTCTTGAGGTGAATCTAACAAATACAGGTCTTATTCCAAGTCTAATTCTAGTGATCTAATTTGTACAATTAGCCATCTACCTTAGTTATCTGATTGACACCACTATTACCACTAGTACATACTGCTAGTACCAGTGTGGAAGTTCTGATACTCACTTGGAGCATTGCCTAGTTTCAACTGGTCCATTTCACTGGTGCTTTAGGTTCAGTATCAATGAAATATTACCTGCTTGGCTGAGGGTCATGATCCCAACAGGACAGCCTTCTAGACTTTCCTTTAAGTACCAAATAACTTATGACTCCAGCCTCACATTTCATGTATTACATTCTTGGACCATTTATTCTATAGAAGATGCTGAAGTGGCTAGGCTATGTTGGTAAGCCTTTGTAATTCATCACAACAAGTAATGATATGTTAATCAAAGATGTTTATAATTTTTGAACAGTGCAACTGAATTACTTAACACATACAATTCCATTCCCATCAGTTATAAATTATTCTCCCAAAGTAACCATAGGAATGTAACAGTCAGAATAATTTCAATAAAATATCTAAAAAATGTGAAATTAACTTTTTTCATAAACTTGTTAAATGACAGAGATTTCCAAATGTTCTATGAATTATTATAATTACTCCTGTTTTTGTATAAGGATCACTTGTGGTGAGGAGCCTAAATGGTTCTGAAAAGGCAACAATATTTTAAAAATGCATTTACAAGAGAAAGTGTGTGGTAACTTTGAAGTGTGTATCAACTGGTGACATAGACAATGAAATGTATATTTTCAAAGTTAGTCAAGGTCCTCAAGAATTATATACTTATATTAAAAGTTTTAACTGGAGCGCCTGGGTGGCGCAGTCGGTTAAGCGTCCGACTTCAGCCAGGTCATGATCTCGCGGTCCGTGAGTTCAAGCCCCGCATCAGGCTCTGGGCTGATGGCTCAGAGCCTGGAGCCTGTTTCCGATTCTGTGTCTCCCTCTCTCTCTGCCCCTCCCCCGTTCATGCTCTGTCTCTCTCTGTCCAAAAAAAATAAATAAACGTTGAAAAAAAAAATTTTAAAAGTTTTAACTGTATCTGTCAGTTATTTTTATAAACTAACATTTATGGAGAATTAAATGATACTATAGTTTGTACCGAATCTATTTTTAACTCTGTGCCATTCTAGTCTCTTTTTCTTCAAAAGTCTTTCTGGGTTAATAATGCTTAAAAGTTATATAACTTAAACACTTTTTCTGAATTATAGTGCCTGCTTCTTATACTTTACAGAACTGTGACATGAGATGCAGTCTAGACTTGTAAATTGTCAGATAAACAATATCTTTATTGTAACATTAGATTTGCTTTACCAAGAAGCTCTAAATTATAGTCCAATAAACTCTTAAAATTAACTTGGCTTATTCAACTAATAATAAATTAAAAGAGATCCAAAAACTAGAAGATAAGTCTTTTGTCTTAAAAGTATGTGTGAGAATTAGTAACCTGGATTGGGTCTTTAAGAGGAGGAGAAGGAAAAAGGTATGAAGAACAGGCAACCTTGGGATCCTGAGGAAGGGAAGGCAGTACAGTGGAAAAACAACTCAGGAGGCCAGAGGACAAAGATGGTGTGTGTGCTGTGGCTAAGGTCCCCTAGGGGGCAGGAGAGGAACATGTTAGACTTGGGGGAGGTAGGGGTGCTGTCCAGATGGGAAACAGGTTTATTTAGAGTAGGACCACCTGTCTTCGTATGCAATATGTGTGGTTAGTTTGCAGTGGGAGCTTATGAAGAGTTAATTCAACCAGGGAACCCTTTTCAAATAGTATAAAAAATACTGCTAAGCAGTTTTAAAAGCATCTCTCTGGACTCTTCAAACCAGTCTGTCCATAATGATGAGCTAATCCTATTGCATATAGCTATGTTATACTACTGACATTCATGTTACCCTTTATGTACTGCTTCCGAGAACAGACCAGACTCCATTACAAAACTGGGGATAGGAAGAGCAATATGTGGACAAAAGAATGAAAGAAAAACAGTCACTGAGGGAAAAGAAAATCGGAGGTAAGTATAGCTGTATTATTCACCCACTTATTTGTTAGTTCATTTACTCATGAATAACCAAATATTTAATGAAAAACTATATATTCAAGACGCATTTTAGGCAAATTCATTCCTTAAATAGCCTTTCCATCTCACCTGTATTTTATAGATCTAGATAGTGAGTTATACAATGTTGAGTACAATATATATATATGTACATATATGTATGTATATACATAATATTATATTATTTATTATATATTAATTATATATTATATTATATTATATTATATTATATTATATTATATTTGTTACGTTATATTATATTATATTATATTATATTATATTATATTATATTGAGGGAGGCAGGGAGAAGGGATTTATAATATCAATTAATTTGCAGAAAATAAATATCCTTTTCTACTCTATCTCCATTATAACTTACATCATTCCTGAGGAGCCATTTGCCCTCACATACATTGCAAAAGTAAAATGAATCCCATATTGGAGCACCTGGGTGGCTCAGTTGGTTAAGCATTCGTCTCTTGATTTTGGCTCAGGTCATGATCTCATGGTTTGTGAGATCGAGCCCTGTGTTGGTCTCTATGCTGACAGCGCAGAGCCTGCTTGGGATTCCTTGTCTCCCTCTCTCTCTCTGCCCCTCCCCTTGGTGCTCTCTCTCTCTCAAAAATAAACATTAAAAAAAGAATATACTTTATATAACAACAATGGCATGAGATGTAGTCTCTATGTGTGTGTATACATAAATATGTATACATAGATAAAATGATAGATTTATGGATATCGAGATATAGATATAGATATAGATATAGATATAGATATAGATGTGTAGTTTTGAAACAGTATGTTGTTGCAATGTAGATCATTTGAACAGCCACACAGTGATCAAATGACTGATATAAACAGAGGCAGATTTACCTATAAAGCTAATGAAGTTTAAGCTTAAGACACCTCACTTGTATAGACCTTAGAAGAGGCCTGAAAATCATTGTCATATGAAGGAATAATCAAATGATATGCAGCCAAAAAATGTTGGAAAGAATTATTCTAGACATATGTCAAGCAGTTTGTTAACACACATATACTATTCTGTTGGATTTTTCAATGTTTGTGATATCAGCTTTTATAAATTTGTCCTTTGTTGTGATTATTTTTTCTCTATAAATTAATATTTTTTAAACCAAATTATATTATTAATTTTGTATCATTTTGTTAAAGAGAGCCCCTATGTATAAGTTTAAGACTCCACAATACCATTACTTGCTCCCTATTTATCCATGTCAAAAAACCTCCCTTTTATTTTTCCCAAGTAATTAAAAATATTCTTAAAAGTGAAATTTAAATTATAGGCTTGAATCTTTACTAAGTGCATTAATTTAGACCTACAAAATAACTTCAATTTTTAATTCTGAATTTTTTAAGTTTATTTATTTATTTTGAGAGAGAGAGAGAGAGAAAGTAGGGGAGGGGCAGAGAGAGGGGGGGGCAGAGAGAGAGAATCCCAAGCAGGCTCTGCAGCTCCAGCGTAATGCCCTATACAGGGTTCGAACCCATGAACCACGAGATCATGACCTCAGCTGGAACCAAGAGTTGGACGCTTAACCGACTGAGCCACTGAAGTGCCCATAATTCTGAAAAATATTTAATCATTTCTGTAGCTATCTAGAATATGATTCTTGACCACATCTGCAACTAAGTGGAACATTGAAACAAAACATTTATACACATGAGGAAGATATTTTGGTCTTTTAATTAAGGGACAAAAAGCATGCAATCTGTACAGTATGGAGCTCAGTAAAGTAGGAGTGGCCTTTATCATCTTGGAAATCATAGAATTTGCTCAAGTTTTGGGTTTTGGGTCCTAAGACATTTTTCTTGTCACATAATCATCTGTCATGTTTAAAGGATATACGAAATTCCTGAGAAATCAAACAAAATGGAATTTTATATTGAACATAAGATAGGAAAGTATCAAATCAATCTTTCTTTCAAGTTCTACGATGACAATACTCCTTAGGATTAGATTTTCCTCCACTTTCAACTGCTAAATATATTACATTTCACAAATAAAGAACATTAGTCAAACCTTAAAACTTTTCTTCAAGATAAGTTGTCACTTTGCTATTTTTAAACGGCAAAATACTGGAAGCAATGCTGCAATTTTATCTACTCCAATTGAAATTCTGTACCATAATTTACAATCTGCTCTAAGAAGAAAAATGGAATTATAATTTAAATTCACTTTAATAAGGTGGATGAGATTATTTTATGAAATAAAAAGTAATTAGATTTTAGCAGATAATAATAGCCCATGAATCTATGAATTGCTTTTATGTTTGTTGTAATACTTCACATTGTATTTTTCAGTTAAAAATGTTGATACTTGTATAAGAGAAAGAACAACTTGAAATTGATTTGTTAATATGGACCTTTAGTTAAAATGTGATTAGATCTTGAGTTTTATCCCTTGGGACAGTTTAAGTAAATTATGTGTTTAGAAGTATGGTTAAGGATGTTAATTAATAATGATGAACAAGCATGCTGCCCACATATGCATATGATCCTGCTTGCTTCTTAAAAAAAAATAGCAACAGTGATGGATTCCCTTTATCATAAAAAAAAGACATTTGTTAGAGAGTTGGTTAATGACAAAGGGCATAGTGGGAAACAAAATATGTTTTCTGTACAAAATTAGCTGCCCCATATGTGACTCAAATCCATGTCTTTGGACTCAGTTGGTATTTTCTAAATTGAAAGTGCTCTTGTTATACTAATGAACCTCAAAATAATGAAAAATACTAAGTTTAAAAGAATAAGCTTCTTTAACTTGTTAAAATGAATGCAGACTATTAAACAAGGATGCCAAACATGTACTAACACTTGGAATCACAATGGCAATAGGGAGAAAAAATTGTCATTCTCTATTTTCTTCCTGATATTTGTTCATACATGTCGAGAATGCCATAAGTTAACATTTGGTAGTATACTGGCCAAGTGCTGATAATACTAATAACTGTAAAAGATGATAGAGGGACTCAAGAAAAAAAATAATATAAAGATCAGAAGTGCTGGATATTGCTAAAATACTATGTATGCATGTTCACACACACACACACACACACACACACACACACACAAATGGAAACCTAAGAAGTCTAGTAAGTTATCTATTCTGAAATATTTGGTGCTGAATCAGAGGCTATGCACCACCAAATCTAGTATTGGGGAATCAACAAATCTAAAGTGGGCAATTAATTTGAGTCTTTGATCATTCAAGTGATCTTAAGACCCAGTGCAAGACAAGTAAGCAGATCCATCAGTTTGCTTATTAAGCTGCCTTAAGGATTCATTTAGACAACCATATGTCCCTTGCAAATACTTAATGGCTAAGTGATACCTTTACTTAGGATATTTTTTTCTAAATTGTCTTCCTTGGATTTGTAATTAATATTAGCTTTAAAGGCTCAGAGATATATTGCAGCAAAGTTCAACGTGTTCTAACCCAGAATTTCCCCAAATTAATTGCCTGTGCATTTTTTCTTTTCTTTTTAACAGTGACATCTACTATTGTTCTCACCCACTTTTGAGACATGGTACTTTTATTACGGCTGAGAAAGAATATGAAAGAATAGATGAAAATTACTTACATAATGAAGAAAAACAACAAGAGAGAAAATGAGGCCCAATTATGTTTGGAATCACTCCTTTATGTCTCTAAATTTCACATTTTTAATTTTAATGTATGAAATTACACAATATTATAATTTATTTAAAAAAATAACGTTTATTCATTTTTGAGAGACAGAGAGAGACAGAGCATAAGCAGGCGTGGGGTGGAGGGAGAGGGAGACAAGAATCCTAAGCAGGCTCCAGGCTCTGAACTGTCAGCACAGATCCCGGCATGGGGCTCAAGCCCACAAACTGTGAGAGGAAGTCAGACGCCCAACCAACCTGAGCCACCCAGGCGCCCCATACAATATTATATTTTAAATGATTAAATCAATTTATAGATTTAAGTAGCAATTCTTTAAGGTATAGACATTTGGACTAGAGAGGTTTTACTATGCACCAAAACATGAATACAAGAGAAGCGATATCAGTTACTTGGTCAAAGTACAATTTCTGCTAAATTACATTCTGCTAAATTAAAATGCCCTTATAGCATCCACTACGTATAGTTTTCTTTCACTCATGCCTCAAATCTATGTTATGTTGTCTTATGTTATTTTGTTGCTAAGGAGAGCCCTTGAGATGACTGATACACTGGTTTGAAAAGTGACTGTAGATGATAGTCATAGCATAAATGAAACTCGCTTTACTTGATCCTAAGTTCTTTGTTAATTGTCTTTATTTGGTTAAGAGATTAACACTTTTAATAGTCAACAGATCAACTCATTGATCTCTCATAGACCATTTGCATATTATAGATTATTGGCATGCTAGGTGATTATGGTGTGACATATCAATTTAGGCTGTTGACAGTCAACCCATGGACACTAAACCACATATTTATTTTTATTTACTTTTATCTTTTTAATATTTATTTTTGACAGAGAGAGAAACAGGATGCGAGTGGAGAGGGGCAGGAATAGAGGAACATGCAAAATCCGAAGCAAGCTCCAGGCTCTGAGCTTTCATCACAGAGCCAGATGCATGGCTTGAACTTACGAGCCATGAGATTGTGACCTGAGCTGAAGACAGAAGCTTAACATACTGAGCCATCCAGACACTCTTAAAGCCTCACATTTAAATCACTGTTTCCTTTGGTTAGATTACAAAATAATGATCAACATATTAGATGTTGAAAGTAAAACTCACTTTTATTACTTTTATTAAATTCTCCACAGGAAATAATATACGTAATAGATCAATGACGTTTGCAATTTAATTCTGTTTATCAGAGTCCTTTTTGAAAAATAGTAAAGGAATTTATAATACTCACTTTGTCATTTCTAACTTTGTCATTTCTATTTTTTAATATAATTTATTATCAAATTGGTTTACATACAACACCCAGTGCTCATCCCAACAAGTGCCATTCTCAATGCCCATCACCCACTTTCCCCTCTCCGCCATCCCCCATCAACCCTCATTTGTTCTCAGTACTTAAGAGTCTCATGGTTTGCCTTCCCCCTTCTCTGTAATTTTTATCCCTTCCCCTCCCTCATGGCCTTCTGTTAAGTTTCTCAAGATCCACATATGAGTGAAAACACATGGGATCTGTATTTCTCTGAACTGACTTATTTCACTTAGCATAATACCCTCCAGTTCCATCCACATTGCTGCAAATGGCCAGATTTCATTCTTACTCATTGCCAAATAGTTTTCTGTTGTATATATAAACCACATCTTCTTTATCCATTCTTCACTTGATGGACAGTTAGGCTCTTTCCATAATTTGGCTATTGTTGAAAGTGTTGCTATAAACATTGGGGTACAAGTGCCTCTATACATCATCACTCCTGTATCCCTTGGGTAAATTCCTAGCAGTGCTATTGCTGGGTCATAGAATAGTTCTATTTTAATGTTTTTGAGTAACCCTCACACTGTTTTCCAGAGCAGCTGCACCAGTTTGCATTCCCACCAACAGTGCAAGAGGGTCCCCATTTCTCCACATCCTCACCAGCAGCTCTATAGTCTCCTGATTTTTTCATTTTAGCCACTCTGACCGGCATGAGGTGGTATCTCAGTGTGGTTTTGATTTGTAATTCCCTAATGATGAGGGACATTGAGCATCTTCTCATGTGTCTGTTGGCCATCTGGATGTCTTCTTTAGAAAAGTGTCTATTCATGTCTGCAGCCCATTCTTCACTGGATTATTTGTTTTTCAGATGTAGAGTTTGGTGAGTTCTTTATAGATTTTGGATAATAGCCCTTTGTCTGATATGTCATTTGCAAATATCTTTTCACATTCTGACGGTTGCCTTCTAGTTTTGCTGAGTGGTTCCTTTGCAGTGCAGAAGCTTTTTATCTTGATGAGGTCCCAATAGTTAATTTCTGCTTTTAATTCTCTTGCCTTTGGAGATATCTGGAGTAGGAAATCGCTGCAGTTGAGGTCAAAGAGGTTGTTTCCTGCTTTCTTACCTAGGGTTTTGATGGTTTCCTGTCTCAAATTCAGGTCCTTCATTTTGAGTTTATGTTGTGAATGGTGTAAGAAAGTGTTCCAGTTTCATTCTTCTGCATGTTGTTGTCCACTTCTCCCAGCACCATTTGTTAAAAAAGACTCTCTTTTTTCCACTGGATACTCTTTCCGGCCTTGTCAAAGATTAGTTGGCCATACATTTGTGGGTCCAGTTCTGAGGTCTCTCTTCTATTCCATTGGTGTATGTATCTATTTTTGTGCTAATACCATTATGTCTTGATGATTACAGCTTTGTAGTAGAGGCTAAAGTGTGGGATTGTGAAGCCTTCTGCTTTGGTTTTCTTCTTCAATATTACTTTGGCTATTTGGGGTCTTTTGTGGTCCCATAAAAATTTTAGGATTGTTTTTTCTAGCTTCAAGAAGAATGCTTGTGCCATTTTCATTGGGATTGCATTGAATGTGTAGATTGCTTTGGGTACTATTGACATATTAACAATATTTATTCTTCTAATTCATGAGCATGAAATATTTTTCCATTTCTTTGTGTCTTCTTCAATTTCATTCATAAGCTTTCTATAGTTTTCAGCATACAGACCCTTCACATCTTTGGTTAGGTTTATTCCTAGGTGTTTTATGCTTCTTGGTGCAATTGTGAATGGGATCAGTTACTTTATTTCTCTTTGTGTTACTTCATTATTGGTGTATAAAAATTCAACTGATTTCTGTCCATTAATTTTGTATCCTGTGACTTCGCTGAACTCATGTATCAGTTCCAGCAGACTTTTGGTGGAGTCTGTCAGGTTTTCCATGTAGAGTATCATGTCGTCTGTGAAAAGTGAAAGTTTAACTTCATCTTTGCCAGTTTTGATGCTTTTTATTTGCTTTTGTTGTCTGATTGCTGATGCTAGCACTTCTAACACTATGTTAAACAACAGTGGTGACAGTGGACAACCCTGTTGTGTTCCTGATCTCACAGGGAAAGCTCTCAGTTTTTCCCTCTTGTGGATGATATTAGCTGTGGGCTTTTCATAAATGGCTTTTATGATGTTTAAATATATTCCTTCTATCCCGACTTTCTCAAGCGTTTTCATCAAAATAGGATGCTGTATTTTGTCAAATGCCTTTTCTGCATCTATTGACAGGATCATGTGGTACTTATCTTCTCTTTTATTAATGTGATGTATCACAGTTATTTATTACCAAATATTGATGCAGCCCTGCAGCCCAGGAATAAATCCCCCTTGATCATAGATCTTGTTTATTTTTTTAAATCCATTGTTATATCCTATGTCTTTTAATTGGAGCATTTAGTACATTTACATTTAGTGTTAATATTGAAAGATATAGGTTTAGAATCATTGTGATGTCTGTAGGTTTTCTGTGTGTAGTGTTGTCTCTGGTACTTTGTGGTCCTTGCAACATTTCACTCACAGAGTCCTCCCGAGGATCTCTTGTAAGGCTGGTTTACTGGTGACAAATTCTTTCAGGTTTGTTTGTTTGGGAAAACCTTTATCTGTCCTTCTATTATGAATTACAGGCTTACTGGGTAAAGGATTCTCGGCTGCATATTTTCTCTGTTCATCACATTGAAGATTTCTTGCCATTCCTCTCTGGCCTGTCAAGTTTCAGTAAGTAGGTCTGCTACTACCCTTATGTGTCTACTTTTGTATGTTAAGGCCGGTTTATGCCTAGCTGCTTTATAAATTCTCTCTTTATCCTTGTTTTATGCCAGTTTCACTATGATATGTTATGCAGCAGATCCATTCAAGTTACGTCTGAAAGGAGTTCTCTGTGCCTCTTGGATTTCAATGTCTGTTTTCTTCCCCAGATCAGAGAAGTTCTCAACTATGATTTGTTCGAGTATACCTTCAACCCGTTTCTCTCTCTTCTTCTGGAATTCCTATAATACAGTTATTGTTCTGCTCGATTGCATCACTTAGTTCTCTAATTCTCCCCTCATATTCCTGGATTTTTTTATCTCTCTTTTTTGCAGCTTCCTCTTTTTCCATAATTTTATCTTCTCATTCACCTATTCTACTCTCTGCCTCTTCAATCCGTGCTGTGGTTGCCTCCATTTTATTTTGCACCTCATTTATAGAATTTTTAATTCATCATGACTATTTTTTCTTCTGTGGTATCTGCAGTATTAGATTCTCTTCTGTTTTCTATACCTTTTTCAAGCCCAGCCATTAATCTTATGACTATTATTCTGAATTTTTTTTTCATTTATGTTGCTTATATCCGTTTTGATAAATTCTTTAGCTGTCACTTATTCCTGGAATTTCTTTTGAGGAAAATTTTTCCATTTCATCATTTTGGCTAGTTTTCCGTCCCTTGTGAGTTTTAAAAGCTTGTTATGTGCTCTGCACCTGTGAGCACTGCTATATTAAAGGGGGGTCATACACTGTCCAGGGCCTGTCCCTTCAGGAGGTGTTTTTCAGAGAGTGTTACTTGCTCTCTGTTATTGTGATTTTGGTTATTTTATTTCTCTACTCATAGTGATGTTTTGGACTCTCCATAAGGTATGCTTTGACTTATTCCTTGAAGTAGCCCTGGAGAGGAAAACAAACAGACAAATAGGAAACAAAAACATGCAAACACACTGACAAATAAAACAAACAAAGGGAAAAAACACAAACAAACAAATAAAAAAATCCAAAAGTAAAAAACCAGAAACACCAGCTACAAGTAAAGTACAGGGTGGAAGCAGTGCTGATGGAAGAACACATAAAAAGAGAGAAATGACAGGGGCGGCAACAAAGAGAAAATAAACATTGACCAGGCAGAGAGACTAAATGACTTAATCCAGAGAGAGGGAAAGGAAAATAAAGAAGGAGGCGGGGAAAAAAATGAAGATAAAGTTACCCAGACAGAGAAATTATAGGGCTTGATTATTCCAGAGAGAGAGAAAGGAAAGTAAGGAAAGAGGCGTAGAACATGTATCAAGAGAATGGATTAAATATGTCTGTTTAGGGGCACCTGGGTGGTTCAGTCAGTTAAGCGTCTGACTTCAGCTCAGGTCACGATCTCGAGGTCCATGAGTTCGAGCCCTGCATCGGGCTCTGGCTGATGGTTCAGAGCCTGGAGCCTGCTTCCGGTTCTGTGTCTCCCTCTCTCTCTGCCCCTCCCCCGTTCATGCTCTGTCTCTCTCTGTCTCAAAAATAAATAAAAAATGTTTAAAAAAAATATGTCTGTTTAAACAAACCAAAAACCAGAGTAACCAGCCTAAAGGAGGGAAGAGATAAGAAGGAGAAAAGGAAGGGAAAATATACCTAAATAACAAGAAAAGTCCTGGAGTTAATCCAGGCTATGCAACAGTGTTGCTTTGGAGGACAGGGCCATCTGGTTCCATGGCATCTATCCTTCTCCATTAGATATGCAGTTACCAGGTGCAGAGGGGCGTGGCTTGGTGTAAGCTGGTCCAGCCTCCACTGTGAGCCCCATGGACTGATCCCTGAGGCCCCACCTTGATGGGGGGGCAGAAAATGGCAATCCCCCAGACTCTTCTCCATGGACCTGGTGGACTCCATTCAATTCATCCTCACTGTGCCGGGGTCACAGACAGCGTGGTCCTTCTCACTCTGCTGACTTCCCTGCCCCAGCGCTTGGCTAGGATTCAAACTGCTGCTCTGCGTGCTCCAGCACTGGGGAAGCACCTTTCTGTACAGCCAAATATGTGGTACCAACTGGTTTTGTCTCTACTGCAGCACTTCAGGGAGGACCACCTTCTGTTGTGGACTGCACCCATGACCTAGCCACTGAGTTCAGGGGTGGTGGACTCAGGAATGCTTTGTCCTGTCCCACAGCCCTCCAGGGAGAGGACCACTTTCTCCTGCTGAGGACTGTGCCCTCTACCTAGCCACTGAGCTCAGGAGTGGCGGATGTAGGCAGGCTTTATCCTGTCATGCAGCACTCCAGGGAGGAAGTCACTTTCTCCTACTGCAGACTGCATCCCTGACCTACCACCGAACATGAGGGTGGCTCCCCTACTCCCCAGGTGCGTGAACAGGGCAGTCTGCCCCAGTTCAATGAAAGCCCAGCAGTTAAAGAGTCCCAGTCCGAGGTTTTTCTCTTGTCCAGATATAGCCCTACACTTCCCCAGCCACTCTTTCTCTTCCCTTTGTCTCTCCACAGAAGGGGATCCTTCCCCTCCGTGTCTACATGGCCTGTTTTATCTCCTCCAGTTCACTATCACCCACTTATAGTCCATCAAGATTGTCCTGATGTCTCCTTTTTAGACTCAGTCTCTTTTCCTTCCATACCCTCAGGGTTCAAAGTCCTTTGGATTCAGCCTGTCCTTGTTTCAGAGACACAGGAGGTAAAGATCCTCCTACTTCCCTGCCATGTTGGCCAACCTCCTCCTTTTGATTCTTAAGACTGAAAAGGTGCAGTTTTTGTCTTCACTTAGTTAAGATTGTAGACACACACAATTTTATTTTGCCACATATTACAATTTTTAGTGAAGAATCAGGTAATTTATACACATGTGATCTACGTAATTTGGTAATCTTAAACCACTTTACATTCACTGTAGCTTTAGTTACTGTAAACTAAATCCTTTTTTTTTTAGATATTCACAGCTCCTGTCGCCATCAGTGGGTACCTGTATGTGTTCATTAGTGAAGATTCTGGCTAACTTTTCTTTCTATTTGCCATATATGAACTCTAGTTGATGACTCTGGTCACAAGAGGTATATTCTGTATATGAAATTTCCAAAATATCTTTATAATTCTTATAATTCATAATCCTGTTATCTACCCCAAATAAGCTAAACTTCATTTTTTGAACACTTTTGATTATTAATTTATCATTTTTTTTCAAATATATGTAGAAGTTGTAACTCTGTAGTAAGTATCACATATAGCTTTAAAAAACTCATAGAGAGGCATCTGGGTGGCTCAGTTAGTTGAGTGTTGATTTTGGCTCATATAATGATCTCACAGTTGGGAAGTTCAAGCCATGCATCAGGCTCACTGCTGTCAGTGCAAAGCCTGCTTCAGATCCTCTGTCCCCCTCTTTCTCTGACACTCTCTCTTTTTTTCTCTCTCTCCCACACTCTCTCTTTTTTTCTCTCTCTTAAAAATAAATAAACATTAAAAAGAAACCACAAGAATATATGTTTGCCTCTAAGAAACTCAATGCAATTCCTATCAAAATAACACCAGCAGAATTCACAGAGCTAGAACAACAATCCGAAAATTTGTATGGAACCAGAAAAGACCGTAAATAGCCAAAACAATCCTGAAAAAGAAAACCAAAGCTGGAGGCATCACAACTCTGGACTTAAATCTGTATGACAGAACTGTAATCATCAAGACAGTGTGGAAACGGCACAAGAACAGACATATAGATAAGTGGAACAGAATGGAGAACCCAAAAATAGACCCACAAAAGCATGGCCAACTAATCTTTGAGAAAGCATGAAAAAATATCCAACAGAAAAAAGACTGTCCCTTCAGCAAATGGTGTTGTGAAAGCTGGACAGTGACATGCAGAAGAATAAACATGGATCACGTTCTTAAACTGTACACAGAAATAAATTCAAAATGGATTAAAGACCTAAATGTAAGACAGGAAGTCATCAAAATCCTACAGAAGAAAACAGGCAACAAGCTCTGTGACCTCAGCCATAGCAACTTCTTACTTGACATGTCTATGGAGGCAAGGGAAACAAAAGCAAAAATCAAGTATTAAGACTTCATCAAGATAAAAACCTTCTGCATAATGAAGGACACAATCAGCAAAAGTAAAAGGCAACTGACGGAATGGGAGAAAATATTTGCAAATGCCATATCAGATAAAGGGTTAGTATCCAAATCTATAAAGAACAGATCAAAATCTACTCCCAAAAAACAAATAATCCAGTGAAGAAATGGGCAAAAGTCATGAACAGACACTTTTCCAAAGAAGACATTAAGATGCTAAAGACACATGAAAAAATGCTCTACATCACTCATCATAATGTAAATACAAATCAAAGCCACAATGAGATACCACCTCACACCTGTCAGAATGGCTAAAATTAACAACTCATGAAACAACAGATGTTGGTGAGGATGCAGAGAAAGAGGAATCCTTTTGCACTGCTGTTGGGAATGCAAACTGGTGCAGCTAATTTGGAAAACAGTATGGAGGTTCCTCCAAAAAGTAAAAATAGAAAAATACAACCCAGAATTTGCACTACTAGGTATTTATCCAAAGGATACTGGAGTGCTGTTTTGAAGGGGCACATGCACCCTAATGTTTATTGCAGCACTATTGACAATAGCCAAAGTATGGATAGAACCCAAATGTCCATTGACTGATGAATGCATAAATAAGATGTGGTATATATATATATGGTATATATACACAGTGGAATGTTACTCGGCAATCAAAAAAATGAAACGTTGCCATTTGCAACACCATGGATGGAACTAGTGTGTATTATGCTAAGTGAAATAAGTCAGTCAGAGAAAGACAAATATCACATGAATTCACGAATACATGGAATTTAAGATACAAAACATATGAACATAAGGGAAGGGGAGCAAAAATAATATAAAAACAGAGAGGGAGAGGAACCATAAGAGACTTAAACACAAAGAACAAACTGAGGATTGCTGGAGTGGTGTTGGGTGGGGGGATGGGCTAAATGTGCAAGAGACATTAAGGAGCACACTTGTTGGGATGAGCATTGGGTGTTATAAGTATGTGATGAATCACTAAACTGTATTCCTTAAATCATTATTGCACTATATGTTAACTAATGTGGATTTAAATTTAAAAAATAATTGATTAAAAATGTAGGACACTTATGATCTGTGCTTAGTGCTTAAAGGGATAATAAACAAGTGATGAGATGTGAAGAATTTAAAAAAGAATTTCATTTTTATTTATGAGTCTTTAACTCTATTTCTGAGATTGACTCTAAGTCCATTCAGACACAGGCCCTTTCCCTCCATCTATAATTGTTCTAGATCTTCTTCCTTCTACATCTTCAAGCCTGGAGAAAAGTTAGGGCTGGACTTTGTGGGAAGAAAAAGAAAAAAGTAAAATTATTTCAACTTTATTTTCCTATATACATTGATTTCAGCATGTGCTGAATTCCCAGCAAGTGCCAGAAAATGGATTTCCTTTTGTAATTTATTCCCTTGGTTTAGAAATAATCATGTTTACTCAACTTTTTCAAACTCCCTTATGTACCCTAAAGAAATGCATCATTTTCCAAATTATTGTTCCGTATATAAAATAAAATTTACTACTGAAAATTGATCTCAATTGGCAGATTTAATAGTTCGATATTATAAAACAAAATGGAAATTGAGAAACAAACACCTGTTTTCCCTTGTGTTTTTTATTTTAGTCATTCTGACAGGTGTGAGGTAATATCTCATTGTAGCTTTTATTTGTATTCCTTGATGATCAATGATGTTGCACATCTTTTCATTTGTCTCTTGGGCATCCATCCATATGCTTTCTTTGAAAAAAAATTCTATTCATGTGTTATGCACATTTTTAATTGTATTACTTTATTTTGCATGTTGAGAGGTTTTTTTAATGTAATTTATTGTCAAGTTGGTTAACATACATTGTATACAGTATGCTCTTGGTTTTGGGCATAGATTCCCGTGATTCATTGCTTACATACAACACCTAGTGCTCTTCTCAACAAGTGCTCTCCTCAATGCCCATCAGCTATGTTCACCTCTCCCCTGCCCAAGCATCAACCCTCAGTTTTTCTCTGCATTTAAGAGCCTCTTATATTTTGCCTCCCTCTTTCTCTGTTTGCAATTATTTTTCCCCTTCCAACTCCCCATGGTCTTCTGTTAAGTTTCTCAAGTTCCACGTATGAGTGAAAACATATCTGTCTTTCTCTGACTTATTTCACTTAGCATAATACACTCCAGTCCCATCCACGTTATTGCAAATGGAAGGATTTTGTTCTTTCTCATTCCAAGTAGTGTTCCATTGTATATAAAAACCACATCTTCTTTATCCATTCATCATTTAATAGACATTTAGGCTCTTTCCATAACTTGGCTATTGTTGAAAGTGCTGCAATAAACATTGGGGTATATATGCCCTTATGAATCAGCACTCCTGCATCATTAAGACAAATTGCTAATAGTTCTATTGCTGGGTTGTAGGGTAATTCTATTTTTAATTTTTTGAGAAACCTCCACCCTGTTTTCCAGAGTAGCTGCACCAGTTTGCATTCCCACCAACAGTGCAAGAAGGTTCCCATTTTTCCACATCCTCGCCAACATCTGTTGTTTCCTGAGTTGGTAATTTTAGCCACTCTGACTAGTGTGAGGTGGTATCTCAGTGTGGTTTTGAATTGTATTTCCCTGATGATGAGTGACATTGAGCATCTTTTCATGTGTCTGTTGGCCACCTGGATATCTTCTTTGGAAGATTCTATTCATGTCTTCTGCCCATTTCTTCACTGGATTATTTATTTTTCAGGTGCTGAGTTTGGTAAGTTCTTTATAGATTTGGGATACTAACTCTTTATCCGATATGTCATTTGCAAATATTTTTTCCCCTTTATCCGATATGTCATTTGCAAATATATTTTCCCATTCTGTCGGTTGCCTTTTAGTTTTGTTGACTGTTTCCTTTGCAGTGCAGGAGCTTTTTATCTTGATGAGGTCCCAATACTTGATTTTTGCTTTTAATTCCCTTGCTTTTGGAGACATGCAGAGCAATAGATTTCTGTCGCTGAGTTCAAAGAGGTTGTTGCCTGTTTTCTCCTCTAGGGTTTTGATGATTTTCTGTCCCACATTTAGGTCCTTCATACATTTTGTGTTTATTTTTCTGTATGGTGTAAGAAAGAAGTCTAGTTTCATTCTTCTGCATGTCAGTGTCCAGCTCTCCCAGCAGGATTTGCCGAAGACACTGTATTTTTTCCCATTAGATGCTCTTTCTTGCTTTCTTAAAGATTAGTTGGCCATACATTTTTGGGTCCAATTCTGGGATCTTTAGTAATCAGTCAACAGAGTGCATTTTGAGTTTTATAAGTTCTTTACATATTTTAGATTCTAACCCTTTATCAGATATGTCATTGCAGATATCTTCTCCCATTTCATAGGTTGTCTTTTAGTTTTGTTGATTGTTTCCTTTGCTGTGCAGAAGCTTTTTACTTTGATGTAGTCCTAATGGTTTATTTTTGCTTTTATTTCCCTTGCCTCAGAGGACCTATCTAGAAAAAGTTGCTATGACCTACATAAAATAAGTTAGTGTTTTCTACTCCCTTCTAGAATTTTTGTGGTTTCTGGTCTCACATTTAGGTCTTGTATCCATTTTGAATTTATTTTTCTGTATGGTGTAAGAAAGTGGACCAGTTCCATTATTTCACATGTTGCTGTTCAGTTCTCCCAACACCGTTTGTTGAAAGATTGTCTTTTCCCCTTGGATATTCTTTCTTGATTTGTAAAAGATAGATCGATCATATAATTGTGGATTTATTTCTGCTTTTTTTTTCTATCCCACTGATCTATGTGGCTATTTTTGTGCCAGTACCATATTGTTTTGATTAGTAGAGCTTTGTACTAAAACTTGAAGTCAGGAATTATGATGACTCAAGTTTTGGTTTTCTTTTTAAATTTTTTAACGTTTATTTATTTTTGAGACACATAGAGATACAGAGCTCAAGTGAGAACGGGGTAGAGAGAGAGGGAGACAGAAATCTGTAGCAGGCTTCAGGCTCTGAGCTGTTAGCACAGAGACAGACATGGGGCTCAAACTCACAAACTGCAAGAACATGACATGAGCTGAAGTCAGATGCTTAACTGACTGAGCCACCCTAGCGCCCCTTGTTTTTCTTTTTAAACACTGTTTTGGCTGTATGGAGCCCTTTGTTTCTTGATTCAAATTTTAGATTTGTTCTAGCTGTGTGAAAAATGCTGTTGGTATTTTGAAAGTGTTTGCAGTAACTGTGTAGATTACTTTGGGTTTTATCAACATTTTAACAATCTTAATTTTTCCAATACATGAGCATGGAATATTTTTCAATTTCTTTGTGTCATCTTTAATTTTTTCATCAGTTTTTTTA
This sequence comes from Prionailurus viverrinus, assembly GCF_022837055.1. Lineage (NCBI taxonomy): Eukaryota > Metazoa > Chordata > Mammalia > Carnivora > Felidae > Prionailurus > Prionailurus viverrinus. The sequence goes on along the minus strand of NC_062579.1, from coordinate 66,953,948 downwards.
AATAGTTTTCACAGTACAAGTCTTTCATCTATTTGGTTCTGGTTATTCCTAGGTATCTTATTATTTTGTGTGCAATTGTAAATGGGATTGTTTTCTTAATTTTACTTTCTGCTGTTTCCTTATTGGTGTAGAGCCAAGCAACAGATGTGTGTACATTCATTTTGTATCCTGCAACTTTTGGGAATCTGTTAATAAGTTCTAGCAGTTTTTTTGATGGATTCTTTAGGACTTTATATTTAGTGTATCATGTCATCTGCAAATACTGAGATTTTTACTTCTGCCTTACGAATTTGGATTCTTTTTGTTCCTTTTTATTGTATTCTGAATATTCTGGCTAGGACTTCCAGTAATATGTTGAATGAAATTGGTTTGAGTGAACATTCTTGTCTTGTTCCTGAACATAGGGGGATATTGCACTGTTATTTTTTTCCCCCCTTTTAGGATGATCTTATCTGTGGGATTTTCATATACAGCCTCTATTATGTTTCTCTCAACTTAAAGTGTTTAGAGATTTCATCATGAATGGATGTTGTTGTTTGTCGAATGTTTTTTCTGCATCACTTGTAATCATCATATGATTCTTATGTTTTGTTGTATTGATGTTATGTATCACATTGACTGATTTGCAAATATTGGACCATGCTTTCAATCCTGAAATAAATCCCACAAGATCATTGTGAATAAAAATGTAAATCCATTGTTGAATTCATTTTGCTAATATTTTTATATTAGCAAGATCATCATATATATATGTATATATGTATATATGCATGTATGCATCCATATGTATATATACATATATATACACACATACATATTGCAGAACTGGTTCAGTTGTCACAAACTACTTTAGTTTGTGTTTGGGAAACTTTTATTTATTTATTTATTTATTTATTTATTTATTTATTTTTCCTTTTTTTTGAATAAGCCTTGCTGGATAGAGTATTCCTGGCTGAAGATTTTTACTGCCTTCTGGCTTATAAAGTTTCTCTTGACAGATCGCCAACTAGCCTTATGGGTTTTCTGTCCTATATGAATGTTCTTTTTGGTATTGCCATTTTTAATTTTTTTCTTTATCACTATATTTTGCAAATTGAATTACAATATATTTTGGTGTCTGTCTACTTTTGTTGCTATGGATTTGTGTTCTTTGTGCCCTCTGGATCTGAATTTTTGTTTTGTTCCCCAGATTAAGGAAGTTTGAAGCCATTATTTCTTCAAATAAATTTTCTGTCCCTTTTTTTCTCTCTTCTTGGATGCCTATCAAACAAATGTTATTATGTTTGATAGAATCATTGAGCTCTCTACGTCTATTCTTGATTTGCATAATTATTTTCTCTCTTTTGTTCAGCTTGATTACTTTTCATTACTCTGTGTTCTAGGTCACTAATGTTTTCCTCTCTTTCTTCCATCCTACTGTTCATTCTGTCAAACATGTTTCTCATTTCATTAATTGTGTCCTTCATTGAATGCACTTCTGTGAAGTGTCCCTAGTTCACCAGAACCTGGAACTTTGGAAGGGCATCCTATATGTTTTGTGTATGCCCTTCTCTTGTATATTAGTCACTGTTCCTTTCAGTGCACTTGTCTGCACTGACTCTGCCCATTGCAGAATGTGCTTCCTCTCTGTGATGTTCATGAGACCTGGATATGCATGCTCTGAGGGAGTGTGCTTGCTTGGAAACTTAGGACCTTGATGGCAGTGGTAGCAAAAATTGTGTTGGTCCTCTAGTCCTATGCTGGATGACCAGAAGTGCTGTGGTGGCTGGGGTCTTTGCACCAGGGCAGCTGGTGTCCAAAAGCTGGGACTGCCTGGGCTTGCTATGCAGCAGCACCTATGCATCTGGTGGCTAGGTGTGGTACACAATCATGCCTGGGAGTTCATAGTTATGCATAGCACAGCAAATGTGTGTTTCTTGCTTTGCCCCTGGTGCCTAGAAGGTTGCATATGGCTTTAGAAAAATTTATACTGAGCCCAGGTCTGAGATTACTTGGCTTGGAGTGGTAGAGTCTTCAGGAGAAATCATGGGTGTGGTGTACTGCAGCAGGTTAGGTAGCAAGTGTCTATGTAGCTCCTCCTACAGCAGGTGAAACTGTGTTCATGCTGGGGGGTTGGGGAGGAAAATGTGGCCTGCCAGCTCCCTCATTTTCAGAAAAGTCCCCAACACTCTCTGAAATCAATATGAAGAGATCTGTCTCCTGTTTGGCACAGAATTTTGTAAACTGTCATGTTTATTTTGCTGTTCCATGCTGCTGCTGTCTCTTTAAGGGCAGTGACCCACCTATCACTCACCCTCTTGGCTCACCCAGTGCTGAGTCAGCTGACTTCTAAACCTCCAGGCTCCAAGTCCCACTGATTTTGAAACATCACGGAAATCAACCCATCTGGTTTTTAAAGCCAAATGCTGTGGGGATTCGTCTTCTCTCTGTGAACTTTCTGGTGGGATGATCTATTTTTCAGCCATCTTTACATCTCCAGCTAACTCCCTCCTGTAGGCAGCCTCCCTCCACTTTCCTGACCTTCTTAAACTTTCAGATGCAGCTTCTCCATATTTAGTTGTGTCGTTTGTTCTGTCAGTCTTTATATTACTCTCTGGTTTATTGACTTGGATATAAATGATATGTAGTTGTACACATGGGACGGGATGAGCTCAGGGTTTTAATTCCACCATCTTCCCAAGCCCCTCACAATTAAGTTTAAAATAGGTAGAATATCAAGGTGAACCTCATTTAATAACATTAACCCTTTAAAAGCCAAGTGTTTTCTCTGGCTGGTCACAGAGGAAGAGTTCAGAAATTTGAAATATGAGAAATGTTCACCACGCTATTGCTGGAGAGGGGCAGACATAACAAGGAATATGGGTAACCTTTTACCTGAGAATTGCCCACAATGGACAGCTAGCAAAGACAAATGGGACCTAGGTCTACACCCACAAGGAACTGCATTCTGTCAACAACCTGAATGAGCAGAGAACAAATGTTTCCCCAGAAGATCCACATGAAAACTCTACCTGGCCAACATCTTGATTTTAGCCTAAGCAGGGAACCCAGGCTTACTATGCTAGATTTCTGACCTATAGCATTTTGAGCCAAAAAAAAAATGAATGTTGTTTTAAGCCATTAAAGTTGTGGTCATTTTATATGCATCAGTAGAAACTAAATACACCAATACTTTGAGTGAGAAAAATAAATCTGTAAACGTGGGTTAAAATTTTCTTTTTTTCATCTTTTTTTTTTTAATTTACATCCAAGTATAATGCCCTCCTTCATCTCTTCCTACAGTATTTTAAAATCTAGCTTGTCCAAAAAGGGAACCAGTTCCTGCCAGGCAACTTCCTTGCACTGCGCAAACACCCAACGCTGTGCTTCTGCGGATCCATCCCTCCAGCGGGCCTGATTCGCTCCCAGTGCTGCAGAGCCCCTCCTGAAGCGGATCTCCGAAGGAAAAGCATGCTGAGACTGCCCCTCCTGCCCCCATGCACCTTTCCGATCTATCCCAACTAATATGCCAGATCCCCAGCACCACAAGCCTGGCAGGGTGCAAGTAGCCCAGACGGGCCACAACACCCCACAGTGAATCTTGCCCCTAGGAGTGGGGAAGAGAAAGCAACACCAGTTTGTGGCCCCATCAGTGGGCTGGGGGCAGACATCAGGTCTGACTAAGGCCCCGCCCACCAATGCAAGTTATTCAAGACAGCACAGGGGAAGTGCCCCACACTTCCACACCACTCCAGGGACTATCCAAAATGACGAAATGGAAGAATTCCCCTCAAAAAAACGTCCAGGAAATAACAACAACTAAAGAACTGATCAAAACGATTTAAACAACATAACAGAAAGTGAATTTACAATAATAGGCATAATATTAACCGCTGGGCTTGAAAAGAGTATAAAGGACAGCAGAGAATCTCTTGCTACAGAGATCAAGGGACTAAAGAACAGCCAGGAGGAGCTAAAAAATGCTATCCATGAGCTGCAAAATAAAATGGAGACAACCACGGATGGGACTGAAGAGGCAGAGGAGAGAATAGGTGAAGTAGAATATAAAATTATGGAAAAAGAAGAAGCTGAGAAAAATAGAGATTAAAAAATCCAGGAGTATGAGGGGAGAAAATTAAGAGACAGAATTAAACGAAATAGTATACACATAATTAAAATCAAAATACAACTATCCAAACGCTTAGGGATGCAGTGAAGGCAGTCCTGAGAGGAAAATGCATTGCAATCCAGGCCTATCTCAAGAAACAAGAAAAATCCCAAATACAAAATCTAACAGCACACCTAAAGGAAATAGAAACAGAACAGCAAAGGCAGCCTCAACCCAGGAGACAAAGAGAAATAATAAAGATCGGAGCAGAAATAAACATTATAGAATCTAAAAAAAACTGTAGAGCAGATCAATGAAACCAAGAGTTGGTTTTTTGAAAAAATAAACAAAATTGATAAATCTCTAGCCAGGCTTCTCAAAAAGAAAAGGAAGATGACCCAAATAGACAAAATCATGAATGAAAATGGAATTATTACAACCAATCCCTCAGAGATACAAGCAATTATCAGGGAATACTATGAAAATTTATATGCCAACAAACTTGACAACCTGGAAGAAATGGACAAATTCCTAAACACCCACACTCTTCCAAAACTCAATCAGGAAGAAATAGAAAGCTTGAATAGACCCATATCCAGAGAAGAAATTGAATCAGTCATCAAAAATCTCCCAACAAATAAGAGTCCAGGACCAGATGGCTTCCCAGGGGAGTTTTACCAGACGTTTAATGCAGAGATAATACCTATCCTTCTCAAGCTATTCGAAAAAATAGAAAGGGAAGGAAAACTTCCAGACTCATTCTATGAAGCCAGTATTACTTTGATTCTCAAAGCAGACAGAGACCCAGTAAAAAAAGAGAACTACAGGCCAATATCCTTGATGAATATGGATGCAAAAATTCTCAATAAGATACTAGCAAATCGAATTCAACAGCATATAAAAAGAATTATTTACCATGATCAAGTGGGACTTATTCCTGGGATGCAGGGCTGGTTCAACATTCACAAATCAATCAACGCGATACATCACAATAATAAAAGAAAAGATAAGAACCATATGATCCTGTCAGTCGATGCAGAAAAGGCATTTGACAAAATCCAGCATGCCTTCTTAATAAAAACCCTCGAGAAAGTCAGGATAGAAGGAACATCCTTAAAGATCATAAAAGCCATTTATGAAAAGTTCACAGCTAACATCATCCTCAATGAGGAAAAACTGAGAGTTTTGTCCCTGAGATCAGGAACACGACAGGGATGTCCACTCTCACTGCTGTTGTTTAAGAGAGTGTTGGAAGTTCTAGCATCAGCAATCAGACAACAAAAGGAAATCAAAGGCATCCAAATTGGCAAAGATGAAGTTAAGCTTTCCCTTTTGGCAGATGACATGATATTATACATGGAAAATCCGATAGACTCCACCAAAAGTCTTCTAGAACTGATACATGACTTTACCAAAGTTCCAGGATACAAAATAATGTACAGACATCAGTTGCATTCTTATACAGTAATAATGAAGCAACAGAAAGACAAATAAAGAAACTGATCCCATTCACAATTGCACCAAGAAGCATAAAATACCTTGGAGTAAACCTAACCAAAGAGGTCAAAGATCTGTATGCTGAAAACTATAGAAAGCTTATGAAGGAAATTGAAGAAGATATAAAGAAATGGAAAGACATTCCCTGCTCATGGATTAGAAGAATAAATATTGTCAAAATGTCAGTACTACCCAAAACTATCTACACATTCAATGCAATCACAATCAAAACTGTACCAGCATTCTTCTCGAAACTAGAACAAGCAATCCTAAAATTCGTATGGAACCACAAAAGGCCCCGAATAGCCAAAGTAATTTTGAAGAAGAAGACCAAAGCAAGAGGCATCACAATCCCACACTTTAGCCTCTACTACACAGCTGCAACCATCAAGACAGCATGGTATTGGCACAAAAGCAGACACATAGACCAATGGAATAGGATAGAAACCCCAGAACTAGACCCACAAACGTATGGCCAACTGATCTTTGACAAAGCAGGAAAGAACATCCAATGGAAAAAAGACAGTCTCTTTAACAAATGGTGCTGGGAGAACTGGACAGCAACATGCAGAAGGTTGAAACTAGACCACTTTCTCACACCTTTCACAAAAATAAACTCAAAATGGATAAAGGACCTGAATGTAAGAAGGAAACCATCAAAACCCTAGAGGAGAAAGCAGGAAAAGACCTCTCTGACCTCAGCCATAGCAATCTCTTACTCGACACATCCCCAAAGGCAAGGGAATTAAAAGCAAAAGTGAATTACTGGGACCTTATGAAGATAAAAAGCTTCTGCACAGCAAAGGAAACAACCAACAAAACTAAAAGGCAACCAATGGAATGGGAAAAGATATTTGCAAATGACATATCGGACAAAGGGCTAGTATCCAAAGTCTATAAAAAGCTCACCAAACTCCACACCCAGAAAACAAATAACCCAGTGAAGAAATGGGCAGAAAACATGAATAGACACTTCTCTAAAGAAGACATCCAGATGGCCATCAGGCACATTAAAAGATGCTCAACGTCACTCCTCATCAGGGAAATACAAATCAAAACCACATTCAGATATCACTTCACGCCAGTCAGAGTGGCCAAAATGAACAAATCAGGAGACTATAGATGCTGGAGAGGATGTGGAGAAACGGGAACCCTCTTGCACTGTTGGTGGGAATGCAAATTGGTTCAGCCATTCTGGAAAGCAGTGTGGAGGTTCCTCAGAAAATTAAAAATAGACCTACCCTATGACCCAGCAATAGCACTGCTAGGAATTTACCCAAGGGATACAGGAGTACTGATGCATAGGGGCACTTGTACCCCAATGTTTATAGCAGCACTCTCAACAATAGCCAAATTATGGAAAGAGCCTAAATGTACATAAGCTGATGAATGGATAAAGAAATTGTGGTTTATATACACAATGGAGTACTACATGGTAATGAGAAAGAATGAAATATGGCCCTTTGTAGCAATGTGGATGGAAGTGGAGAGTGTGATGCTAAGTGAAATAAGCCATACAGAGAAGGACAGATACCATATGTTTTCACTCTTATGTGGATCCTGAGAAACTTAACAGAAACCCATGGGGGAGGGGAAGAAAAAAAAAAGGACGTTAGAGTGGGAGAGAGCCAAAGCAGAAGAGGCTCTTAAAAATGAGAACAAACTGAGGGTTGATGGGGAGTGGGAGGGAGGGGAGGGTGGGTGATGAATATTGAGTAGGGCACCTTTTGGGATGACCACTGGGTGTTGTATGGAAACCAATTTGACAATAAACTTCATATATTGAAAAAAAATTTCCTAGTCATACATTAGAAATAGGTCAAACTAGAATTAAAATTCTTGTAAACAAATAAAATAAAATAAAATCTAGCTTGTGTGTTATAAGTATGGCTACCCAACTTTCTTTTGATGATCATTAGCATCATAGATTGTTCTGCATCCCCTTACTTCCAATATGCATGTGTCTTTTGGTCTACAATATGTCTCTTGTAGGCAGCATCTAGATGGGTTATATCGTCTTATCAATTATGATACCCTATATCCTTTGAATGGAGGATTTAGTCCACTGACAGAGTGAGTACTCAAAGATATTAATTTAGTGCCATTGTGTTGCCTTGAGTTGGAGTTTCTGGTGATGTTCTCTGGGTCTTTCTAGTGTTTGTTGCTTTTGGTCATTTTGTTTTTGTTTTTGTTTTTGTTTTTGTCTTTTCTACACTCAAAGAGTGCCCCCTTACAATTTCTTGCAGGGCTGGTTTAGTGTTCATGAACTCCCTTCGTTTTTGTATGTCTGGGAAACTCTATATCTTTCCTTGTATTTTGAATGACAGAATTGCTGGATAAAGAATTCTTGACTGCATAATTTTCTGATGCAGCACCTTGAATATATCTTGCCACTCCTTTCTGGCCTGCCGTCTTTCTGTGGCTAGGTCTGCCGTGAATCTGATCTGTTTTCCCTTATGGGTTTAGGACATTTTTCCCTTGCTGCTTTCATAATTCTTTCCGTGTCTGTGTATTTTGTGAATTTGAATATTAATTGCCTTGGTGTTGTCGGTTTTTCTTGAATCTAATGGGAGTTCTTTGTGCTTCTTGGATTTTGATGTCTGTGCCTTTCCCCAGATTAAGAAAGTTTTCTGCTATAATTTGCTCACATAACCTCTCTGCCCCCTTTCACTCTCTTCATCTTCTGGGACTCATCATTCAGATGCTATTCCTTTTTAATAAGTCACTGAGTTCTCTGATTCTTTCTGATTCTTGCATCTTGTTCTTTTGCCTTAGTTTCAGTCTTTTTTCTGTTTCCTTATTCTCCATAGTTTTGTCTTCTATATCAGTAATCCACTTCTCTGTAGTGTCCATCCCTGCCTGACATATATTCAATATTGCATCTTGGTTATAGAATTTTCAGTTTCATCCAGACTAAATTTTATTTCTTTTTTTATCTACAGAAAGGAATTCTATGCTTTTTTTCTTCCCCAGCTAGTCTTCTTGTTATTGTGGTTCTAAATTCTAGTTCAGACATCTTGCTCATGTCTGTGTTTATTAAGCATCTGGCTGTCATTTCTTCCTGTTTTTTTCTTTTGGGGTGATTTCCTTCATTTATTCCTTGTGGAGGAAGATAAAAATTAATAAAGTTAAAAAATTAAAATTAAGGGGCGCCTGGGTGGTGCAGTTGGTTAAGCGTCCGACTTCAGCCAGGTCACGATCTCGCGGTCCATGAGTTCGAGCCCCGCGTCGGGCTCTGGGCTGATGGCTCAGAGCCTGGAGCCTGTTTCCGATTCTGTGTCTCCCTCTCTCTCTGCCCCTCCCCCGTTCATGCTCTGTCTCTCTCTGTCCCAAAAATAAATAAACATTGAAAAAAAATGTAAATAAAATCCTATGAATCTAAAAAAAAAAAGAAAAAAAAATTAAAATTAAAAAAGTTAAAAGCAAAATAAAAGACCAAATAAAGGAAGCTAAATCCTAGGTGTGTTTGGGCCTGCTTGTTGAATGAAGTTTGATAAAATGGAGAAAACATGTTATGAAAAGAAAAAAAAAGTTAAGAAAGGTAAGAAAAAATTAAAATAAAAAATATCTATAATAAAATAGAATAAAATGACATAAAGAAAATGAAATAGAATAAAAAAATAAAAAATAAAGGATAAAAAAGAATATAAAACAAATTTTTTTCTTTCTGTATCCAATAAAGAGGAAAAAAGAAAACAATTTAATTAAAAGCAGAAGTAAAGAACAAATAAATGAACCATCAAACAGAATGAAACTGTAATGAAGTTACATCTAATTTCCTATAGAACTCAAACTATGAATTCCTCTATAGTCTGTACAGTAAGCAGGTGGAGTGACTTGTGTTGGATGTCTAGAGGATGTGCTTGGAGGGTGCAGTTGGGTAACCACTTGGTGTAACCACTCCATTCTCCACTAGGTGACACTGCTTAGCTTCCTGGAGTGGATCAGTGTGGCAGGCATGTGCTTGCATGAGTCTGTGTGGGAGAGGTGGGAATGAGGACTACCTACCTAGTCTCTGGCACAGGAACTTTATGATCTCACCGACCAGCTATCAAGCACCCCTACTTTGTCTCATGCCTCCCTGCACTCTCGCCTCTACTGTGTCAGTGTACAAGCTGTCTGCCTGCCAGGCAACACCTCCCTCCAGAGTTTTATCTCAGATGGGGTTGTGTTTTGAAACCCACCACTTAAGAGATCCCTGAGGCTTTGACTACCGACTCTCTGGGAAAGGGTCTTGCTAAGCAATGGCTGGGTGTTGACTTGCCCCAGAAAATATTCATGCAATCACACAGTGGCAGCAGTTCAGAGATTATGGCAAACCACAACACATAGCCAGTGACAGGTTTTTCCACACTCTGGCGTCTTTTTCACAATACCAGCAAACATGTCTGCTCTCAAGGGTTCACTGAGACTTTTGCCTGTGTGGAGGCTACATGGCCTCTACAAAATGCACTCCAAGCAGGGGAACCACTTCTGCCCGTTTGGCATAGGTAGTCCTCAGACCCCACTGCCTGCTTCTGGGGATTCACCCTACTTCCTCACCAGAAAACCGCCAGTCACTGAGCTCAGAAACCTCAGACTCTTCATTCCACTGTTTATAGAATCCTGGTGGTATTGCAAACCTCTCCTTTCTTCCTGCCCATGGTTTATGGGGAACAAATTTTTGTCAAGTCCCCTGCAAGTGTTTTTACACTTTCTCTCTCTTTCTCTCCATGTTCTTTCAGGAGGAGTTCTTTTCTTGCACAATCCTGATGTGATGCACTCTACCCGCCCCCCCCCCCTCACTGCTTTCTCTTTCTCTGTCTTGTCTCAACAAAAACAGATCCCTACCCTCAGAGGCTTTCTCTCCCCAGTTCACCTGTGTGCACTTGAGTTCTGTGGCTCAAGTTATGTAGATTTTTGTGTTAATCCTCAGATTAATTTCTTAGGTATTCAAAATGGTTTGGTGCTCATCTAGCTGCATTTCAGGGATGAAGCAAGTTCAGGGTCTCCATGCTCCTCCCAATTCCTCCATTATGTGGTTCCTGCAGGCCTGGGATTTTGACATGAACTGGCATGACCTGTTCTCCCCCCATGGGCAGGGCTGGGGACCTGAGGCTTCATATAAAGTTTTTTTTTTTTAATACACTGGATACATTTAGTTTATTTCTTTTTTCATATCAGGTGACCTTTGAATTGTCATGATTCTCTTTCTTGAGATGAATTTATTCTAGTGAAGTATACTTTGTATTTTAAAATCAATTCTATAACATTTTGAGAGAATGTATTCTAGTGAAGTATACTTTGTATTTTAAAATCAATTCTATAACATTTTGAGAGTCATACAATTTATATGCCAGAACATTAATCAGAATCCCTGTTTAGTTAGAGCTGCTAGATTAACAGAAATAATTAGCATTCATGTAAGATTTTTTTGAAGGGTATTCTTACACATTTCATTCTTTTACTAGGTATTCCTACATATCCTATGGAATGTAAAATTTTTAGTATTTGTATTTTTATATGAAATTTATTGTCAAGTTGGTTTCCATACAACACCCAGTGCTCATCCCAAAAGGTGCCCTCCTCAATACCCATCACCCACCCCCCCTCCCTCCCACACCACATCAACCTAGGATCTGTATTTTAAAGATGAGGTAACTGAGGCTTGGTGAAGGTATTATGAAAGGAAATAAGATTCAAACTAGAATTTATATGTAATCTTATATATTATTTCATTTGAATGAACAGAGTTCACTGAAATTTCCTAGATCGTTGGTTGGTGTATTTACACTGTATCATATGCCCAAGGAGTTTCACAGGCTGTTGCATTGTTTTCTATAACTTCATCTATTGCAAATACCAGCCTTTAAATCATTTCCTATAATTATTAAGAATAATGATACTATATACTTACAAGATATTAGATTATGCCAAAAGAATATATTTTGAAATGTTTTATAATAAAATAAAGTTGATAGTATGTAGCTTTGAAGTTTATTCTAATAGTCATGACATCGAATTTAAAAATCAGTATATATGGGAGAGAAAATAGTTGTATGAGTGTGTATGCAAGATATTACAAACATTGTGGACAGTTGTCAAGTGAAAGCTTCATATTTGCTTATTCCAATATAAACTTCAGTTATATTTACCTTGTCTCCCTTCCCTTAAGTCCCATTAACTTCACCACAAGTTTTTCTACATTAGTTGCTCTGACTGTTCTTTAGAAAACACTGTATTTTGCTTCTCTTTATTTTCCATTGATTTGACTGTTCATCTGGCTGCCTTAAAGCAAGAGTGTATAAAACATAGAAACTTTTCATGAAGTCAGCAAGGTTGTTAGGTGTTCTAAGTATAATTTTCTCTTCTGCAGTATCCCCTCATTTGTCATCTTTATATTGGTGCCATTTTTTTTTGTAAATAAATCCTATACATAAGTATCAGAAATCCTCTGTGTAGCTCTTAGTTTCAACCACCTAGATTTATCATAAAGCTTTTATAATAATGCTAATGAAGAATAAGACTGGTTTATTAGTAAAACTTTTATTTTTATTATTTTTTTTTAATTTTTTTTTCAACGTTTATTTTTATTTTTGGGACAGAGAGAGACAGAGCATGAACGGGGGAGGGGCAGAGAGAGAGGGAGACACAGAATCGGAAACAGGCTCCAGGCTCTGAGCCATCAGCCCAGAGCCCGACGCGGGGCTCGAACTCACGGACCGCGAGATCGTGACCTGGCTGAAGTCGGCCGCTTAACCGACTGCGCCACCCAGGCGCCCCGGTAAAACTTTTATTGGATAGTCCAGAAGGAATAAAATAAAGGGATAGAGAAATAAAAGTGAAATTATAGTAACTGACTGCTCCAGGATCACTTCAAAGTGATTACATATTTAATATTTTATTTTATTAAGAGTATAAATAAAAATATTAAAATTGAGAACAATTAACACATGAAATTACCATGAAATGCCATCAGCAAATTAATCATTGATTCCTCTTGAAGTAATAAATATATTTACTTAGAGTTACAAAATGCTCAGTCCTAATTATCATTTTGATAAATAATACAGTAATTGGATCAGTAAAGTAACTCCTGTGATTTCCTGTTATCTGAAAGAATAGAAAACTCATTTTTCTCATTGTCTCATCTTTAACATTGGATAAGAGAAAAAATATAACATTACTCTAACACTTTTTTAAGTGAAGGTAAAATGAAAACATTTATTTTGTCTATTTTTTATTCCAAGTTTTTATTTAAATCCCAGCTGGTTAACATACAGTGTAATATTAGTTTAAGTTGTATGGGGTGCCTGGATAGCTCAGTCAGTTAGGTCTGACTCTTGGTTTCAGCTCAGGTCATGATCTCATGGTTCATGGGTTTGAGCCCTACATCGGGCTTTGCCCTGACAACACGGAGCCTGCTTGGAATTCTCTCTCTCCCTCTTTCTCTGCTCCATCTACTGCTAACTCTTTTCCCTATTTCTCTCTTAAAATAAGTAAATAAAACCATTTAAGAAAAAAATTAGTTTCAGGTGTAGAATTTAGTGATTCATCACCTACATACAAAACACAGTGCTCATCACAAGTACCTTCCTTAATATCCCCGGTCCACCTCCCTCCATCAACGTTCAGTTTGTTCTCTATAGTTGAGTCTCCTATGGTTTACTTCCCTTTACTTTTTTCCCTTCCTCTAAGTTAAACTGTTTTTTCCCTGTAAATTCCACATATAAGTGAAACCATATGGTATTTGACTTTCTCTGACTGACTTATTTCACTTAGCATAATACTCTCTAGCTCCATCCGTGTTGTTGCAAATAGCAAGATTTCATTCTTCTTAATGGCTGAATGATATTCCATGTATATATATCACTTCTTAGTTGATGGGTGTTTGGGCTTTTTGCATAATTTGGCTATTGTTGATAATGCTGCTGTAAACATTGGGATACATGTATCCCTTCAAATTAGTATTTTTGTATCCTTTTGGTAAATACCTAGAGTGTAATTGCTGGAATGTAGGGTAGTTCTATTTTTAACTATTTGAGAAACCTCCATATTGTTTTACAGAGTAGCAACACCAGTTTGCATTCCAACCATAATTGTAAGAGGGTTCCCCTTTCTCTGCATCCTCCCCAACAGCTGTTGTTTACTGTGTTGTTAATTTTAGCTATTCTGACAGGTTAGTTTTGATTTGTATTTCCCTGATGATCAGTGATTTTGAACATATTTTTATGTGACTGTTAATCATCTGTATGTCTTGTCTATTCATGTCTTCTGCACATTTTTAAATATGGATTATTTTTTTGGGGGGCGTGTTGAGTTTTACAAGTTCTTAATCTACTTTGGATATTAACCCTTTATCAGATATGTCATTTGTAAATATCTCCTCCCATCCCATAAATTGCCTTTTAGTTTTGTTGATTGTTTCTTTCACTGTTCAGAGATTTTATTTTCACTAAGTCCTAACCATTTATTTTTGCTTTTGTTTCCCTCACCTCAGGAGGCATATCTAGTAAGAAGTTGCTACCCTCTGTGTCAAACGGATTGATGCCTGTTTTCTCCTCTAGGATTTTAATGGTTTCCTTTCTCACGTTTAGATCTTCAATCCATTTTGAATTTATTTTTGTGCATGGTATAAGAAAGTGGACCTGTTTAATTCTTTTGAGTATTGCTTCCCAGTTCCCAACAAAATTTGTTGAAGAGACTGTCTTTTGCCATTGGATAGTCTTTCCCACTTTTTCAAAGATTAATTGACCATATAGTTGTGGGTTCTCTTCTGGGTTTTCTGTTCTGTTCTATTGATCTATGTGTCTCTCTTTGTGCCAGGACCAAACTGTGTTCATCACTAAAGCTTTGTAATATAACTTGAATTGTGGATGTGCTGCCTCCAGTTTTGCTTTTCTTTTTCAAAATTGCTTTGGCTATTCAGGGTCTTTTGTGGTTTCATGCAAATTTTAGGATTATTTTTTCTAGTTTTGGAAAAATGCTGGTGGTATTTTGATAAGGATTGCATTAAATATGTAGATTAATTTCGGTACTATATACATTAAAAATATATATTTGTTCTTCTAATCCATGAGCATGGAATGCTTTTCCATTTATTTGCATCATCTTCAATTTCTTTTATCAGTGCTTTACAGATTTCAGAGTACAGATCTTTTATATCTTGGTTTAGGTTTATTACTAGGAATGTTATGGGTTTTGGAGCATTTGTAAATGGGATTGATTCCTTGATTTATCTTTCTGTTGCTTCACTGTTGGTGTATAAAAATGCAACAGATTTCTGAACATTGATTTAGTATCTTTGACTTTACTGAATTCGTGTATCAGTTCTAGCAATTTTTTGTTAGAGTTTTTGGGCATTTTCTGTATAGAGTGTCATGCCATTTGCAAATAGCGAAAATTTGACTTCTTCCTTTTGGATTTGGAGGCCTTCCATTTCTTTTTCTTGTCTGATTTCTGTGGTTTGGGCTTCTAGTACTATGTGAAATAACAGTAGTGAGAGCAGATATCTCTGTTTTGTTCTTCACAGTAGAGGATACACTCTCAGTTTTTCCCACTTGAGAATAATATTAGCTGTGGGTATTTCCCATATGGCCTTTATTAGGTTGAGGTATGTACCCTTTAACCCTACTTTGTTGAGGATTTTTATCATGAATGGACATTGTACTTTGTCAAATGCTCTTTCTGCACTACTTAAAGGATTATATGGTTCTTATCTTTCTTTTATTAATATGGTGTATTACATTGATTGAGTTGCAAACATGGATCCACCCTTGCAACCCAGGAATAAATCCCAGTTCTTCGTGGTGAATGATTCTTTTGATATAGTGTTGGATTTGAGTTGGTATTATTTTATTGAGAATTTTTGCTTCCATGTCCATCAGGAAGAATGGCCTGTAATTGTCTTTTTTAGTGGAGTCTTTGTCTGGTATTGGTGTCAGAGTAATGCTGGCCTCATAGAATGAATTTGAAAGTTTTCTTTCCATTTCAAGTTTTTGGAATATATTTTAAAAACTTTTATTTATTTGTTTTGAGATAAAGATAGAGAGATAGCATGGGAGAGACAGAGAGAGAGGAGAGAGAGATTATACTAAGAAGGCTATGCACTGTCAGCTTGGAGCCCAACGCAGGGCTCAAACTCACAAACCGTGAGATCATGACCTGAGACAAAATCAAGAGTCACATGCTTAACCAACTGAGCCACCAGGTGCCCGAGACAGTCTTTTTTTCATTTTTACTTATTTTAAAAATAAAACATATAAACTGCAACAAAATATATAAATATATATTATATATAATAAGTATATAAATGAATATAAAAACACACATAAATATGTATACAATAAATCCAATTAAAGCATTGAAGATATTAAATTCAGAAGATAAGTGACTTGAAACCATTTGCTATTGAAGGCAATTGTCTGAGTTATACTCCTCCCACCCTACCTAATCAATCTGAGCCTCCCAGGTGCCCCTAGGTTTTGGAATATTTTAGGGAAGAATCGTTACTAACTCTTGTTTAAATGTTTGGGAGAATTCACCTGTGTAGTTATCTGGCCCTGGGCTTTTGTTGGCAAATTTTTGATGACTGATTCAATTGCTTTGCTGGTTATCAGTGTGGTCAGGTTTTCTGTTTCTCCATGTTTCAGTTTTGGTAGTTTATATGTCTCTAGGAATCTATCAATTTTTTTGCAGGATGCCCAATTTGTTGGCATATAACTTTTCATAATACTCTTAAAGTTGTTTGTTTCTGTGGTAGGTTGTTATTTCTCCTCGCTCATTTGTGATTTTTTTTATTAACTTGTTTTATTTTTTATTTTTTTTAAATTTACATCCAAATTAGTTAGCATATAGTGCAACAATAATTTCAGGAGTAGATTCCTTAGTTCCCCTTTGTGATTTTATTCATTTGGGTCCCTTGTCTTTTCTTCTTGTAAGTTTGTCTAGGATTTTATCAATTTATTTTTTTTTCAAAGAACCAGCTCCTGGTTTAAATTATCTGTTTTACTTTTTTGTTTTGTTTTCACATCATTTATTTCTCCTCTAATCTTTATTATTTCCCTTCTTCTGTATTTAGACTTTGTTATTTTTCTAGCTCTTTCAGGTATAAGGTTAGGTTGTTTATTTGAGGTTTTTCTTTCCCTTGGGGTAGTCTTGTATTGCTATGTACTTCCCCCTTAGTACCACTTTTGCTGTAACCCAAAGGTTTTGGACTATTGTGTTTTCATTTTCATTCATTTCCGTGTACTTTTTAATTTCCTCTTTAATTTTCTGGCTGACTCATTCATTTTTAGTAGCACATGTTTAATCTCCATGTATTTGTGGTCTTTCCAAATTTGTTTTGTGGTTGCCTTCACGTCTCATAGCATTGGTCTCAGAAAAGATGCATGGTATGATTTCAATCTTTTTGTACTTGTTGAAGTCTGTTATCTATTCTGGAGAATGTCCCATGTGCACCTGAAAAGAATGTGTATCCTGTTGCTTTAGAATGAAATGTTCTGAATATATCTTTTAAGTCCATATGGTCCAATGTGTTATTCAAAGCCCTTGTTTTCTTGTTGATTTTCTCCATACATGATCTTTTCATTGATGTAAATGGAGTGTTAAAGTCCCCTAATATTATCGTGACATTATCAATGATTTCCTTTGTGTTTGTTATTAATTGTTTTACATACTTGGGTGCTTCCATGTTGGGGATGGAATACATATTAACAATTGTTATATATTCTTGCTGGATAGTCCCCTTTATTTTGATATAGTGTCCTTCTTCATCTGTTATTACAGTCTTTGTAATAAAATTTGGATTGTCTGATATGAGTATTGCTACCCTGGATTTTTTATTGACATCCATTTGCATGATTAATATGTCTCCATCCCTCACTTTCAGTCTGCAGGTGTCCTGAGCTCTAAAATGAGTATCTTGTAGGCTGCATATAGATGGGTCTTTTTAAAAATCCATTTCTACACCCTATATCTTTTGATTGGAACATTTCGTCGATTTACATTCAGAGTAATTTTTGAAAGGTATGTATTTAGTGCCCGTTTATTACTTGTTTTGTAATTGTTTTTGGAGATTTTATCTCTTCCTTTCTAGCCTTTTTCAGTTTTGGTCTTTCCTTTCCACTCAAAGAATCCTCTTTAGTATTTCTTGCAAAGCTGGGTTAGTGGCCACAAACTCCTTTGGTTTTTGTTTGTCTAGGAAACTCTTTATCTCTCCTTTTATTCTGAATGATAACCTTGCTGGATAGGGTATTCTTGGCTACAGATTTTTCCCAGCCTGTTGAGTATATCATGCCACTCCCTTCTAATGTGTCAAATTTCTGTGCAGACATCTGCAGCTAGCCTTATGGGTCTTCACTCATAAGTTAGAGACTTCTTTTGATCTTCTGCTTTTAGATTTTTTTTCTTTATCACTATATGTTGAAAATTTAATTACAATATATCTTGGTGTTGGTCTACTTTTGTTTATTCTGGTGGAAGCTCTCTGTACCTCGTGGATTTCCATGTCTGTTTCTTTCCTCACATTAGGGAAATTTTCAGGTGTTATTTCCTCAATTAAATTTTCTGCCCCCTTTTCTCTCTCTTCTTCTGGGACTCCTATGATACAAATGTTATTATGTTTTATTGAGCCACTGAGTTCCCTAAGCCTATTATTATTTTTTTAAATTAATTCATGCACCTGCTTTTAACTTATTCATGCACCTGCTTCTTCCATTCTGGTTCATTATATCCAGCCTCTTTCAAATCTCAGTTATTACATTTTTTGTGTGTGACTGATTGTTTTTTAACATTTTTATCCCTGTGGTAAGGTCCTACTTGAAGCCTTCCATTCTTTTCTCAAACTCCGTGAGTATCTTTAAGGTTGTTTTAAATTTTCCATCAGGCATGTTATTTATATCCGTTTTGATTAGATCTCTGGCCATGACCTCTTTTTTTGTTTGATTTGGGATGAATTTCTTGGTCTTGGCATTTCATCTAAGTTTCTGTCTTTATCTCTGTGTTAGAAAAGGCTGTTATGTTTCCTGCTCCTGAGAGCAGTGGCTTTTTTGAAGAAGAGGCCATATAGTTTCCATGGCCTGGTGCTTCAAGGAGTATGTCTGATGTGTGTTGCATGTGCCCTGCTGCTGTGTTTTGATTGCTCTATCCTTCAGGTCAGTCATCTGTAGGGTCTTTCCTTGCTTGCAGTGGGCAATATTTGGTCTTTGGCCAGAGTGTGGTGGGTTTTAAGTAGGCGCAGTTTGGTCTGCTTGTTAAATGAGATCTGATGCTACTTCCACTAGAATTGAAGCCTTGTAGGAAACATGGTGCAAGGGAGTTTTTTCTAGAGTTCAGTGTAAGAGGCCCACTGCCCTGGGCATACTTTCTGGAGAAAGGCATTACTGTAAGAGGGTGGAGGTGAAGGACTTGGTGTAAGCTTTTTAGGCAAGCAGTGTTGGTGTTGTGCTGTTTACTAAAGTTGGTTTATGCTGAGGGGCAGGGGAGGGAAATGATACCAATGAATTCTTTTGTCCCTAGTGAGTGGTTTTTGTGCTTGTTGCTCTCAGAGATGCACTGTTTGACGAGTGAGTAATCTATCCTTGTGCATCCCAGGCATTTTTCAGATCGTTTCCATGCTGTCTGTCTCTGGGTTGTTTTCCTGCCAGGAGCAGTGCGGCTGTATCCCAGCCAAGTTGGCTGACTTTTAAAACTCCAAAATTTAGGGATATGCCATGGTGGAGGTCTGTACTAATCTTCTCAATAAAGTCTTGCAGCACAGGTACTGATGCAGGCTTGATTGAGAAGGGCTGTCATGTCAAGCTCAGGGTTATGGAACTAGAGCAAGTAGACCAGGTAGGCACTGTCATGTTGAGTTGCCCTCAGCAGATGGTTATGTGTCTATACTGAGTGGTGGGGGAGGGAAATGGTGCCTGCTGTCTCTTTGTCCTCAGAGAGGTTTCTTTGAGAATGCCACCTCTCACAGATGCCTTCTAAGTTGTACTCCTCTGTGGAGTCTAGGAGTTCCTCAGGTCTCACCATCCCCAGATTGTTTGCCTGACTTCTCCCCAGAAGTAGAGCAGCAGCCTCAGGGTTTTATCTCAGCCAAACCCGCTGAGTTTCAAAACTCCAGTCTTTGAGCTCTGCTGGGTGCAAAAACTAACAAAAATCAGTCCCTTTAATTTTTCCCAGCCAATGGCTTCGGAGAAGTGTTCTCCTTGTGCAATCACCATGCACTCCTTTCTCTCTCATTTTCTCTGTTACCAAGGGTCTCTTCCCCTCCACAGTACCTGAGATCCGTTTCTCCCCAAAACCATGTCTCCACACTTCCTACCTTCCTCGATGTGGCCTCTTCTTTCCCTCTACTTGTGGAGTTTGTTCTGTCAGTCCTTCAGTCATTTCTGGAGTATTCAAAATTATTTGATAGTTATCTAGCTGTGTTGGAGTGACAAGAAGAGTGTAGGGTCCTCCTACTATGCCGCCATCTTAGTTCCCCTTTACTCTAAAATTTTAAGTGTATCAAGAAATAGTTGATGTAAAATCTCATTTTGAGGTACCTATATTATGTCTGTTTCATTTTTCCCTTTTTAGTAAATGTTGATGGAATCAATTTCAAGTAAAAATTTTACTCAGAGCTTTGGAAAATCAAAAGTATTAGTTTTAATTGAATCAAAGTTGTTGGAAAATAATGGCTACCCTATAAATAGCATCAAACAAATACCCAAATAAGTAAATTATCTGTGTCTTTTCAGAAATGACAGCCATCGAATTTCTAAATAGTTTAAAATTCTGCTTCCCCCATTTTCTTAAGTTTATTTATTTAAGTGATGTCTATACCCACTTGAGGCTTGAGCACATGATTCAAGATTCATGAATCAATCTTGGTAACTTGTGCATTTTTATGAATTATCTTCTTTTTTCCCCTTACATTATCTGATTTGTTAGTATATAATTGTTCATAGTAATCTTTTATCACACTATGTGTTTCCATGGTTATCTGTTGTGTTGTTTTCTTTTCCACTTCTCATTTTGGTATTGAGTCTTTTCTCTTTTTTTTCTTAACTTAGTTAAAGAATTGCTAATTGTGCTTATTTTTCTGGAAAAATTGGTCATTACTTTTAATGTTATGTTATTTATTATGGTCTCTATTTCTGAGTTTTCTTATATCCTTCCTCTACTAAATTTCAGCTAAGTAATTCTTTTTCCAGTTCCATGAGGTATAATGTTAAGTTGTTCATTTGAACTTTCTTTCTTAATATAAGCATTTGTAGAATAAATTTCACTCTAGTAACTGCTTTGATGTATCTCATAAGTTTTGGAATATTGTGTTTCTTTTTATTTTGTTTTGAGACATATTTTGATTTGTTGTTTGATTTCTTTTTTTGTCCCATTGCATGTGCACTAGTGGGTTGTTTAATATTTATCTATTAAATATTTGATATTTACATTGTAGATTTTCTACCTTTGATTTGTTGTTATCTTTAGTTTTGTACCATTGTGGTATTATTTCAGCCTGGTATTATTTCAGTCTTCTTTATAAAATAAAATTCTCGTTCCCTTTTGATTTTTTTCTTTTTGAAATTAGATTATTTATTAAAATGTATTGAAATTTTTGCTTAGTCATATAGATACATTAAAGTTTGAAAACTTGTTTCTTATTTTAACGTGCCAGATTTGTTTCAGATATGGTACACTGAAAGAAGATTGCCTTAGGCTTAGTTTCTTTGTCCTACATTGACGGCATATTGTTCCCCTTCCTCTTCTTCATGTCACCGTCTTTGTATTTCCCTAAATTATAAGCAATAGTAAATTGCAAAGAAGTAGACAAGATGATAAATGTACATCTTTTGTTACTTTGGAATTTTATTCTCAGCCTCCCATCCCCTCCACTTCTAAAATTGTTCCATTTACAAAACAATAAGTGAATCTAGAATTGTGCCTTTGATGCCAAATTAAACATTCAGATAAACAATCTTTATTAAAATATTTTCTCAACAATACTGTCAAGTTTTATTTAATAGATTTTATCTCAGATTTGTGTGATTTAACTACTTTGGGCTTTAGTCTCTTCATTTGAAATTAAGTATAAAAATTCTTCTCATCTACTAAATAAATTTGTTAATTGAAGTATTGTTGACGTATAGTATTATATTAATTTCAGGTGTACAACATAATGATTCAACAATTCTATACATTGCTCAATGCTCATCACAATAAGTGTAGTCACCAACTGTCACCATACAACATTATTAAAAAGTGAATATTTTACAAGTAAGAATGAGACAGATGAACAAATTTCCAAATTAATATGAAGCAAATTGATTTACAGTTCAAGTATAAAACATCATTAAAGAGTACAATATAGTCACTGTTTTTCTTTATTAATACAAAATTCATCTACAAGTTTCCTTCCCAGGGCCAGAGATATAAGGTTATGAACTCTGCTTTCTAGAAAGCAATAACAACTATGCCTTTAATAATTTAATACATACCATTGTAAGAATTGGCAGTATATTTAGTAGAAGTGACGAAATAACCTTTAGAATTTCTGTGAATAACAAAAATTTTATTATTTATACCAGGGATTATTCCATCCTTCCAATACTTTTACAGAATCTCATATCTTTTTCAGTATTGGGAACAAAATAATTTGGTTACTTTTTTCACTTCTTACTATAGTAATTAATTAAAAAACTGGGAAGTCATGAAATATTGTGATATATTTTGATATAATTTCACTCAGGTAATTACATTCATGTCTGTATAGAGAGGTGACTGAGATAATGGGCCATAAAATACAGTGATAAGACTTCCTGAAGGCAAGGATCAAACTGAGTGAGCTTTATCAGTTGGTATGATGAACGATTCTCTTGTACACAGTGTACAATCTTCATTCTAGCTAGACCAGTTACTATTTTTTTCATAAATATCTCTGCTGTTCTTATCTCTGTGACTTTGTTCATGTTATTGTATTTTCATTAATTTTTTTTCCAACCCTGACCTCTCCTGCACACCTTCTGTTGCAGGTTACACATTTTATGAAACTTTCTATAACAATGTCAATTTTTAAATAATTATCTTTTTTTGAACTATTGATTGTGTTTCTTTCTATCCCACACAGTTTAACATACTATGTTATATTGTAAGATTTTTTTCTTATTATTTAATTAGCTGATCTATTCCCATAAACTACTTTGCAAACTTCTCAGGGCTTTGTTTGAGTATTTGTATTCTCACTGTATACCACAGGTCTAAAATCAAAGTAGCAAATAAACTTATTGAAATTTTCTAAATGAAATAGTTCAGTCTATATATTCTATCATGAAAACTCCTTGCTCATTTTTTAACTTGGATCACTGAGATTTCATTGTATTCTCCAAAACCACCTACAAGGTTTTGATGTATTTACATACACAAACAATCGATCTTTTATTTTTTCATTCATGAGTATGATACTTATTGAACAAAATATTCTGTTGCAGATATTGTATTAGAGAGTGAAATTTAAAAAATAAGAATACATAGTAGCTATATTAATATGATTTGGTAGAGAAGAGAACTCATGGACCCCAGAAATGAGATTTATGAATCCCTAGGTATCCATAGACCTCAGTTTAGGAAACCATGATACGGCAACTTCAAAAGATGTATTTTGAGATTTAGAAAGAAAATACAGAGAGAATACTGCCTCAAAATTAAAGTGGAATATAACTAAAGAATGAGAGGGTAGTTAGGGTGTCATATGCTGCAATGAGGTTAACTGAAATGAGAAAAATAAAATTTTCCACTATATTAAAATTTAGGCTACTACAGATGATCTTAGAGCTGTTTAATTGGAATGGAAAGAGCATAAACAAAACTGCAGTGATCTGAGAAATAAATGTTAAGTGGGAAAATTGCTCTTCCTGGGGAGGAAGATTAATGTAAAGAGAGCCATTATACCATAGCAACATATGGTTTTCAATGCAACGTGTGCCCTAAAAAGTAACCTCAATTTTGTCTTGTTCAGTTCTATGTTGCACCCTAGAAGCATAATAAAATAAAATATATTTCAGCAAGAAAAGGAGAACAGAGATTGAATTCAACATAATGTAAAAACAAAACAAAACATGATTTACTAAAATAGCTGCTAGGCCCTTGTCAGGGAAATTATGAGGTATATACCAGTTTACAACCTTTATAAGAACAGGGGTAGTGAAAAATTATTATTTTGTGTACTCTGGAACCACTAGAAATAAGATTGCAAATGTTAGTCAACAGTACATACTAGCCAAACTGATTTGAAACTATAGAGCAGAATGTTTAAGAATGTAGGAAAAAGGCCAGATTTCATGCTCTGACTCCAGTACTTAGCAGACAAATAACTTAAACATTCTGGGTCTCAATTTCCTTTTTTTGCAAATGGAGATAATGGTAATATTTGTGTCAGGTTTATTGTGAGCATTAAATGAGATAATGCACATAAAATTCCTATATCAATTATTTGTTAAGCATTCAATGAGTTTTAGGTAATTGGAATAATAATAAGTTTAAATATAATACCAAAGCATTTTATCAACATGTTTCAGGCAAATAAAACTGTAATCAGTGTATATTCTATATGAAAACTATGTTATCTTAATATGTTTACATCTAATATATCTCACCAGGAACTTTTATTCTGTATCACCAAGATTTAGGCAGGATGCTAATGAGCTAATGAATGTAAGAAAAAAAAATTAGTATTCAGAATCTTAATTAAATTGGATTTGATTTTGATTAGTTAAAATTGAATTGCCATGTTAAATCATAATATGGATAAGGTTTATTATTTGTTCTCTATTCTGTACAGTCATTATAGAGTAAAAAAATATTACCAAAAAAGTTAATTTTTAGAAATTTATTCTCACGATTATGGATATTTACATTACTATGGCTTATCAAAAATCAACATTTTTCAATGTTTTCATATTTACAATATAAGTTCAAACTACATAACAGTTACTTTGGGATGTATTATAGTTTTAGAATATACATCTGTGTTCAAGGAAGTTACTGATATACTGAAAGCACTGATATACTGATATTACTGATATACTTTAGTATATTACTGATAACTACAAACACACACACATTTAAATGGATCACCCAAACCTACTAGCAATAGTGCAGGATATATTACAGCAAGGTGGTTAAGTACACAAGCTTTTGCATAAGATAGACCTGGGCTAGAGTATCGTCTCTTTTCCTGTCACTGTTTCTTAGTTTCCTCATTGGTAAAATGTAGAAACTAATTATCTTCATTAAATAACATAATATATTATATTACTTAGTTTGGTGCCTGGCATTGAGTAAAAATTAAATAAATGTTAGTCATTATTATTATTTGAAAAACTCTTGGATCTCATGATATGCTTGTAAGGTATTGGTAGTGTTACATTTATGTAGATATTAACTCTAAAACATTGTGGTAAAATCCTGATTTAAATTATTCACTCTTGCATTAAGTTTAGCTTTGACAAATTGAATATTTTGATATGCTTTGCTGTCTGATTTAGAAATGTAGATGTTATGCTGAATATTATTTCATTCAAATGCATCAAAAATGTATTATACTTTCAATGGGAATTTAAGGAGGATATCTAGTACAATTCTACTAGTTAAATAATATTAATAATGGTATCTTATATTTACTTTATAAATATAATCAATTTGATTATTAGAGAAATAAAAACACTGAGTGTTATATTTAATAGCTAAGAGAACAAGGTTGTCCATAAGGGGAAGAAATAAATAATTAATTGGCCAAGCACTGGTTTTTAAAAACCGAACTATGATTAAGTGTCCAGCATCTGTGGTGGGTCCATGTATGTTTCAGCAGAATCATGCATTGTTGCTTTGCTTTTATTTTTAACATTATTTTTAGGAAATTGATATCTCATATTTTATTCAAAGTAGTGAAGTAGTCATCATGGGATAAATTAAGAAATATATTGGGTTTCCCATTCTTAATTTTTATGTTAATATTTTCATTTTTAGTTCAGATAAAACACAGGGTATACATACCTGTCTCATATATATGTGTATACACATATACACACACACACTTAAACATATGCTTAAGGTTTCTAAAGTCACTAATTGGGTTCAGGTTCAAAGTATTTACCTTAGGGAGCAATGGGAGCTGTTGTGTGTTGGGACAAGGATATACTCATGAGATTTGGTAACTGGTCATCTGAATATAAAGTACGTCCCAAAATTTGGATGTTGATTTTGTTTAATCATGTATGTTCCACGTGTAACTATGTATGAATGAAATGAGTTTCTGTGTCCTTACTAGAAGCCATTAAATGGCTATTCAGTGTTTTTATCAACATCATCATCATCATCATCATTGGATATGCAGTTTTGAGGCTGCCAAATATTGCTACAGAGATTTTCTTTTCCCTTCCTACACAAATACTGCTGGTGACATAAAAGTTGCAGTGGTAAACAAAACAAAACAAAACAAAAACCCTTTTGAGGTAAATATCTGTGTTTGTGTATTAGCACTCTATTGCTGCTATAACAAATGACCATGAACTTATTGGCTTAAGCAACACAAATTTATTATCTTACAGTTATGGAGATAATAAGTCTGAAAAAAGTTTCACTAGGGTAAAATCAAGAAATTGGCAGGGCTGTATTTATTTTGGAGGTTCTAAGGAAAAAGAAATTTCCTTGCCTTTTCCAGCTTTTATAGGCCAACCATATATCTTGGCATGTGATCCTACATCACTCTGATCTGCTTCCATAATAGAATCTCTGATTCTATCTCTGACACTTCTGTTTCCTTAGGGACCCTTGTGATTACATTGTGCACACTCAGATAATCCAGGACAGTGTCATCTTTAAATCACATTTGCAAAATTTCTTTTTCCATGCAGTAAAACATAGTCATAGTTCCAGGGTTAGCATGTGAACATGTTTGCGGAGAGGCATTATTCTGTCTACCATAGCTTATGTGTTATTCAGGAGATAAAAATGTAGTGGTCTAATACACGAATATCCTCTAGATATTCATATTTTTATAATAGTGTAAAGTGATTTTCTAGTCATCAGTTCAAAGTGACAAGAAGTTTATTTTAAGACACTGGTGGTTGAACATTTCAATTAATTTTGACAATTATAATAGCAGTTTAAAAAAGAATAACTGTTCCATAATTTAATATTGTTTGTTGACTAGATACAGTCAAATATTTCTAATTATTTACTAATTAATCTTAAGCCCTTTGTTGCCATACATATTTTTAAGTATTAATTGCAAAATGCTTATTCAAAGTGTATTTCAAGAGTTTTATGCAATTACATATTCTGGGATTGTCTGAGAACAAAATAACTTTGTCTCAGATTAGTGAAAAAAAATACATATTTTCCTTTCTGTTTAGAAAGAATGAGATACTTCCTTTTCTTCATTATAATGTTTATTTATTTATTTTTGAAAGAGAGACAGAGAGAGAGAGATGGAGTACAAGCTGGGGGGTGCAGACAGAGAGGGAGAGAGAGAATCCTGAGCAGACTCTACAATGTCAGTGCAAAACCTGACACAGGACTTGAACTAACAAAACATGAGATCGTGACCTGAGCCTAAATCAAGAGTTGGCTGTTGAACCAATGCACCCCTCATTGGCCATCCATGCACCCCTCTTTTTCTTTCAAATGACTAAAACTGACTTCTTGTTGTGACTGTTGTCTATCAGCCTGGAAGGTCATGGTTTATGTCAGGCCTAACCCTCATGGATAATGTTTACAGTGTTCTCATATGACTTCAAAGTGGAGTAATTGGCTTAAAAATGAACTAAATTGTTTTGAGGCCACAGTAGTAAATACACAGAGAAATTCAGTTTAGTCAGTCTTGTGTAGTTCCTAGATACACATGGTAAAGTATGTTATAAAGTACAATGAGGAACTTTTAACTTTATAAAATTTTTTTTTCAACGTTTATTTATTTTTGGGACAGAGAGAGACAGAGCATGAACGGGGGAGGGGCAGAGACAGAGGGAGACACAGAATCAGAAACAGGCTCCAGGCTCTGAGCCATCAGCCCAGAGCCTGACGCGGGGCTCGAACTCCCGGACCGCGAGATCGTGACCTGGCTGAAGTCGGACGCTTAACCGACTGCGCCACCCAGGCGCCCCATTAACTTTAAAAGAAACTAGTAGCATAGGAATTACAATGCATGTCTTATGTTTTTGTATTTCTGGACAGGGACATTGAAATAGGGATTATAATTAAAGGTTTCAGACCAAACACTCTTAGGTTTTCCTTTATATATTTTCACTTTTAGTCACATTGGAATATATTATTTGTATGAAAAATAATTCAGTTTATCTCATTTTCAAGTGATTGGGCATAGTTATTGTCTGTAGAGAGGGGCAAGAGAGAGAAAATACTCATGATTCCCAGTAGCCTTAATGATTGTTACATAGATTATTTGAAAAGCCTATATACTTTGGTTTAGAAATTTATGTTCCTTCTCAGGAATGACTTATGAACAAAATAAAGGGTATAAGGGAAGATGGCAGCATAAGAGGACACTGGGCTCATGTTATCCTGCTGATCACTTAGATCCCACCCACATTGTCCTCAATAACACAGAAAACCACCAGAAGACTAGCAGAACGGACTCTCTGGAATCAAGTGTAGGCAACAGGCCCACTGAAGAGAGGTGGTGCATGCTACACGGACTGATGGGAGGGAGCCGGGGCAGTGGAGGGGCAGCCCGCTGGGCAAGGCAGAGCCCCCAAAGTCTGGCTTGCAAAAGGGGAGGAGCCGAAATCCGTGAGTTCTGACAGCTAGTGAGACTTAACATCTGGAATGTTAAAATGAAACAGCTCTGTTCTAGGAGAGCAGGGAGGGTGAGAGAACGCCAGGAGGGAGAGTGGATGAGCCCCGGGAGGACAAAGCACCATGGGGGAACAAAGGCACTGGCAAGGGCCATTTCCCTCTCCAATTCTCCAGCCAAAATTCCAAAGGGAACTGGTTCCTGTCACCGAACTTGCTTGCACAACGCAAATGCCCAATGCTATGCTTCTGAGGGTCCATCCCTTTGACAGGCCTGCCTCCCTCCCAGTGATGCAGGGACCCTCCAGCAGCGGACCACCAATGGCAAAGATAGCTAAGCCTGCCCTCCTGCCCCTAAGCACCATAAGGATCCACCCCATCTAATAAGCCTTGGGCCTGATCCCATCAAAGCAGGACCACAAGGCTTGCAGTGTGCAAGCAGCCCAGACAGAGGCCATACCACTCCACAGTGAGTCCTGTCCCTGGGAAAGGGAATATGAGGTACACACCAGTCTGACTGTGGGCCCAGCAGTGGCCTGGGGGCAACATTGGGTCTGACTGCAGCCCTGACCACCAACACAAGGTTATCCAGACAGCATAGGGAAAGTGCCCTGCAGTTTGGACCTACCACAGGGACTAGCCAAAATGATGAAACAGAAGAATTATCCTCAAAAGAAATTCCAGGAAGTAGCAAAAGCTAACAAATTGATCAAAAATGATTTAAGCAATACAATGGAACAAGAATTTGGAATAATAGTCATAAAATTAATCGCTGGGCTTGAATAAAGCACAGAGGACAGAGGACAATTTATTGCTACAGAGGCAAAGGGACTAAGAAATTGTCACGAGGAATTAAAAAAATGCTATAAATGAGGTGTAAAATAAAATGGAGGTGACCACAGCACAGATTGACGAGGCAGAAGAGAGAATAAGTGAAATAGAAGATAAAATTATGGAAAAAGAGGAAGCTGAGAAAAATAGACATAAAAAAAATCCAGGAGTATGAGGGGAGAATTAGAGAACTAAGTGATGTCATCAAATGGAATAATATCCGTATCATAGGAATTCCAGAAGAAGAAGTCAGAGAGAAAGGGGTTGAAGGTGTATTTGAAGAAATCATAGCTTAGAACTTCCCTGATCTGGGGAAGGAAACAAGCATTGAAACCCAAGAGACACAGACAACTCCCTTGAGACATAACTTGAATCGATCTTCCACATGACATATCATAGTGAAACTGGCAAAATACAAGGATAAAGAGAGAATTCTGAAAGCAGCTAGGGATAAACGGGCCCTAACATACAAAGGTAGACACATAAGGGTATTAGCAGACCTACCTACTTAAACTTGGCAGGCCAGAAAGGAATGGCAGGAAATCTTCAGTGTAATGAACAGAATAAATGTGCAGTCAAGAACCCTTTTTCCAGCAAGTCCGTAATTCAGAATAGAAGGAGAGATAAAGGTTTTCCCAAGCAAACAAAAACTGAAGGACTTCATCACCACTAAAAGAGCTCTACAAGAGATCCTAAGGGGGACTCTGTGAGTATATTCTTGCAGAAACCACAAAGTACCAGAGACACTACTACAAGCATGAAACCTACAGATATCACAATGACTCTAAACCCATATCTTTCAGTAGTAACACTGAATGTAAATGGACTAAATGTTGCAACTAAAATACATAGGGTATCAGAATGGATTAAAAAAAAAACACAAGGCCCATCTATTTTCTGTCTGCAAAAGATTGATTTTAGACCTGAAAACACCTTCAGATTGAGAGTGAGAGGATGGAGAACTATCTATCATGCTACTGGAGGTCAAAAGAAAGCTGGAGTAGCCGTACTTACATCAGGCAAACTCGACTTTAAATTAAAGGTTGTAACAAGAGGTGAAGAAGGGCATTATACAATAATTACAGGATCTATCCATCAGGAAGAGCTAACAATTATAAATATCTAAGTGCCCAATATGGAGGCCCCCAAATATATAAAACAATTAATTAATCACAAATGTAACCAACCTTATTGATAAGACTGTGGTAAATGCAGGGGACTTTAATACTCAACTTACAACAATGAATAGATCATCTAGACACAGGATCAATAAAGAAACAAGGGCCCTGAATGATACATTGGATAAGATGGACTTGACAGATATATTTAGAACTCTGCATCCCAAAGCAACAGAATATACTTTCTTCTTGTGTGCACATGGCATATTCTCAAGATAGATCACATGCTGGGTCACAGAATATCCCTTAATAAGTATAAAAGAATTGAGATCATACCATTCACACTTTCAGACAACAATGCTATGAAACTTGAAATCAACTACAGGAAAAATTCTGGCAAACCTCCAAAAGCATTGAGATTAAAGAACACCTTAATAAAGAATGAATGGGACAACCAGGCAATTAGAGAAGAAATTAAAAAAAAATGGAAACAAATGAAAATGAAAAAGCAACAATCCAAACGCTTTGAGATACAGTGAAGGAAGTTCTGAGAGGAAAATACACTGTAATCCAGGCCTATCTCAACAAACAAGAAAAATCCCAAATACAAAATCTAACAGCACACCTAAAGGAAAGAGAAGCAGAACAGCAAAGAAACCCCAAACCCAGCAGAAGAAGAGAAACAATAAAGATCAGAGCAGAAATAAACAATATAGAATCTAAACAAAAAACTGTAGAACAGATCAATGAAACCAAGAGTTGGTTTCCTGAAAAAATAAACAAAATTGATGAACCTCTAGCTAGGTTTCTCAAAAAGAAAAGGTAGATGACCCAAATAGATAAACTCATGAATGAAAATGGAATTATTACAACCAATCCATCAGAGGTACAAGAAATTTTCAGGGAATACTATGAAAAATTATATGCCAACAAACCGGACAACCTGGAAGAAATGGACAAGTTCCTAAGCACCCACACACTTCCATAACTCAAACAGGAAGAAAAAGAAAATTTGAGCAAAACCATAACCAGTGAAGAAATTGAATCAGTTATAAGAAATCTCCTAGCAAATAAGAGTCTAGGACCAGATGGCTTCCTGAGGAATTCTAGCAGATATTTAAAGCAGAGATAATACCTATGAGATAACAGATACCAGAGATAATGTGACACATCACATTAATAAAAGAAAACATAAGAACTATATGATCCTGTCAATCCATGCAGAAAAGGCATTTGAAAAAATCCAGCATCCTTTCTTAATAAAAACCCTCGAGAAAGTCGGGATAGAAGGAACATACTTAAACATCATCAAAGCCATTTATGAAAAGCCCACAGCTAATGTCATCCTCAATGGGGAAAAACTGAGAGCTTTCCCCCTGATATCAGCAACACGACAAGGATATCCACTCTCACCGCTGTTGTTTCACATAGTGTTGGAAGTGCTAGCATCAGCAATCACACAACAAAAGGAAATCAAAGGCATCAAATTGGCAAAGATGAAACCAAGCTTTCACTTTTTGCAGATGACATGATATTATACATGGAAAACCCGATAGACTCCACCAAAAGTCTGCTAGAACTGATACATGAATTCAGCAAAGTCACAGGATACCAAATCAATGTACTGAAATCCATTGAATTCTTATACGCTAATAATGAAGAAACAGAAAGACAAATTAAGAAACTGATCCCATTCATAATTGCACCAAGAATCATAAAATACCTAGGAATAAACCGAACCAAAGATGGAAAAGATCTGTATGCTGAAAACTATAGAAAGCTTATGAAGGAAATTGAAGAAGATATAAAGAAATGGGAAAACATTCCATGCTCATGGATTGGAAGAATAAATATTGTCAAAATGTCAACACTACCCAAAGCTATCTACACATTCAATGCAATCCCAATCAAAATTGCACAAGCATTCTTCTCCAAGCGAGAACAAGCAACCCTAAAATTTGTATGGAACCACAAAAGACCCTGAATAGCCAAGTAATGTTGAAGAAGAAGACCAAAGAGGGGCATCACAATCCCAGACTTTAGCCTCTACTAAAAATCTGTAATCATCAAGACAGCATAATATTGGCACAAAAACAGACACAGGCCAATGGAATAGAATAGGGACTCCCGAATTGAACCCACAAAAGTATGGCCAAGTAATTTTTGATGAAGCAGGAAAGAATATCCAATGGAAAAAAGACAGCCTCTTTAACAAATGGTGCTGGGAGAATTGGACAGCAACATGCAGAAGGATGAAACTAGACCACTTTCTTATACCATTCACAAAAATAAACTCAGAATGTATAAAGGACCTGAATGTGAGACAGGAAACCATCAAAACCCTAGAGAGAAAGCAGGAAAAAACCTCTCTGACCTCAGCTGCAGCAATTTCTTACTCGACACATCCCCAAAGGCAAGGGAATTAAAAACAAAAATAAACTCCTGGGACCTCATGAAGATAAAAAGCTTCTGCACTGCAAAGAAAACAATCACCAAAACTAAAAGGCAACCAACGGAATGGGAAAAGATATTTGCAAATGACATATTGGACAAAGGGCTAGTATCCAAAATCTATAAAGAACTCACCAAACTCCACAACTGACAAACAAATAAATCAGTGAATAAATGGTCAGAAGAAATGAATAAACACTTCTCTAAAGAAGACATCCAGAGGGCCAGCAGACACATGGAAAGATGCTCAACGTCACTCTTCATCAGGGAAATACAAATCAAAACCACACTGAGATACCACCTCACACCAGTCAGAGTGGCTAAAATGAACAAATCAGGAGACTATAGATGCTGGAGAGGATGTGGAGAAACAGGAACCCTCTTGCACTGTTGGTGGTAATGCAAACTGGTGCAGCCGCTCTGGAAAACAGTGTGGAGGTTCCTCAAAAAATTAAAAATAGATCTACCCTATGACCCAGCAGTAGCACTGCTAGGAATTTACCCAAGGGATACAGGAGTGCTGATGCAATGGGGCACACATACCCCAATGTTTATAGCAACACTTTCAACGATAGCCAAATTATGGAAAGAACCTAAATGTCCATCAACTGATGAATGGATAAAGAAATTGTGGTTTATGTACACAATAGAATACTACGGGGCAATGAGAAAGAATGAAATATGGCCTTTTGTAGCCACGTGGATAGAACCTTAGAGTGTTATGCTAAGTGAAATAAGTCATACAGAGAAAGACAGATACCATATGTTTTCACTCTTATGTGGATCCTGAGAAACGTAACAGAAGACCATGGGGGAGGGAAAGAAAAAAAAAAGGTTACAGAATGAGGGAGCCAAAACATAAGACACTCAAAAACTGAGAACCATTTGAGGATTAATGGGGGGTAGGAGGGAGCAGAGGGGGGGAAATGGGTATTGAGGCGGGTAGCTGTTGTGATGAGCCCTGGGTGTTGTATGGAAACCAATTTGACAATAAATTTCATATTAAAAAATAAGTGAATAAGCTAATATGTTTAATTATATATTTTAACATATTTGAATCAGATATTTATATAATATATTTCAACAGAAATATAACTCACCCATAGCCAATATCATGTTGGATATACTTAAGGTCATTTTGCCTTGATAGTTAGGTCTTATTACAATTTAATATTATTTTTAATTCAATAAAGATTTTTGAAGAACAACTATGTGCTAGAGACTCTTCTGGGCACTGGGGATGAAAATAAAAATAACATATATTTTCACATCTTAGAAATATCACAGTATAGCAGGAAGTTCCTCAAACTACGACACATCCTAGAATTACTGACCAAATAAAACTATCTTTTTGACTTGACTCAATGTTAAGAGATAATGCAGCAGCTTTCTTAGACTCATCATTGGCATTATTTCTTAATTAAATTGAGACATTATAAATAAGATAATTCATTATTGATGTAGAAATGAGTTATTTAGCATTGTTTCTATTTACTTAGAAAAAGATCTGTCTGAAATGAAATAAGGATGCTTTGAGCAGTACTGCATATAAGTATTCATTTGGTAAACATCCCCTTATTCATAAACTTTCCACAGATGCCCTAATCTGTTCAAAATTGAGCCCTCTTTCTATTTCATTCGCTTGTTGAAGTCTTAATTCATTTATCAAGCAATGCCTCAGTCTTAGGCATAAAAGGATAAATCAACATGGGCCCTGGTTCCAAAAACTCAGTCTCTTAACTTGTAGCCACCCCTCTGTACTCTTACTGCTAATATGGCAGAAATGCTGAAAGTTTTCACAGTAGTAGTATGCAATTAAGCAGTTCAGGACAAAGGTTTGAAGTAGAGAAAGAAAACGAACTAGAGGAAAGAAGTAGATGCAAATAGCCAGATCACTTATCTTCTTCATAACCCATTGGTGGTACTAGGTCAATATTATGTATTAATAATTGAAGAAAAAGGCCGATTCAGGGATTATCCCTAAATTTCAACTCTTTCCTATATAAGACCACTTGTTTTATTTATTTAATTTACTGACACTTAAATAGCACTTAACATTTACTATCTTCCAGATTCTCTTTGAAGCACTTCAAGATTACAACGCACTTTGTTAGTGGGCCTTGGGTAGAAGAAAACATACAGCATTACGTGGTAGTAGAATTGCAAATTCTGGTGAGAATAACCATGTTAATAATAATGACTAACACTTTATGTGCCTGGGACTCTACATACATTTTCCTTTATTTATTTATTTTTTTATTTTATATTATTTTTTTAAATTTTATATTTCCATCGCTAACATACAGTGTTATATTAGTTTCAGGTGTACAATAGTGATTCAACAATTCCATATATTAGCCAGTGCTCATCACGACAAGTTCACTCCTTAATCCCAATTACCTACTTTACCCATCCCCCTGTCTACTTCCTCTCTGATAACCATCAGTTTGTTCTTTACAGTTAAAAGTCTGTTTCTTGGTTTGCCGCTTTCTCTATAATTTTCCCTTTGCTCATTTGTTTTGTTTCTTAAATCCCACATATGAGTGAACTCCTCTGGTATTTGGATTTCTCTGACTGACTTACTTCAGTTAGCATAATGCTCTCTAGCTCCATCCATGTCAATGCAAAAGGCAAGATTTCATTCTTTTTCTACAGCTGAATAATATTAATTATAATATTCTAATAATATTCCAATAGTAATAATGTGTGTGTGTGTTTATCTATTCATATATGAATAGAGGTTTGGGCTACTTCCATAATTTGGCTATTGTAAATAATGCTGCTATAAACATAGGGGTGCATGTGTCACTTTGAATTAGTGTTTTTGTTTTCTTTGGGTAAACACCTAGTAGTGCAATTTGCTGGATCATAGGGTAGTTCTGGTTTTAATTTCTAGAGGAACCTCCATAAATTTTCTCTTAATACCAATTGAAAAACTACAGATGAACTCCATTGCCATCCCTGTTTTACTGTTAAGTAAAATAGAAGTTAAATAAGTACATTGTCACAAAGTAATTGATGGGGCCTGGATTAGAATCCACATTTGGTTGACTCCAAAACATTAGCTCATACTCATCACACTGAGCTAATTGTGTGTGAATTTGGATAGACAGTTAAAGGAACTTCTAGTCTTACAAAATGTACCTCATGCCTTGCAAAATTTTCTGAAATTATATCATTATTGATTCATTTTTAGGGATATCTTTCTTAAAATTCATTTGAAAACTTAAAAAAAACCAGAATCTTAGTAATACATTAAAGCAATTTTGATAGTGAGTTGTCAGCCATGCACATTGAAACCTGGGAAGAGTAATGGGCAAAATCACTGAAGAAGATGATTCAGCTAGGAAAGTCGATAGAAGCTATTGACTTGATTTAATGAACAGTTTACTTATCCACTTCTGTCCAGCCAGCACTGATTATTTGTTCATTGCAACTTGAAATTATATTTGTACCATCATTTAATTCACAGCATGTCTTACTCTTGTCTTTTGGACTTAAAGTAAGCTTGTGGTAGTGTTATCTACTTTAACACAAGAGTATCAGTTTTGGCAGACTGGGTTTTGTTTACCAGAGACCAGAGTAATAAAAGTGATGTCTCAGGAAAATAAGCCATAAATGGTTGCATTAAGATCTTAATTTGTCCCCAGAGTGGATACCTTTCTTTTTCTTCTTCCCTTTAAGTTCAGTGAAATCAGAGCCCCCATTTTTGTTAAAACATGCCTTCCTGAAATTTCTTTCCACCTACTGTTGTAGTTTTATCTATTTCTTTCACACATTAATATACATTAGTGTCAAGATATTTCTGATTTTGCTCTTAACTCTCACCAATTCAACCTTAATATACAATATTCATACATATATATGCAATATATATACATATGTATTACTCTTCTGCTTGAAATCTTTCAATGACTTCCCATCTCAGTAAGGATAAAAGCCAAAGGCTTATAAAGATCTATACAATCTGAATATTTCAAATGTTGAACTTAATAAAGAAAAACAGAAATGAAAAATAATACCTTCAAGTCTTTCAGTATGATTTTAAGTCATCTCTACATCCAACATGGGGCTTGAAATTACCACTGTGACATCAAGAGTTGCATGCTCTACTGACTGAGCCAACCAGGTGCTCCAAGTCTTTCAGTATTTTTTTACCCTTTTTATATTTCCTTAAAAATATAGCAGTTTGTTTTAAGAAAAATATATCTCACTCTATCTGAAGATGCATTTAGCCTGACATCTAGAAATTTTGACTAACTGGCCTAAAAACTCAAAAACTGGTTTATAATTTGATCCGATTATTAATTAGCATTTTGTTGTTGCTGTTGTTGTTTCTGTAGAAATACCTCCTATAAATAATTGATTATTTGAACCATAGGCCTAACATATATATATATATATATATATATATATATATCTGTCATAGTGCAGCCCAAGCATAGTACATGCTACTTATCAAATCTTGAAAAAGTCATCAAGAACAAAGGTAAACTTCCCAATTTACCTAAATATGGTATTAATTATGGAACTTAAAATAACTTATTTACAGTTCAAAATAACTCTAAACTGACAGGAGTTTTTACTTTCTCTTCCCCTTTTAAAACAGGGAAGTTTAAAACCTTTCAATAATAAGAAAAAAAACTCTATGCCTTATAGCATCATTTATCCACAATGCTGATAATAAAGTTTGAAGAGGAATTGAATTTCATTCTATACATAGCTACATTCCATAAAAGCTTGTGGCTATGCAGTAACGGATATTATAGTAATATGAATTGCTTATCATTATGAAGCTTGAATTTATAATTTCAATAGTGTGTTATTATGCATTTGTATTTAATTTGTCTATGCTGCTAATATACAGCATAAAATACAATTACAGAAAATAAGTGGTTAGAAAAAAAATAGTGACTATTCCAAAAGAGATATAAACAGATTCTAATTTTACTGAAAAGGGGTAGAGATCTCACTGAGGCTAGGAAACAAAGGAAAGATGCTTTAACTAGTAAGTTTTGCTAACTTTTGCTTTTACCAATTGTGGAGTGTCAAATCATGGTAGTCTTCTGTCTTAGTCTGTTTGGGTTGCTATAACAAAATACCACAAAATGGGTAGCTTATAAACAACAAAATAGCACAAAATGGGTAGCTTATAAACAACAAATTTCTTTCTCACAGTTCTGGACGTTGACAATCAAAGATTACAATGCCACCATGGTGGCACCTCTCCCAAGGTGTATACTGACATGGTACAAGGGACTAGGGCACTCTGTGGTATCTGTTTTTTAAGGGCACTGATCGCATTCATGAGGACTCCACCCTCATGACTTAATCACCTCCCAAAGACACCTCCTTCCAACATCTTCACATTGGACACAAGGATTCCAACATGTAAATTTTAGAGACACAAACATTCAAACCACAGCATCCTGTGCTTAAAATTCTATAATGATTTTCCATGTCAGTAAGGGTTGAAGCCAAATCCCTACAAGGCCTATGCAGTCTGAATCCTTTACTTCTCTGACTTTAACCTCTAAAATTTATTCTTTTTTTTCACTCCAATCCCATTAGTATTGTCCTCCTCATTATTTCTCCATAGTCAAGCTCAGGGCTATTGCATTTTCTTTTCCTTCTGGTAGGAATTCTCTTTCCACAGATATCCATATGTTATGTTCACTCAATTGCCTCCAGATAATTGGTCAAATGTCACCATCTCAATGATTTCTTTCTCTGACTTCCTTATATAAAATTGCAAATCCCACACACTCCTCTTCCTTGCTTCATGTTTTCTTCACATTTGTCACTTTCTAACATGCTATATAATTTATTTATTTTGTTTATATCATATCTTCCCTCATAAGTATGTAAGCTTTATGAGACCAGACATTTTTTCTATTAATTTACTGCTTATAGTAAGCACCTCAGTGTTAATAAAAACATCACACACATAGTAGGTGCTTATAAATACTTTTAAATAAATGAGTAAATGGGCAATAGTAACATAAAGGAAATAAAATCTGTTTCACTTATAACATATGAACTTTCAAGCTGCTCAAAGTTGAGTATATACACTATTCTTAGGAAAAACACATTATAAGCCATATCCTACTTTTGTTTCTGACTGCAACTTCTTGTTACCCCCCTAAAACCAACATGATGCATATCTTCAAGCAGATGCTTCACATTTTCCATTGGAGAACAAACTGAAATGTTTTCAAAGGGAAAGATAACCTCATTAGCAAAAGTACATTTGAAACCCACAACATATATAGCATTTCAATGTTCTTTGATAGGGTACAATATTACAGAAAATCAAATGTCAAGGTATAGAAGCTCCTCCTTTCCTGTTAATCTAAAACAGCCCTAAAGATATGCTCTCTTGTAAGTTAGAAAATTGAGGATTATTTGTATTCTAAATAAAACTTCTAAACATTCTAGTTAATTAACATATAGTATAATACTGGCTTAAGGAGTAGAATTTAGTGATTCATCACTTACATATAACACCCAGTGCTCATTATAACAAGTGCTGTCCTTAATCCCCATCACCCATTTAGCTCAATCCCCACCCACCTCCCTGCATTAACCTTAATTTGGTTCTCTGTAGTTAAGAGTCTCTTATGACTTGTTTCCCTCTCTCCTTTTTCTCCTTCCCTTATGCTCATCTCTTTAGTTTCTTAAATTCCACATATGAGTGAAATCATATGGTATTTGTATTTCTCTGACTTATTTCACTTAACATAATACACTCTAATTCCATCCATGCATTGCAAATGGCAAGATTTCATTCTTTTTCATGGCTTAGTAATATTCCATTGTGTGTATTTGGGCTTTGTCTATTCATCTTTATCTTCTTTATCAATTCATCAGTCAATGTACATTTGGGCTATTTCCATGAATTTGCTATTGTTGATAATGCTGATAAACATTGGGGTGCACGTACCTCTCTGAATCTGTATTTTTGTACCCTTTGCGATATACCTAGTATTTTGAGGAATCTTCATACTGTTTTCCAGGGTTACTGAACCAGTTCCCATCCCCAACAAAAATGTAAGAAGGTTCCCCTTTATCTCAATTCTCACCAACATCTGTTGTTTCCATTGTTGTTAATTTTAAACATTCTGAAAGGTGTGAAGTGGTATCTCATTGTGGTTTTGATTTGTATATCCTTGGTGATGAGTGATAATGAGCGTCTTTTCATGGGTCTGTTAGTCATCTGAATGTCTTAGTTGGAAAAAAAAAGTCTATACATGTCTTCTGCCCCTTTCTTAACTGGGTTACTGGTTTTCTGAGTGTTGAATTTGATAAGTTCTCTATAGATTTGGGATACTAACTTTTTGTCAGATATGTCACTTGCAAATATCTTCTCTCATTCCATAAGCTGACTTTAAGTTTTATAGATTGTTTCCTCCACTCTGCAGAAATTTTTATCTTGATTAACTCCCAATAGTTCATGTTTGTTTTTGTTACCCTTGTTTTGGAGATGTGTCTAGTAAGAAATTGCTCCAGCTGAGGTCAAGAAGTTGCTACCTATGTTTTCCTCTAGGATTTTGATAATTTCCTGTCTCATACATAGGTCCTTCATCCATTTTGAATTTATTTTGTGTATGGTTGTAATAAAGAGGCACAGTTTCATTCTTTCACATGTTTCTATCAAGTTTTATGAACACTATTTGTTGAAGAGACTGTATTTTTTCCATTGGGTATTCTTTCCTGCTTTGTCAAAGATCAGTTGACCATATAGTGGTGGGTGCATTTCTAGGTTTTGTATTCTGTTCCATTTATCAATGTGTCTATTTTTATTACAGTACCATAATGTCTGTATGACTTAGCTTTGTAATGTGGTTTGATGTCTGGCATCAGGGTGATTCCAGCTTTGGTTTTCTTTTTCAGGATTGTTTTGGGTATTCAGGATGTTTTATGTGTCCATACAAATTTTAAGATTATTTGTTC
The DNA here is from genome assembly GCF_022837055.1 of Prionailurus viverrinus. Taxonomy (NCBI): domain Eukaryota; kingdom Metazoa; phylum Chordata; class Mammalia; order Carnivora; family Felidae; genus Prionailurus; species Prionailurus viverrinus. Next base: position 66,913,253 of record NC_062579.1, on the reverse strand, counting down.
TAGCTCTGTGAAAAAACATTGTGGTATTTTGATAAGGACTGTATTAAATGTCTACACTGTTTGGGTATTATAGACATTTTAACACGTTGTTCTTCCAATCTATGAGCAGGGAATATTTTTCCATTTCATTTTGTCCTCATTAATTTCTTCCATTAATGTTCCATAATTTTCAGCATACACATCTTTCACTACTTTGGTTAGTTTTATTCCTAGGTATCTTATGGATTTTGGTGAAATTGAAAATGGGATAGATTCTTTGATTTATCTTTCTGCTGCTTCATTACTGGTGTACAGAAATGCAACAGATTTCTGTATGTTGATTTTATAGCCTGTGACTTTGTTGAATTCATGCATTAGTTTTAGCAATTTTTTGCTTGAGTATTTCAGGTTTTCTACAGAATATCATGTCATCTGCAAATTGTGAAAGCTTGAATTCTTCCTTGCTGATTTGGATGCCCTTTATTTCTTTTTGTTGTCTGATTGATGAGGCTAAGATTTCCAGTACTATGTTAAAAAACAATGGTGAGAGTGAATATCCCTGTGTAATTCCTGAGCATAGAGGAAAAGCTCCCACTTTTCCCCCAATGAAGATAATATTAGTTGTGGGTCTTTTATACATGGCACTAATGATGTTGAGGTATGTTCCTGCTATCCCTACTGTGTTGAGGGTTTTTATCAAGAATGAATGCTGTATTATGTCATAAGCTTTTTCTGCATCTATTTAGAGGATCATATTATTCTTATCCTTTCTTTAATTATTGTTGTGTATCACATTGATTTTTTTTTACAAATATTGAACCATGCTTGCAGCCCAGGAATAAATCCTACTTGATCATGGTGAATAATTATTTTAATGTATTTGATTTGCTAGTATCTTCTGGAGAATTTTTGCATCCATGTTCATATGTGATATTGGTCTGTAATTCTCCTTTGTAGTAATGTTTTTGGTTTTGAATTCAAGGTAATGCTGGACTTATAAAATGACTTTGGAAGTTTTCTTCCTACTGGAATTTTTTGGAACAGGTTGAAAGGAATAGGTATAAACTCTTTTTAAAATGTCCTGTAGAAATCCCCTGGGAAGCCCTCTAACCCTGGACCTTTGTTTGTTGGAAGACTTTTTATTACTGATTCAATTTCTTTGCAGGTTATGGGTGTCTTAGAATTTTTTATTTTTCCTGTTTCAGTTTTGGCAGCTCATATGTTTCTAGGAATTTAACCATTTCTTCAAGATTGTCCAGTTTGTTGGCATATAATTTTACATAATATTATTTTATAATTGTATTTTTGCTGTGTTGGTTATGATCTCTCCTCTCTCATATGTGATTTTACTTGTTTGTATTCTTTCTCTTTTCTTTTTGACAGGTCTGCCTGGAGTTTTATCATTTTTTTTTCTTTCTAAAAACCAGTTCTTAGTTTCATTGATCTGCTCCTTTTATGTTTGTTTTTTTTCTATATTGTTTCTTTGTGCTCTAATCTTTATTATTTCCCTTCTTCCGCTGGGCTTAGGCTTTATTTGCTGCTGGTTTTATGCCTCTTTTAAGTGTAAGATTAGGTTGTTGTATTCGAGATTTTTCTTATGTCTTGAAGTAGGCTTGTATTAGTACATACTTCCCTCTTATGATTACCTTTGCTCTAAAGGTTCTGAACTATTGTGTTTTCATATTTATTTGCTTCTATGTATTTTTTATTTCTTATTTAATTTTTGGTTAATCTATTAATTCTTTTTAAAAATAGTTATTTATTATTCAGGGCAATAATTGTTTTAGGAGCAGTATTCAGTGATTTAACATTTACATTCAACAACCAGCGTTAATCACAACAAGCACCCTCCTTATGTCCATCACTCATATAACCCATCTCCCACTCACCTCTCTCCATTAACCCTCAGTTTGTTCTCAATTGTTATGAGTCTCTTGTGGTTTGCTTCCCCTTCTCCTGTTCCCCATATTCACATATATTCATCTGTTTCATTTCTTATATTCCACATATGAGTGAAATCATATGGCATTTGTCTTTCTCTGATTGACTTATTTCGCTTAGTATAATACACTCTAGCTTCATCCATGTTGTTACAAATGGAAAAATTTCATTGTTTTCAATGGCTGAGTAATATTCCAATAAACACACACACACACACACACACACACACACACACACACATCACATTTTTCTTATCCATTCACCAGTCAATGGACATTTGGGCTTTCTCCATAGTTTAGCTTTTGTTGATAATGCTACTGTAAACATTGGGGTGCATGTACCCCTTCAATCTGTATTTTTATATCCTTTGAGTATATACATAAGAGTACAAACCCTAGATCATAGGGAAGTTCTATTTTAATTTTTTGAGAACTCTCCATAATGTCTCCAGAATGCTTTCACCAGCTTGCATTTCCACGAACAGTGCAAGAGAGTTCGTCTTTTCCTTGAGTCCTCACAAACACCTATTGTTTCTTGTGTTGTTAATTTTAGCCATTTTGATAGGTGTGAGGGATTATCTCATCATGGTTTTGATTTTCACTTCTTGATTATGAGTAATGTTGAGTATCTCATCATGAGTCTATTAGCCATCTGGATGTATTCTTAGAAAAGTGTCTATTCATATCTTCTACCCATTTCTTAACTAGATTGTTTGGTTTTTGTTAGTTGAGTTTGGTAAGTTCTTTATAGATTTCAGATTTTGGATACTTGCCCTTTCTCATATATGTGGTTTGCAAATATTTTTCCCATTCCATAGGCTGGCTTTTAGGTTTGTTGATTGTTTCCTTCATTGTGCAGAAGCTTTTTATCTTGATGTCCCAATAGTTCATTTTTGCTTTTCTTTCCCTTGCTTATGGTAACGTGTCTAGTAAGAAGTTGTTGTCAAGGTCAAAGAGTTTTTTGCCTGTGTTCTCTTCTGGACTTTTGGTGATTTCCTGTCTCACTTTTAAGTCTTCCATCCATTTTGAGTTTATTTTTGTGTATGGTGAAAGAAAGTGGTCTAATTTCATTCTTCCACATGTCACTATCTTATTTTCCAAACACCATTTCTTGAATAGATTGTCTTTTCTCCATTGGATATCCTTTATTTGTCAAAGATTAATTTACCATATAGTTGTGGGGCCATTTCTGGGTTTTCTATTCCAGTCCGTTTATCTTTATGTCTGTTTTTGTGTCAGTACCATACTTTCTTGATGACTACAGCTTTGTAATATAGCTTGAAATCCAGAATCATGATGACTCCAGTTTTGTTTTTCTTTTTTAGAATTGGTTTTTCTCTTTGAAGTCTTTTGTGATTCCATTCAAATTTTAGGATTGTTTGTACTAGCTCTGCAAAAAATGTTGGCAGTATTTTGATAGGGATTGCATTAAATGTATAGATTACTTTGGTAGTATACACATCTTAACAATATTTGTTCTTCCAATCCATAAGCATGGGATGTTTTTTCATTATTTTGTGTCCTCTTCAATTTCTTTCATAAGTGTTCTATAGTTTTCAGAGTACAGGTATTTTATCTCTTTAATTACTTTTATTTCTAAGTGTCATTGTTCTGGTGCAATTGTAAATGGGTTTGATATCTTGATTTCATTTTCTGCTATTTTGTTATTGGTTTATAGAAATGTGACATATTTATGCATGTTGATTTTATACCATGTGACATTTTTGAATTTATATATTAGTTGTAGCAATTTTGGAGGAGTTTTTTGAATTTCCCACATGTAGTATCATGTCATCTGCAAATAGTGAAATTTTGACTTTTCCTTGCCTATTTGGATGCCCTTTATTTCTTTTTGTTGTCTGGTTGCTGAAGCTAAGACTTCCAGTATTATGTTAAATAGTAATGGTGACAATGAACATCCTTCCCTTGTTCTTGACTGTAGGGGAAATACTCTCATTTTCTTCCCAATTGAGGATGATATTAGTTGTGGCGTTTTGCAAAATGGCCTTTATGATGTTGATATATGTTCAATCTATCCATTCTTCGTTCAGGGTTTTTACCAAGAATGGATGCTGTATTTTTTCAAATGACTTTTCTGTATCTATTGACAGGATCATATGGTTCTTATCCTTTCTTTTATTAATGTTGTGTATCATGTTGATTGATTTGTGAATATTGAACCAGACTTGAAGCCCAGGAACTAATCCCACTTGATAAATGTGAATAATTATTTTAATGTACTGTTGAATTATATTTGCTATTTTCTTGTTCAGAATTTTGGCATCCATATTTATAAAGGTTATTGGTGTATAATTCTCCTTTTTGTAGGTTCCTTGTTTGATTTTTGGAATCAAGGTATTGCAAGCTTTCTAGAATGAGTTTGAAAGTTTTCTTTTGGTTTTTATTTTTTGGAACAGTTTGAGAATAAGAAAAGTGTTAGTTCTTCCTTAAATGTCTGACAGATTTCCCCAGGAATGTCATCTGTCCCAGAACTCTTGTGTGTTGGGAGATTTTTGATTACTGATTACTGCCTTTGCTGCATCCCAATTTCTTTGCTGGTTACACATTTGTTCAAATTTTCTATTTTCCTTGTTTCATTTTTTTTTGTAGTTTGTGAGTTTCTAGGAATTTGTTCATTACTTTCAGGTTGTCCCGGTTGTTGGCATATACTTTTTCATAGTATCCTCTTATAATTGTTTATAGTTACAATTGTTTGTGTTCTTTCCTTTTTCATTCATTATTTTATTTATTGGGGCTATTTCTCTTTTCTTTTTTATATGTCTGACTAAGGTTTTTAAATTTATTTATTTCAAGGAGCAGATCTTAGTTTCATTGATCTTTCTACTGTTTATTGTTTGTTTGTTTGTTTTTATATTCTTTAATTCTGTTCTAATCTTTATTATTCCCCTTCTTCTGCTGGCTTTAGGCTTTACTTGTTCCTTTTCTGGCTCCTTTAGGTGTAAGATTAGGTTGTGTATTTCTTGATATAAGCCTGTATTGCAATATACTTCCCTCCTAGAACTGCCTTTGCTGCATCCCAAAAGTTTTCCCTGCTGTGTTTTTATTTTCTTTTGCTTCCATGTATTTTTTAAATTTCTTCTTTAATTTATTGGTTAATCCATTCATTTTTTAGTAGGATATACTTTAAGATCCATGTATATGAAGGCTTTCCTTTTTTTTCTTTTGGTGAGTTCAAGTTTCAAATCATTGTGATTCAAAAATATGAATGGTATTATCTCTATTTTTTTGTACTTTTTAGAGCTGATTTGTGATCCCGTTTGTGATCTATTTTGGAGAATGTTTCATGTGCACTTGAGTATGTGTTCTATTGCTTTAGGATGAAATTTTCTGATATATCTCTAAAGTTCATCTGGTCCAGTGTGTCATTCAAACCACTGTTTCCTGGTTTATTTTCTGCTTAGATGATTTGTCCATTGTTGTAAGTGGAATGTTAAAGACTCTTACTCTAATTGTATTACTATCAATGAGTTTCTTTATGTTTGCTATTTATTTATTTATATATTTTGGTGCTTCCAAGTTGGTAGCATAAATATTTACAATTTTTATATCTTCTTGATGGATAGAAACTTTATTTATTATATAATATTCTTCTTCACCTCTTGTTACAGTCTTTCTTTTAAAATATAGTTTGTCTGGTATGTGTATGGCTACACTGGCTTTCTTTTGATGTACATTAGCACAATAGATGTTTCTCCATGCCCTCACTTTCAATATGCACATATCTGTACATCTGAAATGAGTCTCTTGTAGGTCTTATACAGATGAAACTATTTTTTTGTCCATTCTGATACCCTATGTCTTTTGATTGGATCATTTAGTCCATTTAAATTTGGAGGGATTATTGAAAGATATGAATTTTAATGACATTGTGTTACCTGTAGAGTTGATGTTTCTGGTGGTGTTCTCTGGTCTTTTCTGTCTTTGTTGCTGTGGTGTTTTTTTTTTCTCTACTCAAAGAGTTCCCTTCAAAATTTCTGGCAAAGCTGGTATAGTGGTCACGAATTTCTTTAGTGTTTATTAGCCTGGGAAATCCTTTATCTCTCCTTCTATTCTGATTGACAGCCTTTTTGGATAAAGAATTCTTAGCTGCAATTTTTTCCCATTCAGTATGTTAAATATTTCCTGCCACTCTTTTCTGGCCCGAGAAATTTCTGCATACAGGTCTTCTGCCAACCTTATGTTGTAAGTAACTCTACCCTTGTAAGTTAAGGACCTTGACTCACTGCTGGCACAGAGCCTGATGTTGTGCTCAAACACATGAAGCTGTGCGATCATGACCTGAGCTGAAACCAAGAGTCAAATGCTTAACAAACTAAGCCACACAAGCTCCCCATTTTTTGATGATTTTGAAGGGAGTTCTCTTGTCTCTTGGACTTGAATGCCTGTTTCTTTCCTCAGATTAGGGACATTCTCAGCCATAGTTTGTTCAAACACTCCTTCTTCCCTTTGTTCCCACTCTTCTTCTTCTGGGACTTACAGGATATGGATATTATTTCAGTTTATAGAATGGCTGAATTCCTTAAATCTACACTTTGCAATTAATAGTTTTCTTTCTCTCTTCTTTTCAGCTTCATTATTTTCCATAATTTCATCTTCTATATCATCTATTCTCTTCTCTGCTTCTTCATTCCTTGTTGTGACTGGAACCAGTTGGTTTTGCATCTCATTTACAACATTTTTTATTTTGGCCTGACTATTTTTGGGGTCTTTGATTTCTGCAGCAAAGGTTTATCTGATGTCTTCTATGATTTTTTTTTCAAGCCTAGATAGTAGTCTTATGACAGTTGTTCTAAATTTTTATTCAGATATATTGCTTATATGTGTTTTGAGCAGGTCCCTGGCTATGATTTCTTCTTGACCATTTTTTGGGTGGAGAATTCCTCTATCTTGTCATTTTGGCTAAGATTCTGTGTTTTGCGTATTTTGAAAGCTTGTTATATTCCTGAACCTGACAGTAATGCTATATTAAAAGGGGTCATACACTGTTCAGGGCCTGGCACTTTAGGAAGTGTTACTGGTGTATGTTGTGTGCACTCTCCCTTTTGCATTTTGGCTTCTATTTCTTACTGGTCCATCCTGCACAGAGTTCCTCTTTGCTTGCAGTGGGGAGTGTTTGGAGCTTTAACTAGGTGTGCTTTGATTTATTTGTTAAAATAAGCCTGGAAAAAAAACTTGATCCAAAAATAAAAAAAAAAAGTAATAAAAAGTGAAAGTAAAAGGAATGGAAAAAGAAAACCAGACAATCAAAAACAGTGAGCCTGACTCCAAAGAAAAAGAAAGGAAAAACAAAAGAAAAAGAAAAGAAAAAAATGAAGCCTGTTCCAAAACAAGAGGAAAGGAAATGAAAACAACAAAGGAAAAAACTATAAGCCTGAAAAAATAGAAAAAAAAATAAACAGAACAAGAAAAGAAAGGTAAGGAATGGAAAGGAAAGGAAAGGAAAGAAAAGAAAAGGAAAGGAAAGGAAAAAAAAAGTAAGTCCAGTCCGATTTCCACCAGAAATGCGGCTGATATTTTGATCTACTCTATGTTCAATAGAGCTGGTGCATGCAATTAAGGCCTGTGTTAGTCTTCTGGAAAAGAACCTACTGTGCTGGCTAAGAGTCATACCTGACCCAGTAAATATGCAGTTGCCAGGCACAGCTGGGCAAGGTTTGGTTTAAGCAGGTCTGCCTCTACTGTGGGCCATAGTGTTGCTCTCTGAAGTCCCATTATGTTGGTGGTGAGGGGTAAAATGGTGCTGATCCACTGTCTCATCCCCGGACAGGGAGTCTCAAACCCTCCGTTGTTCAGGAAGCCCTCACAGAATAGGCATGGCAGTCAGCGCACTCTGTGTCACAGCTCTTCTGTATTTTTCTTTTGCACATGGCTGGGATTTAAAACTTGAAATCTTAAAGGACCCAGCACCACATGGACCTGCCCCCTTCCTCCAGAGTAGAGCTTCTGTGCTCTGTGTCTGATGTCCTTTGTCCGAGAAAAACAGTCCACTGTCATCGTGGTGCCTGGAATCTATGGTTTAGCACTGGGAAAAGCAGTAACTATGTTATCTGCCCTTTATGTGTGCCTCTGTCCCCTGCTGCTTAAAGGCCTTTTGCTGGAGCCTGCAGGGTCTTTTGTATTTGGAGAGGCAGTACACAATCTTGGCTACTCTGGTTTTCTTTTGATGTCCACTTGCATGATAAATGGTTCTCCATCCACTCACTTTCAATCTGCAGGTGACTTTACCTCTAAAATGGGTTTCTTGTAGGCAGCATATAGATGGGTCTTGTTTCTGTTTGTTTTATCCCTTCTGACCCTACGTGTTTTGATTGGATAATTTAGTCCATTTACATTTGGACTGCCATTGTGTTACCTTCAAAGTTGTTGTTTTGGTGATGTTCTCTCTTACTTTCTAGTCTTTGTTGCTTTTGGTCTTTCTTTCCCACTGAACGATACCCCTTTAATGTTTCTTGCAGGGCTGGTTGAGTGGTCATGAGCTCCTTTAGTTTTGTTTGTCTCGGAAACTCTTTATCTGCCTTCTGCTCTGAATGACAGCCTTACTGGATAAAGTATTCTTGGCTGAATTTTTTTTTCCTTCAGCATGTTGAATATATCATGCCACTCCTTTCTGGTCTGCCAGTTTTATGTGGACAGATCTGCTGTGAACGTGATTTGTCTTCTCTTGTAGGTTAAAGACATTGTTTTTTTCCCTTGAGGCTTTCAGGATTCTTTCCTTGTCTGTGTATTTTGTAAATTTGTCTAAGATATTCATTGGCCGACACTTGTTGAATTTAAAGGAAGTTATCTTCGATATTTACATCTGTTTTATTCCCCAAATTGTGAATTTTTCAGGTATAATTTGGTCAAATAAATCTTCCACCCCTTTTTCCCACTCTTCTCCTGGGACTCCTATGATATGAATGTTATTACCTTTTTGGAGTTGGTGAGTCCCCTAAGTCTAAATTCATGATACAGTATTTTTCTTTCCCTGTTTTCTTCAACTTCATTGTTTTCCATATTTTTATCTTCTGTGTCACTGATTTGTTTCTCTGCTTTATCCTTCCTTGTTGTCATTGCAATCAGTAGGTTTTGCATCTTAGTTATAACATACTTTATTTGGGCCTGACAAGTTTTTAGTTCTTTTATATATGCAATAAAGGATTCTCTAGTGTTCTCTATGATTTTCTCAAGCCCAGCTCATGTCTTTATGATTACTGCTTTAAATTCTAGTTCAGGCATCTTATATCTATTTTGACTAATGCCCTGGTTGTGACTTCTTCCTGTTTTTTCTCTTTTGAAGTGAATTCCTCTGCCTTGTCATTTTGTCTAGGTCACAGTTTGTGTGTGTGTGTGTGTGTGTGTGTGTGCTTGCGTGTTAGGAAAATCTGTTATTTTTCTACTTTTGAGAGTAATGGCTATATTTCAGTGTGTACATTGTGCTGTTATGTTTGACTGCTCCTTCCCTCACTTCTGTCCTCTGCATAGTTTCTCCTTGCCTACAGTGGGGTGTGTTTGGACCTTGTCCACTATGTGGTAAGTTTTAATTGGGTGTGTTTTGGTTCCCTTGTTCAAAGAAAGTGGATCCTATTTCCTGTAGAGATGAAGTTTTGTAGCATTCTATGATCAGTAGACTTGGTGCAGGGGAGTGGTTTGTACTGGTCTTCTGGGGGAGGCACTTGCTCACTGATTCTTAGGTGGATTTGCCCTAGTAAAGATTCACCTGCAGGGTGCAAGGGAACAGGGCTTTTGTAAGCAGCTCTAACCGCCACTGGGAGTGCTATGTGGCTCATTGAAATTGGTCAGTGCTGATGGGAAGTGGGAAAATGTTATCACCCCATTCTCTCATCCCTGGAGCAGAGGTTTTAATGCCCACCACTCTTCAAGAAGTGTTATAAGAGCAGGAATTCTCCCCTCTTGTGTCACCAGCTTCTGTCAGATACCTGCCTTCACTCTGTCTATATCAGAGTTGTCTGCCTGCTAGGTGAGACAGTACTTCTGTGTTTTATCTCAGGTGCACAGTTGGGTTTTTCACAACTACAAATTTTAGGAAGCCGGCATGGCATGGATCCACACTGATCCTCTGGGGGGAGTCTCATAATGTTGTGGCTGTTACTGGTTTGTGCCAGAAAAGCAGTCGCATGACCACACAACAGTTCAGAGTTTATGGTAAAGTGCAGCAAAAATCCAGCACCATGGTTTGCTGCCCCTATCAGGTGTCTCTGTTCCTATGATAATGTACAGGGCTGCAACTTGTCACCCACCAACCCTTTTGTCCCTGAAGAGACCGTGCCGCCTCTCCCAAATGCACTCCAAAAAGGGGAACAGTTTCTTCCCTTGTGACCCAAGAGATCCTGAGACTATACTGCTGTCTGTTCCCGGGCATCCACCTTCCTTCCCCACAGGAGTACCACCAAGTCCACTAGGCATAACCCCGGCAATGGTGTGGACTTCTAAATGTTCAGAAGTTGAGCACTGTTGCTTATAAAAACTTGCAGTAGTAAGATCCTCTCCTTTTCCCAGTCAATGGTTTTGGGGATGAGTTTCTCTTGTGCAATCCCCTGCACACTGCTTTCACAGTCTCTCTCTCTCTCTCTCTCTCTCTCATCTCACTGGTCTCTCCATGATTAGGGATCCTTCCCCTCCACAGAGTATTTCTTTTCTCCCCCAAATCAATTTTCTGCAGCTCCAATCTTCCACAATGTGTCTCTGTTTCTCCCTCTAGATGTGAAGTTTGTTCTCTGAGACCTCAGAATGATTCTTGGATGTCCATAATGATTTGACATTTTTCTGGATGCGTTTGAGGGGCAAGGCAAACATAGGGTCCCCCCCACTACTCCATCATCTTAACTCCTCCCTGCTTTCTTTAGTCTTATATACTATCTTGAGTTCTACATTCACATTTTTGCTTTTTCTAGCTCAATAATATATATTTGCATTGATCCTTCTTCTTTATTCCCAAAGCATGTATTCTAGGTTACCTACTCACTGCCACTCTTCTGGGTCACTGAAATAGTTTCCTTATGAACTAAAATGTGCCATTTGAAAAGTAATTGAAGAATGTCAACAACCTAACCAGGGATAAAGGGAAGCATGTGGTCTTGAAAGCTACTTTTAAATATCTGAAAAGCTGTCATGGAGAAAAATGATGAGAATTATCCTGTGAACTCTTCAAAAAAGCCAGGATCCCAGTGGGCAAATTATGAATAAAAGAGTCTTGTGCCTATATAAAAAAAAGGATTTTAAGTATTTATTTAAGAAATCAAACTCTCTGCTACCTTATATATTTAGCCCAGGCTGGAAAGCTACAAGATAAGGGTATTGTAAAAATGACTACATAAATTTGAAGTTCCCTCCTTGTCAAAGATATGTAAATCTTTAGGACTGCCAAATATGTATATTGAAATTAACTGTGAATATTTTAGAATGATATTTTTCATTTTTAAATTGCCAATGTATATGGTGATCATGATCAACTTCTGTGAATATTCAACTTTTATAAAATAATTATTTCCAAAGAGGGAGCAGTATTCAACTTATTTTTTTAGGCCTGGAGGGTAACAATTGCCTAAAAAAGTAATAGTAAAATTTTCTTCTTATATATATACTGTTATTTACATTTTTCCAAAATATTTTCATTGATGACTTTCTTTAAAAAAAGAACAGCCCCGAGGAGAACAGAACTAATATTATTATTCTTTATTTTTATTTTACAGAAATGGCATTAGAAAACTGAAATTCAGTAATGTAATTTCTTACTAAAATAGTATTATTCAGCAAGAAACTTTACTAACATCATTTTTTTAACTCCTAATCCACTATTCTGTCCATTAAAACTTCTTGATTTCCACTGATAGGTGGGTTTTGGCATGAAAATTACCAGAAGCTCAATGATACCGGTTAAGTAATGATAGTAAATAAAGAAAATTTTAAGAAATGAACATCCATAGTAATAATGGGACTTATCTGATTTATTGATGTTTATTTAATACCATTAGACAAAGTTTCACATGGTACAGGTAAAGTTCATCACACAAATGATCCCCACATTGGCAATAATCATATTATCAAAAGAAGAATTTCCTGAACCTATCAATATCTTGAAAAATTTTCACTAATGAATTGGCTAATTCTGTTCAAATACAGATGTTTATTAAAGAAGTTTATGTACTTTATGAAGTAAAGGGGAAACAGTTTTTGTTACATAAGTAAATGACTTTCTTCCTTCTATAAAATTATCTTGAGAGTCCTTTGAATGAGGAGCCAAATTTTACAATATGCTAGCTAACAGTATTTTTTAACCTTAATACTTACTTATTGGTATATAATGTTCCTTATTATTTTCATAAAAAATAAGCATAACTAAATTAAAATTATTATTCTCAGTGTGTTGCACATCTCAAACATAATTGTCATGGCAGAGCCTTTTGATAGTATTAGGCAAATAATTCAGCAGTTGTCCAGCCATTGCCATCATATAGTACATTCAAGATTCTAATAAGCTGAAAATGAAATGCCAATAACAATTGAGACAACTGTAGGTGAAATATCATAGGGAGTAGGAAAGGCATTCTTACTAGTCATCGGCTCCCTAGATATCAATAGAAAAATGTCATTTAGTGGAAAATTGGCCTATGCTGAAAGTTTATATTAGAATGTTTGCTGCTTTTTTCATTACACTTTTTAACACATTTATAAGCATATCCAGTTGACTTTTTATACTATCTTGTACTGATTAGCATGCTCTTTTTTAAAATATGAAATATATTGTTAAATTGGTTTCCATACAACAGTCAGTGCTCATCCCAACAGGTGCCCTCCTCAATACCCATCACTCACCCTACCCGCCCTCCCACCCCCCATCAAACCTCAGTTTGTTCTTAGTTTTTAAGAGTTTCTTATATTTTGGCTCCCTCCCTCTCAAACCTCTTTTTTTTTTCTTCCCTTCCCTCATGGTCTTCTGGTAAGTTTCTCAGGATCCATATAAGAGTGAAAACATATGGTATCTCTCTTTCTCTGTATGACTTATTTCACTTAGCATAACACTCTAAGGTTCTATCCACGTGGCTACAAAAGGCCATATTCCATTCTTTCTCATTGCCACGTAGTATTCCATTGTGTCTATAAACCACAATTTCTTTATCCATTCATCAGTTGATGAACATTTAGGCTCTTTCCATAATTTGGCTATTGTTGAAAGTGCTGCCATAAACATTGGGGTACAAGTGCCCCTATGCATAAGCACTCCTGTATCCCTTGGGTAAATTCCTGGGTGCTATTGCTGGGTCATAGGATAGATCTATTTTTAATTTTTTGAGGACCCTCCACACTGTTTTCCAGAGCGGCTGCACCAGTTTGCATTCCCACCAACAGTGCAAGAGGGTTCCTATTTCTCCACATCCTCGTCAGGATTTATAGTCTCCTGATTTGTTCATTTTAGCCACTCTGACAGGCGTGAGGTGGTATCTCAGTGTGGTTTTGATTTGCATTTGTATTGTATTTGTATGTGTGTATTTGTATGTGTATTTGATTTGATTTGATTTGTATTTCCCTGATTAGGAGTGACGTTGAGCATCTTTCCATGTGTCTGTTGGCCATTTGGATGTCTTCTTTACAGAACTGTCTATTCATGTTTTCTGCCCATTTCTTCACTGGATTGTTTTTCGGGTGTGGAGTTTGGTGAGTTCTTTATAGATTTTGGATACTAGCCCTTTGTCCGATATGTCATTTAAAAATATCTTTTCCCATTCTATTGGTTGCCTCTTAGTTTTCTTGATTGTGTCTTTTGCAGTGCAGAACGAAAGGACCTCTGCAAAAGAAGGACCTCTTTTATCTTCAAGAGGACCCAATAGTTCATTTTTGCTTTTAATTCCCTTGCCTTTGGGGATGTATCAGGTAAGAAATTGCTGCGGCTGAGGTCAGAGAGGTCTTTTCCTGCTTTCTCCTCTACGGTTTGGATGGTTTCCTGTCTCACATTCAGGTCCTTTATCCATTTTGAGTTTATTTTTGTGATTGGTGTAAGAAGGTGGTCTAGTTTCATCCTTCTGCATGTTGTTGTCCAGTTCTCCCAGCACCATTTGTTAAAGGGACTGTCTTTTTTCCATTGGGTATTCTTTCCTGTTTTGTCAAAGATTAGTTGGCCATACTTTTGTGGGTCTAATTCTGGGTTTCTATTGTATTCCATTGGCCTATGTGTCTGCTTATTTGCCAATACCATGCTGTCTTGATGATTACCGCTTTGTAGTAGAGGCTAAAATCTGGGATTGTGAGGCCTAACGCTTTGGTCTTCTCTTCAAAATGATTTTGGCTATTCGGTGTCTTTTGTGGTTCCATACAAATTTTATGGTTGCTTGTTCTGGCTTCTAAAATAATGCTGTTGCAATTTGATTGAGATTGCATCGAATGTAGAGACCTTTGGGTAGTATTGACATTTAACAATATTTATTCTTCCAATCCATGAGCACGGAATGTTTTTCATTTCTTTATATCTTCTTCAATTTCCTTCATAAGCTTTCTATTGTTTTCAGCATACAGATATTTTACATCTTTGGTTAGATTTATTCCTAGGTATTTTATGCTTCTTGGTGCATTTGTGAATGGGACCAGTTTCTTATTTGTCTTTCTGTTGCTTCCTTATTAGTGTATAAGAATGCAACTGATTTCTGTACATTGATTTTGTATCCTGCGACTTTGCTGAATTCATGTATCAGTTCTAGCAGACTTTTGATGGAGTCTGTCGGGTTTTCCATGTATAATATCATGTCATCTGCAAAAAGTGAAAGCTTGGGTTTATCTTTGCCAATTTGGATGCCTTTGATTTCTTTTGTTTCTGATTGCTGATGCTAGCACTTTCAACACTATGTTAAACAACAGCGGTGAGAGTGGACATCTCTGTCGTGTTCCTGATCTCAGGGGGAAAGCTCTCAGTTTTTCCCCATTGAGGATGATATTAGCTGTGGGCTTTTCATAAATGGCTTTGATGATGTTTAAGTATGTTCCTTCTATCCCAACTTTCTAGAGGGTTTTTATTAAGAAAAGGTGATGAATTTTGTCAAATGCTTTTTCTGCATTGACTGACAGGATCATATGGTTCTTATCTTTTATTTTATTAATGTGATGTATCACATTGATTCTGGTTAGCATGCTGTTATATGCCAACATAGCTGAAATCCATCCAATTTGAAGACACCTAATTTAACATATCTAAAACAAACTCTGCCATTATGTACCCATCCAACTAAAACTTCTTCCAACAGAAATTTAGTAATCAACAAATATTTATTGATCACTGTGTATTATGCACGACATTGTACTGAGCATAATAGGTGATTTTAAATTGATTTCTTGGGGCGCCTGGGTGGCGCAGTCAGTTAAGTGTCCGACTTCAGCCAGGTCACGATCTCGAAGTCCATGAGTTCGAGCCCCACATCAGGCTCTGGGCTGATGGCTCAGAGCCTGGAGCCTGTTTACGATTCTGTGTCTCCCTCTCTCTCTGCCCCTCCTCCGTTCATGCTCTGTCTGTCTCTGTCCCAAAAATAAATAAAATAAATAAATAAATAAATTGATTTCTTAGTTTAAAATGTTTTTTTCTTATTTTTAATTGGAAACTGGCATAGGGCACACCAAAGGTGGGAAGCATCATGATGCTTCTTGGCAAGACCCACGACAACTGCAGTCACGGTCAGGCTTACCACCACAGCCAAGCCTAAACTCAACACGATGGAGGTTTGAGCAAAGTCTATTCTTCAGCATTTCCAAGGGAGACCAGTGGATACACAATAATGACTTTTTCAAGATTATTTATTTATTTTTGAGAGACAAAGAAAGAGCACAAGCAAGAGAGGGGCAGAGAGAGAGGGAGACAAAAATCCCAAGCAGGCTCTGCACTATCAGTGTGCAGCCTGACATGGGGCTCAAACCCACAAAACATGAAATTATGATGTAAGCTGAAATCAAGAGTCAGGATGCTTAACCAACTGAGCCACCCAGGTACCCAAGTTATTCCTCTTCCTCCTCCTCCTCCTCCTCCTCCTCCTCCTTTTTCCTATGCCTGTAGTTGTTGGAAGAAGCCTTCTTCTGAATTGCCAACAGCCATTCTATGGGGACCTGCCTCCTGGAATGATCTAAAATGTCACAATTTCACTTGATACAACACCCATGGATATAAACAGTGCCTTCTAAAATGGATCAGCTAGGAGTGCCTGAGTAGCTCAGTTGGTTGTCTGACTTCAGCTCAGGTCATGATCTCAGAGTTGGTAGGTTCAAGCTCCAAGTCAGGCTCTGTGATGACAGCCCAGAACCTGGAGCCTGATTCAGATTTTGTGTGTCTCTCTCTCCCTGACCTCTCCTGCTTTCTTTCTCTCTCTCAAAAATAAATAAACATTAAAAAAATTAAAACGGATCAGCTAAGTATTAAGCAGCACCCTGTCCACCATGAATATGCAATGAATTTAAGGTGATGTATGACAATTCTTGAAGACCTGAAACTAACTCCTTCCAGGGTCCTAGTGCAATTTCTTTCATATAGGAGACATTCAATAAATGCTCACTTCATAATAATTTACAGAATCAACTCAACTGTAAGTGCGAAGAAATCAACATACATCAGGTGCAACTGAAGTTCACATGAGATTGAGATCACAAAGGAAGATTTACTGAGGAAAGTTTCACTGAGGTGACGAGTCAAACCTTAAAAGAAATGTAACTTTAATACAAGTAGGAAAAAAGGGATTTCAAGGTGTGGAAAATCATGAGGATAAAAAAACGAGTATCCCAAAGCACTAAATATATTCAAGGAATAGTGAATAGTCAGTTTAATTGAAGAAGCAGTCATAGATATTGGACTTTTAAGAAAAAGCCTGGAAAATAAGATAGGGATATAGTCCAGAAGTCTTTAAATGTCAACCAAGAAGTATATTTACCTTACACAATGAGAATTAAAGAGCTGTAATCCAAGCAATATACAGTGTAGATTAAGAGTGAAAGATTTGTGGCAGGGAGATCCTTTGAGAGGCTTCATACAGAGACTTGTAATGTGAAGACTTATATGGAGGAATATACTTCATAAAAGTATTGGTAAGCACTTGGTAATTGGTGTTTATGAAACACGCTACAACTACATATAAAATTTAAAGATATATGTAATCATCCAAGAAAATGGAAAAAAGTATAGAAAGAGAAGAATAGAAAACTTAGGTACCGAATTTAGGGATAATGTCCATACTTGAAGGAAAATCGGAGAAAGGGGTAGCAATAAAGATGTCAAGTAAAGTAAGAAAATAATTAGAATTGTATATGGAGGCTACAAAATGTTAATATTAATTAATCTAAGAATAGGTTTGACTTATTGGAAACTCACAATGTGTTAGACACTGTGATAAGTACTTTATACTCATAGAGTTTTAATTGTCTCAATTTTATGAAGTAGATATTACAGCAATAACAATTTTAGAAAGAGATAATTGAGGCTTGGAGGGAGTAATAACTAATATGTAGCATAACTGGCTTTTTACTCTACCACTATTTAATTCTGTTTGCCCATAAAATATTTGTTCTAGATAAGAAAACCTTTGTATTTAAGGAGACCTACAAAGAGAAGCTACATTATCAAAAATTTGAAGGAAGTCATAAGAAAAGGTGTCATAAGTACATGAGATAATACTAGATTTAGAAATAAGAGATATGCTTCTTCCCTTAAATCAAGAAAAAGGAGAATAATGAAAAGACAAGGTGTGCCTGGGTGGCTCAGTTAAGCATCCAACTTTGGCTCAGGTCATGATCTCATGGTTCGTGAATTTGAGCTCCACGTCGGGCTCTGTGCTGACAGCTCAGAGTCTAGAGCCTGTTTCAGATTCTGTGTCTCCCTCTCTCTTCCTCCTCCACTGGCACTCTGTCTCTCCCAAAAATGAATAAGCATTAAAAATTTAAAAAAAAGAGAGAAAGAATGTTGATGAGAACCAGAGACAAACTAGATGTAATTTAATTAAATACCACCTATCATAAATAATATCTGTCAGATGTAGAGGGAAATTTTCATGGTCTCAGGAAAGGGGAGCAATTTTAGAATACAACCTGTAAGGTTTTTAACAATAAAACACCTTGTACCAAAAGAAATGCCTTCAATTCAGTGTAACGTGTAGTGGATAAGGTAAGATTCATCACATTATTTGGTAACATTTTGTAGTCAGGGAACACTCAAATAGATATTGAGTATGATTGAGGCAAAGGAACTTGCAGGGAAGATAAATACCCACAGGTCAAAAATTGTAGGGCCTGGGGTCCCTGGGTGGCTCAGTCGGTTAAGCATCTGACTCTTGATTTTGCTCAGGTCATGATCTCAAGGTTCATGGGATCAAGAATTGTGCCAGGTTTTATGCTGACAGCACAAACCCTGCTTGGGATTTTCTCTCTGTCTCTGTCTCTCTCTCTTTCTTTCCTTTCCCCCTCTCTCTTTCTCTCTCTCTCTAAATAAATAAATAAATAAATAAATAAATAAACATTAAAAAATTAAGGCCTTTAAATATCCAGAAATGCAGTTCAAAATGGATAAAAAAAAGTATAATGTTTTTTTCTGATTAGTATAAGAGAACATAATCTCAAATTTTCACACTCTCTCCTGCTAAGTAAAAGTCCTAGATATAATGCATAGAAAGCCAGTGGAAAACTATGACAGACACAAAGAGGAAAGAAAACTTTTAAAGGATTCTAGGACAATAGCAGAACATCTTATGACAATTCCACCTAACAGAAGGCAACTATGGTAGGTAGAATAATGCCTTCCCCCAAAGATGTTCACAAACGAATTCCTGAAACCTATGAATATGTTACCTTACATGGTAAAAAGCAATTTTCAGATGAGATTAAATTATAGTTCTTGAGATGGGAAGAATATCCTGAATTATTCAGTAAGACAACATAATCATAATGATCCTTATATGAAAGAGGCAACAGGGTTATTGTCAAAGTGATGTGACAATTGAAGCAGAGATCGGACTGATGAAGGGTCATGAGTCATGGGAAGTGGGCAAGGGAATGGGTTCTTCCTTAGACCCTTAAGAATAGATATAATCCTGTTATCTCGATTTTAGTCCAGTGAACCATTTCATACTTCTGGCCTCCAGACTATAAAAAAACTTGTGTTGTTACAAGCCACCAAGTTTTTGGTGATATGTTACATTAGCATAGGAAATTGATACAGCAATCCAGTCTTGATGTTTTCTAACCCCTTACATAACTGCAGAGGGAGTCCAGATATGCTAATTCCTCAATCTAACTGAATGTGAGTTTGTCTGACATAACCAAGTGAACCCACACCATCACCAAATGAGGTTGATCAAGATCCTTACAATAAACAACCAAGGGTAGTGCTTTTCTTTCCCATCTGAGACTCTCATACTCATACTGAGAGGGACTAGCATAGTTGGGCAGCACCACCCAACTATGAGGGATTCTACCACAAAAGGTGCCAAGCCTGGGTAGCTATTTGTCACTGAAGGCCTGAAACTCACATTTCCCACCAACAGATATTGGAATACCAAAATCAATTGTAAGAAAGATTCTGCCACAAGTGGCATAACCTGTAAGTCTCTTTATCCACATAAGCTTAAAACTTCACTCCACAGATCATACACATCAGAAGCACCAGCAAGAGGGATCCCAATATAAAATCAGCAAAGCCTCATTTTTCCCACATGGTCCTAAAACTTTCCTCTCCAGAGAAAAGATATCAGGGTAAAGAAGTTTGCTCCTATAGGAGCAAACCCACCACAGCATGAAGCCTGGCCTGGGAAGCATCTTCTAAAGCAATAGACACAATATCCGAAATACAACTTAAAATTATTAATTGTGCCAATGAAATGATGCACCTGAATGCAAAAAGACAGTCAACTAATGGCAATATTGAGGTGATTCAGATGTTGGAAATATCTGGCAAAGATTTTAAAGCAGTCACAATAAAAATGCTTCAACAAAAATTACATGTTCTTTACAAGAACTGAACGGAAATTATAGAACTTATATATAAAAATGTATACAGAAATACAAATCTCAGAAGATGGGCTCAATAAAAAAGTGGAGATGACAGAAGATAAATAAGTGAAATTGAGAATTTATCAATAGAATTATCTAATCTGAAGAAAATATACTAAAAACAAAGCTCAGGAGCCTGTGGGACCATAATAACAGATCCAAGTTGGTATCAACAAAGTTTTAGAAAAAGAAGATAAAGTGAGGAAAAGAGTACTTGAAAAAAAGTAATTTTGAAACCCTCATTTATAGAGACGTTAACACTCAAAAGTACTATAATCAAATCAAGATGGAATCCTAAAAACATTCAAGTAATCTACAAAAAGGCAAAAAAAGGAACAGAGGGAAGAGAAAAATAAATTTTAAAAAGTAGACTTAACCACTAATACACCAATACTTATAATAAATATAAATGGATCAAATACACCTACCAAAAGCCAGAGATTGGTAGAGTGGATAAAAATAATCTGACTATATGCTAACCAGAAGAAACTGAATTCAGAAACATACATAATTTAAAAGTAAAGCATGGAAAATTATATATCACATTGATGGTAATCAAGTAAATAAATGAGTGTCTATATTAGTATTAGATTTATTTGATACTAATTGCCAATTGAGAGCAAGTAAAATTACTAAAGACAAAGAGGAATATTATATAGTGATAAAAAGGTCAATATACTAGGAAGTTATAATGATATGAAATGTGTATGCACCAAAGGAAAAAAAGCCTCAAAATAGATGAAGCAAACACATAAGAAGACAAGCCCACAGTTGGCGATTGAAACATTTTCTTGGTAACTGATAGAAATACTAGACAGAAAATCAGCAACAATATGGAATATATAAACACCACCAGTAACTAATGACATCTTTAAAAAAAAAAATATATATATATATATATATATTTATTTATTTAAGTATAATCTCCACACCCAATGTGGGGCTCAAACTCATGACATTGAGATCGAGTCACTTGTTCCTCTGACTGAGCCAGCCAGATGCTTATCAATGACATCTAATTGATATTTATAAAACACTCCACCCAAAAACAGTAGAATTTACATTTTATTGAGTACCCTTGGAACATTCACCAAGACAATGTCTTGGGTAATGATAATAACAAAACCTTCAACAAATTTAAAAATACTTGAATTTGTACAGAATATGTTCTTTCACCATAAGAGAATCTAACTAAAACCCAATAATGGAAAGAGGAAAATCAGTAAACATGTAGAAATTAAACAACACAGTTCTAAATACTTCATGGGTCACACAAGTCTCAAAGGGAATTTTAAAATACAGAAAAATTAGTGAAAATTAAAATTCAGCATGTTAAAATATATAAGATGCATATAAAACAAATAATATCATATAGTGTTATAGAAGGAAACATACCACCAAATGCTTATAAAGAAAAGAAGCAAGGGTACAAATTAATAATGCAAATTTCTACCTCAAGAAAGTAGAAACTAAAGAGCAAAATACACCCAAATCAAGAGGAAGGAAGGAAACAATAAAGACAAATATAAAAATAAATGAAATTTAAAATAAGAAAAAGAAAAAAAAGTACTATTTAAATAAGATTGAGCAAAATTTTCAATTTCATAAAATAATAGAAAAAGAGATAACACTTCTCCAGTCATTTTTAATGAAATCACCATTATCCTGTTTCTAAGACCAGACAAAGACATTATAAAAATAGAAAACTAAAGACTAATATCTCTCATGAACTTAGTCTGATATAGTCATAAAAAATACTAAAGGGTCATAAGAACAAACTTCCAGTTACAAAAACTAAACCTTGAGGGCTCAATGTACAGCATATAGACTATATTTAATAATATTATATTGTATATTTGGAAATTACTAAGAGTAATTCTTTTTTTTTTTTAATTTTTTTTCAATGTTTATTTATTTTTGGGACAGAGAGAGACAGAGCATGAACGGGGGAGGGGCAGAGAGAGAGGGAGACACAGAATCGGAAACAGGCTCCAGGCTCTGAGCCATCAGCCCAGAGCCTGACGCGGGGCTCGAACTCACGGACCGCGAGATCGTGACCTGGCTGAAGTCGGACGCTTAACCGACTGCGCCACCCAGGCGCCCCTACTAAGAGTAATTCTTAAAAGTCCTCATCACAAGAAAAAAAATTCTAAATATGTACAGTGATTATGTTAACTAGAGTTATTGTGGTGATCATTCCACAATATGTACAAATATCAAATCATTATGCTATTCATTTGAAAGTAATATGTTATATGTCAATTTTACCTCAATAATTTTTAATTAAATATGGTATCACTAGATGCACGTTATTATTTAAATTTTTGTTTAATTATAATTGACAGAAAATGTTACATGTTAAAATAAATAATATTAGCTAAATCAAAATATTAGTTTCCCAATCACAGTAGCCACATTATATACAGCATAGGCAATATAGTTAATGGCATTGTCATAGTGTTTCGTAGTCAGAGTTGGTAGCTAAACTTGTGGTGAGCATAGCATAACATATAAACTTGTAGAATCACTCTGTCGTGCACCTGAAACTAATGTAATATTGTGTGTCAAGTGTCGTCAAATAAGAAAAAAAAATCAGTAAATCAATTATAGCAATATATCAAAAAGGCAATATGCCACTAGCAAATAGGATTTATGACAGGTTATATAAAGCTGATTCAATATTTGAAAATCAATCAATGTAATCCAACATTTCAATAAGATACAAAAGATAAATCATACAACTATATCTATTGAGACACATAAAACCATTTGGCAAAATTAATTCATAATAACGATTCTCAGAAAATTAAGAATAGAGTGAAACTACTTCATCTTTGATATATAGCATCTACAAAAACCTTACAGCTAAAATCATACTTAATGGTGACAGATTGCCTGCTTTTACTTTAGGTTAAAAAACAAGTCAAGGATGTCTGTTTTCATCACTTTATTCAACATAGCACAGGATTTTCTAGAACACCTAGAACACAAAAATATACAAGCTACCAAGACAGAATAATGAAGAAAGAGAAAATCTGAACAAACCTTAACTAGTAAGGATATTGAATAAGTAATCAAAAAGCTTTCAACATTGAAAAGCCCAGGACCAGATGACTTCACCAGTGAATTCTACCAAATATTTAAGGAAGGTCAAATGGCAATCATTTCAAAACTCTTCCAAAAAATTGAAGAGGAGGAAATACTTCCAAACTCATTTTGTGAGGCCAGCGTTACTTGTTTCCAAAATCAGACAGACACTACCAGAAAATAAAATTACAGGGCAATATTTCTGATTAGTATTCATGCAAACATTCTTAACAAAATAGGAACAAACTGGATTCAACAACATATTAAAAAGACTAATCTCTATGACTAAGTGGGGTAAATTCCTGGCATGCAAAGATGGTTGAACATATGAAAATCAATCAGTGTGATGCACCACATTAATAAAACAAAGTTTAAAAATCACATTATTATCTCAACAGATAGCAAATTAATGACAAAATTTAACATACCTTCATGATAAAAAGACTCAACAAATGGTAAACAGTAGGAAATTGTCTCAACATAATAAAAACCATATATGAAATGTCTACAGCAAAGTCACACTTAACATTGAAAAACTCAGTTTTTCTTCTAAGATCAGAAAATAGACAAGTATGCCCACTAACTCCACTTGTTTCAACATAGCACTAGAAGTCTTAACAGCTATTAGGCAAGAATAAGGAATAAAAGTATCCAAATCTGAAAGAAAGAAGTAAAATTATCTCTGTTCACAGCTGGCAAGATCTATATTTAGCAAACCCTAAATACACAAAGACACACACACACACACACACACACACACACACACACTGTTAGAAGAAATAAACAAATTCAGTAAAGTTGCTGGATACCATCTCAACATAAAAAAATCAGTTGTGATGAAATGGCTGGTTCTCAGGGGCTGCTGACATTCAGGGATGTGGCCATAGAACTCTCTCAAGAGGAATGGGAATGCCTGAACCTCTCTCAGTGGGATATATACAGGGATGTAATGTTAGAAAACTATAGAATCCTCCTCTTCTTGGGTCTCATTATGACAATGCCAGACCTGATCACTTTTATAGAGCAAAATAATGAGCCTTGGAAAGTGAAGAGAAAGGAGACGGTAGTCATACACTTAGCTATATCTTCACATGACACCCAGAGCTTCCTTTCAAAGCCATGCTTAGAAGCTTAATAACAAAGAGTCTCAGTATGAAAATACAAATGTATGGCCTTGAGAATTTACACTTAATGCTAGATTGGAACAATGATGGGGATAGTGAAGAGCAGCAAAGATTTCATGAAGGAAATATTGAAACTAAGACAACTGCCCCTAATAAGAATCTTCTTGCCAAAAATAATGTTATAAAACACTTTGGAGAACCTCCGTTTTTTTACATCAGCTACTTTGGTAAAACAGTGTGTTTCTGCAAGCAAAAACTCAAATGAAATATCCAAACATTGAAATTCATGGAAATAAAATTGGAAAATCTGGAAAGTTACGTGGTTCTTTCTGAAAACAATTATTTGGATCATTTTGAAAATAGGATTGGATTAACCTTGCAAATATTTCTTAACATAAGGAATTTAAAAATGAAGAAAAGTGCTGAATAGAATCAATTTGAGAGGACCTTTCCTTAGAGTTTTTTTTTTTTTTTTTTTTTTTTTTAGTTTTCCACCAACAAATAAACCTTCCTAGTTCAGGAATATATACATTTAATAAATGTGGGAGGACCTTTAACCATCCATCATTGCTCAATAAGTATCAGAGAATAGATCATTGGAAAGAACTTTACCTGAGTGACAAAATTAGAAAGATCTTTATAGAGGAATTGATCCTAAAAAACTACCACAAATTTTATAGTGGAGAGAGAACTGATCAGTGTAGTGAGTCAGAAAAAGGTTTTTTTTAAGTTTATTTATTTTTGACAGAGAGAGAGACAGAGACAGAACATGAGTGGGGGAGGGGTAGAGAGAGGGGAAAGCAGAATCCCAAGCAGGCTCCAAGCTCTGAGCTGTCAGCACAGAGCCTGATGCGGGGCTCGAACTCACGGACCACGAGATCATGACCTGAGCTGAAGTCTGACGCTCAACTGACTGAGCCACCCAGGCACCTCGTGAGTCAGAAAAAGTTTAAACAAGGCTCAAATGTTTGTTTTTTAAATGTTTCTTTATATTTTTGAGGGAGGGAACAAAAAAGAGAGGGAGATAGAATCCCAAGCAGGCTCTGCACTGTCAGTGCAGATCTGGATGTGGGGCTCGATCCCAGGAACCATGAAATCTTTACCTGAACCACAATCAAGAACTGGATGCTTAACCTACTGAGCCACCCAGGTGTCCCAAGGTTCAGATGTTAATAAAAGTTTGAGGGAGTATTTTCCAGAGAGCCATTATAAATGTAATACATGTGTGAAAGCCTTTTATCAAAGCTCAGACCTTATTATACATAAAAGTACCCATATTGGAGACAATCCTTTTAAATGTAATGAATGTGGGAAAGCTTTTAATCAGTCCTCCAATATTGCTGAATGTCAGATAATTAATGTGGGAAAAACCCATATAGATGTAATAAATGTAATAAACCTGGGAAAATGTTTAGTCAGTCATCAAGCCTAAACATACATAAAACAATCTGTACTGGAAAGAAAACTTACAAATGTAAGGAATGTGGCAAAGTCTTTGACTGTTACACTAACTCAACATCAGTGAATCCAAACAGTAGGGAAAATTTAAATATTAAAAATGTGGCAATTCCTTTAAAAGGCACTCACACCTTACTCAACATGACAAATTCATAACAGAGAGAAAACGTATAAATGTAAAGAATGTAACAAGGCTTCTAGCCAGAACACAAACCTTATTTGACAAGAAAGAATTCATTTTATTTATTTATTTATTTATTTATTTATTTAGAAAGACAGAAAGAGTGAGCAGAGAAGGAGCAGAGAGGTAAAGAGAGAGAATTCTGAGCAGGCTCCACTAAGTCAGCGCAGAGCCTGACACGGGGCTTGAACCCACGAACCATGATCATGACCTGAGCTGAATCCAAGAGTCAAGTGCCTAGGAGACTGACCCACCCAGGCATCCCTGAAAGAATTCATTCTTCAGAGAAACTTTACCAATGTAAAGAACGTGAACCACTGTTCAAACTTTACTCATTATCACAGAATTTGTACTGGAGTAAAACCTTACAAATTTAATTTTTTTTTACCATTTATTTATTACTTAGAGACAGAGAAAGACAGATAATGAGTTTTGGAGGGGTAGAGAGAGGGGGAAACACAGAATCTAAAGCAAGCTCCAGTCTCTGGGCTGTCAGCACAGAGCCTGAGGTGGGGCTTGAACTCAGAAACTGTGAAATCATAACCTGAGCCGAAGTCAGATGCTCAACTGACTGAGCCACCTAGGTATCCCAAACCTTACAAATTAAAGAATTTGAGAAAGCTTGGCGTGCCTGTGTGGCTCATTGGTTAAATGTCCAACTCTTGACTTCAGCTCAGGTCATGATCTCACAGTTTGTGGCTTTGAGCCCCCACATGAGGCTCTGTTCTGGGAGTGGAGAGACTGTTTTCAATTCTGTCTCTCTCCGTCTGTCTCTGCTCCTCCCCTGCTCATGCACTCTGTCTCTCTCTCTTTCTCCTTCTCTCTAAAAATAAATAAATAAATAAACTTAAAAAAATGTAAGAAAACTTTTGAAGACTGCTCAACACTTACTCTACACCAGAGAATTTATATTGGAGAGTAACCATACAAATGTAAAGAATGTGGCAAGGTATTTTAGTAATGCTAAACCTTGACTCCTTATCATGTACTTTATCCTGGGGAATTTTACAAATAAAAAAAATTGACAAGCCCTTTAATCAGTGCTCAAACCTCATTCAACACCATAGAATTCATACTAGAGAGAAACCTTACAAATGTAAAGAATATGGTGAAACTTTTAGGACTGCCCAACCCTTACAGAGGTCATAGCATCACAGAGTTCATACTGAGGAGAAACATTATACATGTAAAGAATGTGGCAAGCCTCTAGCTGGAATTCTCAATTTACTCAGCTTACTCATAGATATCATACAGGAACCAAACTATAAATGTAAAGAAAGTGGCAAAGCCTTTAACCAGAATTCAACCCTATGCAATATCCCAAAATTCACACTAGATTCAAACCCTACAAATGTAATGAGTAAGGAAAAACCTTTGTTTTAAATATATACTTTAGAGAATATCAGAGAGTGTGTAAAAGAAAGTAACTTTAAAGATATAAATATTTAGAATATATTTAATTGTACATAAATATCAATAAATGTCATAGAATTCACAGTAGAAAGCAGTAAGTCAATATCTCTATTCAGACATCACTCTCCATCAAAATACTTATTATGAGGAATAATACAAAGTTAAACACTTAGATAATGTATATGGTATTATGCTTCAAAAGATTAAGTGGGTGGATTTTTTGGAAATGTATAGTTAAATTCAATATATGCTTTTTACATTGACCCTATTTGAGATTTGTGACTAGCAAATATTCACGTATTTCTACTCTCGAATGACTTCATGAAATTCATTTTATTCCTAGTCGGTGTGTGAAACTCTATGGCTGGGTTTTGCTGCAGCAAAGATAAGAGATGCCCTTTGTGGGGAATAAGCTTAGAAATTCCCTGGGCTTACACCAATGGGTTAACAGGGAATAAAGAAATACAAAGCCATAGGATGCTCATACCCGAGTTTGGGTTAGCATAAAGGCACCCCAAGAGTAAGGAGGTGCAAAGGTACCTCAGAATAGAGAGGGGGTACAGAGCCCCCATAATAGAGAGAGAGGGGCAAAGGCCTTAGAGGGGTGTAAAGGCACCCAATACAAAGGTATATGAGGTAAGCAAGGTTAGGCGTTCAAGGCGGAAGCACCCCTCCATTTAGTACTATAGCAAAAAGCTGCTTTCACAGGAGGAAATAAGTAAACAGCTAGATTGAGCTATAGACCACTGCACTGCAGGTGAAGCAGCCCAGAGTGGAAATGGTTAACAAGAGAAAAGATGCCTTGTTAGCCCTGAGGTTATTCCCCCATCTGCCTTATACCCTAAGCTAGTTAAGGTAAACAGACACAGAGCCTCCTATCTGCCTTTAATAACCATCTGCCCATCTTCCCAGCACCAGGATTTTGTTTTATACTGACCCAAACTCCAAATACTGTAAATCTTCAAAACCTCCCTTTTCCCTCAAGTCCCCAAGTTAATGCTCAGTTTCTTTGTCTCTTGGTGCACACCCATCATATTTGTAAGCCTTGTTATCCTAATAAATATAGAGCAAGAGCCCTTGTTCCAGGCTCTTGTCTTTTCCCAGACATTAGCCATCTCTTGCTTTAAACCTGCATCCTATTCTTTTGTTGGCCAAAAGAGAACTTTAGACTTAGAGTCAACAAAAGCCCTTCTTCATTAGGGGGATTCATACATATCTAATTTTCCATGAAAGATTAAGGACAATATAAAATACAATATATGAAGACAATCTAAATGGAGATGCTATTTGTGCTCTTAACACTCATGTAAGTTATCATGAAATCGATGTTCAGAACATCATTCGTCTCCATTTATTAAAAATAAAAACCTTTCTGAATATTACAAATAAAATAGTTTACCAATTGGTCTTTAAAGAAAAAGAAGTGGCAGTGAAATAAAATACTTATGTATCTTCATAATAGCAATAGTTAGGAGTAAAGAATATTAGTTGATACAGTTGAAATGAAGAAATCTTCAGAGATATCAGAAAAAGGATTGCTCAACATTCCCTAAAATGGCATACAACTGTGTGTCTACATTTCTTAAGAATTATTTTAGGCTTGAAAACTATGGAAATCTTTACCCCAGGATAAATATATCAGCACAGGAATGCTTTTAGAATGCTTGTATTCTGTATTTTTAACAAGGGTTATACAGAGGATTTGAAGTGTATAATGTAGTCTACATGTGATCTTAATATATTTTAGTTCATAAAACATAATGGCTTTAAAACGTTGAGACTGAGTTATTTTTGTGTATACTAATAATTAATAATCTAAAAGGAAATTAAGAAAACAATTACATTTATAACATAATCAAAGGGAATACAACACTTAAGTATAAACTTAAAATAACATCAAAAGGAATACAATACTTAAGTATAAATGTAACCAAGGAGGTGAAGACTTGTGTACTGAAAGCCACAAAACATTGATGAAAGAAATGAAATAAGACACAAATGGAAAGAAATCTCTTGTTCATATATCAGAAGACGTAACACTGTTTAAATGTACATATAAAGGGAGACCTATAAGACTCGTGACTGATCTCTCTTTTGAAACTTGGCAGGCTAGAAAGGAATGGCAGGAGATCTTCAAAGTTATGAAGAGAAAAAATATGCAGCCGAGAATCCTTTATCCAGCAAGTCTGTCATTTAGAATAGAAGGAGAGATAAAGGTCTTCCCAAACAAAAACTGAAGGAATTTGTCACCACTAAACCAGCCCTACAAGAAATCCTAAGGGGAATCCTGAGACAAAGTACCAGAGACATTGCTACAAGCATAAAACATACAGACATCACAATGACTCTAAACATGTATCTTTTGATAATAACACTGAATGTAAATGGACTAAATGTGCCAACCAAAAGACATAGGGTATCAGAAACAAGACCCATCTATTTGCTGTCTACAAGAGACTCATTTTAGACCTGAGGACACCTTTAGATTGAGAGTGTGGGGATGGAGAACTATTTACCATGCTACTGGAAGTCAAAAGAAAACCGGAGTAGCCATACTTATATCAGACAAACTAGACTTTATTTTTTTTATTTTTATTTTTTAGGTTTATATATGGTTTATTATTTTGTACTATAAATACTTTATTTCTATACTTCCTTTAAAAATACTTTGCTTCTTTTGTATTGATCATGATTTTTTCCCCTTTATAACTAATGGTTGAGAAGCTACAGATTCTTATTTTTGTTGTTTTTCTTTCAATATGTGAAATTTATTGTCAAATTGGTTTCCATACAACACCCAGTGCTCATCCCAAAAGGTGCCCTCCTCAATACCCATGAACCACCCTCCCCTCCCTCCCACCCCCATTCAACCCTCAGTTTGTTCTCAGTTTTTAACAGTCTCTAATGCTTTGGCTCTCCCACTCTAACCTCTTTTTTTTCCCCTTTCCCTCCCCCATGGGTTTCTGTTAAGTTTCTCAAGATCCACATAAGAGTGAAACCATATGGTATCTGTCTTTCTCTGTATGGCTTATTTCACTTAGCATCACACTCTCCAGTTCCATCCACGTTGCTACAAAAGGCCATATTTCATTCTTTCTCATTGCCACGTAGTACTCCATTGT
Organism: Prionailurus viverrinus; assembly: GCF_022837055.1. NCBI lineage: Eukaryota > Metazoa > Chordata > Mammalia > Carnivora > Felidae > Prionailurus > Prionailurus viverrinus. The sequence continues at coordinate 66,882,925 of NC_062579.1, read as the reverse complement.
GTATATAAACCACAATTTCTTTATCCATTCAACAGCTGATGGACATTTAGGCTCTTTCCATAATTTGGCTATTGTTGAGAGTGCTGCTATAAACATTGGGGTACAAGTGCCCCTATGCATCAGTACTCTGGTATCCCTTGGGTAAATTCCTAGCAGTGTTATTGCTGGGTGATGGGGTAGGTCTATTTTTAATTTTCTGAGGAACCTCCACACTGCTTTCCAGAGAGGCTGCACCAATTCGCATTCCCACCAACAGTGCAAGAGGGTTCCCGTGTCTCCACATCCTCTCCAGCATCTATAGTCTCCTGATTTGTTCATTTTGGCCACTCTGACTGGCGTGAGGTGATATCTGAGTGTGGTTTTGATTTATATTTCCCTGATAAGGAGCGACGTTGAGCATCTTATCATGTGCTTGTTGGCCATCCGGATGTCTTCTTTAGAGAAGTGTCTATTCATGCAGACAAACTAGACTTTAAATTAAAGGCTGTAACAAGAGAGGAAGAAGGGCATTATATAGTAATTACAGGGTCTACCCCTCAGGAAGAGCTAACAGTTATAAATGTCTATGCACTGAATACAGGAGCCACCAAATATATAAAACAATTCCTCACAAACATAAGCAACCTTATTGATAAGAATGTGGTAATTGCAGGGGACTTTGACACTCCACTTACAGAAATGGATAGATCATCTAGACACATGGTCAATAAAGAAACAAGGTCCCTGAATGATACATTGGATCAGATGGACTTGACAGATATATTTAGAATTCTGCATCCCAAAGCAACAGAATATGCTTTCTTCTCCAGTGCACATGGAACATTCTCCAAGATAGATCATATACTGCGTCACAAACCAGCCTTCATGAGTTTACCAGGATTGAAATTATACCATGCATACTTTCAGACCACAATGCTATGAAGCTTGAAATCAACCACAGAAAAAAGTCTGGAAAACCTCCAAAAGCATGGAGGTTAAAGAACACCCTACTAACGAATGAGTGGGTCAACCAGGCAATTAGAGAAGAAATTAAAAAATATATGGAAACAAACGAAAATGAAAAGACAACAATCCAAACGCTTTGGGATGCAGCGAAGGCAGTCCTGAGAGGAAACTACATTGCCATCCAGGCCTATCTCAAGAAACAAGAAAAATCCCAAATACAAAATCTAACAGCACACCTAGAGGAATTAGAAGAAGGACAGCAAAGGCAGCCTAAGCCCAGCAGAAGAAGAGAAATAATAAAGATCAGAGCAGAAATAAACAATATAGAATCTAAAAAAACTGTAGACCAGATCAACGAAACCAAGAGTTGGTTTTTTGAAAAAATAAACAAAATTGACAAACCTCTACCCAGGCTTCTCACAAATAAAAGGGAGATGACCCAAATAGATAAAATCATGAATGAAAATGGAATTATTACAACCAATTGCTCAGCGATACAAGCAATTATCAGGGAATACTATGAAAAATTATATGCCAACAAATTGAACAACCTGGAAGAAACGGGCAAACTCCTAAACACCCACACGCTTCCAAAACTCAATCAGGAGGAAAGAGAAAGCTTGAACAGACCCAAAACCAGCGAAGAAATGGAATCGGTTATCAAAAATCTCCCAACAAATAAGAGTCCAGGACCAGATGGCTTCCCAGGGGAGTTCTACCAGACGTTTGAAGCAGAGATAACACCTATCCTTCTCAAGCTATTCCAAGAAACAGAAACGGAAGGAGAACTTCCAGACTCATTCTATGAAGCCAGTATTACTTTGATTCCTAAACCAGACAGAGACCCAGTAAAAAGAGACAACTACAGCCAATATCCCTGATTAATGTGGATGCAAAAATTATCAATAAGATACTAGCAAATCGAATTCAACGGCATATAAAAATAATTATTCACCATGAACAAGTGGGATTCATTCCTGGGCTGCAGGGCTGGTTCAACATTCGCAAATCTATCAACGTGATATATCACATTAATAAAAGAAAAGATAAGAACCATATGATCCTGTCAATCGATGCAGAAAAGGCCTTTGACAAAATCCAGCACCCTTTCTTAATAAAAACCCTCGAAAAAGTCGGGATAGCAGGAACATACTTGAACATCATAAAAGCCATTTATGAAAAGCCCACAGCTAACATCATCCTCAATGGGGAGAAACTGAGAGCTTTTCCCTGAGATCAGGAACACGACAGGGATGCCCACTCTCACCACTGTTGTTTAACATAGTGTTGGAAGTTCTAGCATCAGCAATCAGACAACAAAAGGAAATCAAAGGCATCAAAATTGGCAAAGATGAAGTCGAGCTTTCACTTTTTGCAGATGACATGATACTATACATGGAAAATCCGATAGACTCCACCAGAAGTTTGCTAGAACTGATACATGAATTCAGCAAAGTTTCACGATACACAATCAATGTACAGAAATCAGTTGCATTCTTATATACTAACAATGAAGCAACAGAAAGACAAAGAAAATGATCCCATTCACAATTGCACCAAGAAGCATAAAATACCTAGGAATAAATCTAACCAAAGATGTAAAAGATCTGTATGCTGAAAACTATAGAAAACTTATGAAGGTAATTGAAGAAGATTTAAAGAAATGGAAAAACATTCCATGCTCATGGATTGGAGGAATAAATATTGTCAAAATGTCAATACTACCCAAAGCTATCTACACATTCAATGCAATCCCAATCAAAATTGCACCAGCATTCTTCTCGAAACTAGAACAAGCCATCCTAGAATTCATATGGAACCACAAAAGGCCCCGAATAGCCAAAGTAATTTTGAAGAAGAAGACCAAAGCAGGAGGCATCACAATCCCAGACTTTAGCTTCTACTACAAAGCTGTAATCATGAAGACAGCATGGTATTGGCACAAAAACAGACACATAGACCAATGGAATAGAATAGAAACCCCAGAACTAGAGCCACAAACATATGGGCAACTAATTTTTGACAAAGCAGGAAAGAACATCAAATGGAAAAAAGACAATCTCTTTAACAAATGGTTCTGGGAGAACTGGACAGCAACATGCAGAAGGTTGAAACTAGACCACTTTCTCACACCATTCACAAAAACAAGCTCAAAATGGATAAAGGACCTGAATGTAAGAAGGAAACCATCAAAACCCTCGAGGAGAAAGCAGGAAAAGACCTCTCTGACCTCAGCCGTAGCAATCTCTTACTCGACACATCCCCAAAGGCAAGGGAATTAAAAGCAAAAATGAACTACTGGCACCTTATGAAGATAAAAAGCTTCTGCACAGCAAAGGAAACAACCACCAAAACTAAAAGGCAACCAACGGAATGGGAAAAGATATTTGCAAATGACATATCGGACAAAGGGCTACTATCCAAAATCTATAAAGAGCTCACCAAACTCCACACCCAAAAAACAAATAACCCAGTGAAGAAATGGGCAGAAAACATGAATAGACACTTCTCTAAAGAAGACATCCAGATGGCCAACAGGCACATGAAAAGATGCTCAATGTCGCTCCTCATCAGGGAAATACAAATCAAAACCACACTGAGATATCACCTCTCGCTAGAGTGGCCAAAATGAACAAATCAGGAGACTGTAGATGCTGGAGAGGATGTGGAGAATGGGGAACTCTCTTGCACTGTTGGTGGGAATGCAAATTGGTGCAGCCTCTCTGGAAAACAGTGTGGAGGTTCCTCAGAAAATTAAAAATAGACCTACTGTATGACCCAGCAATAGCACTGCTACGAATTTACCCAAGGGATACAGGAGTACTGATGCATAGGGGCACTTGTACCCCAATGTTTATAGCAGCACTCTCAACAATAGCCAAATTATAGAAAGAGCCTAAATGTCCATCAACTGTTGAATGGAGAAAGAAATTGTGGTTTATATATACAATGGAGTACTACAGGGCAATGAGAAAGAACGAAATATGGCCCTTTGTAGCAACGTGGATGGAACTGGAGTGTGTGATGCTAAGTGAAATAAGCCATACAGAGAAAGACAGATACCATATGTTTTCACTCTTATGTGGATCCTGAGAAACTTAACAGAAACCCATGGGGGAGGGGAAGAAAAAAAAAGAGGTTAGAATGGGAGAGAGCCAAAGTATAAGAGACTCTTAAAAACTGAGAACAAACTGAGGGTTGATGGGGGGTGGGAGGGAGGGGAGGTTGGGTGATGGGTATTGATAAGGGCACCTTTTGGGATGAGCACTGGGTATTTTATGGAAACCAATTTGACAATAAATTTCATATATTGAAAAAAATCTAGCTTGTGTTAAAAAAATAAATAAATGTTCATAGTACACATAGCAATCTACAGAATGAATACAATCTCCATTAAGATCTCAGTGTTAGTTATTATAGAAATAGAAAATAAAATCCTAATATTTATATAGAATCACAGAGGCCTCAGAATAGCCATGGCTATCCTGAGCAAGAATAATAAAGCTGGAGAGCTTTGAATAACTAACACATCCTGATTTCAAAATATATTACAAATCTACAGCAAGCAAGTACTCTACAGTACCAGTACAATATGGTACTGGTATAAAAACACACATAGACCAGTAGAACAGAATCAAGAACCCATAAATAAACCCACGTATATAGTCCATATCCCGATTTTCCACAAGGATGTCAAGAACACACAATTGAGAAAGGATAATCTCTTCAACAAATGATGTTGGGAAAACTCGGTGTCCATGTGCAAAAGAATGAAATTGGATCCTTACCTTACACTATACATAAAAATGAAGTCAAAATGGATTAAAGACTAAAGTGTAAGGCCTGAAACCCTAAAACCTCTAGAAGAAAACAGAGAGGAAAATATGTTTTCCTTTGGTATTGGTAATTATTTCTTGAATATGGTGCTACAGCATAGGAACGATAGCCTAAATAAACAAGTGGAATTTCATAAAACAATAAAAAAAAAAGATTATCCATAGCAAAGCAAGAAATCCACAAAATAAAAAGGCAATGAACCACTCTGGAAAACAGTATGGAGGTTCTTCAAAAAATTAAAAATATAACTACCTTATCATCCAGCAATTACACTATTAGGTATTTAATCAATGGATACAAAAATGGTGATTCAAAGGATCACATGCACCCCAATGTTTATAGCTGTGCTATCATCAATAACAAAACTATGGAAACAACCCAAATATCCATGGACTTACGAATGGATACAGAAATTATATATACAATGGAATACTACTGAGTGATGAAAAAAGAGTGAAATCTTGCCACTTACTACAATGTGGATGGAACTAGAGTGTGTTATTGTAAGCAAATAAGTCAATCAGAGAAAGACAGATAACATACGATTATGCTCATATGTGATATTTGATAAACACAACAGATGAACATAGGGGAAGAGAAGAAAAAATAAGAAAAAAAAGAGGGAGGCAAACCATAAGATACTCTTAAATACAGAGAACAAACTGAGGGTTGCTAGAAAGGAGGTGGGTGGAGGGATGGGTTAAATGGGTGATGGTCACTAAGGAGGGCACTTTTTGGGATGAGCACTGGGTGTCATATGAAAGAGATGCAGCACTGGGTTCTACTTCTAAAGCTAAGACTACTCCATATGTTAACTAACTTGGATTTAAATTTTAAAAAGTGAAAAGGCAATGTGCACAATGGGAAAAATATTTGCAAATCATGTATCTGATAAAGGGTTAATATTTAGAATATATAAAAGACTCACAACTAAGTGGCAAAAGTCAAATAACCCTACTAAAAATTTGAAAAATGACATTAGTAGACCTTTCTTTAAAGAAGATATCCAAATGCGCAACAGGTATATGAAAATTTGGTTAACATCACTAATCAGGGAACTGAAAATCAAAACCACAATATTTCATCTTACATCTGTTAGGTTGATTATTATAACATTTATAAAGTGTTATTGAGGATATTGAAAAAAGGAACTTTTATACAATGTTGGTGAGAATGTAAATTAGTGCAGCCACTATGGAAAACAATATAGACAGTCCTGAAAAAACTAAAAGGAAAGCCATTACATTATACAGTAATCACACTTTTAGGTATATCTCCAAAATAATTGAAATCAGAATCTCAAATAGGTATCTGAACTCCCATGTTCATTGCAGCTTTATTCACAACCACTAAGACATGGCTGCAAGTGAAATGTCCATCAACAGATGAATGGACATAAAAATGTTATATATGTATATATATGATATTATTCACAAAAAATGGAGTATTATTCAGTCTTACAAAAAGAATTCCTGTCATTTGTGAAAATATTTCAAATGTGAACCTGCAGGATATTACCCCAAGTGAAGTAAGGCAGACACAGAAAGACAAATACTACATGATACCACTTATATGAGGAATATAAAATAGTCAAACTCATAGAAAGGGAGTATAGAATAGTGGCTGCCAAGGCATGTGTACAAAGGGAAGTGGGAAATTGCTGCTCAATGTGTAAAACCTTTCAGTCATGCAAGATAAAAAAGTTCCAGAAATGTTCTACACTACTTTGTACTTAAAAATACTGCATTGGGCATGCAGCATCTATCTATAGTATTTCTTATATTTGCTTGTGAATCCTCAGTTATTTCAAAATAAAAAGATGAGTTTAAAAAGTCACAAGCTATCAAGCTAGGTTTAGTAAAGATCAGCACTTAAAGAGAGAAAAATATTGATATAGTGAGTGAAGTTGAGCAGGATACACCAAATAATAAGCTTATCGTCTGAAACAGGGAAGCCTAAGTACAAGAAATAAAAGATGGAAGAATGTGATGCCATGTGATTTTGTTTGTTGGCAGCTATGGTCATTTGAGGACAAGGGCCTTCCAAAGTAATATGTGTAAGAGTTGACTAGCTGAAAGAAAATAATTGTGAGGTTGGGGGGATTAATAAGCCATCAGTATGAATGTTAAATTTTCTGAATATGATGGCAAATGAAAGAATACAGATGAAGAATGTTATAAAATGACAATGCCTCTTTTCATTCCACAGAAATGAATTAAATTTACGAATATATTCTATTCTGTGTATTTAAGTATTGTTTTTAATTAGGAGCACATACTATTTTAGTTTGATTTTAATAGCTCTAATAAGAAACGTGGCAAGATACAGCTGATTTTTAAAATCTGCATTTATTATATTTGGTTTATAGTGCATTGCTGGGAGGCATATTTTTAGCAGTTTGAAAACTAATCAACGAAATGCAATAATTCAGGGTCTTTTTCAACATTTGGATTCTACTTAACTAAGATAATATTTAAAACAGGGGTCCAACACAATTATATAAAAATTAGTTTAATGAAGCATTTATATATGTGTGTGTACATATATATATATATATTTAAAATCAAGCTTTACTCAATATTATTTAGACTAGAAAACACCCAAACAATGAGAAAAGTAGTAAATATCCATGTGAAGTCTAAGAGCTATCAGACTTCTCAGCACATTTTAGTAAGTCATAATTTAAAAGACACTTCATTACTCTTTACATTAGTCTCCTTTTTGATATGGGGGGGGGAATCATAGACATCTGATTGCATCCTACTGTTTTGGAACAAAACAGAAAAAGCAGAAGTAGCAAATTGTAAGAAATATTTTGGCCAATTAAAATAGAATAAACAAAATGAATTATGTGTCAAGCTACTTAATGAGTAACAAAACACCTCCTATAATTTGCTTACTCATTTTTCAACAAATGTTCTTATTTACCACGCTGTAGGTATAGCACTGTATCAAACAGACAAGAAAAACAACACTGCTCTCATATAGTTTATATTCTAATGCAGAAAATTTTATTCATAAAGATGTAAATAATGACACAAAATACTATATAATTTATGTAGATATTACTTAGACAATATGAAATATGGGAGTTTAAAAAAAGGAGTGCATACTTTGAAGCAAACAGGAAAATCTCTGTGAATGAACTGAGACTTTACTTGAGGCTTAAGAGAGTATTAAATCTTTCTTCTGGCTATAGTGTTTAGTTAATAGGCTGGAAATGAATTCATAAATGGTTTCATGGTACTTTCCAAGATTATCCCGATAGTATACATTAAAATTATATGATCAATTATTCACTAAAAAATGTATTTTGGGGCTCCCTGGGTGGCTCAGTCAGTTAAGCATCTGGCTCTTGGTTTTGGCTCAGGTCAGAGTCTCACAGTTCTTGGGTTTGAGCCCACATTGGGCTTAGTGCTGACAGTGTGGAGCCTGATTGGGATTCTCTCCCCCCACCTTCTCTCTGCTCCTCCCCAACTGGCTCTCTCTCTCTCAAAATAAATAAATAAAGTTTAAAAGAATGCATTCTTCTAATTACCATTCTTTCAGCACTGTGAGCTTGTCAAAGGTAAAGATCTCCTCTAATTAATATTTGCATCCCCCTTCAAACACTCTGGCACTTTCACCACACTAGTAGACAATTGGATGTTTGCTAAATTAAGTTTATTTTCTTCTTTATTTAGATAATCTAAGGATAATCTAAGCCTAACACTCTATGATAGAAAAAGTAAATCAAGTCATTTTCCACGTTCTTTCTTCTCTCAAAATATGCCTAAGTGAGAGTCCAGATCATTTGTTTTCCTTATTTTATTTCAGTTTCAGGGGTATAGAAGAAATAATTAATTGTTTCATGACTTTGAAATTCTTGTCCAATAATCTTCACATATTACTCATTGGTACAGCCCTAGAAACAGGAAAATAAAAAGACATGGTACTACAGATATTCATGGAGCAAGAACAGAACCATAACTGTAGGCTTTCTTTTGAGGAAGACAATAAACTCTCACTTGAGATTTATTCTTTCTCTAACTGTGCTGGATGCCTTCTAGCCACAATTTCACAACTCTTCAATTTAATCAAACTTTAACTTCCATCATGTGGGAAATTTCAGAATGTGTTCTGCAATGGTTTTGTGAGCTGAAAAGAACATAAATTATCCTCAACATCTTTACCACAGATTCACAAAATCATTGCATCTGAATGCACTTAAAGAAGTTATGTGAGTCTTTAGGCAATTCTATGCCAAAATTTGCGGAATCAATCAATGCCTACCCACAATTTTCATAACAGAAGTCTAGGCGACCTGGAACTTGAGATAATAGTTTTTAAGGAGTTACTTACTGAGGGAAAACTGGCTAATAGGGAAAGTTATCAAAATCTACAATCATGATAGTTTAAAACCACAAGTCTTTTCAGTGTGTTGCCTATAGATGCTTCTCTGTAACATTATTGTGAGAGATTTATAGTGTTGTGCTAAATAGATTATATTGCCTTCCTTCCAAGGGATTAGATTCCAATCTAACTCTGAGTGTCACAAAATTTCTTCTATAACACACACACGCGCGCACACACACACACACACACCTCTCATTGGATTACAAGACTCTACTATGAATGAATGCAAATTATCTGATGTAGTAATAAAAAATACCTTGCATATAAGAAACCTTTATATGCTTGAAGAATTAAGTCATCCCTTGAGTTATTTCCAATTAGTATAAGAATATACAGCAACATTTGATCATATTGGTAGATTGATAACCAGAACTCTTTGCTAGAGGAGGCACATTGCATCAGTATGCAAAGATCAACTTATACCCAACTTTGCTTTTATAGTGCAGAAACAATGAGAATGAATTGTGTTTAATCTTACCAAATTACTATTTGAAGTACTAGTGATCTAATTACCTAGATCCTTGGTCTATATATATAATACAAACAATATTACCTACCTATAATGGATACTTAGTTTACACAAAGTTTATGGACACAATAAAGTAAATACATAAATTTTAATAAAGGTAAAATAAGCTCATGTTATCTCTATTGGAATTTGTTAAAAACAACAAAAAAAAACTTAAAAGGATGGCTAACTCTGTCTCAAAAGTTTTCATGAATAATTGTTAAGATACGTTTCAAGGTCTTTGGTAACCTGAAGCTGTAAAGTTTTGCTTGGATCATAAGCTGGATTAAATTCATTAGACATTTAGGCCTCTTGCAAATTGGATGGAATGCTAAAGCACTGCTTACTAAACATAGGTTTGTGGTTTGGCCTCTTATGGAAAAACTAAGGATATTTGGGTCTGTTGGAAAACCTGCTTTGTGCTTAATTAAGAAGTTTGCCATCTAAAAAAAATTCTGATGTAACAGACAGTTCACAATCAGTCACTAATCAGTTTTCACTGGAAACTAAGGTTTCTAAGAGTTAAAATTCTGCTAAATGTAATGAATGCTAAGTGTAAAATTTCTGCATGTAAAAGCAACTCTGTATATAAAAAACAAGTGATATAAAAATCTAAAAAATGGGAATAAATTTTTATTAAAAGTAAAAAAAGTTAATTTTGTCCTAAATTAGACTAGTTGTTTGGGGGAAAAGGGGGGACTTGAGTCAAAATCTAAAAACAAAAAAAAGTTATAGAAGTTTTGTGAAAAAATCTTACAAATTTTTTTATAGGTGGTCAGGATGAACTAAGGTTAAAATGAAAAGAATTTAAAAATACACTGATACAATAATAAAATTCTGCTTTTCTCTGTTCAAAAGACAAAGTTTTCTTGGATTAAGGATCACCTCTTTTTTTTAAATTTTGGATGTTTATTTTTGAGAGAGATCGAGAGAGAGAGTGAGAGGGGTGGGGGGGGTTGGGCAGAGAGAGAGGGAGACACAGAATCCGAAGCAGGCTCCAGGCTCTGAGCTGTCAGCTCAGAGGCCTACACAGTGTTCAAATTCCCAAACCGTGAGATCATGACCTCAGCTGAAGTTGGACACTTTACTGACTGAGCCACCCAGGCGCCCCCGGATCAGTTCTTAAAAAAAAATGTAAACAAACATCTTTTTCTCTTCTGTCTGCCAGAAAAACCACAGCTTTATGTTTTGTCTTTATCAAATCTTTACTTAGTCAAAACTTCTAAATGTTCAGGAAACTAAGCTTTGTTAACAACTATATACCCTTACACATTTCCAGTGGATTCTATTATTGCCACCTTGGTTGAATAAATAATTAAGATTTATAATGATTTATAATCCTATTTAAAATATGCTTTATAACCTTCTATGGTTTTAACAAACTTCCCAAGATTTAAATTGTAAATAAAATCTTTTTGACCAACTGGGCCCTTTTATTTTGCCTGTTACTTGGAATGCCCTGTCAAATAAATAATGGTAAACCTTAGGTTATATTGCTTAGGTCAATGCTATAACTGCTCAAATGTATATAAAGTTCCTAAAGTTTTAATATGTTTTAATATAAGGCCATTACTTGACATTCTAATTATCAGAATGTTATATGTCACAAAATAACCAAATTTCCTTATGAATTTCATCATAATTAACTCTGTCAGATTTTTAACCATGTCGATTTTTGAGTCTTTTGTTATTTATAGTTAATATTCTGATGGTTTATCTATAGTTATTATTCTGATGCTCTTACAAAATGTGTTTCATATTCAAAAAGATATATAAAAAAGGACTTTCAGGACAAATACAGGTATTGCAGGTTGGCTTGGCTCCTGGCCTGGAGAATTTACTAAAAATTCAATGTAGAGATTCTTTATAAAAATTCCAACAAGGAAAATTTTAAAAGATCTATATGACCAATAGCTATTCTTGTTGAGCTTATGTAAATAATTAGGCCTACTTTGTTAAAGCTGGGCTTGTTCTACAAATGAATTAGTTTTAATTTGGCTATCTCTAAAAATTATGGTTTTTAGGGAAAATTATGTTTCATTAACACACCTTTATGGATGTTAAATTCTAGTTCTAATTATCTTTAAATATTTGTTGTTTACCTAAACTAAGCAACTTGAGATAAACTTCAAAAAATTTCACAAAACTCATATATAGACAATCTTTATATCTATTATTCTATAGGACATTCAAAAGGATCATCACAGATATTAAAATTATAAACCGATAAAACACATCTGATTCCTACTGCCTGTTCCTACTCCATCTGAGGATGCTTCAAGCCTGACATCTAAAAATCTTCTCCCTAAAAACACTAACAGACACTGGGTTTATAATTTTACTCCAACCATTAACATATTTTTCTTGATCCTATAAAAGTGTCTCTTATTATTTGTTTACTGAACAAAACAGAGTCTATTTGATAGTTAACACCACGTACTACACAATGAAAACCTTAAATAACTCTCAAAATAACATTATATTAATTAAATAGTAAAATAACTCAAATTCATTAAACAGTCTAAAAAATAAAATGGCATTAGATATTTTAACTACCACGCAAGATGGAACTTATGCTCTCATAAAATCAAAATGCTATATAAATTATCTCTTTCTTTCTTTTAATAATTGGTAAAATTCCTGAACTAAAGGAAGATTTTTATTGATTGTCAAAGGACTCTTATTTGGGCTTCTTTTTCTTTTTGTTATTATAATCATGTTTTACTGTTTTCTCCCATGTCTCTCCACCCTATGCCAAGACTCCTTCACTGCCAGAACTTCAAGCCATCATAAAACATACAAATGGTCTTTTAAAACTGTTTTTAAAACAAAAGGGTGGAAATTCCACTCTTAAGACAAGATTAATGAGAGCCCTATTTACATTAAATCACTTACAATTAGACAGAAAACTTCCTTCCACAATGCTCAAACATTTTCAAATGGAACAAGAACTCCCCAAACTCAAGGTATGGTGTAGATTACCCAATGAGGGGCCAACCTGGAAAGGTCCAGTACAACTGTTAACCTGGAGGAAAGGTTGTGCTGCTCTGCTTTCTCCTCAAGGTCCTGTGTGGGTACCTGCTCAGTTAATTGAACCATATCATGAGCTGGCATGAGGGACTCAAGAATCCAATACCAAACTTCAAACTGATGGTGGTGACCCCTTCCAATGGGATGTTGAATGCAAAGAAGAGGAAGATTGATCACTCAGCCAACTGAGACATCTCCTGGGGTGATGATAAAATATTAACCTGACAGGCTAAAGAGATTTTAACCCACACAGGCATGCCTGTGACCCCTAAAAATATGTCTGTATTCATCATCTCTTGCCTTAATGCCAACTCAGCTAAAGTGATACTCCTGCTAATGTGTCTCCATTCTTTACCTGTTGCTTCTACTCACCCAAACTCTACATTTACCTACTTAGCTCATCTTCTTAGCCCTCCTATGTTGGATTTAGTCTCTTGAGAAGATCCCGAAATTCCTATCTCGTCTAATGACTCCTCTATTACTGGAGGACACTGGGTTCCCATTAATGCTGATGATTTTTCTAAGTATCCTTCCCATAAGCTCTCAGTAGATTGGACTTTTCCTTATTGGGCATCACTCTATGTTTCTATTATAACCCTAATACTCACAATACTAACCAAAGCCTGTGTCTTTCTTCACAAACAATGGTATATGAATAATATACATAAGGCACCAAAACACGGATTCTGGGTAAGTACTGTCAAATATCAACATTTTATTCTCACAATAGCAATAAGAGGAAATCTGAGGGAAAACGAGTACCAAAACCTCCAATTCCAGTGTGTACCAGATCCTGGCTGGAGATGGAGTCTTATGATAGCTTCTCATGGGACCTCTGCCATTCTTATAATTTTACACAAATATTCCTATTTATCAATACAATCCTTAAAAATTGGGGACCTCAAGGACTGATAGTGATGGAAAATAATTGGACTTGGAAAGGACATATCTGGAATTGGTCACTTCCTTTCCATTATGTCACTTCTAACCCCATATGGAATCCTTGATTTGTGGGTCCAATACTTAGACTCAAATACTCCACTAATACCTATCCCTTTATTAAAACTTCCTCCTGGAGTATTGGCTTGTCATTTATTCAAAGAAAATTTAGACATGGTCCCACTACATTTATACATGGCAAATTTAACTGGTCCTATACCGATGAGATTAACAGCACAGTTATATGTACGACAAGGCCATATATTTTCTTACTTGCATCTGAAGCTCCAAATGTTAATGAGACACATATTGTAACTCCAAATTTTAATGAGACACACATTGTTTTCATAGGGAACAAAACATGGGTAACCCCCTGTTTCTCTACTACAAACATATCATATTTACATATAACTTTGTCTATATAGCCAAACAAAAAGCACAACTCTGGTTGTCAGTCCAATTAAAGCAGCCTTGATAAGGGGGGTCCCCAAATGCAACAGTTTGTCTCTGCATTAGCAGAAAGAAAGAGATACAAAAAGTTTCTAAACATTTTGTTGGTGGCTATTTTGACCATTACAGCACTTGCAGCAACAGCAGCCATGGCAGCCGCCTCTCTAGCCGTCTCTTTAAAGACCACACACAAAATAAATCAGCAAATGCAGAATACTACATTAAATTTAGTAGAACAAATGAGGATTGATCAACAAATCCTTGCCCAACTTCAGGCATTAGAAGCCACTATTGTCTGGCTAAGAGAACATCAACAGGTATTGTGGACCCCATCACAACTTGTATGAGACTCAAGTTTCACAACCTACTATATCATTCTCAATTTACACAATGAGTCCTGGAATCAAATTCATAGACATTCTTTTTTTTAATTTTTAATGTTTATTTATTTTTAAGAGAGATGGGGAGACAGAGTGTGAGGGGGGAGGGGCAGAAAGAGAGAGGGAGACACAGAATCCAAAGCAGGCTCCAGGCTCTGAGCTGTCAGCACAGAGCCCAAAGCAGGGCTCGAACTCATGACGCTTGAGATCATCACCTGAGCTAAAGTAGGATTCTTAACCCACTGAACCACCCAGTCACCCCAAATGCATATACATATTAATCAGGCATTCGACTTGCCCCTAAACATCTCTTCTAACAATGTGAAAATCAGATTGTGAAAACAATTACAAAACCTTCAACAAGAAAGCTAACAAGCTACGATTAACACTCTCAATGACATTTCTAATTGGATCAACCAAAAAAAAAAAAAAACCTGCTTCTCCAGGTTCAGTCTACACTCCTGGTTTAACACTATTATAATGGTTCTAATAATCTTGTTTTTTGTTGCAGTTGTCAAAATGATGATGTCTCTTTGCTCCTCTAACAAGTCGCCCAAGGTGTTTTTCACCAATATCCAGATGTTCACCTTTTCCATGACAACTCCTGGTTCTGCTAATAAAAAACAAAAGTGGGGGGGGGAATGTGGACTTATGTCTAGAGAGTGTATTGTAAGTCCTGAAGGGTTAATGAGGTAATCGCTGAAGTGTGAACGATGTTCTGGTCTCAAGGCTTCCCAACGTGATAGTATTATGTGGACAGAGCCCCATGATCTCCCAAAGGGCAGTATAAATACAACACCTGCTATAACTCCCTGACGTTCCTTAAAACCACATGCACTCTCTTCAAACCTTCACATAGCCACCAGATGTATGTCTGGCTAATGTCTAAAGATCCTTTGTGGTCTGTTTTCTTGCTTTGGTATTCTTTGATACTTCTATGTAAATAAAGACTATGTGCAGTCTGATGCTGCTGCTGCTGCTCTCACTGGCAGAGGAATCCCTGCATGTCTGCTTAGCCTAAGTGTCTGAGAACTTTTTCTTCAGTTCCTGGCAACAGAGGGCACTTGTTTGGATGAGCACTGGGTGTTGTATGTAAGTGATGAATCATGGGAATCTACTCCCAAAGTCAAGACTACCCTGTGTAGACTGTGTGTTAGCTAACTTGACAATAAATTATTTAAATAATTAAAAAAATTTATTTCTTACATTTTGTGACCTAAATAAATGCTCATGAAGTAGATGTGTTCTCCATAGCAATAAGTCCTACAGACATTGATCAGAGCTTAGGAAATAGGAAAAGATAGAGCAACTTACTGCACATTTATATACCCAAGGTAAATGAGAACTTGATTATAAGAATGTGGGGAAAGTAGTATAATTTTATAATTTATAATTTTTTATTTAACTTTGTATGAGTCTCTGTATTTTATCTTTGGCAAATAATAACCCAATGACACCTCTTTCATTATCCTGGGAGAACTTTGGATTGAGGATATTAAAAATAGAGAAAGTATAAAAAAGTCTGGTAAATAGGTACAAACCCTTAAATGGTTTGGCTTGCCATTTTTTCTCTTTCCTTTATGAGACACAGAGATGAAACTGTGTACATTATCAACATATTAAATGAAAAAATTAAAACATCAAGGATTCTGAATATCTGCTTCCTGTGACACAGCATTTAGTCAAAATTATTTTGTTTTGCTTACAGTTCCTATGTGTCCTTGCACTTTGTAACCATTTTGTGTTAAATTGCATATAAAAATGGAAAGACATGATATAAAGGAAATTCTTGGTAAAATGAGCTAAGCATCTTGACACCTCTTTCTCAAATTCTGTTTAGTCTGATCATCAGTTGAAATATAAACTATGCATTTTTATACTTTATCGTCACCCAGTCTCCACCTCCACCTCCACATCCAATTAACATTTTACTATAGTTTTTGAAGGAAACACAAATGTTATGATTGATGAAGGTAAAAAGATTTTCCATGATATTGAAAATAACATGTAAATGCAAAAAGTTTAAATGATTCTTAAAAAGGGATTTATCACTTTAATTGGGAAAAATAAAATAACAGTGTCAAAATGAGACTTGAGTAAGAACTTTTAAACTTCATGGGTGCTTGAACAAAATTAAGAAATATTAAAACAAGAAGTTTAATCTTTATCTGAATTGTGATGGTTAGTGGAGAAATCAACTAACCCCTAAATCAAGAAGAGGCAGAGGCACTGCTGAGCATTTGAGAATGGATTGGCTCTCTCATTTACCTAAGTGCTTACAGATAGCATTATTCCACAATGTTTCCACAAGAAAGAATAAGAGAAATATTGTCATGAAGTTCTAATAGTTAATTTTTGCTCTAGTTTCCCTTGCCTCCGAAGACATGTCTAGTAAAAGGTTGATACAACTGATGTCAAAGAGATTGCTGCCTGTGTTCTCTTTGATTTTAGGTCTCACATTTAGGTCTTTCATCCGTTTTGAATATATTTTTGTGTATGGTGTAAGAAAGTGGTCCAGTTTCACTATTCTGCATGTTGCTGTCCAGGTTTCCCAACAGCTTTGCTGGAGGACAGGTGGGTTGGGTATGGGCTAAATGGCTGATGGGTATTAAGAATGGCACTTGTTGTGATGAGCACGGAATGTTATAAGTAAATAATGAATCACTAATTCTACTCCCAAAACACATATTACACTATATGTTAACTAACTAGAATTTAAATATAAACTTGAAACAAACGAAAATAAATGGCTAATTAATGAATGAAAAAAGTACTGTCATGACTTTTGTATCCAAAATGAATACTTCTTATGAGAAAGAATCAGCCTTATCAGAATGCAGTCAAACCTTGGAGATATTCTGGGTTTGTTCTGAAACAACCACAATAAAACTAATATTGCAATCAACCAAGTCAAAGAACTTTTTGGTTTCCCAGTGTACATACAAGTTATGTTTACACTATTCAGTAAGCTATTAAGTGCACGATAGCCTTATGTTTAAGAAACAATGTATATATACCTTAATTATAAATATTTTATACCAAAAAATACTAACCATCAACAGAGCTTTATCCCACTCATAGTCAGTGATCACAGATTATCATAAAAATATAACAATTATGATGAAATTCTGAAATATTACGAGAATTACCAAAATGTGAAGCAAAGACATGAAATGAGCAAATGTTGTTGAAAAAATGGCACTTAGACTTTCTCAACAAAGGTTGTCATAAACCTTTAATTCATAAAAAAAAACCACAATGTCTGCAAACTGCAGTAAAGCAAAGCAGAATAAAGCAAAATATGCCTGTAGTGAACATCATTTCCAGTATCACTTTCACTTCTGTCTCTGTCTCCTCTCTCTCTGTCTCCTCTCTCTCTTGCTCTCTCTCTCTCTCTCTCTCTCTCTCTCTCTCTCTTCTTAGGTCTGAGATTAAAAAGTTAAACCCTCTGACTTTTTTATCTGCTATTTCAAGAGGTTTCTCTGAATAACTGACCTGCCTTATGGATTTCTGATTAAGCAAATATATGTATAAAAGAATTAAAAAAACACATCACAACTATTTGTATTAATAAACAAGAAAAGCAAAGTCTGCACAATTGTACTTCAGATAAACAAGCTTTATTTTGATATTTTTTACCCTCCCTCCTTCCTTATTTGAGACTTATTGAGTACTTCCTTAATATCAGATTTTGTGATAGGAGAAGGAAGAACAAAGAGTGAGGAGCCAAAACAGACACAATTTATTTCATGTGGTTGACAATCTTGTTAGGGAAAATGTCATTAATAAGATTATCACATCAATAAATATAAAACTAGAAGTGTAAAAACTGGTATGAAGGAGAGAAGAAATAGTGCTATGGGAGCATATAATAGGAATTTCACCTACTCAGAAACCCATGGGAAGGTTTTCTTAAATAAATTTCACTTGAGAGCTAAAGGAGCAACACAAAGAATGTTTCAGAAGAGTGAAAACCCAGGGAAGAAGACAGACTGATGTAGAAGGGCAAGGGTGAAATAAATTATTAGGTACAATACTTAGCTATGGAGAACAGTTGGTGTAATATATAAAAAGGGGGAAATATATTGAAGTAAAAATTGAGTCTAAAACAGACTTAAAATGTACTACAGGGATGGGAACATCAGTTTTAAAAAATCAATTTGAGTATTTGTGCAAATATTTTAACATTTACATTTCTGTGATTATGTATAATTATTCAATAAATAATGTCTAGACAGTTTCAGCCATCTGTTTAATAATATTTTCTTTTTTTAAGGTTCCAGATTTTTTAATCAGTAGTATCTGAATTATTGTTCTTTCTTTTTTAATATATGAAATTTATTGTCAAATTGGTTTCCATACAACACCCAGTCCTCATCCCAAAAGATGCCCTCTTCAATACATATCACCCACCTCCTCTGTCTACCACCCCCCATCAACCCTCAGTTTGTTCTCAGTTTTGAAGAGTCTCTTATGCTTTGGATCTCTCCCACTCTAACCTCTTTTTTTTTCCCTTCCCCTCCCCCATGGGTTTCTGTTAAGTTTCTCAGAATCCACCTAAGAGTGAAAACATATGGTATCTGTCTTTTCTGTATGGCTTATTTCACTTAGCATCACACTTTCCAGGTCCATCCACGTTGCTACAAAGGGCCATATTTCATTCTTTCTCATTGCCACGTAGTACTCCATTGTGTATATAAACCACAATTTCTTTATTCATTCATCAGTTGATGGACATTTAGGCTCTTTCCATAATTTGGCTATTGTTGGGAGTGCTGCTATAAACATTGGGGTAAAGTGCCCCTATGCATCAGCACTCCTGTATCCCTTGGGTAAATTCCTAGAAGTGTTACTGCTGGGCCACAGGGTAGGTCTATTTTTAATTTTTTGAGGAACCTCCGCACTGTTTTCCAGAGTGGCTGCACCAATTTGCATTCCCACCAACAGTGCAAGAGGGTTCCCGTTTCTCCACATCCTCTCCAGCATCTATAGTCTCCTGATTTGTTCATTTTAGCTACACTGGCTGCCGTGAGGTGATATCTCAGTGTGGTTTTGATTTATATTTCCCTGATGAGGAGCGATGTTGAGCATCTTTTCATGTGCCTGTTGGCCATCTGGATGTCTTCTTTAGAGAAGTGTCTATTCATGTTTTCTGCCCATTTCTTCACTGGATTACTTATTTTTGGGGTGTGGAGTTTGGTGAGCTCTTTATAGATTTTGGATAGTAGCTCTTTGTCTGATATGTCATTTGCAAATATCTTTTCCCATTCCATTGGTTGCCTTTTAGTTTTGTTGATTGTTTCCTTCGCTGTGCAGAAGCTTTTTATCTTCATGAGATAATTTTGCTTTTAATTTTTGCTTTTAATTCCCTTGCCTTTGGGGATGTGTCAAGTCAGAAATTGCTGCGGCTAAGGTCAGAGAGGTCTTTTCCTGCTTTCTCCTCTAGGGTTTTGATGGTTTCCTGTCTCACATTCAGGTCTTTTATCCATTTTGAGTTTATTTTTGTGAATGGTGTGAGAAAGTGGTTTAGTTTCAATCCTCTGCATTTTGCTGTCCAGTTCTCCCAGCACCATTTGTTAAAGAGACTGTCTTTTTTCCATTGGCTGTTGTTTCCTGCTTTGTCAAAGATTAGTTGGCCATATGTTTGTGGGTCTTGTTCTGGGGTTTCTATTCTATTCCATTGGTCTATGTGACTGTTTTTTGTACCAATACCATGCTGTCTTGATGATGACAGCTTTAGAGTAGAGGCTAAAGTCTGGGATTGTGATGCCTCCTGCTTTGGTCTTCTTCAAAATTCCTTTGGCTATTCGGGGCCTTTTGTGGTTCCATATGAATCTTAGGATGGCTTGTTCTAGTTTAGAGAAGAATGCTGGTGCAATTTTGATTGGGATTGCATTGAATGTGTAGAGAGCTTTGAGTAGTATTGACATTTTGACAATATTCATTCTTCCGACCCATGACCACAGAATGTTTCTCCATTTCTTTATATCTTCTTCAGTTTCCTTCATAAGCTTTCTATCGTTTTCAGCATACAGATCTTTGACCTCTTTGGTTAGGTTTATTCCTAGGTATTTTATGCTTCTTGGTGCAATTGTGAATGGGATCAGTTTCTTTATTTGTCTTTCTGTTGCTTCATTGTTAGTGTATAAGAATTCAATTGATTTCTGTACAGTGATTTTGTATCCTGCAACTTTGCTGAATTCATGTATCAGTTCTAGCAGACTTCTGGTGGAGTCTATCGGATTTTCCGTGTATAATATCATGTCATCTGCAAAAAGTGAAAGCTTACCTTCATTTTTGCCAATTTTGATGCCTTTGATTTCATTTTGTTGTTGATTGCTGATGCTAGAACCTCCAACACTATGCTAAACAACAGCGGTGAGAGTGGATATCCCTGTCGTGTTGCTGATATCAGGGAGAACGCTCTCAGGTTTCCCCATTGAGGATGATGTTAGCTGTGGGCTTTTAATAAATGGCTTTTATGATGTTTAAGTATGTTCCTTCTATCCCGTCTTTCTCAAGGGTTTTTATTAAGAAAGCATGCTGAATTTTGTCAAATGCTTTTTCTGCATTGATTGACAGGATCATATGGTTCTTATCTTTTATTAATGTGATGTATCACATTGATTGATTCACGAATGTTGAACCAGCTCTCCATCCCAGGAATGAATCCCACTTGATCATGGTGAATAATTATTTTTATATGCTGTTGACTTCGATTGGCTAGTATCTTATTGAGAATCGTTGCGTCCATATTCCTCAGGGATATTGGCCTGTAGTTCTCTTTTTTTACTGGGTCTCAGTCCGGTTTAAGAATCAAAGTAATACTGGCTTCATAGAATGAGTCTGGAAGCTTTCCTTCCCTTTTTATTTTCTGGAATAGCTTGAGAAGGATAGGTATTATCTATGCTTTAAATGTCTGGTAGAACTCCCCTGGGAAGCCATCTGGTCCTGGATTCTTACTTGTTGGGAGATTTTTGATAACTGATTCAATTTCTTCGCTGGGTATGGGTCTGTTCAAGCTTTCTATTTCCTCCTGTTTGAGTTTTGTGAGTGTGTGGGTGTTTAGGAATTTATCCATTTCTTCCAGGTTGTCCAGTTTGTTGGCATATAATTTTTCATACTAGTCCCTGATAATTGCTTGTATTTATGAGGGATTGGTTGTAATAATTACATTTTCTTTCATGATTTTTCCTATTTGGGTCATGTCCCTTTTCTTTTTGAGAAGCCTGGCTAGAGGTTTATCAATTTTGTTTATTTTTTTTTTTTAATCAACTCTTGGTTTCATTGATCTGCTCTACAGGTTTTTTAGATTCTATATTGTTCATTTCTGCTCTGATCTTTATTATTTCTATTCTGCTGGTTTAGGGTGTGTTTGCTCTTCTGCTTCTATTTCCTTTAGGTGTGCTGTTAGATTTTGTATTTGGGATTTTTTTTGTTTCTTGAGATAGGCCTGGATTACAATGTATTTTCCTCTCAGCGCTGCCTTCGTTGCATCCCAAAGCGTTGGGATTGTTGTATTTTGATTTTGGTTTATTTCCATATATTTTTTAATTTCCTCTCTAATTGCCTGGTTGACCCATTCATTCTTTAGTAGGGTGTTCTTTAACCTCCATGCTTTTGGAGGTTTTCCAGACTTTTCCCTGTGGTTGATTTCAAGCTTCATAGCATTGTGGTCTGAAAGTATGCATGGTATGATTTCAATTCTTGTATACTTACGAAGGGCTGTTTTGTGACCCATTATGTGATCTATCTTAGAGAATGTTCCATGTGCACTCGAGAAGAAAGTCTATTCTGTTGCTTTGGGATGCAGAGTTCTAAATATATCTGTCAAGTCCATCTGATCCAATGTATCACTTAAGGCCCTTGTTTCTTTATTTATCCTGTGTCTAGACGATCTATCCATTGTTGTAAGTGGAGTATTAACGTCCCCTACAATTACCACATCCTTATCAATAAGGTTGCTTATGTTTGTGATTACTTGTTTTATATATTTGGGGGCTCCCATATTTGGTGCATAGACATTTATAACTGTTAGCTCTTCCTGATGGATAGACCCTTTGCTTATTATATAATGCCCTTCTTCATCTCTTGTTACAGGCTTTAATGTAAAGTCTAGTTTATCTGATATAAGTATGGCTACTCCAGCTTTCTTTTGACTTCCAGTAGCATGATAAATAGTTCTCCATCCCCTCACTTTCAAACTGATGTGTCCTCTGGTATAAAATGAGTCTTTTGTAGACAGATAATCCATGGGTCTTGTTTTTTTATCCAGTCTGATATCCTTTTCTTTTGGTTGGCACATGTAATCCATTTACATTCAGTGTTTTTCTAGAAATATATGGGTTTGGAGTCATTGTGATGTCTGTAGGTTTCATCCTTATAGCGATGTCTCTGGTACTTTGTCTCACAGGATCCCCCTTAGGATGTCTTTTAGGGCTGGTTTAGTGGTGATGAATTCCTTCAGTTTTTGTTTGTTTCAGAAGACCTTCATCTCTCCTATTCTGAATGAGAGACTTGCTGGATAAAGGATTCTTGGCTGCATATTTTTTCTGTTCATCACATGGAAGATTTCCTGCCATTCCTTTCTGACCTGCCAAGTTTTAGTAGAGAGATCCGTCAAGAGTCTTATTGGTCCCCCTTAATATGTTAGAACATGTTTATCCCTAGCTGCTTTCAGAATTTTCTCTTTATCCTTGTATTTTGCCAGTTTCACTCTGATATGTCATGCAGAAGACTGGTTCAAGTTACATGTGAAGGGAGTTCTCTGTGCCTCTTGGATTTCAATGCCTTTTTCCTTCCCCAGATTAGGGAATTCTCAGCTATTATTTCTTTAAGTACACTTTCAGCACCTTTCCCTCTCTCTTCCTTCTCTGGAATATCAATTATGTGTAGATTATTTCTCTTTAGTGCATCACTTACTTCTCTAATTTTCCCCTTATACTCCTGGATTTTTTTATCTCTCTTTTACTCAGCTTCCTCTTTTTCCATAATTTTATCTTCTAGTTCACCTATTCTCTCCTCTGCCTCTTCAATCTGATCTGTGGTCGCCTCCATTTTATTTTGCAGCTCATTTGTAGGATTATTTTAGCTCTTCCTGTCTGTTTCTTAGTCCCTAGATCTCTGTAGCAATAGATTCTCTGCCATCCTCTATACTGTTTTCAAGCCCAGCAATTAATTTTATGACTATTATTTTAAATTCACTTTCTGTTATAGTGTTTAAATCGTTTTTGATCAGTTCATTAACTGTCGCTACTTCCTGGAGTTTCTTTTGAGGGGAATTATACTGTTTTGTCATTTTGGATCGTCCCTGGAGTGGTGCGGAACTGCAGGGCACTTGCCCTGTGCTGTCTTGGCAGGGCTGCAGTCACACCTGATGTCTGCCCCCAGTCCACCACTGGGGCCACAGTCAGACTGGTGTGTACCTTCTCTTCCCCTCTCCTAGGGGCGGGATCACTGTGAGGTGGTGTGGCCCCTGTCTGGGCTACTTGCACACTGCCAGCCTTGTGGTGCCAGGGATCTGGTGTATTAGCTGGGGTGGATCTGCAAGGTGCACAGGGGTGGGAGGGGCAGGCTCAGCTCACTTTGCCTTCAGAGGTCCGCTTCAGGAGGAGCCTTGTTGCACAGGGAGAGAATCAGACCTGCCAGAGGGATGGATGCACAGAAGCACAGTGTTGGGTGTTTGGGTGTTTGCGGGGTGAAAGCAAGTTCCCTGACAGGAAATGGTTCCCTTTGGGGTTTTGGTTGGAGGGTGGGCAAGGGAGGTGGCACTGGCGAGCACCTTTTTTCCCTGCAAATCTGAGCCCTGTTGTCCGGCACTCATCAACTCTCCCTCCTGTTGTCCTCTAGCCTTCCTGTTCTCCAAGGAGAGCTGTTAACTTATAACCTTCCAGATGTTAAGTCTTGCTTGCTGTCAGAACACACTCCATCTGGCCCCTCCACTTTTGCAAGCCAGACTTGGGGGTTCTGCTTTCCTTTCTAGTGGGCTGCCCCTCTGCCCTGCGCTCCCTCCTGCTAGTCCGTGTAGCACGCACCACCTCACCACCCATCCTACCCTCTTCCGTGGACCTCTTGTCTATTCTTGGCTCTGGAGAATCTGTTCTTCTGGTCTTCTGGTGGTTTTCTGGGTTATTTAGGAAGTTGTGAGTGGAATCTAAATGATCAGCAAGACGCAGTGAGCCCAGCGTCCTCCTATGCCTCCATCTTCCCCTCCAGTGAGTTACTTTTCTTTAAAGTGGACAGTAACTAGTCCATTCTGGTAGAACAGGACAAGGACACTGTTTATGCAGTGGTGGGGAAGCCCTTCTTTTCCTTGGTCTATCTGTTTAATATTACAGGTTATGTAGATATTCCTAATTTATTGACTAAATGATTCATTTTCAAATACACACATTCACACAGACATGCATATATCAATATAAGAGATCAATAACAGGTTTTATAATTATGTCCCTGATATTTTTATTCATTAATTAATGATCTCTCTGGCTTTTCTTGCTTTCATAATATTTCTATTCCAACTTTTCAATTGAAATAATGTTAAATAATGTATAAGTATATAAAATATGTTTATTGCTAGCTTAAACTTGTCATAATTAACATGAAGAAATATAGTTGTTTAGGGGCGCCTGGGTGGCGCAGTCGGTTAAGCGTCCAACTTCAGCCAGGTCACGATATCGCGGTCGGTGAGTTCGAGCCCCGCGTCAGGCTCTGGGCTGATGGCTCAGAGCCTGGAGCCTGTTTCCAATTCTGTGTCTCCCTCTCTCTCTGCCCCTCCCCCGTTCATGCTCTGTCTCTCTCTGTCCCAAAAATAAATAAACGTTGAAAAAAATTAAAAAAAAAGAAATATAGTTGTTTATAACTTTTGAATAAAATGATAAATTAATTTGAGTTAACAACAGGATACACTTGTGGAATGGTATATATGTACAAATTAACGCTTACATACAAGTTTATAATTTGATTCCAATTTCACTAACTCTCCTATTGTGTGCTTGAAAGAACAGATTCTAGAAGCCCCTAAGGACACCTGATATTCCTTTTAAGCGTTTACCACTGAATGTGATAGTGTTCCTTTGTATGCATTGTGCTCTAGCTGGTTCTTCTATTTGCATCCTTCTAGGATTGAGAAGCACAGTTTTGAGTCTTTCACATTATCATACAGTGACTAAGTATGAATTATCTTTCTAAAGTTTTGCAATCATATTTAACAATGAAAGAATTCTGTCACAACTATCCACAAAAATATTCTTTTTTTTTTCTTTCCAAAGTTCTTTTTTTAGGCTTATTTATTGTTTAATTTACATCTAAGTTAGTTAGCTTATTGTGCAACAATGATTTCAGGAGAAAATTCCTTAATGTCCCTTACCCATTTTGACCACCCACCCTTACACAACCCCTCCAGCAACCCTTTGTTTGTTCTCTATATTTAAGAGTCTTTTATGTTTTGTACCCTTACCTGTTTTTTCATTATTTTTGCTTCCCTTCCCTTATGTTCATCTGTTTTGTGTCTTAAATTCCTCATAAGAGTGAAGTCATATGATATTTATTTTTCTCTGATTGGCTAATTTAACTTAGCATAATACCCTCCAATTCCATCCACATAGTGGCAAATGGCAAGATTACACAGAACATATTGTTTACATTAAGATACATAATGCTCAACTTCATTTTTGGAATTGATTTATAAATATGGAAGTATATCTTATCCTCATTTATTTTATTCCTTTCAGACAGCCCTATGTTTGTGTTGTAGGTGGTTTCATATAAAAGGCACACTGGATAGGTATTAACTCCCAGTAGACTTTGGATTTATCACATTTCAAAGGAAATGTATGTTGATGATAAAAGAAATAAAGTCGCCTTTTCATTCTTAACATTATAACTAAAAGTATCCTTTTTGAAACACTGTGTTCTGAATCACATCCATAGGAAAATAAATTATAGACTAAAAACATCTAGAGATAAGATTAAAAATATTGCCCTGGATAAGTAATTAAGTGGATGCTTAACTTGAATATTGACTGCCAGAGATGTAAAAAGGAGAAAAAGAAAACTATTCATAGAAAGTGAATGTTTAACCAGGGTCTAAATTACAAAGATAAAAAAAAGAAAACCCCAGTGCTAGGGATATAAGAAGACAAAATGTTCTCAGTTAAAATCTATTGCAACTGGGGCGCCTGGGTGGCGCAGTCGGTTAAGCGTCCGACTTCAGCCAGGTCACGATCTCGCGGTCCGTGAGTTCGAGCCCCGTGTCGGGCTCTGGGCTGATGGCTCAGAGCCTGGAGCCTGTTTCCGATTCTGTGTCTCCCTCTCTCTCTGCCCCTCCCCCATTCATGCTCTGTCTCTCTCTGTCCCAAAAATAAATAAACGTTGAAAAAAAAAATTAAAAAAAAAATCTATTGCAACTTACAAAATATGTCTTAATGAATGAATTTGGCCTGAAGTTTAAACACTCTTCTAAATCTCCAGGTTTTCATTGCCAAAAAATAGGGTATATTTTCCACTACCCAAAGCCAACTTTTTATTTAAATATCAAACTTTTAGTTTATGGATCCCAAAATGGAGAAAAATTTAGACTTGTGAAGTGAGAGAAATGATTATTAAATTATAGTTTAGGTAATAACTTTGTTTCCAGATGATTGTGAAGTGTGCATTAGTACATGATTAGTTCGCCAGACACATTACTTTGATGTTCTAAACACAATAGAGATCATATTTCAGAAAATAATTACATTGAAAATTGCTATTATTTTTATTTATGGATATAAGCTAATGATATTATTTTGTTGGCTGACATGATGTGTTATCTATTTTACTTATGTTTCTTAAAAGTACATAATGTGTATAGTTCTTGTTGCTATCAAAAGTTTTGGAATTTTAAACTCCAATCCCAGAAAAGAACATGTATGTATAGAACAATAAAATCATTAAATTTGCAATGCCTTTTTTTTTTTTTTTGGTGCAGAGAAGTTCATGGTGGGCTATTTGCTGTCTACATATATATAGATGTTATTTTGAAGATGTTTCCAAAAGTCATTTAGACTTACATATAAATATATGCTCTATATTTTTGAATTTTTAACACTTCAAACAAAATGGAAATGTTATAATCTATATACTCAAATCAGAAGATATAAGCGTGGAGTTTGGGAAGATGACAGAGTAGAAGGGTCCTGATCTCATGTCATTCCACATTTTCAACTAGATATTATCCTCATCCAAATCAATATACTGGAGAGTGATCCAAAGACTTGCAGAACAAATTCCATATTTACATAGGAAGAAGTTGCATCTGAAAGGTTAGGAAGGCTAGAAAACAGGAGGGAAGCTGCTGGCAGGAAGGAGGGGTGTGTGTAAAGAGGACAAGGAAATGGTCCCTTTCACCAGTGACTTCACACAGGGGAGACTAATTCCCCATCACATTTGTTAAAAACCACAGGGGATGACTTCTGTTAAGTTTGTAAAACCAGTGTAACTTGGAACCTGGAGCTTTGGACTTCAGCTGACTCAGCACTGCGTGGGCCCAGAGGGCATGTGATAGTTGAGTTGCCACCCTTAAAGAGACAGAAGCCTGTGCAGAGAGGCAACATAAAAATAGCAGTTTACACAACAATGGGGACAAACAGAAGACATGTCTGTTCATAATGGTTTCTGAGCCCTATGGAAGACTTCTCCAAAAAATCAGGAGATGACAGGTGCCATCTTCTTCCCCCAATCCCTAGCATAAGCACAAAGACACCTTCAGGAGGCTGCACTACATAGACACTTGCTACCTAAACTGCTAGCAGTGTGCCATGCCCATGAGTTCTCCTGAGGACATGCCCACTCCAATCATGCTAGCCTCAGTTCTGGACTCAGGGAAAATTATGTTTAAGCAGTGTGGGTGCAAGCTCCAGCTGCCAGGTATATACCTGCAACCACATGCCCTGCATATCTGCCTGTCCCAGCTGTGTAACCCCAGACACCCTCATGTGTCTTGCCAAGACATGTGACCCCAGCTGCCATGTGTGCTATGCTAAGCCACACATCCTCAGCCACCATCACACACTGCACCAGCCATGCATCTCTGGCCAACTTGGCAACTATCCCATTAGGTGCCACAATATTCAGGGGATCCTACATAGAACTAGTGGCCCAAGGAAAATTTGTTAACAATGTTTCCATGCTCCCAAGTTTCTGCAGTATGCACATCCCAATCATAGCTGGCCTGCCTGGGTTCCAAATATCACAGAGAGCAAACAGCACCCACAACAGGCTAAGTCAGTGCAGATGATCACACCAAAAGGAACAGTGACTCAGACACAACAGCAGGACATATGCAATACATATACGGTACTCTCCTGAAGTGGCAGGTTCTGGTGAAGAGGGAATACTGCAAGGCAGGGAACTACAGGACCTCTTCATAAAGTCACTACTTTCAAGGGTGGAAGACACAGCTGACTTTCTGAACACAGAGAAATAGGCACAAAGAGTCAGTAAAGAAATCAGGCAACAGGGAAATTTTTCCCAAATGAAAGAGAAGGACAAAGCCACACAGAGAGAGATCTCAATAAAACAGATATAAGTAACATGCCTGGTAGAGAATTTAAACCAATGATCATAGGGATACTCACTGGATTTGAGAAAATAATGGAAGATATCAGGGGGACCTTTACCACAGAAATAAGGAATAACCTAGAAAAGATAAAGGGTACAATAAATGAAATGAGAAACACATTTGATGGAATGAACAGCAGGATGAAAGAAGCAAAGGAAAGAATTAGTAACCTAGAAGACATAGTAATGGAGAGTAGTCAAAGTGAACAAAAGAGAGAGAATACAATTATTCAAAATGAGAATGTACTTAGGGAACTCACTGACACCATCAAATGTAATAACATTCACATTACAGGAGTCCCAGAAGAAGTCAAGGGAGAAAAAAGGGCAGACAAGTTATTTGACAAAATAATAGCTGAAACCATCCCTAATCTGGGGAAGGAAACATATATCCAGATCCACAAGGCACAGGGAACTCTCAACAGAATAAACAAATGCAAATCAACACCAAGACATATTTAATTAAATTTGCAAAATAAAGTGGCAAAGAAAAAAATCTTAAAAACTGCAAGACAAAATAAGGCATTAACTTACAAGGGAAAACCAATAAGACTACCAGGAGATTTTTCAACAAAACCATTGTGACCCAGAAGAGAGTGGCATGATATATTCAAAGTGCAGAATTAGAAAAATCTACAGTCAAGAAAAATCTACCCAGCAAGGCTATCACTCAAAGTAGAAGGAGAGGTAAAGAGTTTCCCAGACAAACAAAAACTAAAGGAGTACACAACCACTAAACTAGCTCTGCAAAATATTAAAAGGGACTCTGAGGAGAAGGTAGATATTAAAAGCTGACAGAATAGAGATAGGAAACACAAAAAGAGTACAGAT
This sequence comes from Prionailurus viverrinus, assembly GCF_022837055.1. Lineage (NCBI taxonomy): Eukaryota > Metazoa > Chordata > Mammalia > Carnivora > Felidae > Prionailurus > Prionailurus viverrinus. The sequence continues at coordinate 66,853,012 of NC_062579.1, read as the reverse complement.
GAATACTTCTGTACCAAATAAGTCAAGAAACTCATAAAAATCAGATATAAAATATAATAACATATACCTAAAATGTGGGGAAGAGAGGGTAAAATGGGTTGAAACTTAAATGTCTATCAACATAATATTGACAGCTATACGCAGAAGTTATATAAAAACTGAGGTTATATAAAAACTGAGGTTATATTAAAACCTAATGGTAACCATATATCAAAAGCCACTAATAAATTTAAAAGAATAAAGAGAAAGAAATCCAAATGTATCACTAAAAAATCAGCAAAACATGAAAGAAACACAAGAAAGGATCAAGGAAAATCTTTGGAAACAACTGAAAAGCAACAAAATGGCAATAAATACCTATCTATCTATAATTAATTAAAAAATTTTTTTTTCAACATTTATTTTATTTTTGGGACAGAGAGAGACAGAGCATGAACGGGGGAGGGGCAGAGAGAGAGGGAGACACAGAATTGGAAACAGGCTCCAGGCTCTGGGCCATCAGCCCAGAGCCTGACGCGGGGCTCGAACTCAGGGACCGCGAGATCGTGACCTGGCTGAAGTCGGACGCTTAACCGACTGCGCCACCCAGGCGCCCCTATCTATAATTAATTTAAATGTACATGGACTAACTGCTCCATTCCAAAGATATAGGGTGACAGAATGGACTAAAATAACAAACAAACAACTACAACAAAAAACTCAAGACCTATCTATACACTGACTGCAATAATTCCATTTTAGACCTAAAGACACCTACAGATTGAAAGTGAGAGGACTGAGAAACCTCTATCATGCAAATGGATGTCAACATAAACCCAGAGCATCAATACAAAATAGACATTAAAACAGACTATAAAAAGAGCCAAAGAAGGGACTATATAATAATAAAGGGGGCAATCCAACTAGAAGTTATAACAATTGTAAATATTTATGCATCCAACAAAGAAGCACCTAAATACATAAAAATGTTAATAACAAACAATAAAGGAAACAGTAGATAATAATACAATAATAGGGAATTTAACATCCCACTTACATCGAAGGACAGGTAATCTAAATAGAACATCAATAAGGAAACAATGGCTTTGAATGAAACACTGGAATAGATGGGCTTAAAGGATATATTCAGAAAACTCCATCTTAAAATGGCATAATACACACATTTTCAAGTGCACATGGAACATTCTTCAGAATAGATCATATATTAGCTCACAAAACAAAACTCAAGAAGTTTGAGAAGATCAAAATCATTCCATGCATCTTTTCTGACCACGACTCTGGGAAACTAGAGGTCAACCACAAGAAAAATGTGGAAAGACCTCCAAAGCATGGAAGTAAATACCAGGCTACTAAACAATGAATGGGTCAGCCAGGAAATCAAAGATGAAATAAAAGTGTACTAGGAAACAAATGAAAATGAAAACCCGTTGACCAAAACAGCTGGGATGCAGCAAAGGTGGTTCTGAGAGGGAAGATTATAGCAATACAGGTCTACTTCAAAAAGCAATAAAAATTTCAAATAAACAACCTAACCTTGCACATAAAGGAAGAATAAAAAGAACAACAACCAAAACATAAAACCAGCAGCAGGGAGGAAATAGTAAAGATTAGAGCAGAAATAAATGATATAGAAATTAAACAACAGCTGGGGCGCCTGGGTGGCTCATTCGATTAAGCGGCCGACTTCGGCTCAGGTCATGATCTCGCGGTCCATGAGTTCGAGCCCCGCGTTGGGCTCTGTGCTGACAGCTCAGAGCCTGGAGCCTGTTTCAGATTCTGTGTCTCCCTCTTTCTCTGACCCTCCCCCGTTCATGCTGTCTCTCTCTGTCTCAAAAATAAATAAACGTTAAAAAAATTAAAAAAAAGAAATTAAACAACAGTAGACAAGATCAGTGAAAACAGGAGCTGGGTCTTTGGGAAAAAAATCAATAAAATTGATAAACCTTGAGCCAGACTTATTAAGAAGGAAACAATAATAACTCAAATAAGGAAAATCACAAATGAGAGAGGAGAAGTAACAAACAACACCATAGAAATACAAATAATTATAAGAAGAGATTATCAAAAACTATATGCCAAGCACTCAGACAACCTAAAAGAAATGGATAAAATCCTATAAACATATCAACTACTACAACTAAAACAAGAGGAAAGAAAAAATTTTGACAGGACAATAACCAGCAATGAAATTGAGTCAGTAATCAAAAATCTCCCAAAAAACAAAATTTTACCAAACACTTACAAAATAATTAATACCTATTCTTAAACTATGAAAAAATGGAAAATGAAAGAAAACTTGCAAATTCATTCCATGAGGTGAGCATTATCGTGATTCAAAAAACAGATAAAGACACCACAAAAAAATTAATTAATTAATTAAAAAAATAACTACAGAACAGGGCAATACCCTTGATGACCATAGGTGCAAAAATTCTCATTAAAATACTGGCAAACCAAATTCAGCTATATATTGAGAAAATCATTCACCACAATCAAGTGTGATTCATTCCTGGTTACAAGGGTGGTTAAACATTCACAACTCAATAAATATGATAAATCACATCAGTAAGAAAAAGGGTAAGAAACATAATTTCAACAGATGAAGAAAAAGCATTTGACAAAGTACAACAATGATTCATGATAAAAACCCTCAACAAAACATGTATAGAGGGAATGTAACTCAACAAAATAAAGGCCATATGGAAAGCACATACCTAATATCATCTGTAAAAGGTAAAAACTGAGAGCTTTTCCTCTAAGTTCAGGAAAAAGCAAGGATTTCCACTTTCATCACTTTTATTCAACATATTACTTGAAGTCTTAGCCACAGCAATCAGACAACAAAAAGAAATAAAAAGCATCCAAACTGATAAGAAAGAAATGAAATTTTCGCTATAAAACACTAACAAACACACAAAAGAAACCCTGCTAGAACTGATAAATGAATTCAGTAAAGTCACAAAAACACAAAATCAACACACAAAAATCTGTTCCAACTCTGTACACCTATAGTGAAGCAGCAGAAAGAGAATGTAAGAAAAACAATCCCATTTACAAGGGCACCAAAAGCAATAAGATACCTTAGGAAGAAACCCAATAAAGGAGTTAAAAGCACTGTACTCTAAAAACTATAAAACACTTATGAAAAAATTGAAGAAAATACAAAGGAATGGAAAAATATTACATGCTCTTGGATTGGAAGAACAAATATTGTTAAAATGTCTACACTACACAAAGCAATCTAAACATTGAATGCAATACATATCAAAATACCACCAGCATTTTTTAAAGAGCTAGAAAAACAATTCTAAAATTTGCATGGAACCACAAAAGAGCCTGAATAGTTAAAGCAATGTTGAAAATGAAAAGCAAAGCTGGAGGCATCACGATTCTGGACTGTTATATTACAAATACGGCAGTAATCAAAGCAGCATGGTACTGGCACAAAAAATAGCCACATAGATCAATGTAACAGAATAGAAAGCCCAGTAATGAACCCATAACTATATTGTCAGTTAATCTTCCACAAAGCAGGAAAGAATACCCGATGGGAAAAACACAGGCTCTACAACAAATGATGTTGGGAAAACCTAACAGCAACATGAGAAAGAATGAAACTGGACCACTTTCTTACACCATACAAGAAATAAATTCAAGACAATTAAATACCTAAACGTGTGACCCCAAATCATAAAAATTCTTGAAGACACCACAGGCAGTAACTTCCTCCACATGGACTGTAGCAACTTTTTCTAGATATGTCTCCTGAGCAAGGGAAATAAAAACAAAAATAAACTACCAGGACTACATCAAATTAAGAAGTTTCTGTGCAACAAAGGAAAAAAAATAAAACTAAAAGGCAACCTTCACAATAGGAGAAGATATTTGCAAATGACATATCCTATCAAGGGCTTATACCCAAAATATATAAAGAACTTGTAAAAGTCAACACCAAAAAAACCCAAATAATGCAATTTATAAATGGGAAGAAGACATGAGCAGATATTTCTCCAAAGAAGACATTCAGATGAACAAGAGACACATGAAAAGATGCTCATCATAACTTATCATCAGGGAAATGTAATCAAAACTAAAATTAGATACCACCTCATACCTGGCAGAATGGATAACATCAACAACACAAGAAACAACAGGTGTTAAAGAGAATATGGAATAAGGATAACTCTCTTACAGTGTTGGTGGTAATGCATACTGATGTAGCCCTCCGGAAAACAGTATAGAGGTTTCTCAAAGAGTCAAAAATAAAACTACCTTAAGATCCATCAATCATACTATTAAGTATTTATCCAAAGGACACAAGAACATTAATTCAAAGGGATAAGTGTTCTTTTATGTTTATAGCAGCATTATTTATAATAGCCAAATTGTGTAAGTAGCCCAAGTGAATGGATAAACATACGATGCACACACCCACACATACACACAATGGAATGTCATTCAGCTATTAAAAAGAATAAAATCTTTTCATTTTAATGACATGGATTGAGTTACAGAGTATAATGCTAAGGGAAATAAGTCAGTCAGAGAAAGATAAATACCAAATTATTTCACTCATATTTGGAATTTAATAAACAAAACAAACAAGCAAAAGGAAAAACAATAAGAGAGAGAGAGGGAGAGACTCAATCGTAGAGAACATTCTGATGGTTACCAGAAAGGATTGGGGCGGGGGAGGGTTCATTAAATAGGTGATGGGGATTAAGGAGTACACTTGTGATGAGCACAGTGAGATGTATGAAAGTGCTGAATTAGTATATTGTACACATGAAACTAATATAACACTATGCAATAACTATTCTTTAACTAAAAACTAAAATAAATATTCAAACCAGGGAGAACTTGAGAATTAATGAGTGAATTCTCAAACAAGTATACATCGAATATCTTTCATTTTGGTGTACCAGAGTTACAAAATCTGTTTTCTTTTTTAAACTGTAAGCATCTTGTGGACAAGAGACATCATAGACACATTTTTGCCTAGATCCTCTTGGTAGTAAATTAGTTAACATGGAATTTAATTCCACAACCCATTCCAATCTGGAAAAAGATGACTATCACATTTCTTTGTTTGACATAAAACATCAATATAAGTCATTCCTTTTTTTTTCTTTTTGATTATTCTTTCTTAATCATAATTTCCCAAGAATAAAGGACAAAAAATAATTACATATTTTTTCAATATATGAAATTTATTGTCAAATTGGTTTCCATACAACACCCAGTGCTCATCCCAAAAGGTGCCCTCCTCAATACCCATCACCCACCCTCTCCTCCCTCCCACCCCCCATCAACCCTCAGTTTGTTCTCAGTTTTAAACAGTCTCTTATGCTTTGGCTCTCTCCCACACTAACCTCTTTTTTTTCTCCTTCCCCTCCTCCATGGGTTTCTGTTAAGTTTCTCAAGATCGACATAAGAGTGAAACCATATGGTATCTGTCTTTCTCTGTATGGCTTATTTCACTTAGCATCACACTCTCCAGTTCCATCCACGTTGCTACAAAAGGCCATATTTCATTCTTTCTCATTGCCACGTAGTACTCAATTGTGTATATAAACCACAATTTCTTTATCCATTCATCAGTTGATGGACATTTAGGCTCTTTCCACAATTTGGCTATTGTTGAGAGTGCTGCTATAAACATTGGGGTACAAGTGCCCCTATGCATCAGTACTCCTGTATCCCTTGGGTAAATTCCTAGCAGTGCTATTGCTGGGTCATAGGGTAGGTCTATTTTTAGTTTTCTGAGGAACCTCCACACTGCTTTCCAGAGCGGCTGCACCAATTTGCATTCCCACCAACAGTGCAAGAGGGTTCCCGTGTCTCCACATCCTCGCCAGCATCTATAGTCTCCTGATTTGTTCATTTTGGCGACTCTGACTGGCGAGAGGTGATATCTCAGTGTGGTTTTGATTTGTATTTCCCTGATGAGGAGCGACGCTGAAGATCTTTTCATGTGCCTGTTGGCCATCTGGATGTCTTCTTTAGAGAAGTGTCTATTCATGTTTTCTGCCCATTTCTTCACTGGGTTATTTTTTTTTCGGGTGTGGAGTTTGGTGAGCTCTTTATGGATTTTTGATAATAGCCCTTTGTCCGATATGTCATTTGCAAATATCTTTTCCCATTCCGTTGGTTGCCTTTAAGTTTTGTTGGCTGTTTCCTTTGCTGTGCAGAAGTTATCTTCATAAGGTCCCAGTAATTCATTTTTGCTTTTAATTCCCTTGCCTTTGGGGATGTGTCGAGTAAGAGATTGCTACGGCTGAGGTCAGAGAGGTCTTTTCCTGCTTTCTCCTCTGGGGTTTTGATGGTTCCCTGTCTCACATCCAGGTCCTTTATCCATTTTGAGTTTATTTTTGTGAATGGTGTGAGAAAGTGGTCTAGTTTCAAACTTCTGCATGTTGCTGTCCAGTTCTCCCAGCACCATTTGTTAAAGAGACTGTCTTTTTTCCATTGGATGTTCTTTCCTGCTTTGTCAAAGATGAGTTGGCCATACGTTTGTGGGTCTAGTTCTGGGGTTTCTATTCTATTCCAGTGGTCTATATGTCTGTTTTTGTGCCAAGACCATGCTGTCTTGATGGGTACAGCTTTGTAGTAGAGGCTAAAGTCTGGGATTGTGATGCCTCCTGCTTTGGTCTTCTTCTTCAAAATTACTTTGGCTATTCGGGGCCTTTTGTGGTTCCATATGAATTTTAGGATTGCTTGTTCTAGTTTTGAGAAGAATGCTGGTGCAGTTTTGATTGGGAATGCATTGAATGTGTACATAGCTTTGGGTAGTATTGACATTTTGACAATATTTATTCTTCCAATCCATGAGCACGGAATATTTTTCCATTTCTTTATATCTTCTTCAATGTCATTCATAAGCTTTCTATACTTTTCAGCATACAGATCTTTTACATCTTTGGTTAGATTTATTCCTAGGTATTTTATGCTTCTTGGTGCAATTGTGAATGGGATCAGTTTCTTTATTTGTCTTTCTGTTGCTTCATTGTTAGTGAATAAGAATGCAACTGATTTCTGTACATTGATTTTGTATCCTGCAACTTTGCTGAATTCATGTATCAGTTCTAGCAGACTTTTGGTGGAGTCTATCGGATTTTGCATGTATAATATCGTGTCATCTGCAAAAAGCGAAACCTTGACTTCATCTTTGCCAATTTTGATGCCTTTGATTTCTTTTGTTGTCTGATTGCTGATGCTAGAACTTCCAGCACTATGTTAAACAACAGTGGTGAGAGGGGGCATCCCTGTCGTGTTCCTGATCTCAGGGAAAAGGTCTCAGTTTTTCCCCATTGAGGATGATGTTAGCTGTGGGCTTTTCATAAATGGCTTTTATGATGTTTAAATATGTTCCTTCTATCCCGACTTTCTCAAGGGTTTTTATTAAGAAAGGGTGCTGGATTTTGTCAAAGGCCTTTTTTGCATTGATTGACAGGATCATATGGTTCTTCTCTTTTTTTTTTTTATTAATGTGATGTATCATGATGATTGATTTGCGAATGTTGAACCAGCCCTGCATCCCAGGAATGAATCCCACTTGATCATGGTGAATCATTCTTTTGATATGCTGTTGAATTCGATTTGCTACTATCTTGTTGAGAATTTTTGCATCCATATTCATCAGGGATATTGGCCTGTAGTTCTCTTTTTTTACTGGGTCTCTGTCTGGTTTAGGAATCAAAGTAATACTGGCTTCATAGAATGAGTCTGGAAGTTTTCCTTCCCTTTCTATTTCTTGGAATAGCTTCAGAAGGATAGGTATTATCTCTGCTTTAAACGTCTGGTAGAACTCCCCCGGAAAGCCATCTGGTCCTGGACTCTTATTTGTTGGGAGATTTTTGATAACCCATTCAATTTCTTCGCCGGTTATGGGTCTGTTCAAGCTTTCTCTTTCTTCCTGATTGAGTTTTGGAAGAGTGTGGGTGTTTAGGAATTTGTCCATTTCTTCCTGGTTGTCCAGTTTGTTTGCATATAATTTTTCATAGTATTCCCTGATAATTGCTTGTATCTCTGAGGGATTGGTTGTAATAATTCCATTTCATTCATGATTTTATCTATTTGGGTCATCTCGCTTTTCTTTTTGAGAAGCCTGGCTAGAGGTTTGTCAATTTTGTCTATTTTTTCAAAAACCAACTCTTGGTTTCGTTGATCTGCTCTACAGTTTTTTTAGATTCTATATTGTTTATTTCTGCTCTGATCTTTATTATTTCTCTTCTTCTGCTGGGTTTAGGCTGCCTTTGCTGTTCTGCTTCTATTTCCTTTAGGTGTGCTGTTAGATTTTGTATTTGGGATTTTTCTTGTTTCTTGAGATAGGCCTGGATTGCAATGTATTTTCCTCTCAGGACTGCCTTCGCTGTGTCCCAAAGTGTCTGGATTGTTGTATTTTCATTTTCGTTTGTTTCCATATATTTTTTTAATTTCTTCTCTAATTGCCTGGTTGACCCACTCATTCGTTAGTAGGGTGTTCTTTAACCTCCATGCTTTTGGAGGTTTTCCAGAATTTTTCCTGTGTTTGATTTCAAGCTTCATAGCATTGTGGTCTGAAAGTATGCATGGTATAATTTCAATTCTTGTCAACTTATGAAGGGCTGTTTTGTGACCCAGTATATGATCTATCTTGGAGAATGTTCCATGTGCACTCGAGAAGAAAGTCTATTCTGTTGCTTTGGGATGCAGAGTTCTAAATATATCTGTCAAGTCCATCTGATCCAATGTATCCTTCAGGGCCCTTGTTTCTTCATTGACCGTGTGTCTAGATGATCTATCCATTTCTGGAAATGGAGTATTAAAGTCCCCTGCAATTACCACATTTTTATCAATTAGGTTGCTTATGTTTATGAGTAATTGTTTTATATATTTGCGGGCTCCGGTATTCGGCGCATAGACATTTATAATTGTTAGCTCTTCCTGATGGATAGACCCTGTAACTATTATATAATGTCCTTCTTCATCTCTTGTTACAGCCTTTAATTTAAAATCTAGTTTGTCTGATATAAGTATGGCTACTCCAGCTTTCTTTTGCCTTCCAGTAGCATGATAAATAGTTCTCCATCCCCTCACTCTCAATCTAAAGATGTCCTCAGGTCTAAAATGAGTCTCTTGTAGACAGCAAATACATGGGTCTTATTTTTTTTTTATCCATTCTGATACCCTATGTCTTTTGGTTGGCGCATTTAATCCATTTACATTCAGTGTTATTATAGAAAGATACGGGTTTATTCATTGTGGTGTCTGTATGTTTTATGCTTGTAGTGATGTCTCTGGGACTTTGTCTCACAGGGTCCCCCTTAGGATCTCTTGTAGGGCTGGTTTAGTGGTGACAAATTCCTTCAGTTTTTGTTTGTTTGGGAAGACCTTTATCTCTCCTTCTATTCTAAATGACAGACTTGCTGCATAAAGGATTCTCGGCTGCATATTTTTTTCTGTCTAGCACCCTGAAAATCTCGTGCCAATTCTTTATGGCCTGCCAAGTTTCAAAAGAGAGATCAGTCACGAGTCTTATAGGTCTCCCTTTATATGTGAGGGCACGTTTATCCCTTGCTGCTTTCAGAATTTTCTCTTTATCCTTGTATTTTGCCAGTTTCACTATGATATGTCGTGCAGAAGATTGATTCAAGTTACGTCTGAAGGGAGTTCTCTGGGCCTCTTGGATTTCAATGCCTTTTTCCTTCCCCAGATCAGGGAAGTTCTCAGCTATTATTTCTTCAAGTACCCCTTCAGCACCTTTCCCTTTCTCTTCCTCCTCTGGGATACCAATTATGCGTATATTATTTCTTTTTAGTGTATCACTTAGTTCTCTAATTTTCCCCTCATACTCCTGGACTTTTTTATCTCTCTTTCTCTCAGCTTCCTCTTTTTCCATAACTTTATCTTCTAGTTCACCTATTCTCTCCTCTGCCTCTTCAATCCGAGCCGTGGTCTTTTCTATTTTGTTTTGCATTTCGTTTAAAGCGTTTTTCGGCTCCTCCTAACTGTTCCTTAGTCCCTTGATCTCCGTTTCAAGAAATTCTCTGCTGTCCTCTATACTGCTTTCAAGCCCAGCGATTAATTTTATGAGTATTTTTCTAATTTCACTTCTGTTATATTATTTAAATCCTTTTTGATCAGTTCATTAGCTGTTGTTATTTCCTGGGGATTCTTCTGAGGAGAATTCTTCCGTTTGGTCATTTTGTATAGTCCCTGGAGTGGTGAGGACCTGCAGGGCACTTCCCATGTGCTGTGGTGTAAAACTGGAGTTGGTGGGCGGGGCTGCAGTCAGACCTGATGTCTGTCCCCAGCCCACCACTGGGGCCACAGTCAAACTGGTGTGTGCCTTCTTTTCCCCTCTCCTAGGGGCAGGATTCACTGTGGGGTGGCATGGCCAGTCTGGGCTACTTGCACACTGTCAGGCTTGTGGTGCTGGGGATCTGGTGTATTAGCTGGGGTGGGTAGGCAAGGTGCACGGGGGCAGGATGGGCAGGCTTAGCTCGCTTCTCCTTAGGTGATCCACTTCAGGAGGGGCCCTGTGGCAGCGGGAGGGAGTCAGATCTGCTGCAGGAGGTTTGGCTCTGCAGAAGCACAGCGTTGGGTGTTTGCGCAGAGCGAGCAAGTTCCCTGGCAGGAACTGGTTCCCTTTGGGATTTCGGCTGGGGGATGGGCAGGGGAGATGGCGCTGGCAAGCGCCTTTGTTCCCCATGAAACTGAGCTCTGTCGTCAGGGGGCTCAGCAGCTCTCCCTCCCTTTGTCCTCCAGCCTTCCCGCTTTCTGAGCAGAGCTGTTAACTTATGACCTCCCAGAGGCTAAGTTGCGTTTGCTGTGGGAACACAGTCCGTCCGGCCCCTCCACTTTTGCCAACCAGACTCGGGGGCTCTGCTTCACCGGCAGGCTGTCCCTCCACCCCGGCTCCCTCCCGCCAGTCCGTGGAGGGAGCACAGCCTCGCCGCCCTTCCTACCCTCTTCCGTCGGCCTCTCTTCTGCGCTTGGCTCCAGAGACTCCATTCTGCTAATCCTCTGGGGGTTTTCTGGGTTATTTAGGCAGGTGTAGGTGGAATCTAAATGATGAGCAGGACGCGCGGTGAGCCCAGCGTCCTCCTATGCTGCCATCTTCCAGTTCTCCTAATAATTACATATTTTTAATATCAGTTTTTTATAGCTGAGCCAAGTTTGAAGAAAATAACTGAAAATATTCCTTTTCAATTCTTGCTGGAGAGCAGTCTCCAGAATGTTCTATGATATTTGACACAACTAACTAGTCTTTTTTGTTTTACACTTCCTAGATAACACTTTGTCCTGGTTCTTCTATTTTACCATTTGAGGAGGGGATACTTTCCTTGATTGTGTGCCATTTTCTCTATTTAATTCAAGTGTTCTTTAGGATTTTGTCTTCAATAATTTTCTCATTCAATTTATCCATTGATAAATGTATTCACTATCAGTGCTTCAATTACCATCAATATGCTAACAACTCAAAAATTTCAATCCTCCCAATTCCAAGATCTTGATCCTGAAAGTAAGATGAATAAAAACAAGTCCCATAGGCTTCTTAAGGTTAAAGTGTCCAAAATTAATTTCATCATCACAACCTCCTTCCCTAGGCCTATGTTTTCCTGTGTCTTGTATCCTGGTTAATGTTCCTATTGTGTCCAGAGAGAAGCTTAAAAATTATTGCAAATATCTTTACTTCAACCTTCACATACCAAACCAAGTCAACATACTTCATATTGTTTATGTTTTCTCTATCTCCAAACCTTTATGTCAAGCCACATCTTTTGTCTGGATGATTGCCATAATTCCCTAACTGCTTTTCCCAGATTGAATTTTGCAACCATCCAATCCAATCTTCATTTTGCTATCAGAGTAATCTGTATGCAATATTCATTTAACAATGTAATTTTCCAGCTTAGGATTCTTTAATTATTTCTTTCATTAAGCTTCTCTTGATTTAATACTGTAGTAGAAATAACCATTTCTGTCTTTTGAACATCCACTATCTTTTTATTGTTTTTAAAAATTTGCATTCATGTTGGCATATCTCTCTCCACTGCACTGTAAAAACTTTATCTTTAAAGATCATGCCTCTTCCAATTTTGTATTTACTAAAGAACCGTATTTTGCTTAGTACTCAGTAAATGTTTGATAATAATAAAAATGAAAGAAACAAGGAGATAGTGATGTCAAGAAAATGAATTATAAGCAATGGATGCAAGCCATTTTATCCCTTAAGCACATCCCTTCATTCATATCTTAAGTATCTTAAGTATCTAATTATCTACCAAATATTTACAAATATAAATTAAGTAAAAATATAAGTTGTATGCTATTTTGAGAGATAACTTAAAATGTATTGTATGGTATAATTCCTAAAGTTCAAGCCACTGCACACATTGGACAACTAGAAGATGCACACTGGTAATGGCTTTAGCTGGTATAAAAACTGGTTCTTTGTTAATTTCTAGCAGGTGGAAGTTGTTGCCAGGCCCAATGGATAACTTAGCTTTTGTTTCCACTTGTTTACAGGAGTTGTATGCTTTTCAGAGAATTACTTGATTTTCTCTGCCTTCTCTAGATTGTAAAAAAAAGTAAATAGACAATTCAAACATTTTGTGAGAAAATTAATTCACTGTAAATAACACAAAACTTACAAGAAAACCAGTTATTTTACAATGAATAAATCATATTTAATTATTGTTTTTTTATCTCTCAACTCTTCCAAATTTGATGCTGATTATTGGGAACCTGAGGAAACATATTGTATTAGTAGGAAATAGGAATTGAGATGCTGAAGATGGTTTTGGAAGGTGAGATAAGAACATGTAAAACTAGAATCTCTTTACTAACTTGATTGCAATCAAATAAAAAAGAGGATACTGGTCTTTTAGGTATGCATTCCACTTTCATGTTAGATATGACCTAGGCCAAGACAAGCATTTGCCTTACAATGGTATTAGTCTCAATTCACTCCCCTTGTTTTAAGAAAACACTATGGAGGAGGTCTTAATAATTATAAACTAGTTTTGTTAATTAGCTTATGATAATTGGTGGGTTTCTTAGAAATCTGTTTTATTTTATTGTTTATATATTTTATTTTAGTTCTAGTATAGTTAACATACAGTGTTAAATTAGTTTCAGATATACAATAGAGTCATTCAGCAATTATATATATTACTCAGCACTCATCAAGATAAATGTACTCAATCTCTTTCACCTATTTCACCCATCCCTCCACCCACCTTGCCTCTGGTAACCATCTCTTTATTCTCTATGGTTAAGAGTATGTTTTATGGTTTGTCTCTTTTTTTTCCCTTTGTTCATTTGTTTCTTATATTCCACACATTGGTTAAATCATATAGCATTTGTCTTTCTCTGACTGAATTATTTTGCATAGCATTATACTCTCTAGATCCATCCATGTTATTGGGAATGACAAGATTTTAGTCTTGCTAAAAAGTATTTTATTTATTTATTTTCTATTTTAGAGTGTGTAAGAGGGAAAGAGGGGCAGATGGAGATAGAGCACCCCAAGAAGGCTCCAACTTAGCATGGAGCCTATGAGGGGCACAGTCCCACGACCCTGGGATCATAATCTGTGCTGAAATCAAGAGTTGGATGCTCAACTGACTGAGCCACTCAACAGCCCCCAAATTGCATTCTTTTTATGGGTGAATAATATCCCATTGTATATACATACCACACTTCTGTATCCATTCATCTATCAATGGGCACTTTGGCTGCTTCCCTAATTTGGCCCTTGTAAATAATGCTGCAAATAAACATAGGGGTGCATATATCCTTTCAAACTGATGTTTTCATATTCTTTGGGTAAATACCCAATAGTGCAATTACTGGATCATATGGTAATTCATTTTTCATTTTTTTTAAGAATCTCCATATTATTTTCCACAGTGGCTACCCCAGTTTGCATTCTCACCAACATTTCACGAGAGCTCCTTTTTCTACACATCTTCACCAATGTTTGTTGTTTCCTGTGTTTTTGATTTTAGTCATTCTGACAGGTGTGAGGTGATAGCTCATAGTTTTGATTTGCATTTCCCTGATGATGAGTGATACTGGGAATCTATTCATATATCTGTTAGCTATCTGTATGTCTTCTTTGGAGAAATGTCTGTGCATGTTTTCTGCCCATTTTTGAAATGTGCTATTTGTTTTTTGGGGTGTCGACTTTTATAAGTTATTTATATATTTTGGATGATAACCTCTTGTCGGATAAGCCATTTGCAAATATTTTCTCCCATTCATTAAGTTGTCTTTTCATTATGTTTCATTATGTTGTTACCTTTGGAATGTAGAAGCTTTTTATTTTGATAGAGTCCCATCAGTATTTGTTGTTGTTGTTGTTGTTGTTGCCTTTGCCTCAGAGGACATATCTGGAAAGATATTGTTACAACCAATATCTGAGAAATTATTGCTTGTGCTCTTTTCTAGGATTTTTTAGGTTTCAGGTATCACATTTAGTATTTTTTTTTCAAGATTGTTTTGGCTATTCAGGGTCTTTTGTGGTTCCATAATAATTTCAAGTTGTTCGTTCTAGTTTTGTGAATAATGTTGTTAGTATTTTGATAGGAATTGCATTAAATCTGTAGATTGCTTTTAGTAGTATAGACCTTGTAACAATATTTATTCTTCCAATCAATAAGTATGGAATATCTTTCCATTTCTGTTTGTTTTCAATTCATTTCACCAATGTTGTATAGCTTTCAGAATACAGGTATTTCACTTCCTTGGCTAAGTTTATTCCTAGGTATTTTATTCTTTTTGGTGCAATAGCAAAAACGATTGTTTCCTTAATTTCTCTTTCTGCTACTTCATTATTAGTGTATAGAAATGCTATAGTTTTCTGTATATTTATTTTGCATCCTGCAACCTTACTGAAATCATTTACCAGCTCCAATTATGTTTTCTTGGAATTTTGAGGGTTTTCTATATATAGTACCATGTCAGCTGCAAATAGTGAAAGTTTTACTTCTTCTTTACTGATTTGGATGCTTTTTATTTATTTTTTTTAATTTTCTGATTGCTGTGGTAAGTACTTCCAGTACTATATTTAATAAAAGTGGTGAGAGTGGACATCCTTGTCTTTTTCCTGACCTCAGGGGAAAAGCTCTCAGTTTTTCTCCATTACAGATGATAATTGGTGTAATTTTCATATGGCCTTTATTATGTTGAGGTGTGTTCCAACTAAATCTATTTTGTTGAGGGTTTTTATCATGAATGGTTGTTGTACTTTCTCCAGTGCTTTTCTGTATTTATTGAAATGATCATATGGTTTTTATCTTTTATCTTATTCATGTGATGTATCACATTGATTTGTGAGTATTGAACCACACTTGCAGCCAAGGAATAAATTTCACTTGATCATGGTGAATGATTATCTTAATGTAATGTTGGATTCAGTTTGTTGGTGTTTTATTAAGAATTTTTGCCTCTCTGTTAATCATGTGTATTGTCCTGTACTTCTCTAATTTTGTAGTGTATTTCTTTTGTATCAGTATAATTCTGGCCTCATAAAATGAATTTGGAAGATTCTGTTTCTTTTCTATTTTTTGGGATAGTTTGAGAAAATAGGTATTAACCCTTTAATAAATATTTTGTAGAATTCACCTGTGAAGCTGTCTGGTCCTCGATTTTTGTTTCTTGGGAGTCTGATTACTAATTCAATTTCATTGCTGATAATCAGTCTGTTCAAATTTTGATTTCTTCATGATTCAGGTTTGACAAAGTGTATGTTTCTGGGAATTTATCCATTCCTTCTAGGTTGTCCTTTTTGTTGGCATATAATTTTTCATAATATTCTCCTACAGTCCTTTTTATTTCTGTGATGTGATATGTTATATCTCCTCTTTCTGAGGGTTTCCTTTTTTTTAATTTGAGTTCTGCCTGTCTTACTCTCTGTTTTTCTTTTTTTGCTGAGACTGGCTAAATGTTTATCAATTTTGTTGATCTTTTCAAAGAACCAGTTCTTCCGTTCATCGACTTGTTCTAGTGGGTGTTTTTTGTTTCTATGTTATTTATTTTTGCTCTAATTATTATTATTTCATTTCTTCTACTGGATTTGTGTTTGCTCTTTTTTTTATAGCTCCTTTAGGTGTAAGATTAGGTTTCTTATATGATTTTCCTTGCTTCTTGATATAGGCCTATACTGCTATAAAAATACTTCTTAGAACAACTTTCCCATACCTCAAAGATTTTGGACTGTTATGTTTTTTTTTTGTATCTATTTATTATATTTTTTCATTAATTTCTTGGTTGACACATTCATTGTTTAGTAACATCATATTTAACCTCCATATATTTGGGCTCTTTCCAGATTTTACATGCTGTTCATTTGTAACTTCATTGCATTGTTGTCAGAAAAGTGCATGTTATGATCTTGATGTTTCTTAATTTGTTCAGTTTGTGTGTGTGTGTGTGTGTGTGTGTGTGTGTGTCCTAAAATGTGATCTATTCTGGAGAATGGTACATGTATGCTTGAAAAGATTGTATATTCTGTTGTTTTAGTATGAAATGTTCTGAATGTGTCTTTTAGATCTATGTGGTCCAATATGTCATTTGAAGCCACTCTTTCCTTGTTAATTTTGTTTGGATAATCTGTTAATGATGTAAGTGGGGCATTAAAGTTCACTACTATTATTGTATTACTATTTATTGCTTTCTTTTTGTTTGTTATTAACAGTTTTATGTATTTGGGTGCTGCCATGTTGGTGTATAAATACTTATAATTCTTATATATTCTTCTTGGATTTTTTTCATTTATGATTATGTAGTGCCATTCTTTGTCTTTTTTAATGTCTTTGATTTAAAGTCTATTTTGTCCAATATAAATATTGCTACTCTGGCTCTCTTTTCACTTCCATTTGCATCATAAATTCTTCTACATCCCCCTTTTTAAAAATTTGTTTATTTAAATTCAAGTTAGTTAACATATAGTGTATTGGTTAGAATAGAACCCAGTGATTCATCACTTACATATGACATGCTATGCTCCTCACAAGTGCCCTCCTTAATGCCCATCACCTATTTAGCCCATCCCTCCATGCAACACCCCTCCAGAAAAACTCAGTTTGTTCTGTCTTTAAGAGTCACTTATGGTTTTCCTATTTTTATCTTATTTTTTCCTTCCATCCCCCTATGTTTATCTGTTTTTGTTTCTTAAATTCCACATATGAGTGAAATCATATATTTGTCTTTCTCTGACTGAGTTATTGTGCTTAGTATAATACACTCTAGTTCCATCCACATTGTTGAAAATGGCAAGATTTCATTATTTTTGATCACTGAGTAATATATATACATATTCCAATATATATTGATATTCCAATATATATTGATATCTATATATCTATATCTATCTATATCTATATTTATATCTATGTATAGATCTTTTGGATATTAATCCTTCATCCAATATGTCATTTCCAATTATTTTCTTCTATTCTTTCAGTTGCCTTTTAGCTTTGTTGATTGTTTCCTTTGCTTTGCAGAAGCTTTTTATCTTGATGAGGTCCCAATAGTTCATTTTTGCTTTTGTTTCCTTTGCCTCCGGAGACATGTCTACTAAGAGGTTGCTCAACCAAGGTCAAAGTGGTTGCTGCCTGTTTTCTTCTGTAGGATTTTGATGTTTTCCTGTCTCACATTAGATCCTTCATCCATTTGAATTTATTTCTGTGTATGGTGTAAGAAAATGGGGCAGTTTCATTCTTCTGTGTCACTTTTCAGTTTTCCCAGAATCTTTTGCTGAAGATACAGCCTTTTTTCCATTCGATATTCTTTCCTGATTTGTCAACGATTAGTTAGACATACATTCGTGGGTCCAATTCTGGGTTTTTTATTCTGTACCATTGATCTATATGTGCTTTTTTGTGCCTGTACCATACTGTCTGGACGATTAATACAAGCTTAAAGTCTGGAATTGTGATGTCTCCAGCTTTGGTTTTCTTTGCTAACATTACTTTGTTCATTGTATTTTATGGTTCCATACAAACTTTAGAATTGTTTTTTCTAGCTCTTTGAAGAATGCTGGCATTATTTTTATAGGGATTGCATTGAATGTGTAGATCACTTTGGGTAGTATAGACATTTTATCAATATTTGTTTTCATTTATTTCTGCGCTAATCTTTATTATTCCCTTCTTCTGCTGTCTTTAAGTTTTATTTGCTGCTCCTTTCTAGCTCTTTAGGTTTAAGGTTAGGTTGTGTATTTGGGACCTTTCTTGGTTCATGAGATAGGCCTGATTTGCAATGTACTTTCCTCTTACGACTGCCTTTGCTTCATTCCAAATGGTTTGTACTATCATGTTTTCATTTTCATCTTTTTACATGTTTTTTTTTAAATGTCTACTTTAATTTTCTGGTTAAACCATTCATTCTTTAGTAGGATGTTCTTTAACCTCCATGTATTTGAGAGCTTTCCATTTTTTTTCTTGTGGTTGTTTTCAAGTTTCAGAGCATTGTGATATGAAAATATGCATGGAATTATCTTGATCTTTTGTATCTGTTGAGAGCTTATTTGTGACCCAGTATGTGATCTATTCTGGAAAATATTCCATTTTGTTGAGAAGAATGTGTATTCTACTTTAAGATGAAATATACTGAATATATCTGGCAAGTCCATCAGGTCCAGTGTGTCATTCAAAGCCACTGTTTCCTCTGTATGTGTGTGTGGTGGGGGCGGGGGGAGCCAAAGCAACCAAGACTACAAAGTACCAGTGCCAGACACACCAACTCTACAGGTAACAAAAATAGCACTAAATTCATATTTTTCAGTAATTACTCTGAATGTAAATGCTCCTGTCAAAAACATAGAGTAACAGAATGGGTAAACCAACAAGACCCGTCTATATGCTGCATACAGTAGACTCATTTTAGACCTAAAAACACCTGCAGATTGAATGTGAGGGGATGGAGAACCATCTTTCATGCTAATCAATGTCAAAAGAAAGCTGAAGTAGCCATAATTATATCAGACAAACTGGATTTTAAAACAAAGACTGTAATGAGAGATGAAGAAGGGCATTATATATAAATAAGGGGTTTATCCATCAAGAAGATCTAACAATTGTAAATATTTATGCCCCCTCCCAACTTGGGAGCATCCAAATATATAAATCAACTAATAACAAACATAAAGAGGCTCATTGATAATAATACCATAATAGTAGAGGACTTTAATACCCCACTTACAGAAAATGACAGAGCAGACTTCTCTAAGTCCCTTCTTGATCCAATAGTTTCCTTTCCTTTCCTCTTTTTAGATTCACTATTTTACATAATTTTATATTCTATATAACTATTATCTTCTTTGCTTTTTAAATACTCATTGTGACTGTATCCAGTCAGTTTTCCATCTCAGAGCATTTTTATTTCACCTAATTTTTAGGTCTTTGATATCTGCAGCAAGGTTTCTCTAGTGTCTTCTATGTTTTTTTCAAGCCAGGCTAGTAGTCTTAGGACTGCTGTTTTAAATTCTTGTTCAGATATATTCTTATATATGTTTTGATAAAATCCTTGGCTATCAATTTTTCTTGACCTTTCTTTTTGGGAGAATTCCCCTGTGTTGCCATTTTGGCTACATTTCCATCTTTTGTGTGTTTTAAAATCTTGTTATGTTTCCTGCACCTGGGAGTAATGTTATATTAAACAGGGGTCATACACTGTCCAGGCCTTGCACTTCAGGATGTGATTCTGTTGTGTGTTGTGTGCACTCTGCGCTTGTGTTTTGTCTGCTCTTTCCCACTGGTCAGTCCTCTGCAGAGCTCCTCCCTGCTTGCAGTGTGGAGTGTTTGGACCTTTAACTCTGTGTGCTTTGGTTTATTGATGTAAGTCTGGAAAAAAGGCAAAAAAAAAAAAGTCTGATTCCCCCCCCCCCACACACAAAAATGAAAAACAGGAAGGGAACAAAGAAACCAAACAGAGAATCAAACAAAGATAAAGCTGATTCTAAAGAGAATGGAAAAAGAAAAAAGAAAAGAATGAAAAAGCCTGCTCCAAAACAAAGAGAAAAGGTAATGTAAAAAGGAAACTATGAGCATGTTTCCAAAAGAAAAGAAGAAAGTAAAAAAAAAAAAAAATTAAAAAGTAAGCCTGGTCCTATTTCCAACAGAACTGCAGGTGTCATTTTGATGCACTCGATTTTCAGAACACTTGGTTCATGTGGGGTGCTGGCTGTGCTGGTCTTCTGGTGGCAAGGCCCCCTGTGTTAGCTCAGCATCACTCTTGCCCCAGTAAATAAACAGTTGCCAGGTACAGCGAGGGAGGGTTTGGTGTAAGTGGATCCCACGTCCACTGGGGGCCTCTGTGTTGCTCTCTGAATTCCCACCATATTGGTGTTGGGGGGAAACATTGCACCACCCCAAACTTGCCCTGGACTGGGATTTCATACCCTGCACAGTTCAGACAGCCCTCATACAATAGCAAGTGCGGTCAGCTCACCCTGTGCCACAACTCTCTTGTGGTTTTCCTTTGGCACACGACTGAGTTTTAAAACCCAAAGTCATAAAGGACCAACGCCACACAAGCTTGCCCCTCCCCTCCAGATTAGTGCCTTTCCACACTGTGTCTAATGTCCTCTGTCCCTGGAAAACAGTTCTATGCCAGCACAGTGCATAAGATCTGTATAATCTATCGAATATATATTCCTTCTGGGTGTGCTGTGTTCCTGTTGATGAAAGGTATTTTGCTGGTGTCTGCAGGGCCTTTTGTCTTTGAGGAGGCAATAAATCCTCTCACAAAAATACTCCACGATGGGGAATGTTTTCTCCCAATGTGCCCCAAAGATCTCTACACAAAGCTATGCACTCTGGGACCAGTTCCCTCCTTCCCAGGAATGCACACCACAGCTCTGCTCAAGAGAAGGTCGAGGACTTCAAAAACATCAGAGTTTGAGCTACCAACACTGTTTGAAAAAAAAAACCTGCTACACTAAATATTTCTTTCTCCCCATTCTGTGTTCCAGAGAGGTTTTCCTCTTTTGTAAACTCAATATTGCACTTTCTCAACCCCTTCCTTTTTCTCTCCCTTATGTCTCTCCACAGAAAGGGTTCCTTACCCTCCATGGAATCACCATTTTTCCTTCCCCTAATTCACTTCCACACACCTCACATCTGCCATATTCTCTCCTTCCAACTGTGAAAATCCTTCTGGCAGTTAGTGATCTATTTTCTGGGTGTTCAAAGTGATCTAATCTCAATACAGCTGTGTTTGAGGGATGAGCCAAGCCCAGGGTCCCCCTACTCCACCATCTTAGCTCCTCCTCCATTCCTTTACTTTACATCTGCATTTATTTTTAGATCTAAAATGAATCTCTTGTAGGCTGCTTTTAGATGGGTCTTGTTTTTTATGCATTAAGTCATCTAATGACTTTTGCTTGCAACATTTAGTTAATTCACATTCAAAATAATTATTGAAAGGTTTGTAGTCATTGCCATTTCGTTTCATGTTTTATGGGTGTTTTTGTAGCTTTTGTCTGTTCCTTTCCTCCCTTGCTCTCTTCTCTCGTGATTTGTTGTCTTTTTAGTGATACACTTGGATTCCTTTCTCTTTATTTTTGCACATTTTTACTGGTTTCTAATTTGTGGTTACCATTAGGTGTGTATATAACATGTTTTGCATATAGCAGTCAATATTAAGTTGATGATTACTTATGTTTGAACCCATTCTTACTCCCCCACAATAAATCTTTTTTTGGGGGGGGGAGAGGGAGGTGATATTTTATTTATTTTATTGTATATATTTTATTTTATTTTATTTATTTTTTAAATATAATTTATTGTCAAGTTAGCTAACATACAGTGTATATAGTTTGGTCTTGGCTTTGGGAGTTGATTCCCATGATTCATCGCTTCTATACAACACCCAGTGCTCATCCCAACAAGTGCCCTCATCAATGCCCATCACCCATTTTCCCCTCTTCCCTGATCCCCTCACCAACCCTCAGTTTGTTCTCTGTATTTTAGAGTCTCTTATGGTTTGCTTCCCTCTCTGACACTATTTTTCTTCTTCCTTTCCCCCATGGTCTTCTGTTAAGTTTCTCAAATTCCACATATGAGTGAAAACATGTATCTGTCTTTCTCTGACTGACTTATTTCACTTAACATAATATCCTCCAGTTCCATCCACGCTGTTGCAAATGGCAAGATTTCATTCTTTCTCATTGCCAAGTAGTATTACATTGTATATATAAGCCTCATATTCTTTACCCATTCATCAGTTGATCGAAATTTGGGCTCTTTCCATTATTTGGCTATTGTTGAAAGCGCAGCTAGAAATATTGGGTTACATGTGCCCCTATGAATCAGCACTCCTGTATCTTTTGGATAAACTCCTAGTAGTACTATTGTTGGATCTTAGAGTAATTCAATTTTTAATTTTTTTGAGGAACTTCCACACTATTTTCCAGAGCAGTTGCACCAGTTTGCATTCCCACCAACAATGCAAATTCCCATTTCCCCACATCCTCGCCAACAGCTATCATTTCCTGAGTTGTTAATTTTATCCACTCTGACTGGTGTGATGTGATATCTCAATGTGGTTTTGATTTGTATTTCCTTGGTGATTAGTGATGTTAAGCATCTTTTCATATGTATGTCAGCCATCTGGATGTCTTCTTTGGAAAAGTGTCTATTCATGTCTTCTGCCATGAATTTATTCACTTGAGTATTTGTTTTTTTGGGTGTTGAATTTTGTAACTTCTGTATAGATTTTGAAAACTAACCCTTTATCTGATATGTAGTTTGCAAATATCGTTTCCCATTCCATCAGTTGCCTTTTAGTTTTATTGATTGGTGCTTTGCAGTGTAGAAGCTTTTTAACTTGATGAGGTCCCAGTAGTTTTTTTTTATTTTTTTTCTTTTTGTTTTCTTGTTTTGTTTTGTTTTGGTTTTTGCTTTTATTTCCCTTACATTTGGAGACGTGTTGAGTTAAGAAGTTGTTGCAGCTGAGGTCAAAGAGGTTGTTGCCTATTTTCTCCTCTAGGGTTTTGATGGTTTCCTGTCTCACATTTAGGTATTTCATCCATTTTGAGTTCATTTTTGAGAATGGTGTAAGAAAGTGGTCCAGTTTCATTCTTTTGCATGTTGCTGTCCAGTTCTCCCAGCACCATTTGCTAAAGAGATTGTTTTCTTTTTCTATGGCTACTCTACCTTGCTTTGCCAAAGATTAGATGGCCATACATCTGTGGGTACATTTCTGGATTCTCTATTCTATTGAATTGGTCTATATGTCTATTTTACCAATACCATCCTGTTTTGATGATTACAACTTTGTAGTACAGACTAAAGCCTGGGATTGTAAAGCCTCCAGCTTTGGTTTTCTTTTTCAACATTACTTTGGCTATCCACTGTCTTTTGTGGTTCCATACAAATTTTAGGATTGCTTGTTCTAGTTTCGAGAAGAATGCTGGTGCAATTTTGATTGGGACTGCATTGAATGTGTAGATTGCTGTGGGTAGTATTGATATTCTAGCAATATTTGTTCTTCCAATCCATGAGCATGGAATGTTTTCCCATTTCTTTGTGTCTTCTTCAATTTCTTTCACAAGTTGTCCATAATTTTCAGCATACAGATCTTTTACATCTTTGGTTAGGTTTATTCCTAGGTATTTTATGGTTCTCAGTGCAATTTTAAATGGAATCAATTTCTTGATTTCTCTTTCTGTTGCTTCATTATTAGTGTATAGACATGCAACCAATTTCTGTACAATGATTTTGTATCCTGCGACTTTGATGAATTCATGTATCAGTTCTAGCAGTTTTTTGGTGGAGTCTATCAGGTTTTCCATGTAGAGTATCATGTAATATTCAAGGAGTGAACACTTGAATTCTTCTTTGCAAATTTGGATGCAATTTATTTTATTCTGTCATATGATTGCTGAGGCTATGACTTCCAACACTATGTTAAACAACCGTGGTGAGAGTGGACATCCCTGTTATGTTCCTGATCTCATGAAGAAAGCTCTGTTTTTCATCATTGAGGGTGATATTAGCTGTGGGCTTTTCATATAAGGCTTTTATGATGTTATGTGTTCCTTCTGTCCTGAATTTCTTGAGGGTTTTTAGTAAGAAATGATCCTGTAGTTTGTTAACTGCTTTTGGCATCTACTGACAGGATCTTATGGTTCTTATACTTTCTTTTATTAATGTGATATATCACACTGATTGATTTGTGAATATTGAACCAGCCCTGAAACCCAGAAACAAATCCCACTAGATCATAGTGAATAATTCTTTTAATATACTGTTGAATTTGATTTGCTACTTTCTTGTTGAGAATTTTTGCATACATGTTCATGATGGATGTTGGCCTATAATTCTCCTTTTTGTTGGGATCTCTGTCTGGTTTAGGAATCAAGGTAATGCTGGCTTCAAAGAATGTGTCCAGAAGCTTTCCTTCTGTTTCCATTTTTTGGAACAGCTTGATAAAGATAGGTATTAACTTTGCTTTAAATGTCTGGTAGAATTCCCCTGGGAAGCCATCTGGCCCAGGAATCTTATTTGTTGGGAGATTTGTGATAACTGATTCAATTTCTTTGCTGGTTAGGGGTCTGTTCAAATTTTCTGTTTTTCCTGTTTCAGTTTTGGTAGTTTGTGGATGTTTAGGAATTTCTCCATTTCTTTCAGGTTGTCCAGTTTGTTGGCATATAATTTTTCATAGTATTCTCTAACAATCGTTTCTATTTCTGTGGTGTTGGTTGTGATCTCTCATCTTTAATTTATGATTTTATCTATTTAGGTTCTCTCTTTGATAATTCTAGCTAGAGATTTATCAATTTTGTTTATCCTTTCAAAAAAAAACAGCTTTTAGATTCATTGATCTGTTCTACTGTTTTTTTTTAATTCTACATTGTTTATTTCTGCTCTAATCTTTATTATTTCTCTTCTTCTGCTTGTTTTGGGGTTTCTTTGCTCTTCTGCTTCTAGTTCCTTTAGGTGTGAGGTTCAATTTTGTATTTGGGATTTTTTTTGTTTCTTGAGGTAGGTCTGGATTTCATTGTATTTTCTGCCTAGGACTGCCTTTGCTGTATTCCAAAGGGATTTTGACTGTCATGTTTTCATTTTCATTTTCTTCCATATATTTTTAAATCTCTTCTTTAATTTCCTGGTTGACCCATTCATTCTTTAGTAAGATGTTCTTTAACCTCCATGCATTTGGAGGTTTCCAAATTTTTTCTTCTGGTTGATTTCAAGTTTCAGAGCAGTGTGATCTGAAAATATGCATGATATTATTTCAATTCTCTTATATTAATGAGGGCTGTTTTGTGACCCAGTATGTAATCTATCTTGGAGAATGTTGCATGTGCACTCGAAAAGAATGTGTATTCTGCTGATTTTGGATGAAAAGTTCTGAATATATCTGTGAAGTCCATCTGCTCCTGTACATCATTCAGGGCCATTGTTTCTTTATTGATTTTTTTGTGTAGATGACCTGTCCATTGTTGTAAGTAGAGTATTAAAGTCACCTGCAATTACTACATTCTTATCAGTAAGATTGTTTGTGATCAATTGATTTATATATTTGGGTTCACCAAATTGGGTGCATAAGTATTCATAATTGATAGCTCCTCTTGATGGATAGACCATGTAATTATGATATAATGCCCTTAATCTCTTGTTATAGCCTTTAATTTAAAATCTAGTTTGTCTGATATAAGTATGGCTACTCCAGCTTTCTTTTGACTCCAGTAGCATGACAGATGGTTCTACACCCCCTCAATTTCAATCTGTAGGTGTCCCAGGTCTAAAATGAGTCTCTTGTAGACAGCAAAGAGATGGGTCTTGTTGTTGTTGTTTTTTTTAATCCATTCTGATAACTTATATCTTTTGATTGGGGCCTTTAGTCCATTTACATTCAGAGTGATTATTCAAGGCTATAGATTTAGTGTCATTGTGCTACCTGTATGTTTCATGCTTGTGGTGATGTCTCTGGTCCTTTGTGGTCTTTGCAGTGTTCCACTCACAGAGTTCCCCTTAGGATCTCTTGCAGGGCTGGTTTAGTGGTCATGAACTTCTTCAGTTTTTGTTTGTCTGGGAAAGACTTTATCTCTCCTACTCTGAATTCTGGATAAAGGATTATTGACTGCATATTTTTCCTATTCAACACATTGAATACTTCCTGCCACTCCCTTCTGGCCTGTCAAGTTTCAGTGGACAGGTCTGCTACTACCCTTATGTATCTAACCTTGTTGGTTAAGGTTTGTTTGTCCCTAGCTGCTTTCAGAATTCTCTCTTTATCTTTGTATTTTGCCAGTTTCACTATGATATGTTGTAGTAAATACCTATTCATGTTGAATCTGAAGGGAGTTCTCTGTGCCTCTTAGATTTCGATATCTGCTTCCTTCCCTAGATTAGGGACATTTTCAGCTATAATTTATTCAAGTAAAATTTCTGACCATTTCTCTCTCTTCTTCTTCTGGAACTACTATGAGACAGATATTATTATGTTTAATTGAATCACTTAGTTCTCTAATTCTCCCCTGTGGTCTAGTTTTTTCTTATCTTTTTCTTGACTTCATCATTTTTCATAATTTTATCTTCTATTTCACTTATTCTCCCCTGACTCTTCCATACTTGCTGTCACCAAATCTCATTTATTTTGCATCTCATATACAGCATTTCTTAATTCATCATGACTATTTCTTACCTCTCTGTAGCAATAGATTTCCTGCTGTCTTCTATGCTTTTTTTCAAGCCAAGCTCTTAATCTTATGACTATTATTCTAAATTCTTGATCAGATATATTGCTTATATCTGTTTTGAGCAATTGTCTAGCTGTCATTTCTTCCTGGAATTTCTTTTGAGAATTCTTCCATTTCATTTTGGCTAGTTTTCTGTCCTTTATGTGTATTACTTGGTATGTGTCCTGCTCCTGTGAGCACTCCTATATTGAAATGGGGTAATAACACTGTCCAGAACCTGGCCCTTTGGGAGGTGTTTTTGGAGAGTGTTGCATGCTCTCTGTTTTTGTGACTCTGGTTGCTTTATCACCTTCCACCAGGTGTACTTTGATTTGTTCATTGAAGTAACCTTGGGAAAATTTGAAAAGGGGGCGGTGGTGGAAGAAGCCTTATCCCATACAAAGAGAGAAATGACAGGAGTAGGGAGAAAGAAAAGAAAAAAAAAATACCAGAGAGAGAATCCAGGAAAATCTGTGGCTTAATCCAGAGAAAGAGAGAGAGAGAGAGACAAAGAAGGAGGGGATCTATGTCTGCTTAAACAAACCAACAACCAGAATAGATAAGGGGAGAAATAATAAGAAGAAAACAAAACAAAACAAACTATATATATATATATATGTGTGTGTGTGTGTGTGTGTGTGTGTGTATATATATATATATATATTGCATTTTCTGACTTTATTCCTGGTCAATTAAGAATTGACCAGGAATAAAGTCAGAAAATGCAAAAACAGTGGACTAATATCTGATGGTGATTGGAACAGGTGGGTGTTCTGGCTTGGAGGAGGGACCATCTGGTTAGGTCAGTGAAATCTTGTTCTTGTAGATAGGCAGTTATCAAGCACAGAGGGATGTGGTTTTGTGTAGGTGGGTCTTGCCTCCACTGTAGGCCACTGTGTTGTTGCCTGAAGCCCCAAGTTGCTGGTGATTGGGAGAAAAATGGCAACACCCCAGTCTTTCCTCCCTGGACTGGGTGTCCCAAACCACTCTGTTCAAGCCGTCCTCACAGTGCCTCATAGGCATGAGCCTGCCAGCTTTTCCCACCCCACAGTCTCCCCCTCTTTCCAGGTGCTTAGTTGGGATTCAAACCAGTCCCAGACTTAAAGAATCCTGCTCCAGGCACGCCAATTCTGGGGTAGTGCCACTCTGCCCAGAGAGCCTACAAAGGGCCTCTGGCTGGCAGGCACCTGCAGGGAATTTTGTCTTCTGAGAAGCTATGTACCTTCTTTCCATAGCACTCAAGGGAGAGTATGGTTCTCTCCAACTGTGCCTCTGTGCTAACTACTGAGCCTGGGGCTGGACCCCCTCATCCCCAAGTGCCTGTACAGAGTTGCAGACACCAGTGCAGAGAAAGCCCTGCAACCCTGGATCATGTTAGAAATTGTCTCTTTCTCCATACTTTCTGTTCCCCGGTCCATGATTTTTCTCTTGTCCAAAAACAATCCTACACTTCCTCAGCCTCTCTTTATCTTCCTTTTGTCTCTCCAAAGAAGGGGGTCACTGCCCTCCATGCCTATGCCAGTTTTATCTCTCCCAATTTGCAATCATGCACCTATGACCAGCCAAGTTGTCCCCATGGGCCCCTAGAGATGTTTCTTTCACTCTGTAGCACTGATTCCTGGAATTCCAAGTCTTGTCTCAATACTGTTGTTTGAGGAATGAGAGAACTTCGGGTCCCATAATTCTTTGAAATGTTCCAGAATAATCTTTCATACATGACATAATTTTATTTTGTGAATCCCTTAACTGATTTTTACAAATATACTTATTTTTCTGCTTTTATGTTTCCTACTCTTCTTGTTTTTACTTATGATCTTTACTTTTCATTCAAAGAGTTCTCTTTAACGCTTGTTGTAGGGCTTGTTTAGTGGTCATGGATTCCTTTAACTGTTGTTTGTCTTGGAAACTCTATCTCTTCTTTACTCTGAATAATAGCTTTGCTGGATAGTGTATTCTTTGATGCAGATTTTATTTTTCCTTTTAGCAATTTGAATATATCACACCATTCCCTTTTGTATTGCAAAGTTTCTGTTGAAAAATCAGATGATAGCTTTTTAGGTTTTCCCTTGTATGTACATGTTTTCTTTTCTCTTGCTGCTTTTAAATTTCTCTCTTTATCACTAATTTTTGCCATCTTAATTATTGTGTGTCTTTTGTGTACCTACTTGGCTTGCTATTGTTGGGATTGTCTGTCTCTCTTGGTTCAAGATTTGCATTTCCTTCCCCGGATTTGGGACATTTTCAGTTATTATTTCCTTAAACAAATTTTATGCCCCCTTTTATTCTTTTAATGTTTATTTATTTATTTTGAAAGTTCATGCATATGTACACAGGAGAGAGAGAGAGAGAGAGAGAGAGAGAGAGAGAACAAGCGAGGGAGGGGCAAAGAGAGAGGAAAAGAGAGAATCCAAAGCAGTATTGGACTGACAGTGCAGAGCCTGATGTGGGACTCGAACCCACAAACTGTGAGATCATGACCTACGCCTAAATCAAAAGTTGGAAGCTTAATTGACTGAGCCACCCAGGTTCCCCTGCCCCCTTTTCTCTTTTCTTCTGGGGTACGTATAATGCAAATGTCATTATGCTTGATGGTATTGTGATGTTCCCTAAGTCTACTGACATTTTGCATAATTTTTTTCTCTCACCTATTCAGCTTTATTACTTTCAATTACTCTCTTACCCAGGTCACTGAATCTTTCCTCTGCTTCCTCTAGTCTACCACTTATTCCATATTTAATTCCATTTTTAATTTCAATTATTGTCTTTTTCATCTCTGATTGTTTTTTTTTTCTCTCTTAAGGGTCTCACTGATGTCCTCCACTCTTTTCTTAAGTTCAGTGAGTATATTAATGATCATTACTTTAACTTCTCTCTCAGGCATATAACTTATCTCCATTTCACTTAGATATTTTGCTGTGATTTTGTCCTGTTTCTTCATTTGGGAAATATTCCTCTCTGTCCTCATTTTGTCTAATTATCTGTGTGTTTTTCTATGTGTTAAGAAATTTTGCTACATCTCTTGCTCTTGATAGTGACCTTATGAAAAAGAGGTCCCACTGTGCCCTGCAGTGCAGTGTCTCCTGTTCTTCAGAACCTGGCACTTTGGGGATTTTTCTTATGTGTGTTGTGTGCATACTGTTTTTGTGGCTGAGGTGGCTTTTCCTTCAGTTCAGTCATCTTCAATGGCTTTCTTTGTATGCTGTGCAGTGTTTAGTCTCTGTGGTGTTAGTGAAACAGTCTGTGACCACCTTGGGATTGAGCTGAGTCAAGCCAGATGTTTATGAAGTACAGTAGCACCAAACTATGAGGTGCTTTTGCTTTCTTGTCTCCTGAGATTTCAATGGTGTGTTGGGTTTGCAGTCAGACCTGTTTACCCCCAGGCCACTGCTACTGCCATGGTCTGACTGGTATGTGTGGCTATCTTTCTCTAACCCCTGGGCAGGAGTCTTTGTATGGTGCTGGCCCCTTTTGGTTCTGCTTGGACACTGCCAGGCTTGATGGGCTCTGGCAAAAAGGATATTGGAGAGGTGGACCCACGATATGTATGGAGGAGAGATGCATAGTGTTTGCAAGGTTTGTATCCTGGTCCTTTGTGAGAAAAGAGTTGCTTTTATCAGTACTGATGCCTGCAAAGTTGGAGAAAGCATATCGGCAAAAGCACATGGGGGCAAGAGGGAAGCTGTTAGCAATTCAGGTAGCAGCATTGTTGCTGTTCTGGTCCATTGCAAGTGGCCATGTGTTTCTTGGGAGTAGGGGAGGTAAATGATGTTTGCTACATCATTTGTTCCTGGAGGAGCTCCCCAAAATCTCTATACATTTAGGATATGCTGAGATAAGTAAAAATCCCTCTCTCTCCCATAAGCCCCAGACATTTTTAAAACGGCTGCATCTATGCTTTATTTCCATGTTTTTTCCCCTCTGTCTCTTTAAGGGCAGAAACTCAGTTTCTTCTTGTTCTGCTGGCTGTCCCTGAGCCAAGCATGCTGATTTTTGAAATTTCAGGTTTTAACTTTTGCTGGTTTTAAAACTCACAATATTTGTCCCCTCTTGTTTTTGAAACCAAATGTTATGATGGTTCATTTTCCTTTTGTGGGCTCCCTGGTGAGATAGTCTATTTATCTCCCCTATCCACCACCCTGGGTCCCTACTCCAGCAGACGTTCCTGCAGGTCCATTTTGCTTCCCACCACATCTCCACCCTTTCTACACTCTTTGATATGGCCTCTTCTCTACAATTAGTTGTGAAGTGAGTTCGGCCATTATTCGGGTCATTTTCTGGTATATTAACACTGTTGTGAATGTTACCTAGTTGTATCCATGGAACAAAGTGAGCTTTGCATCCTGCTACTCCACCGCCTTCTTGGAAATCTATTTTAATTATAAACCATAACATGCTCTCAGCTTATCCCAAATGAAATATTAAATTGCCACTATAATTCCAAGGTGTTTTCTTTCAGCTTCATAAAGTGAACATGGGCCTAGCCAATATGCTGTCATTTATTTTTTTTAATTTTTTTATTAAAAAAAATTTTTTTTTCAACGTTTATTTATTTTTGGGACAGAGAGAGACAGAGCATGAACAGGGGAGGGGCAGAGAGAGAGGGAGACACAGAATCGGAAACAGGCTCCAGGCTCTGAGCCATCAGCCCAGAGCCCGACGCGGGGCTCGA
This sequence comes from Prionailurus viverrinus, assembly GCF_022837055.1. Classification (NCBI taxonomy): domain Eukaryota; kingdom Metazoa; phylum Chordata; class Mammalia; order Carnivora; family Felidae; genus Prionailurus; species Prionailurus viverrinus. Next base: position 66,821,663 of record NC_062579.1, on the reverse strand, counting down.
ACTCACCGAGATCGTGACCTGGCTGAAGTCGGACGCTTAACCGACTGCGCCACCCAGGCGCCCCTATGCTGTCATTTAAAGACTTTCATTAAACTAGGACATTTTGAAAGCCATAAGACATTGTATTACTTCTAATTGTATTCATGTATTATTGTACCCCAAATCATAATTATTAGAATGATGCCAGTATGTTCTGGAATGTTTTTAAGAGAGGTCACTTTTATTTCCTGTATTGTATACCTCAGCTTGTATTATTTATTATTTTTGAGGGAATGTATGGATGTAATAACTCCATGGAGATTTTTTATTAAGCTTAAATTTTAGTGGTCAACAAATAGTGATTGGGAAGATTGGAAAGATTGGATGCAAGAAGAAACGACTGGAAGAAGTAAGTTTGTTTTTGAGCTTTCCACTGGAATATTCCAATGTAGAAGTTCAGTTGGAAGTTGAAAATATATGATTTGTAATTTTGTATTGAGTTCAAGACTGCAAGTAGAAATTTGGAATTATAGTCATAGAAGTGTAGACATGGACACATCTGTGGTTATCCAGGAAGATCCTATTGAGTTAAAAAGCAGGAGGTGTGGATGGGTTCCTCTACATTATCAAATATTTTAGGAGTGTCCAGGAAGAAGTACCTGAAAATAAAGTAAAAGAAATAGCCAGAGTGATAGAGGAAAACCAGGAGAAAGTATCACAGAAGATTAAAAAGTCAGTCTCAAGAAGCAAACAACGATCCAAAAATCTCAAATATCAAAAAGACACAAACGGATAAGAAAATCGAAGTGACAATGCCTTTAGAATTATTAAGTCCATTGGTACTTCTAGGAAGACATGATTCAAAGGAATTTTCAGCTTTGTTGGGAATGTAGATGGTTGTATGTTGGTGACAACGGGCAGTACATAACTAGAGGAGTACATATACACTCCTCTTGTGGTGATTCTAACTCTGAAGAAAATTCCTCGATGGCTAGTCAGATTAATGTTATTCACAAAGGTTATAAATAAGATGTCTGATAGAACAAGTTCTTTATAGAAGAAGAAACAGATGGGGGAATTATGTGGGAGAGAGGGGAACTCTTCTATTTGAGTTATGAGTGAGAAAGAAATGAATACATGGGTATGGAGAAGCATAGTGGGAAGGAAGGGAGAAAGTTGCATGATTCTTGCCTATAACCTCTATTTCCTCAGTACAATGAGAGACTACCTCTTCTGCTGTGACTGAAGAAGGTAGAATGTCAGATTTTGGGGGTTGGGAGTTTAGACCTAGAATAAAAAATGAGAAGCAGTGGAAAGGACTCTGAGGGTTTATCTATCTTTTTGGTGACTATGAATTACTGGAAATCATTGAGTACCATCTAATATTGGAAACTATAAATTTATTATAACATCGATATAAATAGTTATATGACACTCCTTCAGGATCCACATAAGGTGGTCATTGCACTATGAAAATTCTTTTGACCCAAACAAGCAGAGTTTAGCAGTCCTTCTCTTATTGTACCACTAAACTTAAAATATATCTTTATAATTGCACTCAGAACAAAACGTTTTTAGTATAAGTCATTTGTGTTACATGCTGCTTCCCAACCAAATAGCTAACTCTTTGAAAATATAGCTATATTTTGAATTCTAGTATAAAGTACAAATAAATGTTTGTTGAATGAATAGATGAGTAATCTTTAATCCTCCTCTAGAAGTGCATTTGCAAGTGTGTATTTACAATATAATCACTAATACCTTTCTCTCAAAACCCTCTCCCTGCCATTGCTCCATCCCAGGTCTTCTGATTATATAGTTTAGTTCTGTCAAAATGTATCCTGTATAATCTGGACACGGGTATAATTTTGTTACTATAGTAGATTAACTAATCTGAGATGTTTAAATTCCTGCTTTAGAAATTCAGAAAAGAACCACGTATTATAAACAAGAAATAACAGTACAAAAGTAATTCCTTATATAATTTGAAAATTAAAATCTCTGTTCTGTACACTTTATTTTAAGGGAATTAATCTACTATTGTACATTCTACTGGTCAGTCTGTTAAAGTCCAAAACTAAAAGCAAAGAATGATTAAATAAAAAGGTTTCTTGTGCTTGAAAAATTTTAGTTTCAGAAAAAATCTCATTGTTACTTTTTGTTCAAATTATCAAATGTAAACGGACTTATTCCACCATTAGAAATATGGAACTAGTGTGATGATTAGGACTGCAGCTTATTCCATATGATTTTAGTCTTTAACTATAGTCCTGTCTCTTGGGAAAATGGGGCATATTTAATCATGTGTTGTAAAATAAAATTTTATTGTGAAAAACACTTTAACACAAATTAGGTTATTTATTTCTTTTAATAGCAGTTTAAATATACTCATTCACATATGCAGACAATAGTCCTCCTCTTTCACAATCATTTTGTAACTTTTTTAGCTTATGTGACTGATATTGGGTGAACCGATTTTCAAGGATGGACAGATTTTTCCCCATAAAAATCTTGTTGATAGTAGAATAATTATTTTAAAAACCACACTGACGTTTCCCATGTTGTCAATGATACTTATTATTTTATGCTAATGAATTCTTCAGTAGCTTAGTAATGAAAAAGGTAACTTTTTGCTTAAAAAATGCTGTAAGTTACTTTATTTAGCAGTCCCTTTCAGCTGATGATACACTGCCAAATAAATATTTCATATAAATTCTACACTGAAAGTTATAAGAATAGTCCTTGATCTTGGATCAGATATCATGGGCTTCTAATTATTTTAAGGACATTCTTTATCTTGTCTACCTACCTCTCAATATACACACTTTCTGGAAATTCTATCACATAAAAATTTAAAATAAGCAAACAAAAAGATTCTGAAGATGTAAAAGATGAAGTATTCACAACCAGCTGGTAAACATAAGTATGAAAAAAAATACACCAGAGTAAGACCCTAAGCTATCTTGTCCAATGAAAACAACTAGATAATTATCAATGTATCTTAGATACCCCAGAAATGGACCTGAAGACTTGCAGAACAAACTCCCCAACTAAAAGTAGAGGATTTTTTTTCCGGGTCTGCGTACCGGGCGGGGCAGAACCCTAGGGGCGCTGTGTTGCTGCCTTCTGGTCTCGCTCCGCTCTGTAAACCTTGCTGTCCGGTTACCTTCAAGTCTCTCAGCTCCCGACTTTCGCTCTATGAGGCCCTGGCCAAGCGCCGGGAGGGACGCTGTGTTGAAAGCCACCCCCCCCCCTTTCCAAAGCAGTGTCCTGTGCTAAATTTTTTTTATTCCTAGAAAAGTACTGTTACAGACATCCTTTAACCTGTCTCCTGGTATACATGTTAAAGAATGTATTTCTTGGAGGATCATGGGAAGATGGCAGTGTAGGAGGGCCCCGGGCTCACAGCGCATCCTGCTGATCACTTAGATTCCACCTACACCTGCCTAAATAACCCAGAAAACCACCAGAAGATTAGCAGAACGGAGTCTCTGGAGACAAGCACAGACTAGAGGCCAACAGAAGAGGGTAGGAAGGGCGGCAAGGCGGTGCGTGCTCCACGGACTGGCGGGAGGGAGCCAGGGCAGAGGGGTGGCACGCTGGCCAAGCAGAGCCCCTGAGTCTGGCTTGCAAAAGTGGAGGGGCCAGAGTGTATTCCGACAGCAAGAGGGACTTGACATCTGGAAGGTTATAAGCTAACAGCTCTGCTCGGAGAACGGGAGGGCTGGAAGACAATGGGAGGGAGAGTTGTTGAGCACCGGACAACAGAGCTCAGCTTGGCAGGGAACAAAGGCACTAACCAGCGCCATCTCCCTTGCCCATCCCCCTGCCAAAATCCCAAAGGGACCCAGTTCCTGCCAGGAGGCTTGCTTGCACCTCGCAAACACCCAATGCTGTGCTTCTGCTGATCCATCCTTCCGGCGGGTCTGACACCCTCCGGGTGCCATAGGGTCCCTCCTGAAGCGGATCTCCAAAGGAAAAGCAAGCTGAGCCTGCCCCTCCCGCCCCTGTGCACTTTGCCTATCCACCCAAGCTAATACGCCAGATCCCCAGCACCACAAGCCTGGCAGTGTGCAAGTAGCCCAGGCAGGCCATGCCACCCCACAGTGAATCCTGCCCCTAGGAGAGGGGAAGAGAAGGCACACACCAGTCTGACTGTGGCCCCAGTGGTGGGCTGGGGCAGACACCAGGTCTGACTGCGGCCCCACCCACCAATGCAAGTTATTCAAGACAGCACAGGGGAAGTACCCCCCAGTTTTGCACCACTCCAGGGACTAACCAAAAAGATGAAACGGAAGAATTCCCCTCAGAAAAACATCCAGGAAATAACAACAGCTAACGAACTGATCAAAAATGACTTAAACAATATAACAGAAAGTGAATTTAGAATAATAGTCATAAAATTATCGCTGGGTTTCAAAACAGTATAAAGGACAGCAGAGAATCAATTGCTACAGAGATCAAGGGACTAAGGAACAGCAAGAAGGAGCTAAAAATGCTATCAATTAGTTACAAAATAAAACGGAGACAACTATGGCTAGGGTTGAAGAGGCAGAGGAGAGAATAGGTGAACTAGAAGATAAAATTATGGAAGAAGAAGAAGCTGAGAAAAAGAGAGATAAAAAAAATCCAGGAGTATGAGGGGAAAATTAGAGAACTAAGTGATGCACTAAAGGGAAATAATATATGCATAATTGGTATTCCAGAGGAGGAAGAGAGAGGGAAAGGTTCTGAAGGTGTACTTGAAGAAATAATAGCTGAGAACTTCCCAGATCTGGGGAAGGAAAAAGGCATCGAAATCCAAGAGGCACAGAGAACTCCTTTCAGACGTAACTTCAATCGATCTTCTGCAAAACATATCATAGTGAAACTGGTAAATACAAGGATAAAGAGAAAATTCTGAAAGCAGCTACAGATAAATGTGCCCTAACATATAAAGGGATATCTATAAGACTCGTGACCAATCTCTCTACTGAAACTTGGCAGGCCAGAAAGGAATGGCAGGAGATCTTCAATGTGGTGAACAGAAAAAATATGCAGCCGAGAATCCTTTATCCAGCAAGTCTCTCATTTAGAATAGAAGGAGAGATAAAGGTCTTCCCAAACAAACAAAAACTGAAGGAATTCGTCACCACTAAACCAGCCCTAGAAGAGATCCTAAGGAGGATCCTGTGAGACAAAGTACCAGAGACATCGCTACAAGCGTGAAACCTATGGACATCACAATGACTCTAAACCCATATCTTCCTAGAATAACACTGAATATAAATGGACTAAATGCGCCAACCGAAAGACATAGGGTATCAGAATGGATAAAAAAAAAAAAGATCCATCTATTTGCTGTCCACAAGAGACTCATTTTAGACCTGAGGACACCTTCAGATTGAGAGTGAGGGGATGGAGAACTATTTATCATGCCACTGGAAGTCAAAAGAAAGCTGGAGTAGGCATACATATATCAGATAAACTAGACTTTACATTACAGCCTGTAACAAGAGATGAAGAAGGGCATTATATAATAAGCAAAGGGTCTATCCATCAGGAAGAGCTAACAGTTATAAATGTCTATGCACCAAATATGGGAGCCCCCAAATATATAAAACAAGTAATCACAAACATAAGCAACCTTATTGATAAGGATGTGGTAATTGTAGGGGACGATAATACTCCACTTACAACAATGGATAGATCATCTAGACACAAGATAAATAAAGAAACAAGGGCCCTAAATGATACATTGGATCAGATGAACTTGACAGATATATTTAGAACTCTGCATCCCAAAGCAACAGAATAGACTTTCTTCTCGAGTGCACATGGAACATTCTCCAAGATAGATCACATAATGGGTCACAAAACAGCCCTTCATAACTATACAAGAATTGAAATCATACCATGCATACTTTCAGACCACAATGCTATGAAGCTTGAAATCAACCACAGGAAAAAGTCTGGAAAACCTCCAAAAGCATGGAGATTAAAGAACACACTACTAAAGAATGAATGGGTCAACCAGGCAATTAGAGAGGAAATTAAAAAATATATGGAAACAAATGAAAGTGAAAATACAACAATCCAAATGCTTTGGGATGCAGCGAAGGTAGTCCTGAGAGGAAAATACATTGCCATCCAGGCCTATCTCAAGAAACAAGAAAAATCCCAAATACAAAATCTAACAGCACACCTAAAGGAACTAGAAGCAGAACAACAAGACAGCCTAAACCCAGAAAAAGAAGAGAAATAAAGATCAGAGCAGAAATAAACAATATAGAATCTAAAAAAACGGTAGAGCAGATCAACGAAACCAAGAGTTGGTTTTTTGAAAAAATAGACAAAATTGACAAACCTCTAGCCAGGCTTCTCAAAAAGAAAAGGGAGATGACCCAAATAGATAAAATCATGAATGAAAATGGAATTATTACAACCAATCCCTCAGACATACAAGCAATTATCAGGGAATACTATGAAAAATTATATGCCAACAAATTGGACAACCTGGAAAAAATGGACAAATTCCTAAACACCCACACACTTCCAAAACTCAAACAAAAACAAAAAGAAAGCTTGAACAGACCCATAACCAGCGAAGAAATTGAATCAGTCATCAAAAATCTCCCAACAAATAAGAGTCCAGGTCCAGATGGCTTCCCAGGGGACTTCTACCAGACGTTTAAAGCAGAGATAGTACCTATCCTTCTCAAGATTTTCCAAAAAATAGAAAGGGAAGGAAAACTTCCAGACTCATTCTATGAAGCCAGTATTACTTTGATTCCTAAACCAGACAGAGACCCAGTAAAAAAAATAGAACTACAGCCAATATCCCTGATGAATTTGGATGCAAAATTTCTCAACAAGATACTAGCAAATAAAATTCAACAGAATATAAAAAGAATTATTCACCATGATCAAGTGGGATTCATTCCTGGGATGCAGGGCTGGTTCAATATTTGCAAATCAATCATTTGATACATCACATTAATAAAAGAAAAGATAAGAACCTATGATCCTGTCAATGATGCAGAAAAGGCCTTTGACAAAATTCAGCATCCTTTCTTAATAAAAACCCCCAAAAAAGTTGGGATAGTAGGAACATACTTAAAGATCATCAAAGCCATTTATGAAAAGCCCACAGCTAACATCATCCTCAATGGGGAAAAACTGAGAGCTTTTTCTCTGAGATCAGGAACACGACAGGGATGCCCACTCTCACCGCTGTCGTTTAACATAGTGTTGGAAGTTCTAGCATCAGCAATCAGACAACAAAAGGAAATCAAAGGCATCAAAATTGGCAAAGATGAAGTCAAGCTTTCGCTTTTTGCAGATGACATGGTATTATACATGGAAAATCTGATAGACTCCACCAAAAGTCTGCTAGAACTGATACAGGAATTTAGCAAAGTTGCAGGATACAAAATCAATGTACAGAAATCAGTTGCATTCTTTTACACTAATAACGAAGCACCAGAAAGACAAATAAAGAAACTGATCCCATTCACAATGTCACCAAGAAGCATAAAATACCTAGGAATAAATCTAACCAAAGATGTAAAAGATCTGTATGCTGAAAAGTATAGAAAGCTTATGAAGGTAATTGAAGAAGATATAAAGAAATGGAAAAATATTCCGTGCTCATGGATTGGAAGAATATTGTCAAAAAGTCAATACTACCCAAAGCTATCTACACATTCAATGCAATCCCAATCAAAATTGCACCAGCATTCTTCTCGAAACTAGAACAAGCAATTCTAAAATTCATATGGAACCACAAAAGGCCCCGAATAGCCAAAGTAATTTTGAAGAAGAAGACCAAAGCAGGAGGCATCACAATCCCAGACTTTAGCCTCTACTACAAAGCTGTACCCATCAAGACAGCATGGTCTTGGCGCAAAAACAGACACATAGGCCAATGGAATAGAATAAAAACCCCAGAACTAGACCCACAAACGTATGGCCAACTAATCTTTGAAAAAGCAGGAAAGAATGTCCAATGGAAAATAGTCTCTTTAACAATTGGTCCTGGGAGAACTGGACAGCAACATGTAGAAGATTGAAATTAGACCATTTTCTCACACCATTCACAAAAATAAACTCAAAATGGATAAAAGACCTGAATGTTAGATAGGAAACCATCAAAACACTAGAGCAGAAAGCAGGAAAAGACCTCTCTGACCTCTGCTGTAGGAATTTCTTACTTGACACACCCCCAAAGGCAAGGGAATTGAATGCAAAAATGAGCTACTGGGACGTAATGAAGATAAAATGCTTCTGCACAGCAAAGTAAACAACTAACAATACTAAAAGGCAACCAACGGAATGGGAAAAGATATTTGCAAATGACATATTGGGCAAAGGGCTAGTATCCAAAATCTACAAAGAGCTCACCAAACTCCACACCTGGAAAACAAATAAACCAGTGAAGAAATGGGCAGAAAACATGAATAGACACTTCTCTAAAGAAGACATCTGGATGGACATCAAGCACATGAAAGGATGCTCAATGTCGCTCCTCATCCGGGAAATACAAATCAAAACCACACTCAGATATCACCTCACGCCAGTCAGAGTGGCCAAAATGAACAAATTAGGAGACTATAGATGCTGGAGAGGATGTGGAGAAATGGGAACCCTCTTACACTGTTGGTGGGAATGCAAATTGGTGTAGCCACTCTGGAAAACAGTGTTTAGGTTCCTCAAAAAACTAAAAAGAGACCTACCCTATGACCCAGCAATAGCACTTCTAGGAATTTACCCAAGGGATACAAGAGTACTGATGCATAGGGGCACTTGTACCCCAATGTTTATAGCAGCACTCTCAACAATAGCCAAATTGTGGAAAGAGCCTAAATGTCCATCAACTGATGAATGGATAAAGAAATTGTGGTTTATATACAGAATTTGGTACTACGTGGCAATGAGAAAGAATGAAATATGGTCCTTTGTAGCAACATGGATGTAACTGGAGAGTGTGATGCTAAGTGAAATAAGCCATACAGAGAAAGACAGATACCATATGGTTTCACTCTTATGTGGATCCTGGGAAACTTAACAGAAACCCATGGGAGAGGGGAAGGAAAAAAAAAAAGAGGTTAGTGTGGTAGAGAGCCAAAGCATAAGAGACTGTTTAAAACTGAGAACAAACTGAGGGTTGATGGGGGGTGTTAGATAGGGGAGGGTGGGTGATGGGTATTGAGGAGGGCACCTTTTGGGATGAGCACTGGGTGTTGTATGGGAACCAATTTGACAATAAACTTCATATATTGAAAAAAATAAAAAATAAATAAAAGTAGAGGAGGCCACATCAATGAAGATATGCAGTACAGAGACAGCGTTTTGGAAAGAAATAGATCTTGGCTAATGCTATTCAGAGAGTTCTGTAGTTGCAGAAAGATGAGGGAAAAAATAACACAGAGTGGAGGACAGAAAGAAAATAAATCCCCATAGCAATTTGTTTGGAAAGATAGAGATGCCAAACTTCATGAGTTCCTGAATCCAGCATGGTGTAGAGCATAGACTTCCCAAGGTAATAGGATTGGCTTCGAGAGCATCTGGAGGCTTTGAGACTTCTTCTGGTGAGAAGGAGCAGCCCACAGCCCATGGACATACTTCATGGAAACAACAATCAGAAGAGCACCTGGGGTGCACAGTCGGAAGTTTATTTGCACATTTCAGAGCATGTCACAGAGAAAGATTTCAGAGAAAAATAGTATTTCACAGACAGAAATAAAGGAATTGGAAGGTTCTATCTCTCCACTCCACCCTCAGTATGAACACCGAGCCATTTATAGAAACTAGTGCAGCTCCTACACAGCCTACCAAACTTATTTACATCAAGCCTTCCCTCCACGCGCCACTGGAACTGCCCATCCAGTCACACTTGCCTCAGTCCCAGCATTTCCAAGCCCCTTAATGAGAATACCAGCCCAAGCCACTGCAAAAACCATTTTTCCTGATACAAGAGTTTTGTAGGACCTCAGTACCAGTGGTGGTGGCAACAGGACTAATTTCACAAAGACAAGAGAGCACACCTAATTAAAATTTGCCACTTTCAGGCCAGGGACAAAACACTGCCCACAGCAAGAAAAGAGATACTCTGCACATGACTGGCTTGAAGGATAAAGAGGTGAAGGCTCATAGCAGAGTCCACACAGCACACATTTGAAATATTTACTGAAGTGCCAGTCCCTGGGGAAAAAGAAACACTACACTGCAGGGCACTACAGGAACTCTTTTCCTAAGTTCACTAATCTCAAGAACTGGAGATGTGGTGGACTTTGCTAACACAAATAAGTATGGACAGAGACTTAGAGAAATTAAGAAGACTGAGGGATTTGTCCCATATGAATGAACAGGACAATGCAACAACAGAGATCTAAGTGAAACAGATATAGTAACATGCCTGACAGAGAATTTAAAGTAGTGATCATAAGGATCCTCGCTGGAATTAAGAAAGGAGTGGAAGACATGATTGAGACCATTAGCACAGATATAAGGAATAGCATAGCATAGATAAAGGGCTAAATAATGAAATGAGAAAAATGTTTGATAGAAATAACAGCAGGATGGAAGAAGCAGGATGGAGGAATGAAGTAATAACATAGGTGACAAATTAATGGAAAAACAAACAAACAAACAAAAGTTATGGAAAGTAATCAAGCTGAGCAAAAGAGAGAAAAAAAATTATGTAAAATGAGAATGGAAATAGGGGAAGTGTTACTCCATCAAATGTAGTATCGGAGTCTTGCATTATAGGACCCACAGAAGAGAGAGAAAGAGGGCATAAAAGTTATTTGAAGAGATAATAGCTGAACACTTCCCTAATCTGTGGAATTAAAGAACTAACCACATTCAGGAGTTACAGAGACCCCTAAAAAAATGAACAAATGAAAATCCACAAGACCCATTGTAATTAAATTGGCAAAATACAGTAATAAAAATTCATAAAAACAGCAAGACAAGAAAAGTGATTTACATACAAAGGAAACTGAACGAAACTATCAGGGGATTTTCCAGCAGAATCTTTCCAAGCTAGATGAAAATGGCATGATACATTCAAAATACTTAATGAGAAAAATAGGCAGTCAAGAATACTCTATCCAAAAATGTTATCATTCCAAAGAGAGAGATAAAGAATTTCCCAGAGAAACTAAAACTAAAGTTCATGATCATTAAACAACTTTTCAAAAAATATAAAAAGAGACTCTTTGAGAGTGGAAGGGAGAGAGCAAAATCTGACAGTATAGATGTAGTGAAAGTACAAATAAATATTTCTATAAAAAATCAGTAAAAGAATTCACAAAAACGGATATAAATATAATAATACACCTAAGATATGGGGAGGAGAAGGGAAAAGAATTGGTTCAAACTTAAATGACCATCAACATACTATAGACAGCTATATGCAGAAAAGGTTATAGAGTAATCATATATCAAAAACCATCAATAAATATTCAATGAATAAAGATAAGGAAGTCTATATATATATCACTAAAGAATATAAGCAAAACATGAAAGAGATAAATTCAGGAAAGAATCAGAGAAATTTTTCAGAAACAACCACAAAACAAGTAATAAAATGGCAATAGATACAGGGGCACCTGCATGGCTCAGTCAGTTGAGCGACCAACTTTGGCTCAGGTCATGATCTCACGGTTTGTGAGTTTGAGCCCCATGTTGGGCTCTGTGCTGACAGCTCAGAGCCTGGAGTCTGCTTCTGATTCTGTGTCTCCCTCTCTCTCTGCTCCTCCCCCACTCATACTCTATCTCTTTTGTCTCAGAAACAAATAAACATTAAAAAAAATTTTAAATAAAAAATGGCAATTGATACATATCTATCAATCATTACTTTGAATGTAAATGGGCTAAATGTTCCAACCCAAAGACATAGGGTGACAAAATGGATAAAAAAGACACACACACACACACACACACACACACATCTCTGCCTAAAGGAGACACATTTTAGACCTAAAGACATCTGAAGATTGAAAGTGAGAAGATGGAGAAATATCTGTCATGTAAATAGACATCACACAAAAACAGGAGTAGCAATATTTATATCATAAAATATAGACTTTAAAACAAATACTGTAAAAAGAAAGAAGGGCACTATATAATAATAAAGGGAAAAATCCAACTAGAAGATATAACAATTGTAAATATTTATGCACCCAACATGAAAGAATCAGAATACATAAAACAGTTAATCACAAACAAAAGAACTAATCAATAATATAATAATAGTAAGGACACCCCACTTACAACAATGGAGAGATCACCTAAACAGAACATCAACAAGGGAACAGTTGCTTTGAATGAAACACTGGACCAGGTAAATTGAACAGATACAATCAGAACATTATATCCTAGAACAGCAGAATACACATTTTGAAGTGCATGTGGGACATCCCCCAGAACACATCACATATTAGCCCATAAAAACAAACTGAAAAAATTCAAGAATATCAAAGTCATACCATGCATCTTTTCTGACCACAATACTATGAAACTAGATATCAACCAAAAGAAACAATCTGGAAAGACCACGAGTATATGAAGATTAAATAACATGCTACAAAACAATGAATGAGTAAACCAGAAAATGAGAGAAGAAATCAAGGAAAACAAATGTTTGTATGGGAAAACAAATGAAGATGAAAATTCTACTGTCCAAAACTTTGGGATAGAGCAAAATCACTTTTAAGAGGGAAGTCTTTGGCAATACAGGACTCCCTCAAAAAGCAAGAAAAAACACAAATAAACATCCTATCCTTACACCTTAAGAGCTAGAAAAAGAACAACAAAAATGTAAAGACAGCAGAAGGAACTAATAAAGATTAGAGGAGAAATAAATAATATAGAAACAAACAAACAAAAAACACAATAGAACATATCAATGAAATAAAAATCAAATAAATCAGATCACAAAAAGTGGGAGGAAATAACAATCAACTCCACAGAAATGCAAACCATTGTAAGACTATTATAAAAAATTGTATGCGAACAAATTGGATAACATGGAAGAAATGGATAAATTCCTGGAAAAATATAGCCTACTAAAACTGAAACAGGAGAAAGTAGAAAATCTGAAACAGACCAATTATCAGCAAATGAATTGAATTAGTAATAATAAGAAACTTCCCCACAAATAAGTCCAGTAGAGATGGCTAATCAGGCAAATTCTCTGGAACAGTTAAAGAAGAGTTAATGAATATTTTTTTCTTAAACTATTCCAAAAGTTACAAGGGAAATGTAAACTTACAAACTCATTCTATGAGGAAAGTATCACCCTGATATCAAAACCAGATGAAGACAGTTCTATAAAAGAGAACTAAAGGCCAATATCTCTGATGAACATAGAGGCAAAAATCCTCAACAAAATACTAGCAAACAGAATCCAACAATATATTTTGAAAAAAGCATTCACTACAATCCAGAAATTTATTCCTAGGTTGCAAGGATATTCAGTATTCTCAGATCAATAAGCATGACACATCACTCCAATAAGAGAAAGGATAACAACCATAAAATCATGTAACAGATGCAGAAAAGGCATTTGACAAAGAACAACATCCATTTATGATAGAATCCCTCAACAATGTAGCTTTAGAGGGAATATACCTCAACCATAATAAAGCCCATATATGAAAACGAAACAGCTAATATCATCTTTAATGGGGAAAATCTGAGAGCTTTTCTTTAAGGTCAGGAACAAGACAAGTATGTCCACTCTCATTATGACCTTTATTCAACATAGTACCGGAAATCCTAGCCACAGCAATTAGACAACAAAGATAAATTGGGGCGCCTGGGTGGATCAATCAGTTAAGCATCTGACTCTTGATTTTGTCTCAGGTCATTATCTCACGGTTCGTGAGATCAAGTCCCACCTTGGGTTCTGCACTGGAGGTTCTGAACCTGCTTGGGATTCCTTTTGTCACCCTCTCTCTCTCCCTCTTTACCTCCCCCCTCAAAAATAAATAAATAAATATTTTTAAAAAATAGATAAAAGTCATACAAATCATTGGGGCACCTGGGTGGCTCAGTTTGTTAAGCATCCGACTCTTAATTTCAGCTCAGGTCACGATCTCATGGCTCATGAGTTTGAGCCCCGCATCAGGCTCCATGCTGAGCCTGCTTGGGATTCTCTCTCTTCCTGTTTCTCTGCCCCTCCCCTGCTTGTGCTCATTCTCTCTCTCTTTCAAAAATAAATAAACTTAAAGAAATTTAAAAAGTCATACATATCACTTAAGAAGGAGTAAAACTTACACCATTTGCAGGTGACATGCTATTCTATATAGAAAACCTGAAAAGCCATAAAAAAACTGCTAGGACTGATAAACAAATTCAGTTAATTCCTAGGATACAAAATCAATGTACAGGAATCTGTTGCTCAGCTATACACCAATAATGAAGCAGTACAAAGAGAAATTAAGAAAAGAATCCCATTTACAACTGCACCAAAACAATCAAATAACTATGAATAAACTTAACCAATCATATGAAAAACATTTACTGGGAAAACTATAAAACATGGATGAAAGAAATCGAAGGTGCCACAAAGAAATGGAAAGACATTCTATGCTCTTGGATGGGAAAAACAAATATCATTTTTTTCCCTCCAAATTTTATGTAAATTCAACTTAGTTAACATATTGTGTAGTATTGGTTTTAGAGGTAGAATTTAGTGATTTATCACTTACATATAACACCTAGTGTTTGTCACATGCGACCTCCTTAATGCTCATCACCCATTTAGCCCACCTCCCCACCTGCCCTCCATCAACCCTGAGTTTGTTCCCTTATAGTTAAGAGCCACTTGTAATTTGCCTCCCTCTATGATTTTATCTTATTTTTCCTTCCCTTCCTCCATGTTCATCTATTTTGTTTCTTAAATTCCACAAATTAGTGAAATACCATGGTATTTGTCTTGCTCTGGCTGACATGTTTCATGTAGCATAACACACTTTAGTTCCATCTACATCCTTTCAAATGGTAAGATTTCATTCTTTTTGATGGCTGATGGTTGAATAATATTCCACTGTGTGTATGTGTACCATATCTACTTTGTCCACTCATCAGTCAAAGGACATTTGGGCTCTTTCCATAATTTGGCTATGGTTGAAAGTGCTGCTATAAAAATAGGAGTGCATGGACCCCTTCAAATCAGTATTTTTGTGTCCTTTGGATGCTTAGTAGTGCAATTACTGGATTGTGGGGTAGTTCTATTTTTATTTTTTTGAGGAACTTCCATACTGTTTTCCAGAGTGGCAGCACCAGTTTGCATTCCCACCAACAGTGTAAGAAGGTTCCCTTTTCTCCGCACCCTCCCCAACATCTGTTGTTTCCTATGTTGTTAATTTTAGCCATTCAGAAAGGTGTGAGGTGGTATTGCATTGTGTTTTTCATTTGTATTTCCCTGATGATGGATGATGTTGAGAGTTTGTTCATGTGTCCATAAGCCATTTGTATGTCTTCTTTGGAGAAATGTTTGTTCATGTCTTCTGCCCATTTCTTAACTGGATTATTTACTTTTGAGGTTTTGAGTTTGATAAATTCTTTATAGATTTTGGATACTAAGCCTTTATAAGATATGATATTTATAAATGTCTTCTTCAATTCTGTACATTGCCTTATAGTTTTATAGATTGTTTCCTTTGGTTTGTAGAAGAGTTGTATTTTGATGAAGTCCCAAAAGTTCATTTTTGCTTTTGTTTCCCTTGCCTCCAGAGACACGTATAGTAAGAAGTTTATGTGGCTGAGGTCAAAGAAATGGCTGCCTGTGTTCTCCTCTAGGATTTTGATGGTCTTCTGTCTCACATTTAAATATTTCATCCATTTTGAGTTTATTTTTGTGTATGGTGTAAGAAAGTGGTCAAGTTTCATTCTGCATGTCGCTGTCCAGTTTTACCAACACCATTCTTTGAAGAAACTGTCTTTTTTCCATTGGTATTATATCTTGCTTTGTCAAATATTAGTTGACCATATAGTTGTGGGTGTATTTCTGGGTTCTGTATTCTGTTCCATGGATCTTTGTGTCTGTTTTTGTGCCAGTGCCATATGGTCTTGTTGATTATAGCTTTGCAATACAGTTTGAAGGTGGGAATTGTGATTTCCCTGATTTTGTTTTGCTTTTTCAACATTACTTTGGCTATGCATGGTCTTTCTCATTCCATACAGATTTTATAATCGTTTTTTCTAGCTCTGTTAAAAAACTGGTGTTATTTTGATAGGGATTGCATTAAATGTGTAGATTGCTTTGGGTAGTATAGAGATTCTAACAATTTTGCTATTCCAATCCCTGAGTATGGAATGTTTCTCCATTTCTTTGTATCTTCTTCAATTTATTTCATAACTGTTCTAAACTTTTCAGAGTGCAATTCTTTAACCTCTTTGGTTACTTTTATTCCTAGGTATCTTATGGTTTTTGGTACAATTGTAAATGGGATTAATTCCTTGATTTCTCTTTTTACTGCTTGACTATTGGTGTATACAAATGCAAAAGATTTCTGTAAATTGATTTTATATCCTGCGACTTTGCTGAATTCATGTATCTGATCTAGGTTACTTTCTGGTGAAGATTTTAAGTTGTTTTTTGTTTTTTTTTTTTGTTTTTTTTGTTTTGTTTTGTTTTGATTTTGTAGAGAATCATGTCATCTGAGAAGAGTGAAAGTTTGACTTCTTCCTTATCAATTTGTCCCTTATTTCTTTTTATTTTGTCTGATTGCTTAGGCTAAGACTTCCAGTACTATATCACATAGTATTGGTTAGAGTGGGAATCCTTGTCTTGTTCCTGACTATAGGGCCATAGGGAAAGGCTTAGTGTTTCCCCATTGAGGATGATATTAGCTATGGGTCTTTCGTATGTGGATTTTGTGATGTTGATGTATGTTCCATCTATCCCTACTTTGTTGAAAGTTTTTAGCAGGAATTAATTCTGTATTTTTTCAAATTTTTTTTCCTGTGTGTATTGACAGGATCATATGGTTCTTATCCTTTTCTTTTGTTCATGTAGTATGTGGTATTGATTGATTTGTGAATATTGAACCAGCTCTGCAGACCAAGAATAATCCTACTTGATCATGGTGAATAATTATTTTAATGTACTGTTGAATTTGATTTGCTACTATCTTCTTGAGAATTTTTGCCTCAATGTTCATCAGGGGTATTGGACTGTAATTCTTTTTAGTGGGGTCTTTGTCTGATTTTGGAATCAATGTAATGCTGGCTTTGTAGAATGAGTTTTGAAGATTTTCTTCTCTTTCTATTTTTTTCAAACAGTTTGAGAATAGGTATTAACTCTTCATTAAATATCTTCATTAAATCTTCATTTATCTTCGTTAAACTCTTCATTAAATACTTCATTGAATGTCACTGATAATCCCACTGGTCCAGGACTCTTGTTTGTTGGGAGATTTTTGTTTACTGGTTCAATTTCTTTGCTGGTTATTTGCTCAAATTTCCTATTTCTTCCTGTTCCAGTTTGGGTCGTTGGTAATTTTCTATGAATTTGTCCATTTCTTCCAGAGTGCCAAGTTTGTTGCCATATAACTTTTAATACTATTCTTCTATAATTGATTATATTTCTGTAGTATTGGTTATGATCTTTCCTCTTTAATTCATGATTTTATCTATTTGTGTCATTTTTCTATTCTTTTTTATAAGTCTAGTTAGAGTGTTCTCAAATTTGTTAATTCTTTCAAAGAACCAGCTTCTAGTTTTATTGATGTGTTCTGTTTTATTTTTAATTCTATATTTTACTTTTTCTGTAAACTTTATTATTTCCATTCTTCTTTGGGTTTTAGGTTTTCTGTGCTTTTTTTCCCCAGCTCCTTTAGGTGTGATGTGAGGTTGTCTATTTGAGTCTTTTCTTACTTCTTGCAGAAGGCCTGCGTTGCTTTATACTTCCCTCGTATGACTGCCTTTGCTGTATCCCAAAGGTTATGGACTGTCGTGTTTTCATCTTCAATTGCTTCCATATATATATGTATATATATATATATATACATACATATATATAATGCATATATAATTATAATATATATATAATGCATATATTATAATATATAATACATATATATATGGGAAATATATATATATTTAATGCCCTGGTTAACTTATTTAATATTTTTTGGATTTTCTTTAATATCAATGTATTTGTTGTCTTTCCAATTTTTTTTTTTTGTGGTCGATTTCAAGTTTCATACTATTGTTGTCTGAAAATATGCATGGCACAATCTCATTCTTTTTGTACTTGCTGAGGGCTGATTTGTGCCCCAGTATGTGATCTATTCTGGAGAATGTTCCATGTGAACTCAAAAATAATGTGTATTCTGCTGATTTATTATGAAATGCTCTGATGCAATTTTGATTGGGATTGCATTGAATGTGTAGATTGCTTTGGGTAGGGATGTGGAGAAACAGGAACCCTTTTGCATTGTAGGTGGAAATGAAAACTGGTGCAGTCACTCTGGAAAACAGTGTGGAGGTTCCTCAAGAAACTAAAAATAGATCTACCCTATAACCCAGAAATAGCACTGCTAGGAATTTACCCAAGGGATACAGGAGTGCTGATGCATAAGGGGCACTTGTACCCCAATGTTTATAGCAGCACTCTCAACAATAGCCAAATTATGGAAAGAGCATAAATGTCCGTCAACTGATGGATAAAGAAATTGTGGTTTATATATACAATGGAATACTACGTGGCAATGAGAAAGAATGAAATATGGCCTTTTGTAGCAATGTGGGTGGAACTGGAGAGTGTTATGCTAAGTGAAATAAGTCATACAGAGAAAGGCAGATACCATATGTTTTCACTCTTATGTGGATCTTGAGAAACTTAACAGAAGAGTATGGAGAAGGGGATGGAAAAAAACAGTTAGAGAGGGAGGGAGACAAACTATAAGAGACTCTTAAAACCTGAGAATAAACTGAGGGTTGATGAGGTGGGGGGCGGGGAGGGTGGGTGATGGATATTGAGGAGGGCACCTTTTGGGATGAGCACTGGGTGTTGTATGGAAACCAATTGGACAATAAATTTCGTATTTAAAAAAGATAAAATAAATGAAGAAGCTTAAAAAAATAAAGAAATGCCCTGAGTATATCTGTTAAGTCCACCCGGTCCAGTGTATCATTCAGTGCCATTGATTCCTTGTTATACTTCTGCTTAAATGATTTATCCATTGTTGTAAGTGGGGTGTTAAAGTTCCCCACTATTATTGTATTATTATCAAGGAGTTTCTTTCAGTTTGTTATTAATTGATTTATATATTTGGCTTCCTCCAAATTGGGTATCTAATTATTTACAATTGTTGTAATAGTCTTTTTGTTCAATAGACCACTTTATTATGATATAGTGCCCTTATTCATCACGTATTACAGTCTTTGGTTTAATACCTAGTTTGTACGATATAAGTATAGCTACTCCAGCTTTTTGTTGTTGCTGTTGTACATTAGTATGACAAATCATTTTCCATTTCCTCACTTTCAATCTGCAGTTGTTTTTGGGTCTAAGATGAGTCTCCTGTAGGCAGCATATCAATGGGTCTTTTTTTTAAATCCATTCTTATACCCTTTGTCTTTTGATTGGAGCATTTAGTCCATTTACATTCAGAGTAATTATTGATAGATATGCACTTATTTCCATTATATTAACCTGTAAAATCGCTATTGCTGTAGATTATCTCTGTTCCTTTCTGGTATTTGTTGCTTTTTGTTTCTCTTTCCCACTGATTAAGTCCCCTTTAATATTTATTGCAGAACTCATTTAGTGTTCACAAATTCCTTTAGTTATTGCTTGTCTTGGAAATTGTTTGTCTCTCTTTCTATTCTGAATGACAGCCTTGCTGGATAAAGTATTCTTGGTTGCATATTTTTCCCAATTAGCACATTGAATATGTCATGCCACTCATTTCTGTCCTGGCAAGTTTCTGTAGACAGGTCTGCTGAGAACATTTTCTGGCTTTCCTTGTACGTCAAATACCTATTGATTAGTTGCTTTCAGAATTTTCTCTTTATCTTTGAATTTTAAAAATTTCACTGTGATATGTTCGTTTGACCTGTTTTTGTTTATTTTGAGGGGAGTTCTCTGTATATAATGTGTTCGAATAAACCTGCCCCCCCCTTTTCCCACTCTTCTTATTGGTCACCTTTTATACAGATATTATTGTGCTTTAGAGAATCACTGATTTCCTTAAGTAAATATTTGTGATCTAATAGTTTTCTTTCCCTCTTCTTTTTAGATTAGTTATTTTCCATAATTTTATCTTCTATATCACCTATTCATTTTTTTAGCTTCTTCCTTCCTCATTGTGATTACATCTAGTCTGTTTTTATCATTATATTGTGATAGCAATTTTTCTTTTGGCCTGACTAGTTTTTAGATCTTTTATCTCTATAGGAAGGGTTTCTTTGATGTCTTTTATGCTTCTTTTAAGCTGAGTTAGTATTCTCATGACTGTTGTTCTGTTTTTTTTTTTTTTTTCAGATATATTGCTCATATCTGTTTTGAGTAAATCCCTGGATGTAGTTGCTTCTTGAACATTCTTTTGGGGAGAATTTCTTTGTTTTCTCTTTTTGTCTAGACTTCTGTGTTTTGTGAGGTATGAAAGCTCATTATGTTTCCTGATCCTGAGATTAGTACTATGTTAAAAAGGGGTTATACACTGTCAAGGGCATCACACTTCAGGAAGGTTTTCTGGTGTATGCCTCTGTGCACTCTGCTGCTCAGTTTTGGCTATACTTACCCCCAGGTCAATCCTATGCAGAGGCCCTCCTTGTTTTCAGTGGGGAGTGTTTGAACCTCTTACCAGGTGTGCTTTGATTTGCTACAATAAGACTGATTTTAAAAAAAAAGCTTGCCCCCCAAAAGAGAAAAGGAATAAAACAAACAAATACATCTTATTCAAAAAGGAATAAAAAAAATTCTGGTCATAGTTCCATCAGAAATGAAGCTGACTACTTTATCAGTAAACTAGTTGCATGTGGGAGGCCTGTGCTGATCCCCTGGTGGAGAGGCCCACTGCTGTGGCTCACAGTCAGACCTGTCCTAGTAATGATGCACCTGCAGGGTACAGGGGACAGGGTTTGGTGCAAATGGTTCTAGTCTCCCCTGTGAGTGCTGTGTTGATCACTGAAGTATGACCTGCTGGTGTGTGTGGAGAATATGGAGTCACCCCACTCTCTAATTCTCAAAAAGAGAAGCCCACACCCACCACTGTTCATGAAGCCCTCACAGAAAAATGAACAATCTCCCCTCCTGTGTCCCAGGCTTCTGTCAGGTCCCTGACCTCATCTTGTCTGTGCCTAGGCTGTCAGCATGTCTGGTAACACAGTTATCCTCTGTTTTATTTCTGCCACATAGCTGGAGTTCAAGACTCCAAATCTTAAAGGACCTCGCTGGTGTGGACCTGCTGCCCTCCTCTGGAAGAGAGCCTTGCAGTGCTGTGTCTGGTGCTATTTTCTCCCAGAAAAGCAGTTATGTGGCCACCCAGGTGCTTGGAATTTATACTGAAGCACAGAGAAAAACACTGACCAGGTTATCTGCCCTCTGCGTGTGCTTCTGTCCCTTACAGACGAACGGGATGTTTAATGGTGCCCACTGGGTCTTTTGTCCTTGGAGAGGTAATATACCCTCTTCCTAATGTATGCCAAATGTATTCTAAATGTATGTTCTCTCCCAGTGCGACCCAGGTGATCCCTATACCATCCTGTCTGCTTCTGAGCTTCTGCCTTCCTTCTCCCCAGGAGTATGGCTGCCCACCCAGCTCAACTCCGGTGAATGGTGCAGGCTTTTAAAACATAAATTTTAAGTTCCACTGCTTGTCAAATATTGTCATAGTTCCTTTTGAATCCCAAGTAAATGGTTTTGTACAAGTGTTTTTTCTGGAACAAAACTGATTGTGTTGCTCTCTATCTCTCTCTCTCCATGAAAAGATCACCCTCCCCTCCATGGCAACACTGCTTTTCTCTTCCCCAATTCACACCTCTGCATCTCGTACCTGACATGTTCTCACCCTCTAATTGTGCAGACTGTTCTCTTAATCTTCATATTGATTTCATAGGCATTCAAAATGATTTGATGTTAATCTAGCTGTGTTCCAGGGACGAGGTACACCCAGGGCCCCCCTACTACTTGACCATATTAACTATCTCCTACCTTCTGGAAGAACAAATATTCTTAACATGAGTTTAGTACCCAAAGCAATCTAAAGATTTAAGGCAATCCCTATCATATTACTACCAGTATTTTTCATGGAACTAGAACAAACCATCCTAAAATTTGTATGGAACTACAAAAAAACCCTAAATAGCCAAAGCAATCTTGAAAAAAGGAAAGCAAAGCTGGAGGAGTCACAATTTCAGACTTCAAGTTATATTACAAAGATCGAGTAATAAATATTGTATGGTACTGGCACAAAAAGAGATACATGGGTCTATGGAACAGAATAGAAATCCCAGATATAAACCCACAATTATATGTTCAGTTAATCTTCCACAAAACAAGAAGGAATATCCAGTTGGAAATAGTCTCTTCAACAAATGGTGTTGGGAAAAGTGGTCAGCAACACATAAAAATAAGAAACTGGATCACTTTCTTACACCATCTACAAAAATAAACTCAAAATGGATGAAAGACCTAAATGTGAGACCTGAAATCATAAAAATATCAAAAGAGAACACAAGAAGTTGCTTGTTTGATATGAGCCTTAACACCTTCTTTCAAGGAGGGAAAGAAAAGTAAAAATAAACTATTGGGACTATATTAAAATGATTCTGTACAGTGAGAGAAATAATCAACAAAACTAAAAGGCAGCCTATATAATTGGCAAAGATATTTACAAATGACATATTCGATAAAGGTTTAGTATCAAAATATATAAAGAACTTATAAAGCTCAACACCCAAAATACAAACAATGCAATTAAAAATGGACAGAAGACATGAACAGACATTTCTCCAAAGAAGGTCTACAATGGCCACCAGACACATGAAAAGATACTCATTATCACTTAACATCAGGGAAATAGAAATCAAGCCTATAATGTGACATCACTTCACACCTGTCACAATGGCTAAAATCAGTAGCACAAGAAGCAACAGGTGTTGGTAAGGATATGGATAAAATGGAACCCTCTTGCACTGATGACATGAATGCGAACTGATGAATCCACTCTGGAATAATAGTATGGAGTTTCCTTAAAAATGTAGAAATAGAACTACCCTATAATCCAGCAATTTGCACTACTGGTTATTTACCCAAAGAATGCCAAAACACTAACTTAAAGGGATACATAAACCTGTATGTTTATAGCAGCATTATCAACAATAGCCAAATTGTGGAAGCAGCCCAAGTGTCCAGTGGTTGATGAATGGAAAAGAAAAGATGGTATACACACACACACACACACACACACACACACACACACACTGGAGTATTACTCAGCCATAAAACTGAATGAAATCTTACTATTTCCAATGACATGGATGGAGCTAGAGAGTATATTGCTAACAATAATGTCAGTCAGAGAAAGACAAATACCATGTGATTACGTTTATATGTGAAATTTAAGAAACAAATGAAACAAACAAAAGAACAAAAAAGAGGGAGAGACAAACCAAGAAACAGACTTTTAACTATAGAGAACAAACTAATGGTTGCTATAGGGGAGGTGGTTGGGGCGATGGGTTAAATAGGTGATGGGGATTTAGAGTGCACTTGTCATGATGAGCACAGTGTGATATATGGAATTGTTGAATTACAATATTGTACACCTGAACTTAACATAACACTTTGTGTTAACTAACTGGAATTAAAATAAAACCTTGAAAAAATAAGTTTGAAAAGCAAGTTGTTTATAGTAAACTAGAGACTAGTAAACCAGTAAACTATATGGTAAACTAGAGAATACATGCTTAATTTCATCAAACAAATCATATCTGTGAATCATGCTAGGTAGGGAGAGTGTCAGTTTGTATCTTTGTTATGTATAGAGATGAGAGCCAAAAAGAAAAAAAAATCCAGGGAACAGCATAGTTTTGCAAGAAGAGTAAATGGGACCAGAGAAGTAAAGTGCATAGGTACATGTGACTAAGGAGAGGTCAGAAAAGTAGGAAGAGGAGGGCTAGAAGAATATAAAGAATTGCAACAGCCAGAAAGTAGTGAAGCATGTTAAATGTGTCAAATGACAAAGAAAACTAAGGTAAAGAATGAAAAGAAGCTATTGGGGTTTTTAGTTCGTGACTTTGGAGTATCATAGTACATTTTAATTAGAGTGGTATGGGAAGGATTTACAGAATGGTCTGGGTAATGAGTTTTAATAGATTAATAGTAGATAGATTATTTAGAATTTTGAACTGAAGGGAATTGAAAAATTCATTGCATCTTTAGGGCATCTGGATTTATGACTTTTTGCATTTATTTTTGTTTCCTTCTGTGAATGGGAACTTTTTAAATTTGTTTTTATAATAAAGGAAAACGTTTTGGTGTCAAGTGAGAAATTGAAACTAAATTAAGAAAAATCCTGATGTGAGGGAAGGGAAGAAAAAAGAATCTAGGACCTTTGAGAAAAAGAGACCAGATGTTTTTTTCTGAGAGGGGAAGAAAGAAAATTATAGGTATAAATATAGATAAATTTTGATATTGAAAAAAAATTAAGGAAATTCATGCTATATTGATACCTCCAATCCAGATTTGTCCTGGTGCTGTTTGATAATATTTAATTTAGGAAGAACTACAAATACAATAAAATAGGAAAGGAATATAAATTGAACATATTCCATGTATGTTTTATCTATATTAACAATTAGTTTTCTAATAAAAATTTAAATTTAACTGCTCTAATTTTGATTAGAATTATGTTCAACATATTTCCCAATAGTTATGTATATTTATTACTAGCAAAAATGCATTTAATCATGAAATAAATTATAAAAAAAATAATAATCTCCAGTATATTAACTCCTTTTGTGTACATGTAACATTTTGTGTTGTAAATAACTACTAAAATAAAATTCACCATTTTTCATCTTTATGTTTTTCCTTAAAATTAATCACTAAATAGTATCATTACTTATAATTTTTGATATTCATCCTCTTAGTTGATATAATATATCCCAAATGAAAATGTAATAAAATTACCAAAAGATATTGTTACCCTGTGATACATTCATCTATTAAGCATCAAAAGGCACCAAGACAACATATTCCTTTTCTCTCACAAGATTTTTTAAACAGCTTTATTTATATATAATTAACATATGAACAATATATATTTAAGGTTTACAACTTGATGTTTTGATAGGTTTACATTTTGAAATTAAACTAATTAACATATCCATTATATTCACATGATAACCATTTGTGTGTGTGTTGAAAAGACTTAATATAAGATCTACCTTCTTAACAGATTGCAAGTATACAATACAATGTTTTTAACTGTAATCACCATGCTGTACATTAGACCTGAGGAACATACTTATCTTGTGTAAATGAAACCTTGGTGATGTCAGTAAAGAGGTATAAAGTCTTACAGGATTTTTGATTAAAACTTCTCGAAAACTCTGACACCTAGAGTTGCTTTTGAAGCAATGGATTGATAATGCTTAATACAAATGGGAGATAAAATGTGCAACTTGTAATATGAACATATTTTTCGACTCAATAAAGTGATTTTCTCTTTGTAGTCATTTTTCCAAATATTCTTATATGTGTACATTTATATATTCTAAAACACTTAACATGGCATCCATTATATACTCTGTGACTAGGAGTTTGGATTTTAAGGTAAACAATCTCTAGGGACATCATATGGATACTTTTGTTGTACTTACTGTGCACCTTGTTGTGATGCTCAATTTATAGAACGCAAACTTTATCCTTTATTTCAGAATATTTGGACATGGAAAACACTGGAAAGGTGTGTTTGCTATATATTTCAAAACCAGTGTTAGATATTCAGCTTTTCTTTTGTGGATAGAACCAAAACAAGTGTACAAATGCAAACACTTCCATCGTTCCATTTGTTTCCTCTATGAAAAAAAGAAGTAGATGTAATTTCATTTCTCTTTGCTCTCAAAAAAAACCACTTATTTTCTCTAGGACTCACTTAAAATTATATTGTTATGTAGGTAATATAATGAAGAACAATCTAGTTATAGGCATAAAACAGTGACATCATTATGTGTGAAATCTCTTGAAAGAAACAGCTAAAGCATAACTGATCCCCCAAGTGATATTACTAAAAACTGTGCATAGATTAAGTTATATTGAAGACCTTTTATTCATTAAAATAAAAGTGCCAGAGTCATGCTGACATTTTGAAATGCTGCTGCTATATACTGGAACATTTGTATTCAACACCTGAATCATTAGAAATCTCCAAACTATTGTTCGAACAGAAATAGAGCAATGTAGTGTACATAACTAGGTGTTGTACTATAGTGCAAAATAAACTTTTCATTAAAAAGTAATCATGAAAAAGTCCACTTTGTTAAAAAACTTTTTTTATTGCAGAGAAGTGATAGAATACTTTGTGATAAAATCAAAACTGCTCTGTATATTTCAAATTAGATGGAAAGGTAAGAAAAGATGTGCTTCTGGATTCATACCACCCGAAAAGTTTTTAAAATAAACTTTATGTTCTTCAAATTTATTAGTTCTTGTCTACAAACTTCATTTGGCAGGCATTTTGAGCTATAAAGTGCTTCATAAATATTCATATGAATTAAAGGTGCTTATTTTCTATTCAATAATAAATTTTTAAATTTACATACCAAATGGATATCTAAAACTCCTACATACCCAAAAGTTCTAAAATACAACTGGTTTATCCAAATAAAAATATCTATCACAAACATAATTTTCAAGTAACTTATATTTGTTTTTAGGTAAAATATTTACTGCAAATTCAATTTATTTCCCTAGTGATCTGTGCTAGCATTCATTATGCTAAAGTTGTAGAAGAAAATATTAAGCTGATTCATAGAAATCTTAGTGAGGTCCCAGTGATAACAGGTCATCTTGAGAATTGATTTAAAAAACAGGTATCTTGAAACTGTGTACTCAGCTCTAGTATCTTTGCATCTGAATTACTTAAATAATACTTTGGAAACTATTTCATGGGAAAGTCCAAGTGAAACCTTATCACCTGGACATGTGTTTTTCAATTCTTGTTTTGAACACAAAGCAAAAAAGAATAAATGCTATTATCTTTTAAATACCCACTTGTTCTTACATCTTCTTTTAGCACTTCTAATATTTTCTACACTTTCAACTGCATAGCCATTAATTGGCATCTTAGTTCGTCAGTTAATAAAATTTGTCTTATATCTTAATTTTGGATGAAACTCCTAAGTTAGCTTGAGTATTGAGAACTTACTGGGTGGGAGAGGAGAGATATATTTGGTTCAGTTCAATCTGCTTGAATTCCAAGAACAATGAGAGGTGGCAAAGAAAAGTTGTTATGTACTCAAAATACAGGATAATGGTTAAGGAGCAAAAACTTTGGAGTCACATTGCTTGGGTTCAAATCCAAATTCATTCACTTAATAGCTGTGTGATCTTGGGCAGGTAAATAATATTTGATGTGCCTTGTTTTCATCATCTGTAAAATAAGATCAATTACAATTCCCAATTTATTAATATAAGGATTAATAAAAATATATCATCTCAAATGTTTGTTATATTATCTGACATAAGTTTTCAATATTTGAACTTACAGGTAACACCTATAAGTATAATGGTATATTAATTACACCATTGAGTATGTTCAAATCTAGTGATCACATTATGTCACCACAACATAGTTGGATTTATCATTGGCACAAATAACTGCTCCTAAGATCTATTTTATTTTTTTAATTTTTAATTTATTTTAATTCCAATAATATTAATATAAGGTGTTATATTAGTTTAAGGTATATAATACATTGATTCAGTAATTCTATACACTACACAGTGCTCATCACGAAAAGTGTATTCTTAATCCCCTCCATTTATTTTACCCATTCCTTCACTCACCTCCCCTTTTGTAACCATCTATTTGTTCTTTACAGTTAAGAGTCTTTTTTCTTGGTGTGTCTCTTTTGTATCTGTTCATTTCTTTTATTTCTGAAGTTCCACATATGAGTGAAATCATATGGGATCTGTCTTTCTCTGACTCACTAATTTCAATTAGAATTAGGCCTCTAGATCCATTTTTGTTGTTTCAAATGACCAAATTTCATTCTTTTTATGGCTGAGTAATTCTGTGTAATATATATAATTAATATTAACATATTAATATTAATATATAATATATATTATTAATATATTAAATTACCTATCTCTGAAAACTTGGATTGCTTCCATAATTTGGCTACAGTGAATAACGCTGCAGTAAATATACATGTGTATATTTTTTCCAAATTGCTGTTTTCATATTTTTAAAATGTTTTATGTATTTTGAGAGAGAGAAATAGAAAGAGAGAGAGAGAGAGAGAGTGTGTGTGTGTGTGTGTGTGTGTGTGTGAGCAGGGGAGGGGCAGAGATAGGGAGACAGAGAATCACAATCAGGCTCTGGTACTGCCAGTGCACAGAGCCTGATGTGGGGCTTGAACCCAAAAATCGTGAGATAATGACCTGAGCCAAAATCAAGAGTCGGACACTCAACCATCTCAGCCACCCAGGCACCTCGGTTTTCATATTCTTTGGGTAAATGCCCAGTAGTGTAATTACTGGATCATATAAAAATTTTATTTTGATTTTTTGAGGAACTACCATAATGTTTTCCACATTTGCTGCACCAATGTGCATTCCCACCAACAATGCATGAGGGTTCCTTTTTCTCCACATCCTCACAATACTTGTTTCTTGTGGTTTTGATTTTAGACATTCTGAAAAGTGTCAAGTGATATTTCATTTTAGTTTTAATTTGCATTTTCCTCATGATGAGTGATGTTGATCCACCTTTTCACATGTCTGTTGGCCATCTTGATGACTTCTTTGGAACAATGTTCATGTTGTCTGCCCATTTTTTAATTGAACTATTTGGTTTTGGGGTGTTGAGTTTTGTAAGTTCTTCATATATTTTGAATACTAACACTTTATCAGATATTTTGGATACTAACCCTTTATTAGATATGTCATTTGCAAACATCTTATCCAATTGTATAAGTTGTATTTTAGTTGTGTTGATTATTTCCTTCGCTGTGCAGAAACTTTTTATTTTGATGTAGTCCTAATACTTAATATTGCTTTTATTTCCTTTGCCTCAGAAGACCTATGTAGAAAAATGCTCCTATGGCCAGTGTCAGAGATTACCGCCTGGGCTCTCTTCAAGGATTTTTATGTTTTCAGGTATCACATTTAGATCTTTAATTAATTTTGAGTTTATTTTTGTGTATGGTGAAAAAATGGTACAGTTTCATTCTTTTGCATCCAGCTGTCATAAATCCAAAGCTTAGTTGTCCATTTAATCATGGGTTCATTTCTGGGTTTCTGTTCTATTCCATTGATCTATTCCATTGATTGTATTTTATGTCAATACCATACTGTATTAATTACTATCTCTTTGTATTATAACTTGAAATCTGGAATTGTGATACACCCAGTTTTTTTTTTTCCTTTTTCAAGATTGTGCTGGATATTTCATGTTTTTTTTTTGTGGTTCCCTATAGATTTTAAAATTGTTTGTTCTAGTTCTGTGAAAAATGTTGTTAGCATTTTGATAGAAATTGAATTAAGTATGTAGATTTCTTTGAGTAGTATAGACATTTTAACAATATTTTTCTTCTAGCCCATGAGCATGGAAATGAAAGTCTTCCCCATTCTTTGCATCATGTTGGATTTATATCATCAGTGTTTTATGGTTTACAGAATACAGGTCTTTCACCTCTTTGGTTAAGTTTATTACTAGACATTTTATTGTTTTGGGTGCAATTGTAAATAGGACTTTTTCTTAATTTCTCTTTTTCCTGCTTCATTATTGGGGTATGGCCAAGCAACAGGTTTCTGTACATTATTTTGTATCCTCGGACTTATTGAATTCATCTACCAGTTCTAGCAGTTTTATGGTAGAGTCTTTAGGGTTTTCTATCTATAGCACCATGTCATCTGCAAATAGAGTTTTACTTCTTCCTTACTGATTTGGATTCCTTTTATTTCTTTTTGTTATCAAATTACTGTGGCTAGGACTTCCAGGACTATGTTGAATAAACCAGGGACAGTGGACATCCTTGTCTTATTCCTGACCTTAGGAAAAAAAGCTCTCAGCTTTTCACCATTGAGTATGATATTGGCTGTGGGTTTCTCATATAAGACCTTTATTATTTTGAGATATGTTAACTCTAGACCTACTTCGAAGAGAGTTGTTACTGTGAATGGATGTTGTATTTGTCAAATGATTTTTCCTCATATATTGGAATGATCATATACTTCTTAGCATTTGTCTTATTGATGTGATGTATCACGTTGATTGATTTGCAAATATTGAGCCACCCTTGAATCCCAGGAATAAATTCCACTTTATCATAGTGAATGATTTTTTAATGTATTCTTAGATTCTTTTGGCTAGTATTTTGTTGAGAATTTTTTTGAGTCTATGTTAATAAGAGATATTAGCTTGTAGTTCTGTTTTCAATCGTGTCTTTGTATGATTTTAGTGTCAGGGTGATACTGGCCTCATAGAGAAGTTTGGAGTTGTCCTTCCTCTTCCATTTTTATGGAATACTTAGATATCAATATGTATTAACTCATCTCAAATGATTGGTAGAATTCACCTGTGAAGCCATTTGGTCATGGACTTTTGTTTTTTTGGAGTTTATTGATTATTGATTCAACTTCATTGTTGTAAATCAGTCTCTTCAAATTTTCTATTACTTCCTGCTTCAATTTTGTATGTTATATGTTTCAAGGAATTTATCCATTTCTTCCAAGTAGTCCTATTTGTTGGCATATAGGTTTTCATAATATTCTGTTAAAAATGCTTGTATTTCTGTGGTTTTGATTGTTATTTCTCCTGTTCATTTGTGGTTTTGCTTATATGGGCCCTCTCTCTCTCTATTTCTTCAATGTGAGTCTTTTTTAATTTTATTTTTTAATATTTTAATGATAATTTATATTTTTGGGAAAGATGGAGAGCACAAGCAGAGAAAGGGCAGAGAGAGGGAGGCACTGAATCCGAAGCAAGCTGCAGGCTCCAAACTGTCAGCACAGAGCCAGATGCAGGGCTTGAAAACACAAACTGTGAGCTCATGACCTAAGCCAAAGTCTGACACTTAACCGACTGAGCCACCCAGATGCCCCGGATCCTCTCTCTTTTATTAATGCATCTCACTAGAGGTTTATCAATTTTGTTGATCTTTTCAAAGGACCAGCTCCTGGTTTATTGTTGTTGTTGTTGTTTTTAAGTTCCTATATTCTTCCTTTTTGCTCTAATATTTATTATTTCCTTTCCTTTGCTAGTTTTTGTGTTCCTTTTCTTCTTCTTCTTCTTCTTCTTCTTCTTCTTCTTCTTCCTCTTCCTCATCCTCCTCCTCTTTTTTCTAGATGCTTTAATTGTAGGGTTAGGTTGTTTACTTGAGATTTTTCATGCTTCTCAAGGTAGGCTTGTATTGCTGTTAACTTTCCTCTTAGAACTGCTTTTGCTGCATCACAAGTATTTTCATTTGTGTCCACATACATTTTGGTTTCTAATTTGATTTCTTGGTTGACCCACTCATTGTTTAGTAGCATGTTATTTAACCTTCATGTATTTGTGCTGTTTACAGATTTTTTTCCTGTGGTTGATTTCTAGTTTCATAACATTGTGGTCAGAAAATATGCATGGGGGGCGCCTGGGTGGCTCAGTCGGTTAAGTGGCCGACTTCGGCTCAGGTCATGATCTCACGGTCCGTGAGTTCGAGCCCCGCGTCGGGCTCTGTGCTGACAGCTCAGAGCCTGAAGCCTGTTTCAGATTCTGTGTCTCCCTCTCTCTGACCCTCCCCCGTTCATGCTCTGTCTCTCTCTGTCTCAAAAATAAACGTTAAAAAAAAAAAAGGAAATATGCATGGTGTGTCTTTAAACTTTTGGAATTTGTTGAGACTTATTTTGTGGCCTAACTGGAAAATGTTCCTTGTGCACTTGAGAAGATTATGTATTCTGATGTTTTAGGATGGAATGTTCTGAATATGTATGCTTTATCCATCATGTCCAGTATGTTATTCACAGCCACTGTTTCCTTGATTTTCTGCTTGGATTATCTGTCCATCAGTGTAAGTGGGGTGTGAAAGTCCCCTACTTTTATTGTATTACCATCAACTTCTTTCTTTATGTCTGTTAATATTCACTTTATATATTTAGGTGCTCTAGTGTTGGATGTGTAGACATTACAATTGTTTTACTCCCTTGTTGGATTGATACCTTTATCATTGTGTAATGTCCTTCTTGGTCTCTTGTTACAGTTTTTGTTTTAAAGTCTTTTTTGTCTGATATAAATGTTGCTACCCAATGAATTTTTTTTCTCCGTTTGCATGGTGAATGTTTTCCATCCCTTAACTTTCAGTGTGTATGAATCTGAGGTGAGTCTCTTGTAGGCAGCATATATGGGTATTGTTTTTTAATTCATTTCATCACTCTATGTCTTTTCATTGGTTCATTTAAGGCATTTATATTTAAAGTATTTTTTTAACATTTATTTATTTTTGAGAGACAAAATGAGGCAGAACATGAGTGGGGCAGGGGCAGAGAGAGAAGGAGGGAACAGAATCTGAAGCAAGCTCCAGGCTCTGAGCTGTGAGCACAGAGCCAGATGTGGGGCTCGAACTCACAGACTGCGAGATCATGACCTGAGTCAAAGTCAGAGGCTTAACCAACTGACTCACCCAGGCACCCCTATTTAAAGTAATTTTTGATAGGTATGTACTTACTGCCATTTTTAAAATTTGTTTTCTTCTTGTTTTTATATGTATTCTTCATTCCTTTCTTCCCTTGCTCCTGTATTTCTTTGTGATTGTTGAGTATCTACAGTGTTTTGTCTGCATTTCTTTCTTTCTTTTTTTTTTTTTATCCATCATAGGTTTGGGGTTTGTGGTTACCATGAGGTTCATGTATAACATCTTAAGTAAATAGCAGTCCATATTAATATCATGGCCATTTAAGTCCAAATATATTTTTAAAAAAACAGAAAAAAGAAAAATCTCTTTTTCTTTTTCCCCTTCTCTTCCCTTTATGCTTCCTTCTCCGTATTTTATGTATATTTTGTGACATTTTATATCTTTTTATTCATACTTTTTATACGTCTAATATTGGCCATTTCTTTTCCATTTAAAGTAGTCCCTTTAACATTTCTTATAAGGATGGTTTCATGGTCATAAAACCTATTAACTTTTGTTTGTCTGGGAAAATATCTCTCTTTCAAATTTGAATGATCACCTTCCCATTTAGTGTATTCTTGGTTTTAGGTTTTCCTTTCAGCACCGTGAATGTATCATGTCACTTCCTTCTGGCCTGCATAGTTTCTGCTGAAAAATCAGCCTACAGTCTTATAAGTTCTTCCTTTTAGGTTCTTCCTTCAGGTAACTTTTTGTTTCTCTCTTCCCGATTTTCAGATTCTCTCTTATCTTTAACTTTTGACATTTCAATCATTATGTGCCATGGTATGGATCTCCTTGAGTTCATGTGATTTGGAATTCTATGCTTCTTTGATTTGAATGTTTATTTTTTCTTCCCTAGGTTATGGAATTTTTCAGTTATTATTTCTTCAAATAAAATTTTTACATCTTTGTCGCTCTATTTATCTTCTGAGACCCCTTTTTAAAAATTTTTTTTAATGTTTATTTATTTTGGGGACAGAGAGAGACGGAGCATGAATGGGGGAGGGGCAGAGAGAAAAGGAGACACAGAATTGGAAGCAGACTCCAGGCTCTGAGCCATCAGCCCAGAGCCTGACGCGGGGCTCGAACTCACGGACCGCAAGATCGTGACCTGAGCTGAAGTCGGACACTTAACCGACTGAGCCACCCAGGCGCCCCCTGAGACTCCTTTTTATGTGAATGTTTGCATGCTTTATGTTGTCCAAGAGATCTCTTTATCTGTTCTCATTTTTAAAAATTATTACCTCTTTTTTCTGTTCATGTTGTGTGCTTTCCATTATCTTCTTCTGCATCCATTAATCTTCTGTTGATTAACTTTAGTGTTTTCTTTTAATTTAAGTTATTGGACTCTTCAAATATTATTGGTTCTTTTTAATACTTTCCATCTCTTTATTGAAGGTCACCCTGAATTCATCCTCTTTTCTCTCCAGCCTGGTATCTTTACAACCATTACTTTAAATTCTTTTTCAGGCATATTTTTTTTTATCTCTGTTTTATTTAGTTCTTCTTTGAGGTTTTCCCTTTTTTAAATTTTGAACTGTATTCCTCTGTCTTCTTATTTTGTTTGACTTTTTGTGTTTGTTTTATGTATTAGGCAAAATGGCTACTAGTCTTAAACTTGAAGTGGTGGTCTTATATATGGTGTCTCCTGTATACACTGTATGTGCTTGGCAAATTTTGCTGACTGAATGGAGCTGTGACTGTATATGCTAGTTACCCTTTTAAAGTATGGCTTCTTACAGAAAGAATAAAGAAAAAAAATGATAATGTAAAAAAAAGGAAAAAATACAATTAAAGAAAAGGAGAAGTAAAAAGAAAAGAACAAAACCAAAAAGAGAAAAAAAAGAAAAAAATACAGGACAAATTTTAAAGAGTAAAAAAATTTAAATTTAAAACAAAAACTACCGGGGCACCTGGGTGACTCAATTGGTTAAACATCTGATTCGTGATCTCACCTCAGGTCATGATCTCAAGGTTTGTGAGTTTGAGCTCTGAGTCTGGCTCTGCACTGACAGTATGGAGCTTGCCTGGGATTCTCTGTTTCCTACCTCTATATCCTTCCCCTCATAAATAAATAAATAAATAAATAAATAAATAAATATTTTTAAAAACTATAAAATTGCAGCTGGTTTTCTGTTCTCTTTCACCACAGAGTGTCTGGAGTGGGCTTTTGGACCCTGATCTTGCTGTGGTCATAAGCTTTCTGTGATGATCTGATCTGCCAGTTATGGGATTGGGACTAATTACAGCTTCCAAACCTGCCCCTTATGAGGTCTAGACACTGCTCATGTATAGGCTTTTAAGGTGGGAGGGGCTTCTCAGTCCTTTTAAAGCAAGCTTCTTTTTCTGTGTCACAGTGGAACTAGAGCTGGTATGGGCTTATGGACAATGGGCGCATTCAAGTCACAATCTCCCTGAGACTGTTAGACCAACCCAAGGTATTTTCCAGACAATGCTCTTACCTTGGCGTTTAAGGTGATATAAGAACATAAACTGTATACTTCTCTAGTCCCTCTGACATGGAGAGCTTTCCTGTAGCTCATATGCCTCTTACAAGAGTTTTAGTGTTGTCTCTTTTAAACTGCAGGATTTTTTCTGATTCCAAGGACAGAGTGATATATTCCTGGTCCCTTTGTATTATGCTGTTCACAGGATTGAGGGTGAGTTTCCCTTTGTTACTGTCTCCATCTTTCTTGTAGTTCTCTTCCCACTAATTATCTTTGGTTATTCAGTAGCGGTTTAATCAGGTCTCAAATTATTCTTCAGGAAAATTTGTCCTATTAATATGTGTAATTTGGTGTGTTCCATGGAGGAGGTGAGTTCAGTCTTCCTATGTTGCCATCTTGAACCAGAACTAAGAACTCAGAATTCTTACAGCCACTTTGCAGGGTGAATATCTGCTTTCCTTTTACCCTATAATTGGCAGCATTTTAGATTTGAATTTGAAACATCTTGGTTTTTACTTATAATTTTTGGAGTTCAAGGATGAATCTGCTGATTTTGGTCTTATTCGTGTTTAAGAACTAAGTTAGGAATCCTATCTCTGTTGAGTAAGTAGCAAACTTGTCTTTGGATTTATCGCTGGAGTGTGATGGTATGATAATTAAAAATCCAAAGTTTACAAGCTGCTTTAAGAAGGATTATAATATTCTTCACTTCTTCCACCAACTAAAGAGATTTATTTTTGCATATTTAAAAGGTTGGTTTCTAGGATAGAAATTAGAGAAAAATATTGAAGTCTATTATATGTACAATGGTTAAGAATGTCTACCAGATGAGGCATAAATTTAAATAACACACGTTTGTTCTGATGTTTAATGTACACTTAGATTTTTTTTAATGTGATGTAGCCATATTATTTTAAGACTTGAACACCAGTTATCTCATTTGATTCCAGTTGTTTATACTCTTCAATCTAGCAACGTCTTGGTATTAGAGTGATTTTTGCCTTGTGGAGAGAATTGGGAAGAGGTCTTTACTTTTTAGCACATTCATTGGCCATGTAAACATAGGTTTACATCAGGCATCTCTATTCTGTTTTCATTATTCTAGGTGTCTGTTTTTGTGCCAAGATTGTATTGTTTTGATTAATACACATTTGTAGTTTATTTAAAACTCTGGGGTAGTGATATCTCCAGCTTTGTTTTTCTTTTTCAAGATTGTTTTGGCTATTAGGGGTCTTTTGTATTTCCAAATGAACTTTCATATTGTTTGCTCTAGTTCTATGAAAAATATTGGCATTTTGATAAGCATTGCATTAAATCTGTAGATTGCTTTGGATAGTATGGACATTTAAAAATATTGGTTTTATAATTTTCAGATTATAACAATGCCCCTTCCTTGGGTGAGTTTATTAGGTATTTTATTGTTTTGCAGAAATTGAAAATAGGGTTGTTTTCATAATTTCTCTTTCTGTTACTTCATTATAACTGTATAGAAATGCAACAGTTTTCTGTATATTAATTTTATATCTTCCAACTCTATTGAATTCATTTATCAATTCCAGTAGATGTTTAATGGGGTATTTAGGGTTTTCTATACATAGTATCATGTCATATGCAAATAGTGAAAATTTTACCTCTTCCTTACCAATTTGGATTCATTTTCATTCATTTTGTAATGATTGCTACAACTACATCTTCCAGTACTATGTTGAATAAACATAGTGAGAGTGCACATCCTTGTTTTGTTCCCAACCTTTGAGGAAAAGCTCTCAGTATTTAATCATTGAGTATGATGCTACCTGTGGGTTTTAATTGATGGGTTTAATTATGTTTCAGTATGTTTCCTCTAATTGTCTTTGTTGAGAGATTCTATCATAAACAGATGTTGTACTTCATCAAACAATTTTTCTTTATCTCCTCAGACTACTATATGTTTTTATTCCTTCTCTTGTTAATGTAATGTATCATGTTGATTGATCTACAAATATTGCACCACCCTTATATCCCTAAGGTAAATCCCAATTGATCCTGGTGACTGAACTTTTAAAATATAATGTTGGATTCACTTTGCTAATATTTTGTTTGGGATTTTTGCAGGTATGTTCATCGGAGATATTGGTGTGCAGTTTTCTTTTTTTGTA
Organism: Prionailurus viverrinus; assembly: GCF_022837055.1. Lineage (NCBI taxonomy): Eukaryota > Metazoa > Chordata > Mammalia > Carnivora > Felidae > Prionailurus > Prionailurus viverrinus. The sequence goes on along the minus strand of NC_062579.1, from coordinate 66,784,270 downwards.
GTGCCGTTATCTGTTCTTTGTATCAAGATACTTTTGGCCTGATAGAATGAATTTAGAAGTTTTATTTTCTCTCCTATTTTTTGGAAGAGTTTCAGAATAGTTATTAACTATTCTTTAAATGTTTGGTAGAATTCATCTGTGAAGCCAGGTGGTACTAAATTTCTGTTTGGTGGGTGTTTTTTGATTTCTGATTCAATTTCATTCTCAGTACTCTATATGTTCAATTTGTCTATTTCTTTTTTATTTAGTTTTGGAAGGTAATATGTTTCTAAGAATTTATCGATTTCTTCTAAGTTGCCCAATTTTTAACATATAATTTTTCATAGTATTTTCTAATGATTCTTTGCCTTTTTATAGTGTAAGCTGTTTTTTCCTCCTCCTTCAGTATGATTTTATTTATTTGAGTGCACTCTGTTTTTATGTTCCTTTTTTTTAAAATTAGTCTGGCTAGGGTTTTATCAATTTTGTTGATTTTGTAAATAATCAGCCCTTGATTACATTGATTTGTTCTACTGATTTTTTATTTTCTATTTCATTTATTTCTGCTGTAATTTTTATTATTGCTTTTACTGACTTTGGGCTTGGTTTTGTTTTTGCAGCTCCTTTAGATGTTAAGATGTGTGTGTGTGTGTGTGTGTGTGTGTGTGTGTGTGTTCTTTATTATTTTTTTAAAGTAGGCCTGTATTTCTATAAACTTCTCTTAGAATCGCTTTTGCTACATCTCAAAGATTTTGGATCAGTGTGTTCTCATTTTCACTTGTCTATATGTATTTTTTAAATTTCTTCTTTGATTCCTTGGTTGACCTATTCACTGTTTAGTAGCATGTTATTTTGTATCCATATATTTCTGTTCTTTATGATTTTTTTCTTGTGATTCATTTCTAATTTCATACTATTCTAGCCAGTAAAGGTGTATGATATGATTTCAATCATTTTATTACTCAGACTTGTTTTGTGGCCTAACATGGTATCTATTCTGGAAAATGTTTCATGTGCATTTGAGAGAATATGTATTCTGCGTTTGGGGGTGGAATATTCTGAATATATCCATTAGATCCATCAGAGATATTTAACAGTAGTTTGTTGCTGTTGTTGTTTTTCTGTCTAAATGATCTATCTATTGATGTTAATAAGGTGTTAACATTCCCTAGTATTATTTCTTCCTTTTATCTGTTAATAGTTGGTATGTGTATGCGCTCCCATTTCGGTTATGTAGATATTTACAATGGCTGTATCTTTTTGTTATATTGATCCCCTTATCATTATGGAGTGCCCCTCTTTGTTTCTTGCTACAGTCTTTGTTTTAAAGTCTATTTTGTCCAGTACAAGCATTACTACCCTGGATTGCTTTGGCTATTCATAGTCTTTTGTGGTGCCATACAAATTTTAGGATTGTTTGTTCTAACACTATGGAAAATGCTGTTGGTATTTTGAGAAGGATTGTATTACATGTGTAGATTGCTTCGGGTAGTATATGTATTGTAACAATATGTGTTCTTCCAATCAATGACCATGGAATATCTTCTCATTTCTTTGTGTCATATTGAATTTCTTTCATCAGCATTTTGTAGTTTTCAGAGTACAGGTCTTTCACCTCATTGGTTAGGTTTATTCCTATGTATTTTAAAAATTTGTGTGCAATTGTAAATGACTTTGTTTTCTCAATTTCTCTTTCTGCTGCTTGTTTATTGGTATAGAGAAATGCAAAATATCTCTGAATGTTGAGCTTTCATGATTCTCTACATGTTGCCAGACCATCTGTACTGACTGGCCACAAGAGCACACAGAGACTCTGTCAGACACTGAGATGCCACAGCCTTCTCAATCTTGTTCTTGAGAGCTTCCTCTTTCATCCAATTGAGCAGACCTCAAATTGTTTCTCAATTAATTCACAACTCTCCTTGGTTTTCTTCTTTTATCAAATTTCACTCCTTCCTTGGAAAATTCTAAAACCTCTTCCCATCAAACTCAGGAGGAGCCTGAATATAGTATTCATTCACAGATTCTGTGAGATAAATCACTTCATAACCTTTTTTTAGAAGTCATTCAACAAATGGGAAAGATTCAGCCTCTTTTCTGCTGGACCCAGTCACGAAGTAGATTTTGTCTTATTTCTCCTCATTCTTTCCACATACTGCTCTAGACTAGTAATGTCACATGGATGATGAAAAGACTGGAATCTAAGAAGTTTAGCAGGATGAGTTCAACTTGAGTGGTCTTCAGTCATACCAAGCTTTAGGTTGGTAACAAATTCTTTTCAAAAAGTATCATTGTACTTCTCTTTTTAAAATATGAAATTTATTGCCAAATTTTTTTCCAAACATCATCCAGGGATCATCCCAACAGGTGCCCTCCTCAATACCCATCACCCACCCTCCCTTCCCTCCACCCCCCTTTAACCATCAGGTTGTTCTCAGTTTTTAAGTGTCTCTTATGCTTTGGCTCCCTCACTCTCTAAATTTTTCCTTCCCCTCCCCATGGTCTTCTGTTAAGTTTCTCAGGATCCACATAAGAGTGAAAACATATGGTATCTGTGTTTCTCTGTATAACTTATTTCACTTAGCATAGCACTCTCCAGTTCCATCCAAGTTGCTACAAAGGGCCATATTTCATTCTTTATCATTGCCACATAATATTCCATTATGTATATAAACCACAATTTCTTTATTCATTCATCAGTTGATGGACACTTAAGCTCTTTCCATAATTTGGCTATTGTTGAAAGTGCTGCTACAAACATTAGGGCACAAATGTTCCTATGCATCAGCACTCCTGTAGCCCTTGGGTAAATTCCTAGCAGTGCTATTGCTGTGTCATAGGGTAGATCTATATTTTAATTTTTTGAGGAACCTCCACACTGTTTTCCAGAGTGGCTGCACCAGTTTACATTCCCACCAACAGTGCAAGAGGGTCTCTGTTTCTACACAACTTCTCCAGAATCTACAGTTCTCCTGATTTGTTCATTTTAGACACTCTAACTGGCATGAGTTGGTACTGAGTATGGTTTTCATTTGTATTTCCCAAATGAGGAACGACATTGAGCATCTTTTCATGTGCCTGTTGGCCATCTGGATGTCTTCTCAAAAGAAGTGTCTACTCATGTTTTCTGCCCATTTCTTCACTGGATTATTTGTTTTGCAGGTGTGGAGTTTGGCGAGTTCTTTATAGATTTTATATACTAGTCCTTTGTCTGATATGTCATGTGCAAATATCTTTTCCCATTCCGATGGTTGCCGTTTAGTTTTGTTGATTTTTTCCTTCAAGTGCAGGAGATTTTTATCTTCATGAGGTCCCAATAGTTCATTTTTACTTTTAATTCCTTTTCCTTTGGAGATGTGTCAAGTAAGAAATTGCTTCAGCTAATGTCAAAGAGGTTTTTTTCCTGCTTTCTCCTCTAGGGTTTGGTGGTTTCCTGTCTCACATTCAGGTTCTATACTCATTTTGAGTTTATATTTGTTAATGGTGTAATAAAGTGGTCTAGTTTAATTCTTCTTCATGTTGCTGTCCAATTATCCCAGCACCATTTGTTAAAGAGACTATTTTTCCATTGGATATTCTTTCCTGCTTTGTCAAAGATTAGTTGGCCATACATTTGTGGGTCTAGTTCTGGGGTTTCTATTCTATTCCATTGGCCTATGTGTCTGTTTTTGTGCCAATACCATGCTGTCTTGATGATTACAGCTTTGTAGTAGAGGCTAAAGTCTGGGATTGTGATGCCTCCTGCTTTGGTCTTCTTCAAAATTACTTTGGCTATTCTGGGTCTTTTGTGGTTCCATACAAGTTTTAGGATTGCTTGTTCTAGCTTCAAAAAGAATGCTGGTGTAATTTTGATTTGGATTGAATTGAATGTAGATAACTTTAGGTAGTATTGACATTTTGACAATATTTATTCTTCTAATCCATAAGCAGATAATGTTTTTCCATTTCTTTGTATCTTCAATTTCCTTCATAAGCTTTCTATGGTTTTCAGAATACAGATCTTTTACATCTTTGGTTAGGTTTATTCCTAGGTATTTTATGATTCTTGGTGCAACTGTAAATGGGATCAGGTTCTTTGTCTTTCTGTTGCTTCATTATTAGTGTATAAGAATGCAACTGATTTCTGTACATAAGTTTTGTATCCTGCGACTTTGCTGAATTCATGTATCAGTTCTAGCAGACTTTTGATGGGGTCTGCTGGGTTTTCCATGTATAATATCATTTCATTTGCAAAAAGTGAAAGCTTGACTTCCTCTTTGCTAATTTTTATGCCTTTTATTTCCTTTTGTTGTCTGATTACTGATTCTGGAACTTCCAAAACTATGTTAAACAACAGCAGTGAGAGTGGACATCCCTGTCATGTTCCTGATCTCAGGGGGAAAGGTGTCAGTTTTTCCCCATTGAGGATGATATTAGCTGTGGGCTTTTCATAAATGGCTTTTATGATGCTTAAGTATGTTCCTTCTATCCCAAATTTCTCGAGAGTTTTCATTAAGAAAGGATGCTGAATTTTGTCAAATGCTTTTTCTGCATCCATTGACAGGATCATATGTTTCTTTTCTTTTCTTTTATTAATATGATGTATCACATTGATTGATTTGTGAATGTTGAACCATCCCTGCAACCCAGGAATGAATCCCACTTGATCATAGTTAATGATTCTTTTTATATGCTGTTGAATTCGATTTGCTAGTATCTTATTGAGAATTTTTGCATCCATATTCATCAGGGATATTGGCCTATAGTTCACTGTTTTTACTGGGTCTCTGGTTTAGGAATCAAAGTAATACTGGCTTCATAGAATGAGTCTGGAAGTTTTCCTTCCCTTTCTATTTTTTGGAACAGCTTGACAAGGATAGGTATTATCTCTGCTTTAAATGTCTGGTAGAATTCCCCAGGGAAGCCATATGGTCCTGGACTCTTATTTGTTGGGAGATTTTTGATAACTGATTCAATTTCCTTACTAGTTATGGGTCCACTCACATTATCTATTTCTTCTCGTTTGAGTTTTGGAAGTGTGTGGGTATTGAGGAATTTGTCCATATCTTCCAGGTTGTCCAGTTTGCTGGCATATAATTTTCATAGTATTCCCTGATAATTGCTCGTATTTCTGAGGGATTGGTTGTAATAATTCCATTTTCATTCATAATTTTATCTATTTGGGGTACCTCCATTTTCTTTTTGAGAAGCCTGGCTAGAGGTTCATCGATTTTCTTTTTTCAAAAAACACAACTCTTGGTTTCATTGATCTGCTCTACTGTTTTTTGTTTTTGTTTTGTTTTGTTTTGTTTTAGATTTTATATTGTTTATTTCTGCTCTGATCTTTATTATTTATCTTCTGCTGGGTTTGGGGAGTTGTTCCTGTTCTGCTTCTTTTTCCTTAGATTTTGGATTTCTGTTAGATTTTGGATTTGGGAGTTTTCTTTTTTCTTGAGATAGGCCTGGATTGCAGTGTATTTTACTCTCAGGACTGCCTTGGCTGTATCTCAAAACATTTGGATTATTGTATTTTCATTTCATTTGTTTCCATATATTTTTTAATTTCTTCTCTAATTGCCTGGTTGACCCATTCATTCTTTAGTAGGGCGTCCTTTAACCTCCAGGCTTTTGGATGTTTTCCAGACTTTTTCCTGTGGTTGGTTTCAAGGTTCATAGCATAGTGTTCTGACAGTGTGCATGGTAGGATCTCAATTCTTTTATACTTATGAAGGGCTGTTTTGTGACCCAGGATGTGCTATATCTTGGAGAATGTTCCATGTGAACTTGAAAAGAAAGTATATTCTGTTGCATTGGGATGCAGAGTTCTAAATATATCTTTCAAGTCCATCTGATCCAAAATACCATTCAGGGCCCTTGTTTCTTTATTGTTTCTCTGTCTAGATGATCTATCCATTGCTGTAAGTGAAGTATTAAAGTCTCCTGTAATTACCACATTCTTATCAATTAGGTTGCTTGTGTTTGTGATTAGTTGTTTTATATATTTGGGGTTTCCAAATTCGGTGCATAGAAATTTATAATGTTTAGCTCTTCCTGATGGATAGACCCTGTAATTATTATATAATGCCCTTCCTCATCTCTTGTTACAAACTTTAATTTATTTTTTTTAATTTTTTTAACGTTTTATTTATTTTTGAGACAGAGAGAGACAGAGCATGAACAGGGGAGGAGCAGAGAGAGAGGGAGACACAGAATCGGAAGCAGGCTGCAGGCTCTGAGCCATCAGCCCAGAGCCTGACGCGGGGCTCGAAATCACGGACCGCGAGATCGTGACCTGAGCTGAAGTCGGCCGCTTAACCAACTGAGCCACCCAGGCGCCCCACAAACTTTAATTTAAAGTCTAGTTTGTCTGATATAAGTATGGCTACTCCAGCTTTCTTTTGACTTCCAGTAGAATGATAGTTCTCCATCTGCTCACTGTCAATCTGAACTTGTCTTCATGTCTAAAATGAGTCTCTTGTTGACAAGAAGTAGATGGGTCTTGTTTTTTTATCCATTCTGATACCCTATGTCTTTTGGTTGCAACATTCAGTCCATTTACATTCAGTGTTATTATTGGAAGATATGGGTTTAGAGCTTGTGATGTCTGTAGGTTTTATGCTTGTAGTGGTGTCTCTGGTACTTTGTGGTCCTTGCAACATTTCATTCACAGAGTCTCCCTTAGGATCTCTTGTAGGGCTGGTTTAGTGGTGATGAATTCCTTTAGTTTTTGTTTGGGAAGACCTTTATCTCTCCTTCTATTCTGAATCACAGATTTGCTGGATAAAGGATTCTCGGCTGGATATATATATATTTTTCTGTTCATCACATTGAAGATTTCCTGCCATTCCTTTTTGGCCTGCCAAGTTTCTGTAGATAGGTCTGCCACTACTCTTATGGTTCTACCTTTGTAAGTAAGAACCTTTAATCCCTAGCTGCTTTCAGAGTTCTCACTTTATCCTTGTATTTTGCTTTTTTCACTATGATATGTCATGCAGAAGATTGGCTCAAGTTACGTCTGAAGGAGTTCTCTGTGCCTCTTGGATTTCAATGCCTTTTTCCTTCCCCACATGAGGGAAGTTCTAAGCTATGATTTCTTCAAGTACACCTTCAGCCTCTTTCTCTCCCTTCTTCTGGAATTCCTATGATACGGATATTTTTCCATTTAATTGCATCACTTCGTTCTCTAATTCTCCCCTCATTCTCCTGGATTTTTTTATTTCTTTTTTTCTCAGCTTCCTGTTTCCAGAATTTTATCTTGTAATTCATGTATTCTCTCCTCTGCCTTTTCAATCTGTGCTATGGCCACCTCCATTTTATTTTGCACCTCATTTATAGCATTTTTAGCTCCTCATGACTATTTCTTAGTCCCTTGATCTCTGTAGCAATAAATTCTCTTCTGCCCTCTATACTTTTTTCAAGCCCAGTGATTAATTTTATGACTATTATTCTAAATTCTTGTTCCATTATATTGCTTATGTCGGTTTTGATAAATTTGGTAGCTGTTGTTATTTCCTGGAACTTCTTTTGAAGATAATTCTTCCGTTTCATCATTTTGGCTAGTTTTCTGACCCTTATGCTTTTTAAAAGCTTGTTGTATTCTCTGCACCTGTGAGCACTGCTATATTAAAGGAGTGTCATACACTGTCCAGGGCCTGGCCTTTCAGGAGGTATTTTTTCAGGGATTGTTACTCGCTTTCTGTTGCTGTGACTTTGGTTATTTTATTACCCTACTTGTAGTAATATTTTGGACCCTCCACCAGGTGTGCTTTGATTTCTTCCTTGGAGTAGCCATGTAAAGGAAAACAGATAGACAAACAGGAGACAAAAACACGCAAACACACAAAGAAATAACACAAAGAAACAAATAAACAAAAACAAAAACCTAAAGACTAAAAAAAAAAAAAAACCCAAAACACACTACAGGTAAAGAAGAGGGTGGAGGCAGTGTTGATGGAAGAGCATATACAAAGAGAGAAATGACAGGAGCATGGCCAGCCAGGTGGAATAAACGTTGATTGGGCAGAGAGACTAAAAGGCTTATTCCAGAGAAGGAGAAAAAAAAATAAAGAAGGAGGCAGGGAAATCAATAGGAAGATAAAATTACCCAGACAGAGAAACAATACGGCTTGATTATTCCAGAGAGAGAAAGAAGTGTAAAGATGGAGGTGTAGAACATGTATCAAGTCAATGGATTAATTATGCCTTTTTAGATAGACCAATAACCAGAGTGACCAGCGTAGGGGAGGGAAGAGATAAGAAGGAGAAATGGGGGGCGGATATATCTATATATCCAGAATTGACCAAGAGTTAATCCAGGTAATGCTGCATATCTTGTATGTAGTAGCTGTCCACAGGGTCTGTGTGGCTCAGGTGGATACCAGTTACCCAGAGCAAGGGGGCGTGGTTTGGTGTATTCTTAACTGACCTCCTATGGGCCTTGGGAGTGATCCTTGAGGCCCCGCCTTGGTGGTGATGGTGTCGGGGGAATGGTGATCTCCTAGTCTCTTCTCCACTGAGCCAGCCCCTGTGGACTCATTAGAGTCATCCTCAATGTGCTGTGGTCACAGACAGGGTGCTCCTTCTCACTCCACCAACTCCCCTTACCCTGAGCTTGTCTAGGATTCAAAGTTCCACTCTGTGCACTCTGGCATTGGGGAAGCACCTCTCAGTGCTGCGATATGTGGTCCCAGCTGGCTTTGTCTGTGCCGCCACACTTCAGGGAGGACCAACGTCTCCTATTGAGGACTGAGAGCCGCTGCCCATGCCATGAGTCCCCAGGGTGTCAGACATAGGCAGGCTTTGTTTTTTTCCCACAGCACTCCAGGGAAACGGCTGCCTTACCCTCCTGCAGACTGAGTCCTGGGCCCAGCCACTGTGCCTGGGGGTGGCAGACACAGGCAGGATCTGTGCTATCACACAGCCCTCCAGGGAGGGAACCACTTTCTCTACCTGCGGACTGAGACCCTGACCTACCACCGCACCCAGGCCTGGCTCCTTTCCTCCCCAGGTGCGCAAACAGGGAGCCGGCCCCAGTCCGAAGAAAGCCCCACAGTTAGAGATCAGATCCCTCTCAATCTCATTGTGAGGTCTTTCTCCTGTCCAGCTATGGTCCTGCACTTCTCTAGTCACTCTCTCTTTCCTTTGTCTCTCCCCAAAAGGGTGTTCTTCCGGTATGTGCTCACACAGCCTTTTTTTTTATCTCCCCCAGTTTAAAGTTACCCACCTATCTCTTTTCCAGTTTTCCCATTTTCTTCCTAGTAGATTCAGTCTCTTTTCCTCCGAGGCTCCGGTGTTCAAAGTCCTTTGTCTTCTACACTTCTTTGTTTGAGAGACATGGGAAGTATGGATCCCCCTACTTCTCTGCCATGTTGGCCCAAAGTGTCCGTCTAATATCTGGTAAGGATATCATACTCCACTGCTGCAATAACTGTCTACCATCAATGATTTAATAAAAGTACAAAGTTATTTCTATGTATCCTATCTTTTAAAAAATCAAGTTAGTTTACATATAATATAGTATTGATTTCAGGAGTAGAATTAGTGATTCATCACTTACATATAACACATAGTGCTCATGCCAACAAGTGCCCTCCTTAATGCCCATCACCCATTTAGCCCATCCCCCCACCCAACACCCCTCCAGCAACCTTCAATTTGTTCTCTATAGTTAAGAATCTCTTATGGTTTGCCTCCCTGTCTGTATTTACCTTATTTTATTTTCCTTTCCTTCTCCTATGTTCATCTGTTTTGTTTCTTAAATTCCACATATGAGTGAAATCATATATTTGTCTGTCTCTGATTAACATATTTCACTTAGCATCATACACTCTAGTTCCATACACATTGTTGCAAATGGCAAGATTTCATTCTTTTTGATCACCAAACAATAATATTCCTGTGGGGGGGGGCGGGTAGGGGGTGGTTGTCTATCTTCTTTATCCATTCATCTGTTAATGGACATTTGGGCTCTTTCCATAATTTCACTATTGTTGATAGTGCTGCTATAAACATTGGGGTACATGTGCCCTTTGAATCAGTATTTTTGTATTCTTTGGATAAATACTTAGTAGAACAACTGCTGGATCATAGGGTGATTCTTTTTTTTTTAACATTTTGAGGAACTTCCATACTGTTTTCCACACTTGCTACACCAGTTTGCCTTCCCACCAACAATGCAAAAGGGGTCGCTTTTCTCCACATCTTTGCCAACATCCATTGTTTCCTGAGTTGCTAATTTTAGCCATTCTGACAGGGGTGAGGTGGTATCTCATTGTGGTTTTAATTTATATTTCCCTGATGATGGGTAATGTTGAGCATCTTTTCATGTGTTTATTAGCCATCTGGATGTTTTCTTTGGAAAAGTGTCTATTCATGTCTTCTGCCTATTCCTAAATTAGATTATGTGCTTAATGGGTGTAGAGTTGGATAAATCCTTTCCAGACTTTGGATACTAACCCTTTATCAGATATGCCATTTTCAAATACCTTCTCCCATTCCATTGGATGCCTTTTAGCTTTATTGATTGTTTCCTTTGTTGTGCAGAAGCTTTTTAAATTGATGAAGTTCCAATAGTTCATTTTTTCTTTTGTTTCCCTTGCCTCCAGAGGCATGTCTAGTAAGAACTTGCTCAAACCAAATTCAACGAGATTGCTACCAGTTTTCTCTTCTAGGATTTTCATAGTTTCTTGTCTTACAATTAGGTATTTCATCCATTTTAAATTTATTTTTGTGTATGTTGTTATAAAGTGGTCCAGCTTCATTCTTCTGTATGTTGCTGTCCAGTTTTCCCAATACCATTTTTTGAAGAGACTATCTTTTTTTTTCCACTGGATACTCTTTCCTGATTTGTAGAAGATTAGTTGGCCATATATTTGTGGGTCCATTTCTGGTTTCTTCTATTCCACTGATCTATATGCCTCCTTTTATGCCAGTATGATACTGTCTTGATGATTACAGATTTGTAATACAGCCTGGAGTCTGGAATTGTGATACTTCCACCTTTGGGTTTTTATATTTTTTCCAACAGTAACTTGGGAATTTTGGGTATTTTCTGGTTCCATACAAATAATAGAAATATTTGCGCTAGCCCTGTGAAAAATACTACTGTGATTTTAATAGGAATTGCATTTTTTTCTTGTGGTTGATTTCAAGTTTCATAGTGTTGTGGTCTGAAAATATGCATCATATAATCTCAATCATTTTGTACTTGTTGAGAGCTGATTTGTGACCCAGAACGTGATCTATTCTAGAGAGTGTTCCATGTGCACTTGAAAAGAATACATATTCTGCTGCTTTAGGATGAAATATTCTAAATATATCTGTTAAGTCCATACAATCCAGTGTGTCATTCAAAGTCATTGCTTCCTTATTGATTTTCTGCTTAGAAGATCTGTCCTTTGTTGTAAGTAAGGTGTTAAATTTCCCTACTTTATTGTATTATTGTCAATGAGTCTCTTTATATTTGTGATTAATTGAAATATATATTTTGATGCTCTCCCAAGCTGAGCCATAAATACTTACATTTGTTAGTTTTATTGATATAAAACTAACATGATATAATGCTCTTCTCATCTCTAGTTACAGTTTTTGTTTTAAATCTAGTTTTTCTGATATAATATTACTACTTCTGGCCCTTTTTCTCTTCATTTTCTGGTACTGCTAAGATATGAATGCTATTCCTTTTTAGTAAGTTGCTGAATTTCCAATGTCTGCTTTCATGATCTTTTACCTTTGTTCCCCTCTTCTTTTCAGCTTCATTATTTTCCATGATTTTATCTTCTGTATTAGTGATTTGCTCCTATGCTTTGTCCATCCTCATTTTCATGGCATCCATTTTAGTTTGCATCTCAGCTATACTATTTTTTATTTCAGTGTGACTAGATTTTAGTTCTTATATCTCTATAAAAGGGATTCTCTGGTGTCTCCTATGCTTTTCTCTACACCTGCTAATACCCTTATAATCCTGTTTTCAAATTCTAGTTCAAACACCTTACTCATATCTGTGTTGATTAAATATCTGGCCATGAGTTCTACTGCTTGTTTTTTCTTTTGGGGACAATTTATCCATCTCATCTTTGTGTTCAGGAAATAAAAGAATAAATAAAACAAAACAAACAAAAAACAAGGACAAAACAAAAGCAAAAAACAAATGACAAGATACTGGGTGTGTTTTCGTCTGCTTGTTAGGAGAATTTAGACCCAAATATACAATAAAATATAATGAAAACAAACAAAAAAAAAATAAAATTAAAAATAGAAAATGAAATAATTTGCATATATACATAATAACAGTAAATATATATATATATGACAGTAAAAAGTAAAAAGGAATTTAAAAAATAAAATAAGTTTACAAAATAATAAAAAATAAAAATAAAAAAAATACAACTAAAATGGAAGTTATATCCTATTTCCCCTAGAGCTGAAGCTTTGCAGGACTCTATGATGAGTAAACTTGTTGCAAGGGAGTTGGTTGTGCTAGTCTTCCCGGAGAGGGGACTACTGCACTGATTCTTAGGCTGACTTGTTTCAGTGGAAATGTGCCTCCACGGTGCAGGATGGTGAAAGTTGGTGTAGGTGCCTCCAGCCTCCACTAGGTGGCTCTGTGTTTCTGTTTAAATCTGACCTTGCTGGTGGGCAGGGGGATTAGGTAGAAGATGGCGTCATCCTGCACTCTAATCCCGTGGGAGAGGATTCCCAGATATTGCTGTTCAGGAGGTCCTCACAGAAATGTCCCAGGCTTTCATCATATATCAGTACTTAACCTGTCTTTTCCTGGCATTTGGCACACCCAGTGCCTCAGTTTTCCTGTTTTATCTCTGGCTGGTGGCTGGGATGAAAACTCCAAATCTTAAAGTGCTCTGCCAAAACTCAGACCTGTTCCCCTCTTCTGGTGGAAAGACTTGCAGTGAGGCCAGCACTGTTATGTCACAGAAAAGCACTCACAGAACACATACACAGAGGCTGAAGTCTATTGTGGCACACAGCAAAAAGCTGCAACCAGGTTATCTGCCCTCTGTGCGAGCCTCTGTTTCCTACTGTTGAACAGCTAGCTGCTCAATTGTTCAAAGTGGGCCTTTTTTGTCCTTGGAAAGGCAAATATCCTCTTCAAAATGTACTCCAGGAAGGAAAGTGATCTCTTCCAGTACAACCCAGGGGATCTCCACACCACAGAGTCTTTCACAAACCCTAAACACCACTGTCCCCCACCCCGGTTCTCTCCCTCTCTTTCTGACCACTCTGTTTGAAGAGGGTTCCCCTCCTTCTTTGGCACTGCAGCTTTTCTCTCTCCCAATTTGTGGCTCTGAACATCACATCTGTATGTTCTCTTCCTCCAATTGTGCACATTATTTTCTTAATCCTTAGATAGATTTCCTAGTTCAACATTATTTAAGATTGATCTATCTGTGTTTGAGGACCAAGGCAAGCTCAGGGTCTCCCTACTACTCTGCCATCTTTACTCCTCCACTGTAAGATATTTATTTATTTATTTAGAGCAAACTTCAGTTGGGGAGGGGCAGAGAGAGAGGGAGGGAGAGAATCTTAAGCAGGTCCCATGCTTAGCACAGAGCCCATAGCAGAGTTCAATTTCATGATGATGAGATCATGACATGAGCTGAAATCATGAGTGGGATGCTTAACTGAGCCAGTCAGGCACCCTTCCACTGTATGTTCTAAAATACTATCTATAGGAATGGAGCTAACTATTTTCACCCAAGACTTATATTATATTTTCAACTAGTGTATTATCTATCTCATTTTTAAAATTATTTGGGGTTTTAGAAAAATAAAAGTCCCATAGATATTTTGAAAGAGTATTGACTAGAATAAATGTGAGTAGTACATTATACAAGAATGCTTTTTTGTTTGTTTTTATTTGGTTTTAACACTTTTATTGTGAATTATAACATATATAAAGAAACTGTGTAAAATATTTGTATAGTTAACATTTTACTACAAAGCAAACATCTTGTAACCTCACTCATGTCAAGAAATAAAGCACTTTCTTTGTGACAAACTTCTCTATGTCCCTTAGAGATAAACATGATTATAATTATTTGTGAAAACAAAAATAAATTCAAATGGATTAAAGAACTAACTGTGAGACCTGAAATCTGAAACCAATACTAGAGGAGAACACAGGCAATAACCTCTTTAATATTGGACATATCCACTCACACCACTCATATTCAACATAGTATTGGTAGTCTTAGCAAACAAAAAGAAATTAAAGTCATCAAAATTGGTAAGAAAAAAGTGAAATTTTAACTATTTGCAGAAGACATGATACTGCATATAGAAAGCCTGAAAGACTTTACCATAAAATGGCTAGAACTGACTAACAAATACAGTAATGTCACAAGATACAAAATCAATATACAGAACATTGTTGCATTTCTATACACAAATAATGAAGCAGCAGAAAGAAAAATTAAGGAATCAATTCCACTTATAACTGGACCAAAAATAATAAGATACCTAGGAATAAAAATAGCCATACAGGTGAAAAAACTGTACTCTGAAAATTTTCAAACACTGATGAAAAAAATGGAAGATGATGAAAAGAAATGGAAAAACATTCAATGCTCATGGATTGGAAAAACAAATGCTATTAAAGTGTCTATACTACCCAAAGCAATATATGCTCTTAATGCAATCCTTATCAAAATAACACCAGCATTTTCAAACAATCCTAAAATTTGTATGGAACAACAAATACACTGAATAGCCAAAGGTATCTTGAAAAAGAAAAGCAAAGCTGGAAGCATCAAAATTCCAGAATTCAAGCTGTATTACAAAACTGTAGTGATCAAAACAGTATGGTATTGGCACAAAAATAGACACATGGATCAATAGAACAAGATAGAAAACCCAGAAATAATATCCAATGGTAAAAAGTATCTTCAACAAATGGTGTTGGGAAAACTGGACACCGATGTGCAAAAGAAAGAAACTGGGCCACTTTCTTACACCATACAACAAAATAAATTCAAAATGGATTGACTATTTTTTTTAACTGGCATTGTTTATTTTTTTATTATTTCTAAGCGTTTGTTATATATTCTAAGTACTTATCCATTGTTAGTTATATGCACTTTGAATATCTACTACCACTCTGGCTTACATTTTAATGCTCCTTTGATGTTCTTTAATTAATGTTTTTGATTTTTAATATATTTTAATTTATTTAATTTTCCTTTGTTGCTATAAAGATATTCTATGACATTGTTTTTTTTTAAAAAAGCTCTGCTGTTTTTCCTTACAAACATAGGTATTTTATGTACTTAGAATTGTTATTTGGGCATTGTGTACGTTGAGTATTTATTTTTCCACATGTATATTGTTCTAGCACCACTTGTTTAATAAACATAAATGATAAATAAATAGGTAAAAATATCATATCTTTACACCAGTGCAACTTCTGTCCATAAATCAAGTGTCATTCCATCAGCGTATGAAACAAACTGTCTGGATGTTATAATCTGCTCTATTAATCTATTGGGCCCAATACTGAACTCACCATTTTAATTATCTCAACTTTATAATAGTCTTGTTTACAAGTGTATATAGTCTTGATATCTGAAAAATTTTATTTGTCCTACCATATTCTTTTTCAACATTATCCAGACTATTATTTTCCTTTGAATTTCCAAAATTTTTTGTTGCTATTAGTAGAATCTTTTTTATTCTGAGAAAGAACCCCAAAAACATATTTTTTTTTCTAACCACACATCAGGAGGGGGATGGGGAGGGGTACAACCATCCAGCCCCAACCCCAATCCATGTGGTTTTGGCCACAATAGAGGGTGTGGGTTGATGGCTCCCAAAACAAAAATTGTGTGTATGTATAGGAAGAAGGGCACAAAGCAGTAGGGAGAGGTGGGGGAAAGGGAGAGATGAGGTCAGTAATGGGACCCCATACATGGGAGAAGTTTCAAAACATTATTTCTTTTTTTAATTTCAATTTTTTTCTAAATTCTAATAGTTAACATATATGGTAAAATTGGTTTCTGATATAGAATTTATTGACCCACCCCTTACATATAACACCTAGCTACAGTCATATCGTCAAGTGCCCTCCTTAATACCCATCACCCATGTAGCCCATTAAGCACCCATTCCCGTCCATCAACTCTCAGGTTTTTCTTTATACTTAATAGCCTCTTATGGTTTGCTTCCTCCACCCCCTTTTTTGTATTTTGTCCCTTCACCTATATTCATCTGTTTTGTTTCTTAAATTCTAAACATGAGTGAAATAGTATGGTATTTTTCTTTCTCTGAATCATTTTGCTTAGTATAATACACTTTATTTAGCTCCATCCACTTAAAAAAAGTGATATATATATATATAAATTCATATATATATATATATATATATTAAATAGAGGGGGCACAAGTGAATGAGGGGTAGAGAAAGAGGAGAGTGATGTTGAGAAGCAGGACTCACTGAAGCAGAGCTCACGCTCACCTGAAGCAGGCCTTGAGCTCACCCAATGCAGGGCTTGAGCTCACTCAATGCAGGGCTGAACTCATGAACCATGAGATAATGATCTAAGCCGAAGTCAGATGCTTACCAGACTGAGCCACCCAGATGCCCCAATATATCACATTTATTTATCCATTTATCAATCGATGCACAACATTTGGGAACTTTCCATAATTTGGCTATTGGCTACTTGGCTAATGCTCCTATAAACATCGGGGTGTCTGTACTCTTAACACCATTTTTTTTTTTTGTATCTGTGGGTAAAGTCCTAATAGTGTAATTGCTGGGTTATAGGGTAGTTCTATCTTTACTTTTTTGTGAAACCTCCATCCTGTTTTCCAGAGTGTCTGCACCAGTTTGCATTCCGACATGCAGTGTAATCAGGTTCCTCTTTCTCTGCCTCCTCATCAACATTTGCAGTTTCCTGCCAGGTTAATGTTAGCCATTCTGACAGGTGTGAGGTGATATATCACTGTAGTTTTATTTGCATTTCCCTGATGTTGAGTGATATTGAGTATATTTTCATGTGTCTGTTAGCCATCTGTATGACTTCCTTGGAAAAATGTTCATATCTTCTGCCCATTTCTTCACTGGATTATTTGTTTTTGGGGTGTTGAGTTTGATAAGTTCTTTATGGATTTTGGATACTAACCATTTATCACATATATCATTTACAAATATCTTCTCCAATACTATAGGTTGTCTTTTGGTTTCATTGATTGTTTCCTTCACTGCGCAGAAAATATTTATCTTTATGGAGTCCCAATAGTTCAATTTTGATTTGGTTCCCTTGCCTTCTGGAGACGTTTCTAGTAATAAGTTGCAGCAGCCAAGGTCAAAGAGATGGTTTCTGGTGTTTTCCTCTAGGATTTGATGGTTTCCTTTATCACATTTAAGATTTTCATCCATTTCGAATGTTTTTTTTTTTGTATGGTGTAAGAAAGTGGTCCAGGTCTATTATTCTACATGTCGCTGTTCAGTTTTCCCAGCACCATTTGTTGAAGAAACTGTATTTTTTTTTCCATTAGCTATTCTTTCCTGCTTTGCTGAAGATTAGTTGGCCATATAGTTGCGAGTCCATTTATGGGTTTTCTATTTTGTTCCATTGATCTATGTGCCTGTTATTTTGCCAGTACCATACTGTTTTTATCTCTCCACCTTTGTAATATAACTGGAAGTCCAGAATTGTTATGCCTCCAGCTTTGCTTTTCTTTTTCAAGTTTCCTTTGTCTATTAAGAGTATTTGTTGTTCCATACAAATTTTAGGATTGTTTGTTCTAGCCCTGTAAAAAATACTGGTGGTACTTTGATAGGGATTGTATTAAATGTGTGGATTGCTTTGGGTAGTATAGATATTTTTAAAATATTTATTCTATCAATCCATGAGTATTAAATATTTTTCTTATTCTTTGTGTCACCTTAAAATACTTTCATAAGTATTCTATAGTTTTCAGAATACATATCTTTTGCCTCTTTAGTTCTGTTTATTCCTAGTTATCTTATGAATTTTGATACAATTCTAAATGGGATTAATTCTTCGATTTCTCTTTCCACTGCTTCATTATTTGTATATAGAAATTCAACAGATTTCTGTACATTGATTTTATATACTGAAACTTTGCTGAATTATTATATTAGTTTTAGTAATTTTTGGTGCAGTCTTTCAGGTTTTATACATAGAATTTCATGTTTTCTATGAATAGTGTAAGTTTCACTTCTTCCTCGCTGATTTAGATGCTTTATTATTATTTTTTTGTTGTTTGATTGCTGAGGCTAGAGCTTCCAGTACTATATTAAATAAAAATGGTAAGAATCAATGTCCCTTTGTTGTTATCGACTGTAGAAGAAAATCTCTCAGTTATTTTCCATTGAGGATGATATCAGCTGTGGGTCTTTTGCACGTGGCCATTATGATGTTGAAGTATGCTCCTCCTATTCCTACTTTGTTGAGGGTTTTTACCAAGAATGGATGTTGTATTTTGTCAAATGCTTTTTCTGCATTTATTTATAGGATCATGTTTGTTATTCTTTTTTTTTAATGTTGTATATCACCTTGATTTGTGAATATTGAACCAGCCCTGCAACACAGGAATAAATCTCAATTGCTCATGGTGAATACATTCTTTTAATGTACTGTTGGGTTCGATTTATTAGTACCTTGTTGATAATATTTTTCATCAATGTTCATGAAGGATATTGGTCTTTAATTCTCCTTTTTAGTGGGGTCGTTTGTCTTAGCATCAACCTAATGCTGACCTCATAGAATGAGCTTAGAAACGTTTATTCCATTTTTATTTTTGGAACAGTTTGGGATGAATAGGTATTAACTCTTCTTTAAATGTCTGGTAAAACTCCCCTGTGAAACCCTATGGTGCTGGACTTGTATTTGTTGGGAGATTTTTGATTACTGATTCAATTTTTTGCTGGTTATGTGTCTGTTCAAGTTTTCTATTTATTCCTGTTTCAGTTTTGGTAGTTTGTATGTTTCTAAGAATTTATCCATTTATTCCAGATTGCCCAGTTTGTTGGCATATAATTTTGAATAATATTCTCTTATAATTGTTTTTATTTCTGTGGTGTAGGTTGTGATCATTCCTCTCCCATTAATGATTTTATTTACTCGTCTCTCTCTCTCTCTCTCTCTCTCTCTCTCTCTCTCAAGATCTGTCTAGGGGTTTATCAATTTTGTTAATTTTTCAAAGAACCAGCTCTCAGTTTCATTGGTCTATTCTACTGTTTTTCTTTTTGTTTCTATATCATTTATTTCTGCTCTAACCTTTGTAATTTCCCTTCTGCTGGTTTGGGGCTTCATTTGCTGTTCCTGTTATAGTTACTTTGGTGTAAGGTTAGGTTTTGTATCTAAGACTTTTCTTGCTTCTTGAAGTAGTGTCGTATTGTTATATACTTCCCTGTTACGACTGCCCTTGCTGCATCCCAAACATTTTGGACTCCCATATTTTCATATTAATTTGCTTCCATGTACTTTTTTTAAATTTCTTCCTTAATTTCTCGGTTGACTCATCCATTTTTTAGTATGATGTTCTTTAACTTCCATGTATTTGAGGGCTTTCCAAATTTTTCTTGTGGCTGACCTCACGTTTCATTAGCATTGTGGTATGAAAACTTACATGGCATGATCTCAATTTTTTATCCATTTTGAGGCCTGATTTTTGGCACAATTTGTGATCTATTCTGCAGAATGTCCCATGTGCACTCTAAAAGAATGAATATTCTGCTGCTTTAAGATGAGGTGGTTTTATATGTCTGTTAAGTCCATCTGGTCACTGTGCCATTCAAAGCCATGGTTTCCCTATTGATTTTCTTCTTAGATGATCTGTCCTTTGCTGTAAGTGGGGTTTTAAAGACCCCTACTATTACTGTATTATTATAAATAAGTTTTTTATGTTTGTGATTAATTGACATATATATTTGTGTGTTCTCAAGTTGGTGGGCATAAATAGTTACAATTATTGGATTTTTTGTTGTTGCTGGATAGATCCCTTAATAATGATACAGTGCCCTTCTTCATCTCTTGTTACAGTTTTGGTTTCATGTTTATTTCTGAAGAAAAAGAGAGAGAGAGAGAGAGAGAGCTCACGAACAAGGGAGGGACAGAGATATAGGGAGACACAGGATCTGAAGCAGGCTCCAGTCTCCAAGCTGTCAGCACAGAGCCTGATGCGGGGTTCAAACTCACGAACCATGAGATCATGACCCGAGCTGAAGTCAGACACTCAACTGACTGAGCCACCCAGGCACCCCTACAGTTTTGGTTTAAAATCCAGTTTGTCTTATATAAGTATGGCTACTCTAGCTTTCTTTTGCTATGAATTAGCATATTAAAATTTTCCCCATCCCCTCACGTTCAATCTGCAGGTGTCTTTAGGTCTCAAATGAGTCTCTTATAGGCAGCATATAGATGGATTTTGTTTTTTTTCTTTCAACCATTATGATAACCTATGTCTTTTAATTGGAACATTTAGTCCATTTTTATTCAGAGTGATTATTGATAGATATGAATTTACTGTCATTGGAATACCTGTAAATTTAGTGTTTCTGGAGATGTTTTCTATTCCTTTCCAGTCTTTGTTGCTTTTGGTTTTTCTTTTGCAAAGTCTCTTTTAATATTTCTTGCAAGGTTGGTTTAGTGTTCACGAAAACCTTTAGTGTTGTCTGGGAAACTATCTATCCTTCTATCCCATTCCGCATGTTGAATATATCGTGTAACTCCCTTCTGGCCTGCCTAGTCTATAGAAAGATCTGGTGTGGAACTTATTTGTTTCCCCTTGTAAGTTAAAGACTCCACCCCCCCCCCCTTGCTTCTCCCATGATTCTTTCTTTGTCTGTGATTTTTTGCCAATTTTACTATGACATATCTTGGTGTTGGCCATATTTTGTTTATTTTGATGAGAGTTCTCCATGCATCCTTAATTTCCATTTCTGTTTCCTTTCCCAAATTAAGAAAATTTTCAGCCACAATTTATTCAATTAACCTTCTGCCTTCTTTTCCATCTCTTCTTCTGGGACTCCTATGAGTAGAATGTTATTGCACTTTATGCAATAGTCAGTTCTCTGAGTCTACATTCGTGATCCAATATTTTTCTTTCCCTCTTATTGACAGCTTCATTATTTTCATAATTTTCTTTTTATTATCACGTATACATTGCTCTGCTTCGTCCATCCTTGTGGTCATTAAAACAATATTCTTTTTTCTTCAATATATGAAGTTTATTGTCAAATTGGTTTCCATACAACACCCAGTGCTCATCCCAAAATGTGCCCTCCTCAATACCCATCACCCACCCTCCCGTCCCTCCCACCCTCCATCAATCCTCAGTTTGTTCTCAGTTTCTAAGAGTCTCTTATACTATGGCTCTCTCCCACTCTAACTTCCTTTTTTTTTTCCTTCCCCTCCCCTATGGGTTTCTAAGTTTCTCAGGATCTGCATAAGAGTGAAAACATATGGTATCTGCCTTTCTCTGTATGGCTTATTTCACTTAGCATCACACTCTCCAGTTCCATCCATGTTGCTACAAAGGGCCATATTTCAATCCTTCTCATTGCCACGTAGTACTCCATTGTGTATATAAACCACAATTTTTTTATCCATTCATCAGTTGATGGACATTTAAGCTCTTTCCATAATTTGGCTATTGTTGAGAGTGCTGCTATAAACATTGGGGTACAAGTGCCGTTATGCATCAGTACTCCTGTATCCCTTGGGTAAATTCTTAGCAGTGCTATTGCTGGGTCAAAGGGTAGGGCTATTTTTAATTTTTTGAGGAACCTCCACACTGTTTTCCAGAGTGGCTACACCAATTTGCATTCCCACAAACAGTGCAAGAGGGTTCCCATTTCTCCACATCCTCTCCAGCATCTATAGTCTCCTGATTTGTTCGTTTTGGCCACTCTGACTGGCGTGAGATGATATCTGAGTGTGGTTTTAGTTTGTATTTCCCTGATGAGGATCGACGTTGAGCATCTTTTCATGTGCCTGTTGGCCATCTGGATGTCTTCTTTCAACAAGTGTCTATTCATGTTTTCTGCCCATTTCTTCACTGGGTTATTTGTTGTCCGGGTATGGAGTTTGGTGATCTCTTTATGGATTTTTGATAATAGTCCTTTGTCCGATATGTCATTTGCAAATATCTTTTCCCATTCCGTTGGTTGCCTTTTAGTTTTGTTGGTTATTTCCTTTGCTGTGCAGAAGCTTTTTATCTTCATAAGATCCCAGTAATTCATTTTTGCTTTTAATTCCCTTGCCTTTGGGAATGTGTCAAGTAAGAAATTGCTACGGCTGAGGTCAGAGAGGGATTTTCCTGCTTTCTCCTCTAAGGTTTTGATGGTTTCCTGTCTCACATTCAAGTCCTTTATCCATTTTGAGTTTATTTTTGTGAATGGTGTGAGAAAGTGGTCTAGTTTCAATCTTCTGCATGTTGCTGTCCAGTTCTCCCAGCACCATTTATTAAAGAGACTGTCTTTTTTCCATTGGATGTTCTTTCCTGCTTTGTCAAAGATTGGTTGGCCATACGTTTGTGGGTCTAGTTCTGGGTTTTCTATTCTATTCCAGTGGTCTATGTGTCTGTTTTTGTACCAATACCATGCTGTCTTGATGATGACAGCTTTGTAGTAGAGGCTAAAGTCTGGGACTGTGATGCCTCCTGCTTTGCTCTTCTTCTTCAAAATTACTTTGGCTATTCGGGGTCTTTCATGGTTCCATATGAATTTTAGGATTGCTTGTTCTAGTTTTGAGAAGAATGCTGGTGCAATTTTGATTGGGATTGCTTTGAATGTAGATAGCTTTGGGTAGTAGTGACATTTTGACAATATTTATTCTTCCAATCCATGAACAGGGAATGTCTTTCCATTTCTTTATATCTTCTTCAATTACCTTCATATGCTTTCTATAGTTTTCAGCATACAGATCTTTTACATCTTTGGTTAGATTTATTCCTAGGTATTTTATGCTTCTTGGTGCAATTGCGAATGGGATCAGTTTCTTTATTTGTCTTTCCGTTGCTTCATTGTTAGTGTATAGGATGCAACTGATTTCTGAACATTGATTTTGTATCCTGCAACTTTGCTAAATTCATGTATCAGTTCTAGCAGACTTTT
This sequence comes from Prionailurus viverrinus, assembly GCF_022837055.1. Lineage (NCBI taxonomy): Eukaryota > Metazoa > Chordata > Mammalia > Carnivora > Felidae > Prionailurus > Prionailurus viverrinus. The sequence continues at coordinate 66,761,211 of NC_062579.1, read as the reverse complement.
GGTGGAGTCTATCGCATTTTCCATGTAGAGTATCATGTCATCTGCAAAAAGTGAAAGCTTAACTTCATCTTTACCAATTTTGATGTCTCTTATTTCCTTTTGTTATCTGATTGCTGATGCTAGAACTTCCAACACTATGTTAAACAACAGCGGTGAGAGTGGACATCCCTGTCGTGTTCCTGACCTCATGGAAAAAGCTCTCAGTTTTTACCCATTGAGAATGATGTTAGCTGTGGGCTTTTCATAAATGGCTTTGATGATCTTTAAGTATGTTCCTTCTATCCCAACTTTCTCGAGGGGTTTTATTAAGAAAGGATGCTGAATTTTGTCAAAGGCCTTTTCTGCATCGATTGACAGGATCATATGGTTCTTCTCTTTTCTTTGTTTAATGTGATGTATCATATTGATTGATTTGCGAATGTTGAACCAGCCCTGCATCCCAGGAATGAATCCTAATTGATCATGGTGAATAATTCTTTTTATATGCTGTTGAATTCGATTTGCTAGTATCTTATTGAGAATTTTTGTATCCATATTCATCAGGGATATTGGCCTGTATTTCTCTTTCTTTACTGGGTCTCTGTCTGGTTTAGGAATCAAAGTAATACTGGCTTCATAGAATGAGTCTGGAAGTTTTCCTTCCCTTTCTAGTTTTTGGAATCGCTTGAGAAAGATAGGTATTATCTCTGCTTTAAACGTCTGGTGGAACTCCCCTGGGAAGCCTTCTGGTACTGGACTCTTATTTGTTGGGAGATTTTGGATGACTGATTCAGTTTCTTTGCTGGTTATTTCTTCGCTTTCTATTTCCTCCTGATTGAGTTTTGGAAGCATGTGGGTGTTTAGGAATTTGTCCATTTCTTCCAGGTTGTCTAATTTGTTGGCATATAATTTTTCATAGTATTCCCTGATAATTGCTTATCTCTGAGGGATTGGTAGCAATAATTCCTTTTTCATTCATCATTGTATCTATTTGGGTCATCTCCCTTTTATTTTTGAGAAGCCTGGCTAGAGGTTTGTCAATTTTGTTCATTTTTCCAAAAAAACAACTCTTGGTTTCATTGATGTGCTGTACAGTTTTTTTACATTCTATATTGTCTATTTCTGCTCTGCTCTTTATTATTTCTCTTATTCTGCTGGGCTTAGGCTGCCTTTGCTGTTCTGCTTCTATTTTCTTTAGGTGTGCTGTTATATTTTGTATTTGGGATTTTTCTTGTTTCTTGAGATAGGCCTGGATTGCAATGTAGTTTCCTCTCAGGACTGCCTTCACTGCATCCCAACGCATTTGGATTGTCGTATTTTCATTTCCGTTTGTTTCCATATATTTTTTAAATTTTTTCTCTAGTTGCCTGGTTGACCCACTCATTCTTTAGTAGGGTGTTCATTAACGTCCATGCTTTTGGAGGTTTTCCAGACTTTTTCCTGTGGTTGATTTCAAGCTTCATAGCATTGTGGTCTGAAAGTATGCATGGTATAATTTCAATTCTTGTATACTTATCAAGGGCTGTTTTGTGACCCAGTATATGATCTATCGTTGAGAATATTCCATGTGCACTCGAGAAGAAAGTATATTTTGTTGCTTTGGGCTGCAGAGTTCTAAATATATCTGTCAAGTCCGTCTGATCCAATGTATCATTCAGGGCCCTTGTTCTTTATTGACTGTGTGTCTAGATGATCTATCCATTGCTGTAAGAGGAGTGTTAAGATTCCCCTGCAATTACCACATTCTTATCAATAAGGTTGCTTATGTTTCTGAGTAATTGTTTTATATATTTGGGGGCTCCTGTATTCGGTGCATAGATATTTATATTTGTTAGCTCTTCCTGATGGATAGACGCTGTGATTATTGTATAACGCCCTTCTTCATCTCTTGTTATAGTCTTTAATTTAAAGTCTAGTTTGTCCGATATATATATGGCTACTCCAGCTTTCTTTTGCTTTCCAGTGGCATGATAAACAGTTCTCCATCCCCTCACTCTCAATCTGAAGGTGTCATCAGATCTAAATTGAGTCTCTTGTGGACAGCAAATAGATGGGTCTTGTCTTTTAATCCATTCTGATACCCTATGTCTTTTGGTTGGTGCATTTAGTCCATTTACATTCAGTGTTATTCTAGAAAGATATGGGTTTAGAGTCTTTGTGATGTCCATAGGTTTCATGCTTGTAGCGATGTCTCTGGTACTTTGTCTCACAGGATCCCCCTTAGAATCTTTTGTAGGGCTGGTTTAGTGGTGATGAATTCCTTCAGTTTTTGTTTGTTTCAGAGGACCTTTATCTCTCCTTTATTGTAAATGACAGACATCCTGGGTAGATGATTCTCGGCTGCATATTTTTTTCTGTTCATCACCTTGACTATTTCCTGCCATTCCTTTCTGGCCTGCCAAGTTTCAGTAGAGAGATTGGTCATGAGTCTTATATGTCTCCCTTTATATGTTAGAGCACATTTATCTGTAGCTTCTTTCAGAATTTTCTCTTTATCCTTGTATTTTGCCAGTTTCACTATGATATGTCGTGCAGAAGATCGATTCAAGTTATGTCTGAAGGGAGTTCTCTGTGCCTCTTGGATTTCAATGCCTTTTTCCTTCTCCAGTTCAGGGAAGTTCTCAGCTATGACTTCTTCAAGTACACCTTCAGCACCTTTCCCTCTCTCTTCCTCCTCTGGAATACCAATTATGTGTAGATTATTTCTCTTTAGTGCATCACTTAGTTCTCTAATTTTCCCCTCATACTCCTGGATTTTGTTTACCTCTCTTTTTCTCAGCTTCCTCTTTTTCCATAATTTTATCTTCTATTTCACCTATTCTCTCTTCTGCCTCTTCAATCCGAGCCATGGTTGTCTCCATTTTATTTTGCAGCTCACTGATAGCATTGTTTAGCTCCTCCTGGGTGTTCCTTAGTCCCTCGATCTCTGTAGCAATAGATTCTCTGCTGTCCTTTATACTGTTTTCAAGCCCAGAGATTAATTTTATGAGTATTATTCTAAATTCACTTTCTGTTATATTGTTTAAATCATTTTTGATCAGTTTGTTAGCTGTTGTTATTTCCTGGACGTTTTATTGAGGGGAATTCTTCTGTTTAGTCATTTTGGATGGTCCCTGGAGTGGTAAGGAACTGCGGGGCACTTCCCCTTTGCTGTCTTGAATAACATGCGTTGGTGGGCGGGGCCGCAGTCAGACCTGATGTCTGCCCCTGGCCCACCGCTGGGGCCACAGTCAGACTGGTGTGTGCCTTCTCTTCCCCTCTCCTAGGGGCGAGATTCACTGTGGGGTGGCGTGGCCCGTCTGGTCTACTTGCACTCTGCCAGACTTGTGGTGCTGGGGATCTGGCATATTAGCTGGGGTGGATTGGCAAGGTGCACAGGGGCGGGAGGGGCAGGCTCAGCTCGCTTTTCCTTTGGAGATCCGCTTCAGGAGGGGCCCTTGACACCGGGAGAGAGTCAGACCCGCCGGAGAGATGGATCAGCAGAAGCACAGTGTTGGGTGTTTGTGGGGTGCAAGCAAGTTGCCTGGCAGGAACTGGGTGCCTTTGGGATTTTGGCTGGGGGATGGGCGAGGGAGATGGCCCTGGTTAGCACCTTTGTTCCCCATCAAGCTGAGCTCTGTCACCCGGAGCTCAACAACTCTCCCTCCCGTTGTCCTACAGCCCTCCTGTTCTCTGAGCAGAGCTGTTAGCTTATAACCTTCCAGATGTCAAATCCCACTGGCTGTCAGAACACACTAGGTCTGGCCTCTCCGCTTTTGCAAGCCAGACTCGGTGGCTCTGCTTCGCTGGCTGGCCGCCCCTCTGCCCCGGCTCCCTCCTGCCAGTCCGTGTAGGGCGCACTGCCTCACAGCCCTTCTTACCCTCTTCCGTGGGCCTCTCATCTGCGCTTGGCTCCAGACACTCCATTCTGCTAGGCTTTTGGCGGTTTTCTGGGTTATTTAGGCAGGTGTAGGTGGGATCTAAGTGATCAGCAGGACGCACTGTGAGCCCAGCATCCTCCTATGCCGCCATTTTCCCAGGATACATAAAGTATTCTTTATCTTGGCTATAGTATTTTTTATTTTGGCTTCACTAGATTTAGGTCTTTTGGCTCTGTGGTAAGGGACTCCCTGGTGTCTGCTTTGCTCAAACCTAGGTAGTAACCTTATCATCTTTTTAAATATATATCAGGCATATTCCCTATATCAATTCTGACTAGATCTCTGGCCATGACTTCTTGTTCTTTCCTTTGGGATAAATTCATTTGTCTTAACATTTTGTCTAGTTTTCTGTCTTCTCTGTTAGGAATGCCTTTTATGTTCCTGCTCTGAATGCATTGGCTATATTAAGACTATGTCATTTGCTGTCCAGAGACTGGAACTTCAAGTTTTGTGTGTGTGTGTGTGTGTGTGTGTGTGTGTGTGTATTCTGTGTGCACTCTCCATTTGTGATTTCACTGCTATTTCTCTCAGATCAGTCCTCTTCAGAGTTTCTCCTTGCTTACATTTGGAAGTGTTTGGACCTGGTCCAGTGTGTGGTGAATTTTAACTGTATGTGCTTTGGTCTGCTTGGTAGAAAAGGCTATATCTCCTACAGTTGAAGTTTTACAGCATTCTCTGAGTTGGTGCTTCTGGTGGGTTAGTGCTGATCTTCTGGGGGAAGGGCCTAGTGTCTGGTTCTCAGGCTGAATTGTCTTAGTAAAGATGCATCTTCAGATTACAGAGGGATATACATTAGTGTAAGCTTCTCCTGTCTTCACTGTGGGCACTGTGTTGCTCACTGAAGTCTGTCCACGCTGATGGGTGGCAGTGGGGGTGGGGGATGGCATCACCACATTCCCTTGTCCCTGGAGAGGGGAGTTCACACTGCCACCTTTTAGGAAGCCCTCACAGTAGAGTGAACAATCTCCCTTCTTATGTCTCAGGCTTCTGTCAGAATACAACCTTCACTCTGTCTGTGTCTGAGCTGTCTGCCTGGTGGTACGGTGCTCTTGTGTTTTATCTTAGGTGCATGGCTTGGTTTCAATATTCCAAATTTTAGAGACCTGTTGTGTGGTGGACTTGAACTGATCCTCTGGGGGATGGTCATGCCACGCTGTGGCTGATGACAGTTTGTCCCAGAAAAGCAGTTTCATGGCCATGCAGGAGCTCAGACTTTATAGTAAAGTGCAGCCAAATGCTGTCTTCCAGATTAGTTGCCTTCAACAGGTGTCTCTTCTGGTATGTTAATTAACCATGCTGCTCAATGGTGCCCACTATCTCTATTTTCCTGTAACAGGCAGTGCCACCTCTACCAAATGCACTCCAAGAAGGGCAACTGTCTCTCCCAATGCGACATGGGATCTTCAGACCATGTTGTCCATTCCTGTGCCTCTTTCCTCTTTCCCTACAGAAGCACCATTATGCACATCAGGCACAACCTTGGCTATGGGATAGACTTCCAAAACTTCAGACTTTGTGCTCTGCTGCTCATAAAAAGTTGCAATAATTAGGTCTTCTCTTTTTCCCAGTCAATGGTTTTGGGGAAGAATTTTTTTTTCTTGTGCAATACCCTGCATGCTGCTGTCACTCTGTCTCTATTTCTCTTTTTCCTCACTCCATGACCAAGGCTCCCTCCTCTCTGCAGCACCCACAATTCTCTTCTTCCCCGAATCAGATTTCTGAAGTTCCTACCTTCCACATTGTGGTTGTTTTTCTCCTTCTAGATATGCAGTTTGTTCTCTCAGTCCTCACATTGATTTACTGAGTGTTCGTAATGATTTGATATTTATCTGTGTTCAAGGTAGAAGATGAGCATAACGTCCCCCTATTATCTGACCATCTTAACTCCTTGCATAACATTTCTTGTTGATCGTACCACTGTGTACACCTTCTTTGCCCATCAGCAGGACTAATGTCTTGTCAGTCGTGGTGACAGTGACTTTGAAAGTGGAAGATCCCCCCAGTGCTCTTGGTATGAACATCCATGGTAAATTCCCATTCCTGAAACAGTGAGTCCCAGATAACAGAACATTTCTGGCCTCCACGTTCCATCCCATTCACAAAAATACTTGATTGGCCTTTGCCAACCAGGACACCAACCTTTGCTGGCATGATGTTGGCAAGGTTTTTCTGGAGACTGCTGCCCAGATGGAGGGCAAGTCCTTACAGCTCACAATGGCTATGTCCTGACAGGTCCCACCAACCATGAAGTTGTCGATATAAGTGCTCCACCTGGTCATGGCACTGCTACAGGGGCTACTCTCTGCACAGTGGTTAGGGGCATCACCACTGGGTTGGAGCCCTTGGGATGTTAGATAGGGTGATGTGGAGAGTTCAGGAGCACCCAGGTGATGCCACCCAGACTGTGGCTCTGCTAGCTGTGCAGCAGCCCTTGTACCACCACTTCTTCCATACAAATTTTACAATCTGCTCATCAAATTCCACATGAGAAAAATTGTCGGGACTTGACTGTTATTACATTTAACTTATAAATTAATTTTATATTTAATTTATTTAAATATTAAGTCACAAATATTAATTTGTGAACATTGTATACCTGTCATTTATGTCTCTAAAAATTCACAATGAAGTGTTCTAATTTTTCTAATTTTCTGTTGGTTGTTTTCTAGTTAGATATTTTTGGACCATATAAAATGGTAACCTTTTAAAGGTAAGCCTTCATATTTCTGTTTGCATATAAAAAGATAATAATTTCATATTAAACCTGTATCTAGTATAAATCAGAAATCTAGTTTTTATCCTAATTTGCTAATTTACAGAATTATTTGTATTTCCAATCTACAACATTTTATCTTCTGTATATAGTAGTAGTTTTTTTTATTTCTAGTCATTTTACTTTATATATATATATATAAAATCATTTATCTATTTATTTATGCCTTACTGAACTTCTTAAAACAAATTGTACACTATTAGATAGAAATGGTTACAGCAGCATTATTGACTTCTTCTGAGAATGTTGATTTACAATTAAAAAAATAAAACAATTAGGAAATCTTTAGAAGAATTAATGTTAACCTGGAATGTAGTGAGTTATGGAATATTTAAGTTCATGAAACAGTTTACGTTTGAAATCATCAAGTCTATGACTTAGTTCATTACTGATGGACTCTTTACTAACTCTGAAGTGTTTTTAATATTAACTTTATTTTTACTGTTTTGAATTAGGCTTTACTCAGTTATACTTGCATATGCTAAATTTGCTTAATTTTTTATAGCACTGAATCTTTTCATAAATGATTGACTTCTTTATATTTTCATAGAATACACTAATGTTGTTTACGTAGATATTCTGGAGATACACAGGTATATAGCCAGATAGGAACAACAGAAAACCCAAGTCATCATGGAGTATGATTCAATGTATGGAGGAAGCCATATATATATATATATATATATATATAGGGCTTGGAAATTCCTTCAGGATGAAATTGTATTCACACATGCTTTTCTGGTCTGGTCACCAATCTAATACTAATACTGTAAGACAGGGGCAGGAAAAGAAAACCTTACTGTATAAGGATTTAATTTCTGGAAGCATGACACTGTTTTGAGAAGGGAATATAGATTTAAGAATTGATTTGAATACTGGAACCTAGGTGGCTAAGTTGATTAAGCATCCTACTCTTGATTTCAGCTCAGGTCATGATCTCACAGTACATGAGACTGACTCCCATGTTGGGCTCTGCACTGAGAGTGTGGAGCCTGCTTGGTATTCTCCCTCTCTCTCTGCCCCTTCCCCACCCATGCTTTCTCTCTCTCTTTCTCTCTCAAAATATATAAATAAACTTAAAAAATTGATTTGAGATTATATACAAATTATTAGTTACTCATCTCCCTATCAGAGCAATTTTATAGTGAATCTTTCAAGCTTATACTTAATACTGAGAAAGTGAGGATTATTTGACATGTAACAATTATATAGATCTATATATTCATGTTTACTGGAATAGGCTTAATATTGGGGAAAATATACTTGCATTATTGGTCATTCCCACATTTTTGTGAATACTGTTTATCAATTAATAAGGGATGATCATCTTCCCATCCTCTACATGACACAAACCTTTTATTCATAAATAAAAGAAAGTATACCATAGTTTTAAATGGTTCAAGGAGTTAAAAGCACTATGACTAATTTATACTAGGCCACAACTTAAGAAAAATCTGAATTTAATTATACACTGTGTTTGTTGTTAAGCATTCTGTGAAATAAGAGAGAATGAATGACCCAGAGGACAAGATGACATATGCTTTCATGGCTAGTGGTAAAAAATTATCCATTGTAATTAAAGTTTTTTTTAATATAAAGGGAAACTTAGAGATAATGCTTTTCAAAATTAAAGGGAAAAAAAGATTTCCAATACTTTACATTTACTAAAGGAATTTTTCCTCTAACTAATAAAAATTTGAGAATATAGTTTAAAAATAGACATATAAAGATAAAGAAAAAGAAATATGAGGTACCGTTTTAATTAATTCCTAAACTTTCCTTTAGAAAGATAAAAACAATTGCCAAAGTAGTCAGCTTAATTTGAAACAAATATAACCATTTTTCTCAGTTCTAGTAATTCCTGTAAATAGATTAATAACATGCTTGTTTTGTTTATCTATCAATAGTTGCTCTGTTGGTTAAACAATTTAGTTTACAAGTGACTACAGATACATATTGAGGCTGACATCTACACTATACTCATTCCCAAGTATCTCTATGCTATGTTTTTTTGGGGAGGCAGATTATATAGAATATTATGTTTCCTTCCGTAGTGGGTGAAAACACAAACTATGTCTTTCAATAATAGTCTTTCCTTAACACTTTTATTCTGTTTTAAATATACTTCATTTGGTAAAGCCTTCATTTGGTAAAGCATTTTCATTTCTTTTCCTTTGCAGTTCTGAGTTAGTGAATGCTGAAGTTATATAAGGAAGTCGGAAAATATTGGCGATTATCTCTACTTTTATAACTGATTCAAGTATTTTAATTACTTTGACCGGACAACTGTGATAATCCTTCTTCTCTCCAAACACACAAAACCATATAAACAAACATACACCCACACCCATACACACACCCACATGCATGTGTGCACAAACATGCTTATTTGGCCCAAATGATCAAATAGATATTTGGTGTAATTTGGATGCTAACATAGAAGAAAATTTAAGATCAAGATAAACCTATGAATTGTAGGTTGGCAGATGATAATTTTATTTGAGTATCTCCCTTCTTTCTGGTTATTATCCTCTTTTTCTAACAATAGAAAAACAATAATCCAAAGAGAAATAAGATGTGTTTTCAATAACTCGATTAACAAATCAGTATTACATGCCTTCTATGATCTCGGATCTTTGATAGATGTAGCTGTATGAGAAAAGCAGATAGATAAGAGAAGGCCATATTTGAAGAAAAGTGAGTTTTTCTAGGATTCAGTTGTTAAACTTGCCAACATAATGCACTTTTTTTTTTTCTTGGAGATTATGTTGTGGTATTACAGTGGGGTGTTCTCATGGCCCAGATAGAATGATGAGGTATGGTAATTACTCCAGAGATCTTTAATGAGGGTTTCAAAGTGAAATTTTCAGTCTAATGGGGAACTGTACATATATGGGTTTTAGGATGGTAATCCCGTTGAAAAGGTATGAACGACTTTAAGGATACTAAAGCAAATTCTGAAAATAACTTTTTTCTTAAGTTTTAACAAGTTAAACCTTGATTAGCAATAATTGAGAGTGTTTGTTTTAACAGCCTGACCAGCATTGACTAATGTTTTCAGTATTACTAATTTGTTAAGTGAAAATGGTGTCTCATTAAATTTGCATTTATTAACTAGCTACCTTGAACATTGTCATATGTTTTCTATACAGTTGTTATTTGTTTCTTTTTCTTTTAAAGTTGTGTATATATTTCTCTCACAAACTACTTTTGCCCATGTGACCTTGTATTGATTTGTGGGATATTTTTTATACAAAAATAAAAATTGTAACCATTGATCTGGCATAATTGGTGTATTTCCCTGTTTCTAGTTGTCTTTCAATTTTCATTTGTTAAGAGAAATATAAGAATAAAATATTGGGTCGCCTTGGTCCTTCAGTCAGTTAAGTGTCCAACTCTTGATTTCAGCTCAGGTCATGACCCTACACTTCATGGGTTTGAGCCCCACATCAAACTCCATGCTGACAGTGCAGAACCTCCTTGAGATTCTCTCTTGCACTCTCCCTGCTACCCCCCTGCTCACGCTTGTGCTTTTGCACTCTCTCTCTCTAAATAAACAAAAAAATTGAAAAAATAATAAAATATTAATCTAGACAAAGTCATAAGATTTGATTTTTTATTTATTCAATTATGGCTTGGTTTTTTAAAAAAAAATTTAATGTTTATTTTTGGGGGGGGTGCAGAGAGAGAGGGAGACACAGAATCTGAAGCAGGTTCAAGGCTCTGAGCTATCATCATAGAGTCCCTCGTGGGGCTCCAAGTCATGAACCATGAGATCATGACCTGATCTGAAGTCGAACACTTTACCGACTGAGCTACCTAGGATCCCCATCTCTTGATAATTCCTAAAGATCATCAGGTTTATCCATTATGAAATCATATATATTCATTAAATAAAATTTGGATTATCTAAAAATAGAAAGGTAAAAAAAGTTACAAATTGTTCCAATTTTCAGACAGCCTCACATGCACTATAAATATTTATTGAATGTATTTTCATTACTCTTTTGTTCTATGTGGAAAGGTTTTCATGTTGCTGTTGCTTAATTAGCAGTAAAATGCAGTCTGCTTTATTCTATGATATAAATATCACTCTTCTTTGTCATGCTACATTCTATCAAGTTACGCAGTTCATTTGTTAAACATATATTTACTATCATTACATACGAGTCACTTTTTTAGGGACTGAAATAGAGTTTAGAGGTAGTGGGATGAGGGAAAACAATGGAAATAAACATAAAATATATCAGATATTTTTAAATTCTATGAAGAAAAATATTAGGAAGAATAAAGAGTTTTGGAAGGGAATGGGGCTTGCCATTATGTATACAGGAGTAGGAAAATACTTTCTTATTTGGTGATATTTTAGTTGAGATCTGAGTACATTTATAGAATAAGCCATGAAAATATCTGAATAAAGAGAGTTCCAGGTGAAGGGACAGAGCAGGAGCAAATGAACTGACATAGTAATGTGCTTGATATTTCTGAGAATATTGAGGTGACAGTGTTGTGGGAGTGATGTAGAGAGGTGAAGAAGAGTAAGAGATTTAATTAGCAAGATAAGGCCTTGGTAAGGAGTTTGAACTTCACTGAGCACAAGACCTTTCACTGCTGAAATAATCTAGGTGAGAGATGAACATGGTTCAGACTGAGCTGTTGGCAACAAAAAGTGATAACAAATTATACGATTTTGAGGATATTTTCAAGATTTAGCCATCATTTTTTCCAGACAGACTGGATGCGGAGTGTGATAAAAAGAAAAGAGTTAAGAATAACTCCAAAGTTTTTGGCCTAAAACTGCAAGAAAGGAGCTGCCATTTACTGAGATGAAGAACATACAAGGAGGAACTGACAGAGGGTGACAACAGTAAGAGTTCAATTATTATAAAAGCTTTCTAATATTCTAAATAGTTTTTCTTCGTTAAAGATATTCTACATTTTAGTTATAAGCTATTTAGAAAATATATATAATGAAAAAGAAAAAAAATCACCTATAATTTTATAACCGAAGAAAATTACTCAATGTTTTGTTGTAAGTGTATACACTTTATGCATACACATACACAAATATAAACACAGTATATACATGTATATGTTATGTATATATAATTTTTTCTTATTAAAATGGGATGCTTTTTATGAGCTGATAATTTCAGATACTTACATCTAGGATTTGTTTAGAATTTTTTTCTTTCCAGAAATTTGGAAAAAAAGAGCCACTTGTACAGTTTTCTAGCACTTTTATGGTTTGACTATTATCAGTATTGTTTTCCTTTTTAACTTTATTTCATTTGTAACTTATTTAACTAAATTGTATCAATTAATAAGGTTTTTCATATTATTATTATTACTTATTCTAAGTAGCTAATCTTGGGAGATACTTTCTAGGCCAAAGTATGTAGACCAGGGTTTCTAGATCAGAGGTTGAAAAACTGTAACTTGCAGGCCAAATTTGTGCTGCCACAATTTTTTACATGGCCTGCATACTTAAAAGCTTTTAATACATGAACACATTTACAATCTATTTGATAACTGAAAGACACAACTTTGATGAACACTAATTAAGCTACATGTAATCCCCCAAATTCTTTTCATTAGAATTATATTATGAAAAATATCTTTGTATCATTGTCTTCATTATATTTTGAATTTTGTCAATTTTAAAATATGTGGAAATTTGTCTTTTTTTCTTTTTGTATAAGTATCTATATAATATCCTTGATGTTACTTCTTGTCTCCCAAAGGCTAAAATAATTACTATCTGGCCTTTAGAGAAAAAGTTTGCTGACTCCTGTCTAGATATTTGTAAGCATGCATAAAAATTACCTGGAGACTATGAGAAAAATGTAAATTTTTGTTGTACACCCCACCTTCACCACTGTTACGTCAGTTTTGATTCAGTAAGCCAAGGGTAAGTCCTAGGAATCTCAGTTTTAACAAACACTCCAGGTAGTTCTGATACACTCTAGACCAAATTTTCAAAAACACAAGATGCAGGCCCACCTGGGTGACTCAGTTGGTTAAGCGTCCAACTTCAGGTCAGGTCATGATCTGACAATTCGTGGGTTTGAGCCCCATGTTGGGCCCTGTGCTGACAGCTCAGAGCCTGGAGCCTGCTTCAGATTCTGTGTCTCCCTTTCTCTGCCCCTCCCTTGCAAACTCTCTGTGTCTATCTCTGTCTTTCTGTCTCAAAACTAAATAAAATTTTTAAAAAATTTTTAAAAAAACACAGCATGCCAACTTGCACTGAGGAAATTTCAGTAGTGTCTTTGAGCTACATTTGTGCTATTATTTCACCATCAGCATGCTGGTAAATATAAATTCATTGTACATATCTTATTGGAATGAATTGCCACAGGATACACCTGCCTATAATTATTAACACCTGTCAAGAATTGTGCAGTCACCTTTCCTTGGAACATAGCACTGCTAGGGATCAAAGCATGGTTTTTGGTCTAGAAATTTTGTAACTCTTAATTTGAACCCATATGATAACGATAGACACATCATTATTCATAAATTCCATACATCTATTCTTATCTCTTTTTATCCCCCCTTTATTATTGTTTATGTATATGTGTGTATTTATCTATATATATGCACATATCCATCCATCTATCCATAATCTATCCATCTGTCCAATTTCCCTATAAACACAAGATCTTAATTATGCTAGAATTAGTACTAACTCCTGCCCCAACTGCCATACAAACCTTGAATTTTTGATAGGAATGATCTACTATTTGTTTCATAGTAAATTTAACAATCTACCAATGCACCTTGGAAAGAGCAAATGTTGTGACATCAGTGTAAACAACAAGACATAAGGAGCTTTAAAAAATAAAAACACTATATATAGTACATTCCAGTCATTGTTATTAGAAGTTAGAAATTATTGCTGGAATACCTTAATAAAAATTCTGGAAAGTCCTGAAGATTTTAGGTAGTATATGCAAAAGGAAGAAAAGAAGAAATAATTTATCCTCTGAGACAACTTTAATCATTAAATCTGGAGTCTTCTTAATGAAGTTTACACAGGTGTCTGAAGTTCATATTTCTAAGAACCAAACCTTGCCTTTTTTCTCTACCTTCCCAACATTTTCATTGCTTTTTGGTTTATACTAATGGTGCTCCAGAGAAAAGTGGCTTCCCTCTCTGAGTAGTTGTGAAAGATTTCCATGATTTTTTCCCCTTTTGTATCCAATCCTCACTTATACATATTTTTGTAAAAGCTCTCTCTCTCTCTGGAGACAAAATATTAATTTTTATTTTTCTATTTCTTGTTTTTCAAAATATGTGTATTCAATTTATCTGAAATTATTATCTGTGATGAATTCCTAAGAGTGACTAAAATTATTTAAGATAGTATTCTTATTTATTTAATGAACTTTAATCTCGTTTTTATGAACAAATCCCATATTATTTCAAGTACTTAATAACATTTTCAATTTTTACCTGATAAGTGGTCTTTGCACATTTAGCAAGATAAACAGTTCTAGCAGACAGTGTTCTAAAAATGTATGATCCCATGGGACACATGGCTGGCTTAGTTTAGTGTGTGACTGTTTATCTCAGGGTTGTGAGTTTGAGCCACACGTTGGGAAAAAATTAAAATCTAAAAAAATAAAAATAAAAAGAATTATGATCCCAGATGAATTAAAACACAACTCCCATAGTCATAAATTCTTGGCCCCAAATTGAGAAAAAAAATTCAAACCTGCAATTACTTGTATGAGTAACCCACCTTGAATGATTTCTGTGATGAAACTTGCTGCTGAGGAAAAGTTGTAACATTGTTTCCAGTTTATCTATCACCTTATAAATAGGATATTTGAGGAGATATATTTGTTTTTGATCATGAAAATATATTACATATATACATCTCCCACAAACTAAAAATAAAAAGTGCAAATGACCCAGTGGTCTAAGAAAATTATTCTGCCTAAGTAAAACTGTTTTTTTTTTTTTTGGATACTAAAGGGGGAGACATACTTAGTTCATACTTGTTTTTCAATCTTCACAGTTTGTTTTACTTTTATCAACATATAATAGAAGTTTTAGAAAACTGTATCTTCTCATAAATTTTTATTCTTTGCCTGAAAGAGTTTACATTACTGTGGTATGTCTCCATAAAACAACTAAGGGCTACATATAGTTTCATTTTCATTTCCTAAGTTGCCACTTCAGAAAAGTTGGGCAGTGTCTCTTAGCATTATTTTTTGTTATGCTTGGCATATGGCTTTCACATCTCAAAATTTGTACCACATTAGCAATATATACTTCTGTTTGTATTACCCAGTCTTTGGTACTCAGATGCTCTAGAACATGTGTACAGCATGAAAGCACAATTCTAAACAGAGCCCATAGTTTTTGTTGGTTTAATTAACAAATTAACATCATTTTTATATGGTACATTTTCTTTAAAAATAATATCTTCAGCTAGATACATTCATCTATATATAAACAGTTTACATATCCTACTCTCTACTGTGGCTTAACATGCAAGTCCTGAAATTTAATCTTGACAAAATGGTACAATATCTCACACATACACACACACACACGCACACGCACACACACGTGCACACACACACACACACACACACACACCTCTACTAGAAATGTTTTAGATAATTTTTAGACAAACTACATAAACTAAAAATGCCTTATAAAAGCTTCTGTGTTCAACAAAAGATGGAGTTGAGATTAGGTGATGGAGGTAAGTGAGTATAGACAAGTAGAGTAGTACCGATGATTTTCTTTTTAGGAAATTAACTTACAAATGAAAGTTTCCTAAGGTTTACTATTACTGTAGTAGTCAAATAAGTATTAAGAATAACCATACAAACTAAATGAAAACTATTCATCATGCTTCAACTTAAAGTAGATATCAAGCCAGGCAGACATTTACTGCCCTTATTTTTAAATATTTATAACATTTAAATATTTTCTTTATTTATCTATATCCCTTCTTTTAATTATTCTTGGGTTAATTCATAAATCCCATATTTAAAACAAAATTATTTTTTAATGTTTATTTATTTTTGAGAGAGAGGGCAGGGGGATGGCAGAGGGAGAGAATCCAAAGCAGGCTCCAGTCTCTGAGCTGTCAGCGGAGAACCTGACATGGGGCTAGAACTCACTGACCACATGATCATGACCTGAGACGCTTAAGTTGGATGCTTAACCAACTGAGCCACCCAGGTGCCCCCAAAACAACTCTTTAATGAATAGGAAAACATATTCTTCATCTTAATTTGCATTACTTTGCCACTATCTCTGCCATAATGTAATGGGCCTCTCTTCATCACACACACACAAAAAAATATGGTATTTACTCCTATAGGTAAGGAAATTAACATATAATAAATTTTTGTGCAATAAAATTAACTAGGGAGATTCTTTGGGTTCCCTAAAGCTTTGGAAAAAAAAAGCTTGCAAATTCTTCTCTGTGTGTAGTTCTATTCAGGGATGTAGTCTGCCCAAAATCCTCAGAAAGGTGATTTTTTTTAATTAATTTTTTTAATTTATATCCAAATTAGTTAGCATATAGTACAACAATGATTTCAGGAGTAGATTCCTTAATGCCCCTTGCCCATTTAGTCCATCCCACCCTCACAACTCCTCCAGTAACCCTCTGTTTGTTCTCCATATTAGGATTCTCATGTTTTGTCCCCCTCCCTGTTTTTAATATTATTTTTGTTTCCCTTCCCTTATGTTCATCTGTTCTGTGTCTTAAAGTCCTCATATGAGTGAAGTCATATGATATTTGTCTTTCTCTGACTAATTTCACTTAGCATAATACCCTACGTGGATGGAACTGGAGGGTATTATGCTAAGTGAAATCAGAAAGGTGATTTAAAACACAGGAAACAATAGGTGTTGTTGAGGAGATGGAGAAAGGTGAACCCTCTAACACTGGTGGTGGGAATGCAAACAGTGCAGCCACTGTGGAAAACAGTATGGAGATTCCTCAAAAAGTTAAACCTAGAACTACCCTGCAATCTAGCAATTGCACTGCTGGATATTTATCTAAAATATACAAAATTACTGATTCAAAGTGACACATGCACCGTGATGTTTATAGCAGCATTATCAATAATAGCCAAATTATGGAAAGAGCCCAAATTCCCATTGACTGATAGGTGGATAAAGAAGTCAAAGAAGTGTATATATATATATATATATATATATATATATATATATTAGAAAATTATTCAGGCATAGAAATAAATGAAATCTTGCCATTTGCAATGAAGTGGATGGAGCTAGAGAGTATTATGCTAAACAAAATAAGTCAGAGAAATAAAAATATCATATGATGTCAATCATGTGGATTTTAAGAAACAAAACAGATGAACATAAAGAGGGAAAGAGAGAGAGGTAAACTGTAAAACAGACTCTTAACTATAGAGAACAAACTGAGGGTTGCTGGAAGCGAGGTGGGAGGGGTGATGGGCTAAATGCATGATGGATGTTAAGGAGGGCACTTCTGAGGAGAACTGGATCACTAAATTCTACTGAAACTAATATTATGCTATATGTTAACTGATTGGAATTTAAATAAAAACTTGAAACAAAAAAAATAAAGGAGTTGTTTGCACCCAAAGAAAATGAAAACACTAATTCCAAAAAATATATTCACCCTATGTTTATTTCAGCATTATTTACAATACCTAAGGTATGGAAGCAACCCAGGTGTCCATCAACAGATGAATGGATAAAGAAGATATGGTATATATACACAATGTAATATTACTCAGCCATAAAAAGAAATGAGACCTTGCCATTTGCAACAACATACATGGATCTAGAGAGTATTATACTAAGTGAAATAAATCAGACAAAGACAAATACCATATGATTTCACTTACGTGTGAAATCTGAAAAACAAAGCAAATGAACAAACAAATACACAGACTCTTAAATACAGAGAACAAACTGGAAGTGGGTAAAATAGATGAATGGTATTAAAAGGTACAAACTTCCAGTTATGAAGTAAGTCCTGGGGATGAAAATACAACACAGGGAATGTAGTCGATAATATTGTAATAACATTGTTCAGTGACAGGTGGTGATTACACTTACCATGGTGAGCATATAGTAATGTATAGAATTGTTGAATCAATATGTTGTGCACCTGAAACTAATATAATTAGTATGTCAATTTTAATTTAATAAAAAAAGGAGTCATTTGCAATCCTGTGTAAATTTGCTTAAAATTACTTTTCAAATGCTCCTAAATATTGATTTAAAAAGTCTTTGCTTTTCCAAAAGTATAATTTACCTTTTTAGAAATTTTAAATCAATCTCAAAAATTTGTAAAATTATTTATTCTACATTATAGAAGGCTTATTTTTTTTATAGAAAAGATGCCAACACCTGGTGTTTCACTTACTAGTTTTAAAACAAAGAAACTAATTTACTCTGATAACTGAGACAGTCATGACATATAATAGCATCACTCATCTCTTTTCTTGCAAGTCTCTCCAAAGAACTAAATATTTTCTTAATTAAATAAAATGCAAAGGCTCCAAACTTCTGTTGAGAAATTTAATGAGAACACTGGTCATTTTTGTGTGCCAAATGGGAGATGTTTTAAAACTGAATTTGACTTTTGACGGTGAAAGTACTTGGAGTTATTTTTTTTAAGTTTCATATAAATTATATCCTCAATATTTGTACATTGAGTTAGGCCTTTCTCAGATTTCCAATGGTAGCTAGATTATTTCTAACTACTGACCATGATCCCTTGAAGCCAAGTGGTTATATTAACTCTCTTGAATCTCAAAGAAAGCATTTGTTAGGTTATATTTCTTGGGAAGTAACACCATGAAGTATGTAAGAAACAATTAATTTCACATGCACAAGCACTAGTTTTTCAGGGATTCTTGTGATCACTTGATTTAATGTAGGAACAAGGCCTTGTGGAAATTGTCTTGGTCTTGAAGCAACATCCCATTAATTTATTTAAAAAATATATACAAATATACTTTCATTTAACTTATGTCAATTATTAGAAGCTTTGTCTAAGATAAACTCATCAATAAATTGTTGAACAATAATAAAAAAAGAAATCATGAGAAGTGTAAAAGTATTGATAACATCTCAACAGGATAAGCACTAGTCTATGTCACCAGTAACACCATATTAGAAGCGCCAATCTATGTAACTAATCAGCTCTCAATTATTTCTTTATGGGATGAAATTTGATTAAAAAATGGCTTATTCTGTAATAACTCATTTCTCCTGTGAAATACTGAGGAGACAATTGAAAAACAAACAAATTGAGGGATAATTCAAAAAGCAACCATGGAATGCTAACTATATTCCAGGTATTAACGTAGATGCTGGGAACACATATATCATCTATATTCAGTAATTTACTGATGCATTTTAAACTATTTCCTTAAATAAAGCCATTTATTTATAGGTAGGATGGCATTCACACCATTCCTAAATATTCCCTTAAACACATAGTATTCTTACATTTTCCCCTGTACTGAAAATATCAATTAACATGTAACATTTTGTTTGTCCCCTTAATCATAGATACAACCAGAAAGGCAACAGTATATGAAGAAGTTTTTTGTACAGAATAGTCTCACCAGAATAACTTTTAATATGATGGTTTACAATCACAAAGCAATGTTCTTAATTTTCTTCTCCTGGGCACATTTGAAGTTTGTACAGTGACTGTTTTGAAAAGCTGAAAAAGGCTGGGGAAAACAAACAAAACTTGTATTAAATAGTCCATTCTTAAGTTTACCATGACAATTGACAGTATAGTTTTACTAATTTACTAATTATCTTGCGCTAGGAAATGAATGTTTTTTTCACAAATTTTTAATATCCTATTTTTAATGTTTTTTTTCACAAATTTAAGCTGTTCAGTTGTTTTGCTCCCCCTTGAAAACCTTAATTGTAAGTCTATTAAATGTAGTTAAAAATGAAAAGTACAAGATTGAAAAATTACCCAGGTGTTTGTGTTCAAATAGAGATTATCTTTCCTTTATAATTTTCCCTTTCTTTTTACCAACTGAATTTACAGAGGTTTGTTTTGTTTTGTTTTGTTTTGTTTTTTACTGCTTTGCAGTGTCCTAACATATAATTTATCTGTACTTGGGCATATTTTAATTATTCCTTTATTTGTAATGGCTAACTTTTTAAAAATAATAATTATTTAAATACTTAAATAATTTCCTCAAATGTATTAAATGCTTTTATACTTGAAGATTTTTACCTTCTAGAAATCTTGCATGATTTATACTGATTCAAAGCATTTGTAAAGGTTCTGGTTAACACTAACACTTCAAGTTTATAAATTCAAATAAAAACTGGTAATTGGTAAAAAGGAATAGAGAGTGCATATAGTAAGTAATTACCAATGTAGATATTTTAAATTTATTTCAGGTTGCACTGTTTTCATATATTTTAATGGTCACAATTATGTAAAGCAGTGGGCTCATAAAATATGAAAATTATATCCCATTAGTTTTTACTTTTACTTTTGTCAATTTAAGTAAAGAATATATCTTGAATGTTTTTCAGAATTTTGATACATATATCAATATAATGTGCATTCTAATTTTTAGCAGACCTAAGCTTTTACATGGTATAGATACTTTTCCTCAAGTTCATATAACTCATACTGTTTTAAGCAAGGGAGTTCATCACAAGGTTGTTTACAAATGTAGAAAACACTGGAAAACATGTAAGTATTATTCAATGCGTTACTTAGATAAGCTATAGTACATGCACGCAATGGAATACTATGCAGTCGCTAAAATGATGTTACAGATTGATATTTTTTTAGCTTAAAATTTAAAGAAACACAAAATAGTACATATAGTATTTTTTTGTTGATTGTAAAAGAGTGTGTTTACATAGGAGAAAAGTATATGTATGCAATGAAATCTAAATAGTGGTTATCTCTGAACTGTGGGAATTTAATTCTTTATAATTAATTCTTTATAAATGCCTGCATTGTGTACATTTTTTAAACAATGAGCATGTATTATGTATATGATTAATAAAAACAGTGATTTCCATTTGAAAATATTTGATAATGAATATACATGTAATTTGTAGATAAACAATTACACAGAGAAAGTTCTTTCTCTTTGTTTTATGGGAAAATAGCTAACAAGTGTTAACGAAATTATATATCTATGTTGTATTATGCATGTAACCTAAAATTTGTAGTTAACATAATAAAAGCCAATTAAGAATAGAGACAACACATTTTTTATGGTTGGATATATGATGTGAATAAACCCTATTTTTAAAAAGGATTTTTTAAAATTTTACATAAATTAAGTAATTATTTCTCTACTTCCAAAATGATTTGAACACTCACATATTAAATGAAAGGCAATCTAAAGAAAACATAAAAGTAAGTGTAATATGGATGGAAGGTAGATGGGTGGAGAAAAGAGGAGACTACAAGTAAAATACTGAAAATCTGCAATCTAGAAATTACAGGATAAATAATGTAACTGCAATATAGAACAGGACATCTTGTCACAACTTCGAAGCAGCCAGACATAAAGAGAACCATACTGGATTAATAGCTCTCATATAACAGATGGAGGCTTTGATACATCTGTGAATATTATCACATGGATGTATTCAAAAATTTACAAGAGATAACGACAAGTTTAATAAAAGATGTCCTTCAAAGTAATTTTTCAACATCATTATATGGATTATTTACCCTTTTTATTGACACTTTATAGACGCTGAAGTAAAAATTTTAAAATTTTCTATAGGTAAAGGCAATTCAGTGCAGTTATTTACCTTTTTTGTTAACTTAACATGACCCATGTGTACTACTAAGGAGTTTTAAAAAATGAGTGGCAAGAATGCTGCTTAGACTGTACTCATATATCAACTCTCTCAGGAAAGATTTTTAAGATAAAATTCATCATTTTAATAATGCTTAAAGTGTTAATTTTCTAATATACTAATTGAGAAAACACTAATAGGTTTATTTCTGGGCATGAAGTTGAATACAACTCCCAATACTTAGTCAAAGCCACTGTCAACTCTCTGATATGCCCACAATACATTAAAAAGGGGAAAAATGTATAACGAAATAAAGAAAACTCAGATCTTTTGAAAATAATATCCATTTTAAATAATAAAGTAAAATTATGCACAAATGTTCATCGGATCATATACATTTTCCCCTGCTTTACTGATTTCTCAAAAAGCAAGTTAGAACTTTTCTGTATGATAGATTCAGAAATAATGGCCATTTTGAGAATATTTTCATAGAAGAAATTACATTTAGCAGTATAATTGCAATAAGGAAGTAAATATACTCAAGTACCTCACCTTGACTGGTTTAGGTAAATAATAATAATAATGAAAACAATATGTGGAGGGACAAAGTTTATTCTATATACCCTAAGGATATTTTATCAAGAAATGGTACAAAATGACAGTTTTACAATTAGAAATTATATTCTTCACTAAAATGAACAAGGTTTTCTAGTTTTACTTATTTTTTCAAAAGAAAGTATTTACTTCAAAAAGAAAGAAAGAAAGAAAGAAAGAAAGAAAGAAAGAAAGAAAGAAAAGGAAAGAAAAGAAAAGAAAAGTAAAGAAAAGAAAAGCCTGGCATAAAATAACCTCATCACAAAGTAGCCCAAACTAAGTAGGCACCAGCTAAAGGCTGCACCAAATTGAGCATTCTTATTCTCACCACCTGCGCCTGGCCTGGCCCAGGGTGACATGCAGGGGCTTGGAGCCCACTGTGCGACCATTCATCTCATCCACTGCTTTGGTAGCATCTTCAAAAGAGGAGAAGCAGACAACACCAAACCCTTTGCCTTGCCCTACTTCCACCATCACTTTGGCCCGGCTAATTGATCCAAAGGAAGAAAATTCTTCCTTCAGTTTTTCATCATCGATGGTCTCATCCAGGTTCTTAATATAGATAGGCACCCCCGGAGGCCGACTTTTTTCTTTTAATCTCAGCCGTTCAAATCTTCGTCTTAACTCAGCCAATCGTTCAATTTTCTTCTGTGCTCGCCCTACGTACAGAACTTTCCCATTGATGGACTTTCCATGCAGGTCTAACACAGCCTTTTGGGCAGCCTCGTGCGTCTCATACCTCACAAATCCAAAGCCCTTAGATTTCCCACTAGCATCTCTTATTACCTTAACACTCTCAGTTGGCCCATATCCACTAAAGATTTCCTTCAGTTTTTCATCATCCATGTCATCTCCGAAGTTTTTAACAA
Organism: Prionailurus viverrinus; assembly: GCF_022837055.1. NCBI lineage: Eukaryota > Metazoa > Chordata > Mammalia > Carnivora > Felidae > Prionailurus > Prionailurus viverrinus. The sequence continues at coordinate 66,738,289 of NC_062579.1, read as the reverse complement.
AAACATTAGTGAAAGTTGCTCTATCCTTGGTTCTGACTTCAGCTGCCCTCTCTTCTGGGAATTTGAATCTACCAACATACACCTGGCGGTTGTTGAGCCGCACCCCATTCATATGCCAGATGGCTCTATTGGCAGCGGCCAGGCTGTCAAAGTGCACATAGGCATAACCCTTAGAGCCATTGTCATCACATACGACTTTGCAGGAGAGAATGTTCCCAAAAGCAGAAAATAAATAAAAAAGGGCCCTATTATCTATGGATTTGTCCAGGTTTTTGATGAATATATTTCCAACTCCAGACTTTCTTAACCGGTCATCTGGCTGAGACCACATGAGGCGGAAAGGTTTGCCATTAATCAAATCAAAATTCATGGTATTCAGGGCCCACTCAGCATCTGCAGGAAAGCGGAAGTTAACATAGCCATAGCCCAGGGGGCTGCGGGTCACAGGGTCACGGCAGATTCGGGTGAAGCGCAGAGGGCCAGCAGGCCTGAACTTTTTATATAACATGTCCTCAGTAACATCTGGGTCCAAGTCACCCACGTACAGGGCAGCCTTGAGGTACTTCTTTTTCTTGCCAGCAGGATTAGGCTCTCCACTCCCCATCTTTCTAAGCACAGGAAGGAGGCTTTCGCGGGAGAGAAAAAAAGGCTGATTTCTCTAAGCTATGGGCCAAGCAGCTGTTCACAAAAAGAAGAAAGCCAAGGCGAAGGAAGCTAAAAGCAGTTTCAGAATCACTGTTGAGGCTGAGAAAATGAAGTTCAGAAACAGCTGGTCAGCGGACTCAGAACAAACACATCAGACAACAATGCATCCCAATAACGAATCTGTTCTACCTAAAGAACTTATAATTTCCACACATTAAGATTTAAAATCTGTTTTAAAAGCCAGTAGTAAGAAAGAAATTCTCTGTTCCTCATTTAATTGTAAGAAATCATCAAGCAGCTGGCTGGGCCCCCCACATCTCGCATTGGCTTACAGAGGCCTCGAGACCCGTTTTCAGCATAAATATAGGCCTCGAGCTCCTACTGGCTTAAAATTCTCTTAACCTGGACAGGGGCCAAACGTGTATTCCTCCGCCGGCTGCCTGGCCGGTCTCAGGCGGGCTAGCAGCTAAGGCCGCTAAACACACTCAGCGTCAGTGAAAGGGCAGACTAAAGACTTGGTGCGCTGGGGCCGGAAGGCAGGCTGCAGAAGGCGGATCAGACAGAGAGACAGACAGACAGACACACACGCTGGGGACGGAAGACCGCCCAGATACCCCAGATGCCCACCGGGTACGGACCGAGTGACGCGCGGTAATTTCGGCAGTCTGAGACTCGCGGCAGGTCCGGAGGGACTGACTGGCGGACGCGCACTGGGTCAGCTTCAGCGGGAGGCGGTTCCGGACAGATGTGGGGCGGAGTCAGAAGAGAAGGGTAGATGCGAGGCGGGCGGGCAGAGCTGGGACAGATGGACACGGATTGCTTTCCGCAGGACAGAGCACCCCAAGGACGAAAACCATTTAGCTGTGGTAGGGCGGGCGGGGCGTGAGGAAACCCGGAACCTTGCTAAGTAACTTCCCGCTTGCTCTGTGCCAAGATAAAATTAATTTAATTTAATTTAATTTAATTTAATTTAATTTAATTTAATTTAAATGTTTTTTAGATTTTTCTTTATTTTTAAAATTTTGTGTTTTTATTTATTATCTTTAAGTATTAATTTTAGGCTGCTAATCCCAAAATTAAAGCAGGAGGTGATCACCTAGGCAGAAAGAGCTCTCATACTTCTTTTTAATAATAAAAAAAAATTCCCTATATCATTTCTGCTTAGGAAATTAGATATAGGGTTGCATATTTTCTAAAATAATTGGAAAGTCAGAATTGACAGCTGTACTGGATTCACATTACAGTGCTAAATGATCATATGGTCAAATAAAACACAGGGCCATGTTGCATTTAGCCTTTATCCATTAAACCCCAACATGATGATCACATAATCCCCAAGTAGTAAGCAGAATTCTTGACACTGCTCCAGTAGTACTAATATTTTAATGACTGGAGAGTCGTAAAATGGCATTTTATGGTACCTAGTGCTACAAAACTTTGAAGATGTGCTGTCTCCACAATCAAAAATTACAAAATATTATAAAAGAGATAAAAGCTACAGAATCAATGCAAAATATATGATTAATGTCCACAGATGAAATAAACATGTAAAGATATAGGCATATTATGCATTAATTACTAATTATTTTATTTTATTAAAGTTTTTATTTAAATTCCAATTAACATACAGTGTAATATTAGTTTCAGGTATACAATATAGTGTTTCAACACTTCCATACAACACCTGGGGCTCATCACAAGTGCACTACTAAATCCCTATCACCTACTTAACCCACCCCTCACCTACCTTCCCTTTAGCAACCGTCAGTTTGTTTTCTATAGTTAAGAGTCTGTTTCTTGGTTTGCTTCCCTCTCTCTTTTTTCCCCTTTGCTCATTTGTTTTGTTTCTTAAATTCAACATATGACTGAAATTATATGGTATTTGTTTTTCTTGAACTGATTTATTTTGCTTAACATAATACTCTCTAGCTCAATGTCTTTGCAAATGGCAAGATTTCATTATTTTTTATTGCTAATACCCCATTGTGTTATATATATATATATACATATATATATATACATATATATATATATATATGTATATATACACTCTCTTATTTATCCATTCATCAGTTGATGGACATGGGATATTTTCATAATTTGGCTGTTGTAGATAATGCTTCTATAAACATTGGGTGCACATATCCCTTTGAATTAGTATATTTGTATTCTTTAGGCAAATAGCTAGTAGTGCAATTGCTGAATCATAGGATACTACTATTTTTAACTTTTTTTTTAACCAGGAAATGGTGCCGCTCATTATTTTTCCTCCAAGATTTTATTTAAATTCAAGTTAGTTAACATATAGTGTAGTATTTAGAATTCAGTGATTCATCACTTACATATAACACCCAGTGCTAATGCCAACAAGTTCCCTCCTTAATTCCCATCACCCATTTAGCACATTCCCCCACCCACCTCCCCTTCAGCAACCCTCAGTTTGTTTCCTATAGGTAATAGTCTCTTATGATTTTCCTCCCTGTTTTTATCTTAATTTATTTTTCCTTCCCTTCCCCCATGTTCATCTGTTTTGTTTCTTAAATCCCACAGTTCAATGAAATAATATGGGATCTGTCTTTCTCTGACTTACTTTGCTTAGCATAATACACTCTAGCTCCATCATTATCATTGCAAATGACAAGATGTCATTCTTTTTGATGGTTGAGTAATATTCCCTTGTGCATATACCACCTCTTATTTATCCATTCATCAGTAAATGGGCATGTTCACTCTTTCCATATTTTTTGCTATTGTGGATAATGCTGCTATAAACATTGGTGTCCACGTGCCCCTTTGAATCAGTATTTTTGTATCCTTTGGATTAATAACTAGTAGTATAATTGCTGGGCCTTAGGGTGGTTTTATTTTTAACTTTTTGAGGAAACTCAAAAATGTTTTCCACAGTGGCTGTACCAGCTTGCATTCCCATCAACAGTGTAAGAGGATTCCCCTTTATCCACATTTTCACCAACACCTGTTGTTTCCTGTGTTGTTTATTTTAGCCATTCTGGCAGTTGTGAGGTGATAACTCATTGCAATTTTGATTTGTATTTCCCTGATGATGAGTGATGCTGAACATCTTAAGTGTCTGTTTGCCATCTGTATGTCTTTTTTGGAAAAATTTCTATTCATGTCTTCTGCCCATTTTTAATTGGGTTATTCATTTTTTGGGTGTTAAGTTGTATAAATTCTTTATGTATTTTGGATGCTAACCATTTATCAGATATGTCATTTGCAAATATCTTCTTCCATTCCATTAGTTGTCCCTTAGTTTTGTTGATTGTTTTCTTCACTATGCAGAAGCTTTTTTATCTTGATGACGTTCCAATTATTTATTTTTGCTTTTGTTTCCCTTGTCTAAGGAGACAAATCTAAAAAGAAGTTATTATAGTTGATGACAAAGAGGTTACTGCCTATATTCTCCTCTAGGATTTTTATGGTTTCAGGTCTCATGTTTAGGTCTTTAATCCATTTAGGATTTATTTTTGTGTATGGTATAAGAAAGTGGTCCAGCTCCATTCTTTTACATGTTGCTGTCCAGTTTTCCCAACACCATTTGTTAAAGATACTGTTATTTTTCCCCTTTTGGATATATTTTTTTGCTTTGTCAAAAATTAATTTGCTATATAGTTGTGCATTCATTTCTGGGTTATCTATCTGTTCTATTAATCTATGTATCTTTTTTTTTTCTTTTTTTGCCAATACCATACAGTTTTGATCACTACAGCTTTGTAATACAACTTGAAGTTCGGAATTTGATGCCTCAAGCTTTGCCTTTCTTTTTCAAGATTACTTTGGCTATTCAGGGCCTTTTGTGGTTTCATATAAATTTTAGGATTGCTTGTTCTACTTGTGTGAAAATGCTGTTAATATTTTGATAGGAATTATATTCAATGTGTTGGTTGCTTTGAGTAGTATAGACATTTTTTAAAGTTTAATTATTTTTGAGAGAGACAGAAAGAGCGCACTAGGTGGGGAGGGGCAGAGAGAGAGAGAGAGAGAGAGAGAGAGAGGGAGAGGGTGACACAGAATCCAAAGCAAGCTCCAGGCTCCAAGCTGTCAGCAGAAAGCCCGACGTAGGGCTTGAACTCACAAACTGTGAAACCATTACTTGAGCCGAAGTCAGATACTCAACAGACTGAGCCACCCAGGTGCCCCAAGGGTTGTATAGACATCTTAATATTTGTTCTTTAAATCCGTGAGCATGAAATGTCTTTAATTACTAATTTCAACATGAGTTTTCAATTTTAAACTATGGCAGGAAACAACGTTGTAAGATTAAACTCAACTCAGGTTTCTCACTCTATCTCTCCTTAGAGTTTGTGAGAAACTGTTTTGGAGAGGAATGTTGCTCTCTCTTTGGAAAATCCCAACATCTATAACACACAGCTCCTTATCCTACCTCTTCCACAACCTGTCCCCTCAAAAAGAAAATCTAGGGGCACCTGGGTGTCTCAGTTGGTTTAGAGTCTGACTTTGGCTCAGGTCATGATTACACGGTTCATGGGTTTGAGCCCTGCCTCGGACTCTGTGCTGACAGCTCAGAGCCTGGAGCTTGCTTTGGATTCTGTGTCTCCCTCTCTCTCTGCCTCTCTCCTGTTCGTGCTCTCTCAAAAATAAACGTTAAAAAAAAATAAAAAAGAAAATCCAAACAAAACTTATATCAGTACTATTATGCTGGAAAAGATCCTAGCAACAAGAAAGGATGCAAGAGAAGGACATCACCCCAAAGGGTGTTGTCTCAAGAAGAAATTCCTGTGATAACAGGCCAAATTCATGTGCTGCTTCATTTTTTTTTAATCTTCCATTTTCTCTTAGACTGTGTAGTTCACTAAAGACAATTTACCCTCATTATATACTCAAATATTTAGTTATTTTCTTTATTGAGCTCTTGTGCCTACTTTTTAGGATTCTTAAACAGGATATGAAGACTATGAGAGAAAAGGCAAATACAAACAAAAATATATAGAAATAGACTAATAAAATATAGTATTGTAATATAACCACAGTGACCAATATGTAGAAACACTTGAGAACACCTGCTTAGTTTATTGTATTTTGAACAAAACGTTTATACCTTTTCTTATAAGTTTAGTTAACAATGGGCTAGGATTTTGTACTGTTTTTATTTTTCTAATTTAAAAATACTACTTTACTGGGACACCTGAGTGGCTCAGTTGGTTAAGTGTCTGACTTCGGTTCAGGTAATGATCTCACAGTTCATGAGTTTGAACCCTGTGTTCAGCTCTGTGCTGACAGCTCAGAGCCTGGAGCCTGATTCAGATTCTGTGTGTGCCTCTCTCTCTGCCCCTCCGCCACTCTCTCTCTCTCTCTCACCCTCTCTTTCTCTCTCAAAAATAAATAAACATTAATTTTTTTAATATTACTTTACTGAAAATATATATTAAAATAACACAAATCCAAGAGGATAATTCCCACAATATCATCACTGAATCAAATCAATATTTTATTTTTTATGTAACCATCTGTATGTTTTCCATATTTCAATTCATTTCTACATATTTTCTCCAAAATTATAGATATAATAGGATTGTTAAAAATAAGTATTCTCAAAATAAATTCTTTTCTACACTTATTTGCTATCTTGGTATCATTGTAGTATAAACATTCTAAACTATAGTGAACTTTTGATTGGATCAAAATCAAAACTTGATGACTGCTTTGAAATAAGTGAATTTTATTAGAGTTCCCTCTGCTAAGCAGAAGTTTATGGAAAGAAAGAAAACATTTTTGCCTATAATTTGTTTAATCATTTTAATATATTTTTTTATTTTTTTAACATTTATTTATTTTTGAGAGAGAGAGAGAGACAGAGAGAGAGTGAAAGCAGGGGAAGGGCAGAGAGAGAGGGAGACACAGAATCCGAAGCAGGCTTCAGGCTCTGAGCTGTCAGCACAGAGCCCAACACGGAGCTTGAACTCAGGAGCTGTGAGATCATGACCTGAGCCAAAGTCAGATGCTTAACCAACTGAGCCACCCAGGTGCCCCATAATCAATTTAAAACTTAAATTGAGAACAGACTATGGAATAAAAATCAGATGCAGAACACTTCTCTGTAATTATTATTATATATTAAATGCAAGTTTTAGTCTATGTAAATATGATTCATATATTAAATCCATTAAAAATCCCTGTCCAGATTCCTATGGCAATTGGTTGAGGCACATCTGAATCTTTCTGAATTTGAGAAATGTTTTGCATGAGGAATCAAAGATAACTGACATTCTAAGTGGATCCCACCACATGTTGTTATTTACAGTTAATAGCAATGTGTCACCATGAGTGGAAGAAGAGAGTTGGGGATTTAGTTTTCATCTTTGTTTAAAGAGGCACTTGATCATGTGTTTCCAATTAAAAGTATCAGCAGTGCAAATTGCTAAGACTCACATTGAGGCTAAATTTGCTGCTTTTTTGAATGAGGTCTGGGATGACTGAACAAAATATTATAAAGTGAAAGCTTTACTTCCTAGTACTTGGCTCATATTTTTTTTTTAGAGAGAGGAAAATGCAAGAAAATTTGACATTCAAAATGTCGTATAAACAGGCATTTCTATAGTATGTTTTGGAACCAGTAGCAATTATTTTTTTTTTCTGTTTCCAAAAATTTTATCCTCAACCATGAGTACCTATGCTCCATATGATACTCCTGAAACACTTTGATAAGATTGATTATCAAAGAATGATTAAGTTGTGTTCATTACAATGTGCTTACTAAAGTGAGAAAGTGGCCCAAACTAGAAGAGTTTCAAAAGAGTTTACAATGAACAAAATTAATACTAAATTGTTAAAAACTCAGAATAACTTATTCTTCAATACTTATCCAAAATTTCAGTATTTTTAAATTATAGAACAATATTTTAGATATTTATGCAAGGCAATAGCTATAATTCATACATTTATAACCTTAGGGGATTTGTTGGAAATTGAGACATATATGTTAGTTATATATGTATATATATATATATATATATTTGTATCATGAACTAAATCTCCATTGAATACAAAAGTCATGTCTTTTTGATTCTAGTCATTTTGAAAAGTGTAAGGCAATATCTCATTGTCATTTTGATTTGCATTTTCCTGATGATTAGTGAAGTTGAGCATCTTTTCACGTGCCTGTTGGCCATCTGATGTCTTCTTTGGAAAAATGTCTATTCAGGTCTTCTTCCCATTTTAAATGGTATTCTTTACACATATCTTTTGGTGTTGAGTAAGTTCTTAATATATTTTGGATCTTAACTCCTTATCCCATATATCATTTTCAAATATCTTTTCCTATTCAGTAGGTTACCTTTAATGTATTGATGACTTCCTTCACTGTGCAAAAGCTTTTTGTTTTGGTGTTTATTTTTGCTTTTGTTTCCCTTGCCTGAGGAGACATATCTAGAAAAATGTTGCTAAATCAGAGAAATTACTGCATATATTTTCTTCTAGGAGTTTTATAGGTTTATGTGTCACATTTAAGTCTTTAATCCATTTGAGTTTATTTGTGTGATTGTTGTAAGGAAATGGTCCAATTTCATCCTTTTGCATGTAGCTATCCAGTTTTGCCAAAACCATTTATTGAAGAGACTATGTTTCCCCCATTATATATTCTTGCATGTGTCAAAGATTATTTGACAATATAAGCGTGGATTTATTTCTATTATGTTATATTGATCTATGTGTCTATTTTTGTACCAGAACCATACTGTTCAGATTACTATAACCCTGTCATATATCTTGAAGTCTGGGATTGAAATAACATGTATTGGCAAAAATATGGAGGAAAAGGAACACTTGTGCACTGTTGGTGGGAATATAAATTGGTACAGCCATTGTGGGAAACAGTGTGGGGGTTCCTCAAAAAATTAAAAGTGGAAATAGTGGGGCATCTGGGTGGCTCAGTCAGTTAAGTGTCTGACATTGGCTCAGGTCATGATCTCACGATTCGTGAGTTTGAGCCCCACATCGGGCCCTGTGCTGACAGCTCAGAGCCTGGAGCCTGCTTAGGATTCTGTGTCTCCGTCTCTCTCAGCCCCTCCCCTGCTCACACTCTGCCTCTCTCTCTCTCAAAAATAAATAAAACGTTAAAATATTTAAAATAATGGAAATAGGATATGGCCCAATAATTCCACTATCAGGTATTTACCAAGGAAAACAAAAACACAAATTCCAAATGATATATGCACCCTATGCTTATTTCAGCATTATTTACAATAGTCAAGATAGGGAAGCAACCCACGTGTCCACCAATAGATGAATGGATAAAGAAGTTGTGGTATGTAAACACAAAGGACTATTACTCAGTCATAAAAATGAATGAGATATTGCTATTTGAAATAATATGGATGGACATAGAAGATATAATGAAAAGTAAAATAAATCAGATGGAGAGAGACAAATACCATATGATTTCACTTATATATGCAATCTAAAAAAACAAGCTAACACTCTAAAATATAGAGGACAAACAGAAAGTTGTTTAAAGGGAGGTGAGTGGGATTTATGGGTGAAATAGATAAGGGGGATTAAGAAGTACAAACTTTCAGTTATAAAATAAATGTCATGGAGGTGAAAAGCACACCATAGGGAATATAGTCAATAATATTATAATAATAGTGTTTGGTGGCAGATGATGACTACAGTTATTGTGTTGATGACTGAGTAATGTATAGAATTGTTGAATGAATATGCTATACACCTGAAACTAATATAACATTGTATGTTAATTATACTTCAATAAAAATAATAAAAATTCAATTAGTAAAACAAAACACTGCTGCAAAAAATGTCATGCATTCTAATGTGAAGAAATATGAATATTAATAAACATAATACAACCTAATGTAACAACTTTATATATGTTTGGGTTTTATTAGGTGTCTCCTTAGGGTGCTCTTTCAGTTAGATCCTCTAAGTTTAAAATAAATGTATAGAATACTACTTGGGAATTTATGCAATTGCTATGTAGTCACAGTGTAACCCTTCTAAAATTTTATATAGCATATATGATGTAGAATCAATGTATTTTCTGTTATGATGCATTAAAATAGGATAGGAGTATCACCCAATTGGCAAATAGTCTCAAATCTCTTCTTACTAGGGCCTGTTTAGTGAACATATGTCTCATATAGCAGGGATGCCTGGGTGGCCCAGTTGGTTGAGCGTCTGATTTCAGCTTGGGTCATGATCTCATGGTTTGTGGGTTCGAGACCCACTTCCAACTCTTTGCGGACAGATCAGACCCGGGAGCCTGTATCGAGTTCTGTGTCTCCCTCTCTCTATCTGCCCCTTCCCTGTTTATGCTCTGTCTCTCAAAAATTAATAAATGTTAAAAAATATTTAAAAATATGTCTCATATGGGAAAATACACACACACACACACACACACACAAGTCACATACTCTATTTAAAAACCTTGAGCCACACCCTATACCACATACTCTGATTAAAAACCTTGAGCTATAGTCATTTTAATTGACTTAGAATGAGAAATCAATAACTTTTTTTTAAAAAAATGTAAAGTTTATGCTATATTTTTATTTTTGAAATTGTGGCTAAAGGGGCACCTGGGTGGCTCAGTTGGTTAAGCGGCCGACTTTGGCTCAGGTCATGATTTCGCGGTCCGTGAGTTTGAGCCCCGTGTCGGGCTCTGTGCTGACAGCTCAGAGCCTGGAGCCTATATCAGATTCTGTGTCTCCCTCTCTCTGACCCTCCCCATTCATGCTCTGTCTCTCTCTGTCTCAAAAATAAATAAATGTTAAAAAAATTAAAAAAAAAAAAGAAATTGTGGTTAAATACACATAGAATTTACCATTTTAATGATTTTAAGTATACAACTGTATTCACACTTTTGTGCAACCAGCATCACTATATATCTCCAGAATTATTTTCTTCTTGCCAAACTGAAACTCTATCCATTAATGTATTCTTTAAATGACACTTAACATATATTCAGCCATTTATTTATTGGGCATTAAAGTTTTAAATTATTTTGTTATCATGACACACAATGCTTTAATAAACATCCTTATTCACATACAATACATTCACATAGTAATATATTATTGCTCCTAATTCTATTAGCTAGATTTTCAGAAGTAGAAATTGCACAAATAAATGGTATATGTATTATTATTTGGTTATATATACTGTCATGAAATACATGTCCATGAAATACAGCCAGACCAACACTAAATCGTCCTACACACCTAGAAAACTTATTGGAAGATTAACACAACAATCTGCACAACCTGAACCACAGAATTCAGCAGGTATGTGGTGCAGAGAGGTGAACATAGGAGAGAGAAGCTGGCAGTCAGCATGGAGCCGCCTTTAAAGGTGGAGAGAGTACGCAGACTGGGGTGGGGGAGAATACAGGAAAAGCACCCCTCCCCAAAAGCAGCTGGAGAGAAAGTGGGAAATTGGAAACACCGCAGGGACTAAACTAAAAAGGGACAAAGGAGAAAGGAAAGGGTTTAAATTCCATTAAGACTGTAAACAAAGGGAGCACAAAGTCTGCAACTCCACAGCTCGATACCTGGTGGTGCTCTGGTGGGAAGGACGAATCCCCAGGAACAGAGAGAGGTCCAGGAGGTTCTCAGGCCACACAAGGAAAAAGTGGTTCCACTGCTGGAAAAGCATTTGGTAGAGACTGTTGAAGCCACCTGGTCCCAGCAGACCCCAGAAAATGGCCATATTCGATGGTGCTGGCACAAGGTCCTTAAGGGGGAAGCCTGGTGCCGGATGTGTGTTGTGATTTTCAATAATCCTCGAAAAGCTGCTGCTACACTATCTCCTGAACTTTTTCTGGGGCGGGCTGGCACCTGGCCTCAGTCTCAGAGCACCAGCAGGAGCAAGGTCCAGCAGGCTTTCCTGGGTGCAGCAAGCATTCGGCCATTGCTTGGTGAGACCCTCCCACAGAAGCACTGAACAGGTCAAAGCTGCAATCCTTCAGAAGGATGGGACAGGGGAAGACAGCTGCATCTGAGACAAAACTCAGTAGCGAGGTTCTGCATGGGGCTTGGTCACGGACAGTAAAGAAGTGGGGAGTCGGGGTGCCTGGGTGGCGCAGTCGGTTAAGCGTCCGACTTCAGCCAGGTCACGATCTCGCGGTCCGTGAGTTCGAGCCCCGCGTCGGGCTCTGGGCTGATGGCTCAGAGCCTGGAGCCTGTTTCCGATTCTGTGTCTCCCTCTCTCTCTGCCCCTCCCCCGTTCATGCTCTGTCTCTCTCTGTCCCAAAAATAAATAAACGTTGAAAAAAAAAAAGAAGTGGGGAGTGGACAAAAGTTGAAGACAGAGGGCAGGTGCGTGATTGCTGATCAGGAAGAACAGTTCCCATACTAGAGACCTGGGAGCTGGGTGACATCATTTACACTGCTCCTGTGAATGTGTGTATGCACATAGGAGCACTACAACAATCCACCCCAGTAGGCTAGCAGCGCCATCTAGTGCAGAACGGAGCTGTTACACTGAGCCCCGCCCAACTGGGCCAACCTGGCTCTTCAAGAACACAAGTCTCACCTCCTACTTAGTTTATGGACTATAAAGCGCTACATAGTCTGACTTCTAGGGGAAAACAAAGAAATTTCAGTCCTATTTCATTCTGTTAGCAAAGCCATCTATTCAATTTTCTTCTTTTTTTTCTTTTTTCTTTTTTCTCTTTTCCATTATTCTTTTTCTTGAATAAAAAAAGAGAAAAAATTATTTTTATTTTCAATTTTTATTAAAAATACTTTCTTTAATTTTGATTACGATATTATTTTACATTTGTGTAATTTTTTTCACACTCTATCTTACTTCCATCATTCTATTTTACTCTACTTTAGTGTATTCACCTTTTCAAATTTTGAAACGATTTCCTTGTTTTCTTTTTTCTTGTTTCTTTTCTTTTTCTTGAATGCAGAAAGTGAAAAACTTTACTCTTTCAATTTCTAGTAAAAATATATTTCTTTAATTTTTACAACATATTTTTTAGTTTTATGTAAATTTTTTTCGAATTCTATTTTACTTTGATCATTTTATTTTAGTCTACTACAGTGTATTCATTTTTTTCAAATTTTCAATTTCTTTTTTCTATTTTTTCTATTTTGTAATTTCTTTTCTTTTTCTTGAATACAGAAAGAGAAAAAAATTCATTTTTATTTTTAATTTTTATTAAATTATTTTTCTTTAATTTTTTCCTACTGTATTCTTTACTTTTGTGTAATTTTTTCAAATTCTATTTTAATCCCATCATCTCATTTTAGTCTACTTCAGTGTATTCATTTTTTCATATTCTCAAAAGATTTCCTTCCCCCCAATTTTTTTTCTCTAATCTGTCAAACCACTTTCAACACCCAGACCAAACACACACTTAGGATCTAGCATCATTTATTAGATTGTGTGTGTGTGTGTTTAACTTTTTAATTTTAATATTTTTTAATTTTAATTTTTCTACCTCATTAACTCCTTTTCTCCCTTCAAAATGCTAAATTGAAAGAAATCACCCAAAAAGAAAGAGCACGAAGAAAGGATAGCCAGGGGTTTAACCAACACAGATACAAGCAAGATGTCTGAACCAGAATTTAGAATCACGATAATAAGAATACTAGCTGGAGTCAAAAATAGATTAGAATCCCTTTCTGCAGAGCTAAAACAAGTAAAAATTAGTCAGAATGAAATTAAAAATGCTATAACTGAGCTGCAATCACAGATGGATGTAGCAGCCACAAGGATGGATGAGGAAGAACAGAGAATCAGTGATGTAGAGGACAAACTTATAGAGAATAAAGAAGCAGAAAAAAAGAGGGATACTAAGGCAAAAGAGCATGACTTAAAAATTAGAGAAATAAGTGACTCACTAAAAAGGAACAACATCAGAATCATAGGGCTCTCAAAAGAGGAAGAGAGAGAAATAGGGGTAGAAGGGTAATGTGAGCCAATCATTGTAGAAAACTTGCATAACCTGGGCAAAGACACAGACATCAAAATCCAGGAAGCAGAGAGGACCACCATTAGATTCAACAAAAACCGAACATCAACAAGGCATATCATAGTCAAATTCACAAAATACTCAGGCAAGGAGAGCATCATGAAAGCAGCAAGGTAAAAAAAAGTCCCTAACCTACAAGGGAAGACAGATCAGGTTTGCAGCAGACCTATCCACAGAAACTTGGCAGGCCAGAAAGGAGTGGCAGGATATATTCAATATGCTGAATCAGAAGCATATGCAGCCAAAATTCTTTATCTAGCAATGTTGTCATTAAAAGTTTCCTAGACAAACAAAATTTGAAGAAGTTTGTGACCACTAAACCAGCCCTGCAAGAAATTTTAAGGGTGACTCTCTGACAGGAGAAGAGATGAATACGCAAACACCCACACAGACACACACACACACACATATATATATATATATATATATATATATATATATATATATCAAAAGCAACAAAGATTACTAAGGACCAGAGAACACCACCAGAAACTCCAACTCTACAAGCATCATGATGGCAATAAATTCATATCTTTCAGTACTCACTCTAAATGTCAATGGACTCAATGCTCCAATCAAAAGACATAGGGTAACAGAATTAATAAGAAAACAAGATCCATCTATATGCTGTTTACAAGAGACCCACTTTAGACCTAAAGACACCTTCAGATGGAAAATAAGGGGATAGACAACCATCTATCATGCTAATGGTCAACAAAAGAAAGCCAGAGTAGCCATACTTATATCAGACGATCTAGACTTTAAAATAAAGGCTGTATCAAGAGATGGAGAAAGGCATTATCTCCTAATCAAGGGGACTATCCACCAAGAAGACCTAACAATTGTAAACATTTATGCACCAAATGTGGAGACACCGATTATATATAAATCAATTAACCACAGACATAAAGAAACTCATCGATAGTAATACCATAATAGTAGGAGACTTCAACACCCCACAAAAACAATGGACAGATCATCTAATCACAAAATAAACAAGGAAACAACGGATTTGAATGAAACACTGGACCAGATGGAGTCAACAGATAAATTAAGAACATTTCATCCTAAAACAGCAGAATATACATTCTTCTTCAGTGCACATGGAACATTCTCCAGAATAGACCACATACTGGGACACAAATCATCCCACAGCAAGTACAAAAAGATCGAGATCATACCATGGATATATTCAGACCACAACACTATGAAACTCGAAATCAAACACAAGAAACAATTCGGAAAGGTAACAAATACTTGGAGACTGAAGAACATCCTACTAAAGAATGAATGGGCTAACCAAGCAGTTAAAGAGGAAATTAAAAACTATCTGAAATGAAAATGATAACACCACAACCCAAAACCTCTGGGACACAGCAAAGGCAGATATAAGAGGAAAGTATATAGCAATCCTGGCCTTCCTAAAGAAGGAAGACAGATCTCAAATACACAACCTAACCTTATGCCTTAAGGAGCTGGAAAAAGAACAGCAAATAAAACCCAAAAACAGCAGAAGACAGGGAATAATAGATATTAGAGCAGAAATCAATGCTATCAAAACAAAACAAAACAAAACAAAACAGTAGAACAGATCAATGAAACCAGAAGCTGGTTCTTTGAAAGAATTAACAAAATTGATAAACCACTAGCCAGTTTGATCAAAAAGAAAAAGGAAAGGACCCAAATAAATAAAATCAAGAATGAAAGAGAAGAGATCACAACCAACACAACAGAAATAAAAACAATAATAAGAGAATATTGTGAGCAATTATATGCCAATAAAATACGCAATCTGGAAGAAATGGACAAATTCCAAGAAACATATACACTACCAAAACTGAAATAGGAAGAAATAGAAAACTGGAACAGACCCATAACCAGTAAGGAAATCGAATTAGTAATCAAAAGTCAGCCAAAAAACAAGAGTCCATGGCCATATGGCTTTCCAGGGGAATTCTACCAAATATTTTAAGAAAGAGTTAAGACCTATTCTCTTGAAGTTTTTCCAAAAAATAGAAATGGAAGGAAAACTTCCAAACTCTTTCTATGAAGCCAACATTACCTTGGTTCCAAAACCAGACAGAGACACCACTAAAAAGGAGGACTATAGACCAATTTCCCTGATGAACATGGATGAAAAATCCTCAACAAGATATTAGCCAACCGGATCCAACAATACATTAAAAAAATTATTCACCACGACCAAGCGGGTTTTATACCTGGGATGCAGGGCTGGTTCAATAGCCACAAAACAATTAATGTGACTCATCACATCAATAAAAGAAAAGACAAGAAACATATGATCCTCTCAATAGATGCAGAGAAAGCATTTGACAAAATACAGCATCCTTTCTTGATAAAAACCCTCAAGAAAGTAGGGATAGAAGGATCATACCTCGAGATGATAAAAGCCATATATGAACAACCCAATGCTAATATCATCCTCACTGGGGAAAAACTGAGAGCTTTCCTCCTAAGGTCAGGAACAAGACAGGGATGTCCACTCTTGCCACTGTTATTCAACATATTATTGGAAGTCTTAGCCTCTGCAATCAGACAACACAAAGGAATAAATGCATCCAAATTGGCCAGAAGGAAGTCAAACTTTCACTCTTCACAGATGTCATGGTAATCTATATGGAAAACCAAAAAGATGCCGCCAAAAATAACTGCTAGAACTGATTCATGAATTCAGAAAAGTTGCAGGATATAAAATAAGTGCACAGAAATTGGTAGCACTCCTAGACACCAACAGTGAAGCAACAGAAAGAGAAATCAAGGAATCCCATTTATAGTTGTACCAAAAACCATAAAATACCTAGGAATAAATCTAACCAAAGAGATTAAAAATCTATACACTGAAAACTATAGAAATCTTATGAAAGAAATTGAAGAAGACACACACAAAAAAAGGAAAAAGATTCCATGCTCCTGGATAGGAAGAACAAATATTGTTAAAATGTCGATACTACCCAAAGCAATATACATATTCAATGCAATCCCTATCAAAATAACACCAGCATTCTTCACAGAGCTAGAACAAATAATCCTAAAATGTGTATGGAACCAGAAAAGACCTTGAAGAGCCAAAGCAATCTTAAAAAAGAAAACCAAAGCAGGAGGTATCACAATCCCAGACTTCATGCTATAGGACAAAGTTGTAGTCATCCAGACTGTATGGTACTGGCACAAGAACAGACACTCAGATCAATGGAACAGACTAGAGAAACCAGAAATGGACCCACAAACGTATGTCCAACTATTCTTTGACAAAGCAGGAATGAATACCCAATGGAATAAAGACAGTCTCTTCAGCACTAGGTGCTTGGAAAACAGGACAGCGACATGCAGAAGAATGAACCTGGACCACTTTCTTACACCATCCCCCAAAATAAACTCAAAATGGCTGAAAGACCTAAATGTAAGACAGGAAGCCATCAAAATCCTTGAGGAGAAAGCAGGCAAAAACCTCTTTGATCTTTGCTGCAGCAACTTCTTACTCAAAATATCTCCAGAGGCAAGGGAAACAAAAGGAAAAATGAACTACTGGGACCTCATCAAAATAAAAAGATTCTGCACAGTGAAGGAAACAGTCAGCAAAACTAACAGCAACCAACAGAATGGAGAAGATATTTGCAAATAACATATCAGATAAAGGGTTAGTTTCCAAAATCTATAAAGAACTTATCAAACTCAACACCCAAAAAACCAAATAATCCAGTGAAGAAATGGGCAAAAGACATGAATAGACACTTCTCCAAAGAAGACATCCAGATGGCCAACTGACACATGAAAAAAATGCTCCACATCACTCATCATCAGGGAAATACAAATCAAAACCACAATGAGATACCACCTTACACCTGTTAGAATGCCTAACATTAACAACTCAGGCAACAACAGATGTTGGCATGGATGTGGAGAAAGAGGATCTCTTTTGCCTTGGTGGGAATTCAAGCTGGTGTAGCCACTCAGGAAAACAGTATGGAGGTTCCTTAAAAAACTAAAAATAGAACTACCCTACGACCCAGCAATTGCACTACTAGGCATTTATCCAAGGGATACAGGTGTGCTGTTTCAAAGGGGCACATGCACCCCCATGTTTATAGCATCACTATCAACAATAGCCAAAGTATGGAAAGAGCCCAAGTGCCCATCGATGGATGAATTGATAAAGAAAATGTGGTATATAGATACAATGGAGTATTACTCGGCAATCCAAAAGAATGAAATCTTGCCATGTACATCTACATGGATGGAACTGGAGGGTCTTATCCTAAGTGAAATTAGTCAGTCAGAGAAAGACAAAAGTCATATGACTTCACTCATATGAGGACTTGAAGAGACAAAACAGATGAACATAAGGGAAGGGAAACAAAAATAATATAATATAAAAACAGGGAGGGGGACAAAACAGAAGAGACTCATAAATATGGAGAACAAACTGAGGGTTATGGGAGGGATTGTGGGAGGGGGGATGGGCCAAAAGGGTAAGGGGAACTAAAGAATCTACTCCGGAAATCATTGTTGCACTATATGCTAATTTGGATGTAAATTTAAAAAAAATAAAAAATGAAACAAGCTAAAAATAAATAAATAAATAAATAAAATACTCTGCTTGTGACTCTAATTATTCCCTCTTACTTTTTTTCATAACATATTTAAGGTTTAATACAAAATTTAGGCTGCTGATACATTCTTTTTGTTTCTTTATTTCAAGTATAACACACAATGATATACTAATGTCAGGTGTACAATATAATGATTAAGCATTTGTCACATATCAGTGCTTATCAAGGTATCAAGATAAGTGTACTCTTGGAGCACCTGAGTGGCTCAGTCAGTTAAGAATCAGACTGTTGGTTTTGGCTCAGATCATGATTTCATGGTTCGTGGAGGCTTCTTGGAATTCTTTCTCACTCTCTCCCTCTCTCTCTGACTTCCTCCCTACCCGCCTCAAAATAAATAAATCAGCTTTAAAAATGAAAATATAAGTATATTCTTAATCCCCTCTATTTTATCCATTGCTCCAACCACTTCCCCTTTGGTAACCACCAGTTTGTTCACTGTTTTTAAAGATTCTGTTTCCTTATTTATATTTTTTTCTTTGTTCATTTGTTTTGCTTCATTAATTCTGATGAGAGAATGTGGGACAAACTGAGGGCCAAGTATAGGCTAATAGCACCCTCCTCTAGGTGGAATATGTGTGATATTCCTTGGACATTCCTGGCTAACCAAGAAGAAAGGAAAGGTTTAAAGTGCTTGGCATGGTGATGCAGGAAACTAAGGCAAATGAAAAATTAAATTATCTTACTGCCTAGAGCCCACTGACAAGTTCTTGAAACCAGCAGGGTGACCTCCTGCTAGGAGCTCAGCTGCCTCAGATGATGACACTTTGCTAGGGGCAAAAGAAAATCTTAGCTTAACATTATCCCAACCTAGAGGTCCTGTAAATCTACTTCCGTTATCTCAACTGCCCCAAGATATATGCTGCAATCATACTCCAAGCTTATGGCCCCAATATACATCTGAAGGGTTTCATGACTGAGGTTTTACTAAACAGTAATAAATGGCATTTCCCTAGCAACAGCAAGCCCCTCCAGGTCTTGGAAACCTTGCTTCCAAATTTCCATATAGACTTACTCTATCCCTGACCCCCTCCCAACCTGAGGATATATAATGAGTTACCTGTCACAACCCCAGGGCAGCTCTTCTGCCCACAGGTCCTGTCCCCATGCTTTCATAAAATCACCTTTGTGGACCAAAGATGTCTTCAAAAACTGTTTCTTGGTTGTTGGCTCCAGACCACCCCACCATCACCCAAAACATCATCAAATTCCACATACGAGTGAAATTATATGGTATTTGTCTTTCTCTGAATGACTTATTTCACTTAGCATTATACATTCTAGGTCCATTCATGTTGCAAATGGCAAGACCTCATTCTTTTTATGACTGAGTGATATTCCAAAAATATATTTTTCCTCTTTATCATCTATCTATCTATCATATATTTTATCTTCTTTATCCATTCATCTATCCATGGTCACTTGGGTTGTTTCCATAGTTTGGCTAATGTAAATAATGCTGCAATAAAAATAAGGTGCATATATATTTCAGAATTAGTGTTTTTGTTTTATTTTGGTAAATATCCAATAGTGGAATAAATGGATCATATGGTCATTTTGTTTTTAATTACTTAAGGAACTTCCAACTATTTTCCACAGTGGATGCACCAATTTACATTCCCACCTACAGCACATAAGAGTTCCTTTTTCTTCACATCCTTTCCAATACTTGTTATTTCTTGTGTTTTTTTTTTTTTTTGATTTCAGTCGTTCTGTCAGGTATAAAATGTTATATCATTGTAGTTTGAATTTACATTTTCTTTATGATTAATGATGTTGAGCATTTTTTCATATGTCTATTGACCATCAGTATGTCTTTGGAAAAATGTCTATTCAGACCCTTTGCCCATTTTTCATTGGATTATTATTTTTTGTGTGAGTAGTATAATTTCTTTATATGTTTTAGATATCAATCCCTTATGAGATATATCATTTCTAAATATCTCCTCCCATTCCATAGGTTGCATTTATTGATGCTAGTTTCATTCACTGTGCAAAAGCTTTTGATTTTGGTGTAGTCCCAATAGTTTATTTTTGCATTTGCTTCCCTTGACAGAAAAGACACCTCTAAAGAAAATGTTTCTACATTTGATGCCACAGAAAGCACTGCCTATATTTTTCTGTATGAATTTTATGGTTTCAAGTCTCATATTTAGTTATTTAATCCATTTTGAATTTATTTTTTGTATGTTGTAAGATTGTGGTGCAGTTTCATTATTTTGCATTAGTTGTCCAGCTTTCCCACCACCATTTGGTAGAGAGACTGTCTTTTCCCCATTGTATATTTTTACCTCCTTTGTCCTGCATTAATTGGTCATAAAAACATGGGTTTATTTCTGTATTCTCCATTCTCTTCCACTGATGTATATGTCTATTTTTGTGCTAGTACCATACTGTTTTGATTATTACACATTTGCAATACATCTTCAAATCTGGGACTGTGATACCTCCTGCTTTGCTCTTCTTTTTCAAGATTGCCTTAGGTATTCAGAGTATTTTTTGGTTCCATACAAATTTTAGTATGATTCTAGTTCTGTATAAAACATTGGTATTTTGATAGGGAATGGATTAAATGCGTGAAGTACTTTGGGTAGTATAGGTATTTTAACAATATTGGTTCTTCAAATCCATGACCATCGAATATCTTTCCATTATTTCATCTTCAATTTCTTTCATCAGTATTTTATAATTTTTAAAGTAAAGATCTTTTACCTCCTTGCTTAAGTTATTCTCAGGTATCTTATTGTTTGGGAGAAATTGTAAATGGGGTTGCTTTCTTAATTTCTATTTCTGTTACTTCATTGTTAGTGTATAGAAATGGGACAGATTTCTGCACATCAATTTTGTATCCTCCAACTTTCCTGGATTCATTTATCATTCCTCATAGATTTTTTGTGGACTCTTTTAAGGTTTTCTATATGAATATCATGTCATCTGAAAATAGTGACAGTTTAACTTCTTTTTTTTATTTTTTTAACAATTTTTCTTTTATTTCTTTTTTTTTTCTTTCTGATTGCTGTTGCTAAGACTTCCAGTACTATATTTAATAAAAGTGGTGAGAGTGGACATACCTGTCTCATTCCTGATCTTAGAGGAAAATCTCTCAATGTTTCATCATTATGTTTGTTGTGGAGTGTTCTTATATGGCCTTTACTATGTTGATATAAGTTTACCTAAATTGTCTTTGCTGAGAGTTTTTATAATGAATGGAATTTTCACTTTGTCTAATGCTTTTTCTGCATCTATTGAAATGATCATGTGGTTTTTATCCTTTTTCTAGTTTTATGATATAGCATGTTTAGTGATTTGCAAATATTGAACCACACTTTCATCCCTGGAATAAATCCAACTTGATGGTGGTAAATGATCTTTTCTTTTATGTATTGTTGACACAGTTTGTTAATATTTTGTTGAAGATTTTTGAATGCATGTTCATCAAAGATATTGGCCTATAGTTTTCTTTTTTCCTTTCCTCTTTCTTTCTTTCTTTCTTTCTTTCTTTCTTTCTTCCTGTCTCTTTATCTGGTTTTGGTATAAGGGTAATGCTGGTCTGGTACATTAAATTTGGAAGCTTTCTTGTGTTTTCTTTTTATGAATTGTTTACAAATAACATATATTAACTCATCTTTAAATATGTGGTATATTTCACCTATGAGAAGGTATGGCACTGTAGTTTTGTTTGTTGGAGGTTTTTTTTTTTTTAATAGCAATTTAATTGCTAGTAATTGGTCTGTTCAAATTTTCTATTTCTTCCGGATTCAGTTTTTGAAGGTTATGTTTCTAGAAATGTATCCATTTCTTCTAGGTTGTCCAATTTATTGTCATATAATTTTTCATAATGCTCTCTTATAATAGTTTGTATTTCTGTGATGTTGGCTGTTGTTTTCTCCTCCTTAATTTCTGATTTCATTTATTTGAGTTCTCTCATGAGTCTGGCTAAAGTTTGATCAATTTTGTTAATCTTTTCAAAGATCAAGCTTCTGGTTTAATTGATCTGTTCTAATTTTTCAGTTTCTATTTTATTTATTTCTTCTTTATCTGTATCATTTTCTTCCTTCTACTGGGTTTAGGCTTTTTTTTTTCTGCTAACTTCTTTAGGTGTATGATTGGCTGTTTATCTGAGATTTTCCTTCCTTATTTATGTAAGTCTGTATTGTTCTAATCTTCCCTCTTAAAACTGTTTTTGCCATATCCCAAAGAT
The DNA here is from genome assembly GCF_022837055.1 of Prionailurus viverrinus. Lineage (NCBI taxonomy): Eukaryota > Metazoa > Chordata > Mammalia > Carnivora > Felidae > Prionailurus > Prionailurus viverrinus. The sequence goes on along the minus strand of NC_062579.1, from coordinate 66,715,839 downwards.
TTTGAACCATTGTGTTTTAATTTTAATTTGTTTCCATGTATATTTAATTGTTTTAAAATTAATTATATAGTAGCATGTTATTTAGTGCCCATGTATTTGTGTCCTTTCCAGATGTGTTCTGTTCATACTGTTGTGCTTGGGAAAGATGCATGATTTGACTTCAATATTTTTAATTTATTGAGGCTTATTTTGTGGCCTAACATGTGATCTATTTTAGAGAATGTTCCATATGTACTTGAAATTAATGTGTATTATGTTTGTTTCAGGTGAAACATTCTTAATATATCTGTTAGGTCCAACTGGTCCAATGTGTTATTCAAAGGCATTGTTTTCTTGTTGATTTCCCATCTGGATGATCTATCCACTGATGTAAGTGTGGTGTTAAATTCCCTTACTATTATTACTGTAAATTACTTCCTTTATATATGTTAATAGTTTCTTTCTTTATTTAGGTGCTTCCATGCTGGGTGAATAAATATTTTAAAATTTTTATAACCTCTTATTGGATATTTCCCTTTACCATTATGTAGTGGTAGTTTTTTTGGTCTCTTGTTGTAGTCTATTTTAAAGTCTGTTTTGTCTGATATTCATTTTTCATGACATTTGATATATGATGGTATGAAGATACATTTTAAAATCTATGTGTGGTTCATTCTTTTACTTATATAAAATGAGTTTATTGAGAATCCCTTATATATCAGGCACTTTGGTTGGCAATGTGGATAGATTGTTGAACAAGACATAGTCTTTGCTATGCATAATATTTCTCACATTCTAAGAGGAGAATATCATAGACAAATGAAGAATAAGGGAAAGAAATTAATTCAAATTTGTGACAATATCCATATAGGAAACAAACTGGGTATTGTAATAGCAGTTAGTAGTGGGGATAGAACCACCTATTTTAAAATAATACAGACATTAATAAACATTTTCAAATGGCACATATTTTACAAATTTATGAAATATTTAAATGAAATTTATGTTGACAGATATAATAAAAAATTATTACCCTGATATCTATAAGTCCCAGAAAATAAGTCATTTTGACTTCCCAGAATAGCAGCTGAGTGAGAAAGGATATGGTCATACTGAAAGCAATATATGTTCAAAATGTATTATATTAGTATAATATAAATGCCTGTTTACAATCTAATTTATTCCATTCTTCATCTCTGATTGATTCTTTTTGAATTATTTTTTCTATAGTAAGTGTCTTACTGATGTGTTCTATTCTTCCCTCAAGCCCGGTGTGTATATTAACGAAAACTGCTCTAAATTCTCCATAAGGTATGTTACTTATATATGTTTCACTTTGATCTTTGGCCATGGCCTTGTCTTCTTTCATTTGTGATAAATTCCTCTATCTTGGCATTTTGTCTAAGTCTCTGCCTTCTCTGTGTTAGAAAATCCAGTTATGTCTCTTGCTCCTTAAGGTAATGGCCTTATGAAGAAAAGATCATAGACTGACCAGGGCCTGGTACTTCAAGAAGTGTCTCTGGTGGTGTGCTGCATGCTCTCTGCTGTTGTATTTTGGCTGTACTGTCCTTCAAGCTAGTCTTTTGCAGAGGCTCTCCTTGCCTGCTGTGGGCAGTGTTTAGTCTCTGGCCAATGTGGTAAGTTTTAACTAGGTGTGCTGTGGTCTGCTTGTGAATTGAGACCTAACACTGACTCCACCAGAACTGAGGCCCTCTCTTACTGGGAGTCATGTTGTGGGCAGAGGTTTCTGCTGGTCTTGTGGGGTTGGTGGGGGTCAGTGGGGTTGTCCCACTGTGGTGGGACTGAAGTAAGCTTTACTGAGAATGACAGTCCCACCAGAGCACAGCGTGGTAGCACTTTTTGTATGCAAGTTAGGCAGACAGTATGGGCTATGCACTGTTTCTTGCTGGTGGCTTTGTGTTTATGCACAGGGGCAAGTGAGGGAAATGGTGCCACAGAGCTCCTTTGTTCCGGAGAGTCATCCCCATGAAATCCGCCACTCAAGGATGTGCTCCAAGAAGAGCAAATAATCTTCCCTCTGTGTGTCCCACATGTTCTTCAGATTGTTGTTTCCAGACAGTATGCCCCTGGGTTGTTTTCCTGTCTTCTCTTCAGGAGCATCAAAGTGACTGACATGCTCTATATTAGCCAAGCCAGCTGTCCTTTAACACTTTAGGCTTTGGGGCACCTGGGTAGCTTGTTGGTTAAGCATTAGACTTCAGCTCAGGTCATGATCTCACAGCTCATGAGTTTGAGCACAGTGTCAGGCTGTGTGCTGATAGCTTAGAGCCTGGAGCCTGATTCAGATTCTGTGTCTCCCTCTCTCTCTGCCCCTCTCCTGCTCATCCTCTTTCTTTTGCTCTCAAAAATAAATAAATAAACATTAAACACATCTCTAGACTTTAATTCCCACTGGTGACAAGAACTCATAAAATTCATCCCCTTTCCTTTTCTAAGACAATGGCCTTTAGAAAATGTCCCCCATGTGCCCATGTGCATGCCTCTGTGTGGTCCTTTCACTCTTGCCCTTCTCTGAAATCATGGCTCACCCTTCTCTGCAGCAGCTGTGATTCATGTTCCCTCTCTCCCCTAAATATTTTTTCCACACTTGCTACCTTCTTTGATGTGGCCTCTTCTCTCCCTTTAGTTGTGAAGTTTGTTCTGTCAGTCCTCAGGTCAATTTCTGGAGTATTTCGGATGATTTGATAGTTATCTTGTTGTGTCTATGGGAGGATACAAGCCCACTGTCCTCTTACCTTACTACCATCTTCCTCTCTCTAGCTATATTTTTATAGAAACCATAATTTCTAGTTCTTGCTACAGTACTTTTAGGAAGCAAGAAGTCTAACCTTCTCTTTTGACCCAAAAGAAAATTTTGTGGCTGATATAATGCAAAGAACAAAGGCCATTATAAAACCTGAATATATATTTAACATGAAGAAATATTTTCAACTCAGAGTATTTTAACATCTAAATATTTTTATCTTAGTATTTTAATTCATCCTTTTTATTGTTAGGAGCAATTGGCATACAACTCTGAAATTGTAAATGAAAATATGCAGTGTACAACATATATTTCTTTTAACATTATGTTATACCTTTACACCAGGAGACTTTAGGTCTATAAATGGATGATTATTTGAAAAATAAACTGAAATACTAATTTCAATAAAGTGTGAGTTCCATTTCTGAGGACTGATAGAAGAAGGAAGACAAACCAACAACATAGTCACAACTTCTCTTAATCTGAGGGACATATATTCTTTGAACTGAAGGTACAAAGAAAAAATAGTTACTATTTTTTTTCTTTCTATAAAGAAAACATGCACCCATTTCTCTTTTTAATAACTAGTTGTGGGTGAATTGATATTAATGAAAACACTTGTATAACATTGTTTAATTAAATAGTTTTATTTTTATTTTATCAACTTCTGTAATGGACCACAACATCGAATTGTATTCAAAAGTAGGCTTTTAGAAAACAAATATTGTGTGTATTTAAGGAAAGTATAAGGTAAAGAAACTTGATTTTAGTGGATAACTATATACTATCATACCATCACAACTGAAATAAAGGACTTTCTGAAAACCCGTCTTCATTGTTCTTCTGACACTTAAAGGCATGACAAAACATTATTTTTCACAATTTATTGAAACTTGCTTGTTGCCTTGGCAATTTATCATGGTACAAGATAGTAGCTAGTTACCTTTATGTGGCTTTCTGAAAAATTAGTAAGCTGTTTTTAGAGTAGTTTTATACTCACAGAAAAAAAATGAGTGGAAAATGTAGAGTACCTACATACACTTTAGCTTCACCATCAATATCCTGCAGCAGTGTGATATATTTTTAACAATTGATGAGCCAACATTGACACATCAGTATCCACCAAAGTCCATGGTTTATATTGGGGTTCACCATTGATGGTGTAATTATGGGTTTGGCAAATGTATAATATTATGTATCTACTATTACACTATCATACAATAGAGTTTCACTGTCCCAAAACTTCTCTGTGATTTGCCTATTTATCCCTTCCTTTTCCCTATACCCTAACAATTACTCATCTTTTTAATGTCTCCATACGTTTTGCCTTTTCCAGAATGTAATATAAACAAAATCATACATTATGTAGCCTTTTCAGATAGTCTTCCTTTACTTCCTACACTTAAGATTCTCCCATGTTTCTTCATGTCCTGCATTTATTTTTTTTAATATGAAATTTATTGTCCAATTGGTTTCCATACAACACCCAGTGCTCATCCCAACAGGTATCCTCCTCAATGTACATCACCCACTTTCCCCTCCCTCCCACCCCCCATCAGCCCTCAGTTTATTCTCAGGTCCTGCATTTCTTTTATAACTTTGACAATAATATTATATTGTCTAGATGTACCACTTTATTTATCAACATATATACTGAAAAACATCTTGGTTATTCCAAGTTTTGTCAATTAAGAGTAAAGCTGCTATAAAGATCAGTGATCAAGTTTTAGTGTGGAAATATATTTTCATTTCATTTGGGTATATACTAAGGAGCACGATTGCTGGAGTCTATGCTAAGAATGTGTTTCTGTTTGTAAAAACACTGTTTTACAAAGTGGATTTAACATTTTTCATCCCCATGAGCAATGAGTGAGAGTTCCTGTTGCTACACAGACTTGTCAGCATTTGATATTGTCCATGTTTTAAATGTTTGCATTCTAATAAATGTATACTGGTATCTCACTGTTACTTTTCAATTCCCTAATGGCATATTATGTTGATCACCTTTTTAAAAATATTTGTTAGTATTTTTAAAGTTTTTTATTTAAATTCCAGTTAGTAAATATGCAGTGTAATATTAGTTTCAGGTGTACAATATAGTGATTCAACACTTCAATACAACACCAGGTGCTCGTCACAAGTGCACTCCTTAATCCCGATCACCTATTTAACCCATCCTCGCACCCACCTTCCTTGTGGTAACCATCAGTTTGTTCTCTGTAGTGAAGAGTATGTTTCTTGGCTTGCCTCTATCACTATTTTTCTTCCTTTGCTCATTTGTTTTGTTTCTTAAATTCCATATATGAATTAAATTTTATGGCATTATTCTTTCTCTGACTGACTTATTTCACTTAGCAATAATACTTTCAATTTTCTATCTGCATTTAATCTTTGGCAAAGTGTCTGTTCAGAACTTTTCTCCATTTTTTTTCTTTTTTTAAGTTTTATTTTAGCACGCAAAGTATGCTTAATATGACTTCTGTCCTCTTAAAAAACTTTTAAGTGTAAAGAATATTATTATTAACTATAAGATTATACAGCAGATACCTAGAGCTTATTCATCTTACTTGACTGACACTTTATGCCTGTTGATAAGTAACACCCCATCCCCTCCCAGCCCCCAGAAACCATTATTCCACTCTTTAATTCTAGAAGACATTTAATTCTCTTTGATTCCTATATTTAATTCTATTCTATTTTTAGATAAAAAAGTGGAATCATGCAATATTTACTTTTGCTTAATGAGTTTATTTCACTTAGCATAATGTCCTCAAGTTTCATTAGTGTTGTCACATATTGCAAATTTTCTTTTTGAAGGCTGAATTTTTCTCCATTATATGTATATAATATATTTTAGTTTTCTATTCATCTGTTGATAGACTAGGTTTTTATACATCTTGGGTATTATGAATAATACAACAATGAACATGGGAGTGCTAATATTTAATATGGGATAAAATACATGCAAAACATATTTCTGATGAGAGGCTAAACACCAAAATATATAAGAAACTCCCATAATTCAATAGTAAAAGCAAAACAAAACTAATAACCTGATTTTAAGATATGAAAAGGACTTGAATAGATATTTGTTCAAAGAAAACATACAAATGGTCAGGTATATGAAAAAATTCTACACATCACAAATTATTAGAGAAATGCAAATCAAAACCATAATGAGATATCAACTCAACACTTGTCAGAATGGCTATCATCAAAAGAACAAAACACAAATGTTAGTGAAAATGTGGAGAAATTAGAACCCTTGCACATTGTTGATGGAAATGCAAAATGGAAAACAATATAGTGGTTCCTCAAAAAATTAAAAATAGAACTACTATATGACCCACTAAACCCATTTCTAGGTATATATTCAAAATAATTTAAATCTTTTCCCCATTTTTAAAAGTTTGTTTGTTTGTTTATTTATTTATTTATTTATTTATTTTTGAGAGAGAGACAGACAGACAGAGGCAGAGACAGAGGCAGAGACAGAGACAGACACCATGTGAGCATGGGAGGGGCAGAGAGAGTGAGAGAGAATCCCAAGCATGCTCATGCTGTCAGCACAAAGCCCGATGCAGGGCTCAAACTCACAAACTGTGAGATCATGGCCTAAGCTGAAACCAAGAGTTGGATGCTTACCTGACTGAGCCACCCAGGTACCCCAGTCTATTCCCCATTTTTAACTGGGCTATTCATTTTTAAAATTATTTGTGTATTTGGGTTAATATTACTTAATAAGATATATCTTTTGCAAATATTTCTTTCCAATTGGTGACTTACCTTTTCATTCTCTTCACAGTGTATTTGGAGAAAAAAACTTTTTTTTTTTAAGTGTTCTAACTGAATCTGATTTTTTTTTCTTAAAAGAGTTACATCATTGTCATTGCCAACCCTAAGGTTATTTAGATATTCTCTTATGTTATATCTTGGAGTATTATACAGTTGTTTTATGTATTCATGTCTATGACCCATTGTGAGTTAATTTTTGTGAAGGGTGTAAGGTCTGTTTCTAGATTTATTATTATTTTTGCATGGGTATATCCAATTGCTCCAATACCATTTGTTAAAAAAAATCCTTTCTTTATTAAATCCTTTATTTATTTTGTCAAAATCAGTTGACTATATCTTTGTGGACCTTTGAGCTCTTATTCTGTTCCATTGATCAATTTGCCTATTCTTTTGCCAATATGACTCTGTCTTGATAACTACCACTTTAATGTAAGTCTTGAAGTTGGGGTAGTGTCAGTCCTCTTATTTTCTCATCTCCTTCAATATTATGCTGTCAATATTGGGTATTTTGCCTCACTATGTAAACTTAAGATTCCATTTTTTTATAGCCATAAAATAACTCCTTGGAATTTTTACTTGAATTGTGTTAAATCTCTATACTAATTTGGGGAGAACTGACAGCTTACAATACTGAGTCTTCCCATCCATGACCATGAAATATCCCTTAATTTATTTAGTTCTTTAATTACTTTCATCAGGGTTTTGTAAAATTCCTCATATCATATATGTCTTGCACGTAGTGTGTGAAATTTATACCTAAGCATTTTATTTGTTTACTTATAATGTAAATGACACTGTGTTTTTTATCATGAATTATTTTTTTTATTTGCTTTAACTCTTTATTTAAATTATAGGTAGGTAACATACAGTGTAATATTGGTTTCAGGAGTAGAACTTAGTGACTCATCCCTAACATATAATACCCAGGGCTCATCACAAGTGCTGTCCTTAATAGCCATTACCCATTTAGCCAATCCCTCAATCAACTCCCCTCCAGAAACCCTCAGTGTGTTCTCTATCATTGAGTCTCTTATGTTTTGCTTCACTCTTTTTATTTCCTCCTTCCCCTATGTTGATCTGTTTTGTTTCTCAAATTCCACATATGAGTAAAATCACATGATATTTGTATTTCTGTGACTGAATTATTTTGCTTAGCATAATACACTCTAGCTCCATCCATATGATTGCAAATGCCAAGATTTCATCATATTTGATGGCTGAGTAATATTCCATTGTATTTAGATACTACATCTTCTTTATACATCTATCAGTTGATGAAAATTTGGGCTCTCTTCATTATTTGGCTGTAGCTGATAATACTGCTGTAAACATTGGGGTGCATGTGCCCCTTTGTGGGGAAATACGTTCTACTTACGTAAATCGGTTAGAAAAAAGCTTAGGGTAGAAAGCCACCACCAGAAAAGTGTCTGAGGTTAACTACCAGGATATTGTAATGGGATCATGAGTAACTTGTTATATCACCCGCAGGAAATTACTTTCCATCTGATGCCAATATACTATTGAACTTTGATCATAAACTCCACTTGCCTCCCAGACCCCTTGCTTCTTACACAAGTTAGTGATTACTCTCTTATTGTTTTCTCCATATTCACGTGGGTAAATCTTGTTTTCTTCACATTCACCATGTGGGTAATATCACGTGAGCTCAATAAATATGGAGCTGAAACCCCTGTTAGAACCTCTTGTCTCCTCCCAGACATTAGCCTCTCTCGTATTCCATTCTGCATTTGCTCTCTTGCTAGACATGAAAAAACTCCAGACTCATAGTCTGTAACAGATGGTGACCCCAACATGACAGAAGGCAATGTGAAGCTAACATGATAAGAACCGTACGTGAATAGAAGAAAACCCAACATAATAGAAGGCGATTTGACTAGAAGGCAATGCGATAGAAGGCAATGTGATAGCAGAAGACATGATTAGAAGAAAAGCTAATGTGACTAAGAAGTCAATGTGACAGAAGGGGAGGTGACTAGGAGCTGATGTAGCTACAAAGGTGACATGCTAGAAAGTGACATGGCTAGAGGCCAATGTGACTAGAAGCTTATGTAGCTAAGAAGCCAACATAACTCAAGGACTGCAGAACTCTGCAGAACAACTAGAACTCTAAAAAAAAAAAAAAAAAGAAAAGTGCACGTGACTACAATCTCTCCTTATGAGGTAAGAGAAAAGCAAAACTATATTAGGATTCCCTGCCACGGAACTTTTGAGAGAATCATTATGGGAGACTTCTTATCCCCAGAACAGAAACAATATATTTGTATAGCACTCCTTAAATTATTAATGATTATCCAGAAACATTGCCCTTGGTTTCCTGAGCAAGGAACCTTTAAACCCTTGACCTAGACATTTGGGAACGAATAGGTAAAACTCTAAAGGCACACTATACAGAAGGCCCCAATGTTCCACCTGAGTTTATTCTCACATGGTCTATTGTCCCTATAGCCATTCTCCCCTTGAGGGCAGATGCTGTTTATGAAGATATAGACCCACACAAAGTAAATAAAAATTTTTCCAAGGAATTTAAGCCTCCTTACTGTCAGCCAAGCCCTTCAGCACCCCTACATCCACAGAATGTTGACTCCCTCCTTTGTCATTGGGAAAAATCTAACCTTTTAAAGGAACAAAAGATTCCCTATAACTATATTCTTACCCCAATGCTACAACCTACTTAGAATGCCTTTACGGTGTTTACAGACCCCTCGGAGAAAACTCACAAGACTTCTTGCCTTTGGAAAACTGGGAAACTTTATCTCATAGTTTTCATAGGTAATTGTTAAGATCGACTTCAAAGGCTTTAGTAGCTTAAAAAGTTTTGCTTGCATGATAAATTGGGATTGAATTTGTTGGACATATAGGCCTTTTCTAAATAAGATTGGATTCTAAAGCATTGATTACTAAACAAGGCTTATCTCATTTTGGCTTCTTATTGCAGAGAAACTAAGGGTATTTGGGTCTAATGGTAAGCATGCTTTGTGCTTTATAACTTTATGAGGTTTTTACTTGTTGTTTGTTTTGTTTTGTTTTTACAAATTTCCAAAGATTTAAATCGTAAATGAAGTCTTTTTGACCAATTAGGCTTCTTTGGTATGTTAAGTTAGTTACTCTGGAAGCACTGTCAAACAAATATTAAGCCTTAGGTTATAGCTCAGTAAATGCTATAACTATCCTAGAGATTATATGCAATTCCTAGTTTTAATGTGTTTTTGGTATAATGTCATCACTTGATATTCTGATTATTGAAGTGTTATGTGCTGCAGAAATAACTGAATTTCCTCATCAATTGCATTAGATCTTTTAATCATGTTAATTTCTGAGTCTTTTTGTCAAACTTTTGTGACTCTTGGACTGCTATAACTACCAGTAGACAGATGATCCTTTCTACTCAAGGAGGCTCTGTTTCCCCTGAACTCCGTCTTTCCCTTTTGTAACTACCCCATACCTACCTCAACTGAGCAATGTTAACCCATAGGTAGGGACATCTCTACACCCCTATTCAGCAGGAAGAAGTTACAAAAGATAAGACCATCCACCCTCATCAATATTAAAGATTATAAGGGCTAAAATTGTTCAATAGGGAATGATGTGGGAAATAAAGCCAGAAGGGAATAGCAGATAAAATTAAATTTCCTTATAATCCACAAGGCCAAGCAATTGTAGAACTAAGCACATAATAAACTTAAAAATATGTTTATAAATGTGGGGATGACCCATGGTTGTCTACATTAAAGCCTCAACTTCTCCTTGAGCATGCTATGATCACTCTTAAATTTTTTAATCTTGACCCTCAAGGACTAATCACAGCTGAGCTACATTCTTCTAAACTAGATAAACCCTCTCATCTTCTCGTGCTGGTTAAAACTTCTCACCTGGGTTTGAGGATATGTTTGTGTTCTTTCAGATTCCCAACCTCTCTGGATTCCCTCTCATTTGGTGAAGCTGTGTCATGGCATGATGGACACCTCCTGAGTATGTTTCAATCAACCAGGACTTCCACAGAATGACTCTGAATGAGCGACCACCACTCTCATTTTTTTTCCAAGATGGAGGAAGCCTTTTCATTGGCTCCTCATCCTGTAGCCACTCCATAAACGCAAGTCCTTGACCCTGATATAATATGGGGAAGCCTTAAACACCTGTATAACCAGGGTGGCGATTAAATATGCCCCTGATGTATATCTGATGACCCTGATCTCTGCCACTGTTATTTATTAATCAGGCAAAGGTGATCCATAGGCTTCTTAATCATGGGGGTCCTAGCTACAGTAAGCACTATAGCCCCTGCTACCATTGCTGAAATTAGTCTTCACCACACTGTCAAACTGCACATGTACTCATTCAATTCATCATCAAATCCTCCATTCTAAGCTTCCCTGTGATAGAAAATTTAGATGTAACATTACACCAACAGCTATAATACTCCAAAGATCTAAGACAGGAATGGGCTGACTCATGGTCTTTTTGGAAAGACGTTAACCCTCTATTGGATAATGCCCATATCAAATTTTGGATAACTCTGGGAAATGGAATACTTTTACAGTGTCTCTTTTTATACCTTTGCAGAATCCCCCTCCAAACCGCCCGACAGCAAAAGAAGGATCAGAAGCTCATCATGATGGTCCTTGCATGTAAACTTAAGATGACAAAAAAAAGGAGAACTGTGGGGAAATAGGCTGTACTTGCTAAATGGGTTAGAACAAAGCTTAAGGTGGAAAGCCATCACCACGAGGTGAAAGTGCCCGAGGTTAGCTAGAGGGATAGTGTGATGGGATCACGAGTAATTTGTTATATAACCTGCAGTAAATTACTTTCCATCTGACTCCAATATACTATTGTACTTTTATCACAAAGTCCACTTGCCTCCCAGACCTTTTGCTTCTTACACAAGCTAATGATTACTGTATGATTGTTTTCTCTAAATTCATGTGTGTAAGATCTTTTTTCTTCATGTTCACCATGTGGGTAATATCTTGTGAGCTCAATAAATATGGAGATAAACCCCTGTTCAGAGCTCTTGTCTCTTCCCAGACATTAGCCTCTCTCATATTCAATTCTGCATCCGCTCTCTTGGTGGACAAGAGAGAACTCCAGATTCATAGTCTCTGACACCCCTTTGCATCAGTGTTTTTGTATCCTTTACGTAAATACCTAGTAATTCAATAGTGACTCATAGGGTAGTTCTATTTTTAACGTTTTGAAGAAACTCCCTACTGTTTTCCAGAAAGTGTGCACTAGTCTGAGTTCCCAGCAACAGTGCAAGAGGGTTCCCTTTTCTCCACATCCTTGCCAACATCTTTTGTTTCCTGTGTTAATTTTAGCCATTCTGCCAGGTGTGAGGAGATACCTCATTGTAGTTCGGTTCAGATTTCCCTGATAATGAGTGATGTGGAGAATCTATTCATTTGTTTATTAGCCATTTGGAGATCTCCTTTGGAAAAGTGTCTATTCATGTATTCTATGCATTTCTTAATGGATTATTTGTTTTTTGGATGCTGAGTTTGATAAGTTCTTTATAGATTTTGTATACTATCAGTTATGTCATTTGCAAATATCTTCTACCATTCTGTAGGTTGCCATTCAGTTTTGTTCTTTCCTTTGTTGTGCATAAGTTTTTAATATTTTGAATGTTTATTTATTTTTGAATGACAGAGAGAGAGCATGAGCAGGGGAGGGGCAGAGAGAGGGGGAGACACAGAAACCAAAGTAGGCTCCAGGCTCTGTGATATCAGCACAGAACCCGACTTGGGGCTCAAAACCACAAACCATGAGATCATGACTTGAGTCAAAGTCCAGCACTTAACTGACTGAGCCACCCAGACACCCTGCTGTGCAGAAGCTTTTTATCTCCATGAAGTCCCAATAGTTCATGTTTGCTTTTGTTTCCCTTGCCTTGGGAGACATGTCTAGTAAATGTTGTGACTGCTGATGTCAAAGTGGTTGCTGTCTATGTTCTCCTGTAGGCTTTATAAGTTCCTGTCTCACACTTTGGTCTTTCATTCATTTTGAATTTATTTTTGTGTATAAGATGTTAGTCCAGTTTCATTCTTCTGCATGTTACTATCCAGTTTCTCCAACACCATTTGTTGAACAGACTGTCCTTTTCACATTGGATATTCTTTCCCGCTTTGTTGAAGATTAGGTGACCATATTTTTGTAGGTCCATTTCTGGGTTTTATATTCAGTTCCATTGATTTATGAGTCTGTTTTGTGCCAATACCATACTTTTATGATCACTACACCTTTGTAATATAGCAGGAAATCCATAATTGTGATGCATCCAGCTTTGATTTCCTTTTTCAAAATTGCTTTGGCTATTCAGGGTCTATTTTAGTTCCATACAAATTTTAGAATTGTTTATTCTAGCTCTGTGAAAATTGCTGGTGGGATTTTGATAGGGATTGCATTAGATGTGTAGATTGCTTTGGGTTGTATATACATTTTAACAATGTTTTTTTTTTTTTTCTTTCAGGGTCGCCTGGGTGGCTCAGTCAGTTGAGTGTCCGACTTTGGCTTGGGTCATGATCTTGCAGTCTGTGAGTTCGAGCCCTGCATCAGGCACTGTGCTGACAGCTCAGAGCCTGGAGCCTGCTTTGGATTCTGTGTCTCTCTCTGTCTCTGCCCCTCTCCCGCTCATGCTCTGTCTCTCTCTCTGTCAAAAATAAATAAACATTAAAAAATAAAAAAAACAATGTTTTTTCTTCCAATCCATGTGCATGGAATATTTTTCCATTACTTTGTTTCATCTACAAGTTTTCATTAATGTATTTTAGTTCTCAGAGTACAGATATTTTACCTCCTTGGTTAGATTTATTCCTAGGAATCTAATGGATATTGGTATAATTGTAAATGAGATTGAATCCTTGATTTTTTATTTCTGCAGCTTCATTACTAGTGCATAGAAATACAACTGATTTCTGTATATTAATTTTGTATCTTGCAACTTTGCTGAATTCATGTATCATATCTACCAATATTTTGGTGGAGTCCTCCAGGTTTGGTGCATAAAATATCATACTGTCTGCAAATAGGGAAAGTTTGACTTATTCCTTGTTGATTTGATGCCTTTTATTTATTTTTGCTTTCTGATCAATGAGGCTAGGAATTTTAGTAGTATGTTAAATAACAATGGTGATAGTAGTCATCCTTGTCTTGTTCCTGACCATAGGGGAAAGGCTCTCAGTTTTTCCTCATTGAGGATGATATTAGATGTGTGTCTTTTGTATATGGCCTTTATGATGTTGAGGTACCTTCAGTCTATATTTAGTTGAGGGTATAATAAAGAATGAAGACTGTGTTTTTTTTTAATGTTTTTTTTTTCCTGAATCTATGGACAGGATCACATGGTTCTTATTCTTTATTTTATTAGTGTGGTGTTTCACATCGATTAATTTGTGAATATTGAACCAGCCTTGCAACCCAGGAATAAATCCCACTTTATCATGGTGAATAATTATTTTAATTTACACTTGGATTAGATTTGATAGCATCTTGTTGAGAATATTTACATCAATTTTAATCAGGGATATTGGCACATAATACTCATTTTAAATGAGATCTTTGTCTGTTTTTGAATTAAAGATAATGCTGGCCTTATAGAATTAGTTTGTTAATTTTATTTCCATTTCTGTTTTTCAATTTTTTAATGTTTATTTATTTGTGAGAGAGAGAGAGTCAGAGTGTGAGCGGCAGAGGGGCAGAGAGAGAGGGAGACATATAATCTGAAGCAGGCTCCAGGATCCAAGCCATTAGCACAGAACCCAATGTGGGGCTCGAACTCACGAACCATGAGATCATGACCTGAGCTGAAGTTGGACGCTCAACCAACTGAACCACCCAGGCGCCCCACCATTTCTATTTTTTTGACAAGTTTGAAAAGAATAGGTATTAACTCTTCTTTAAATGTTTGGTAGAATTTCCCTATGAAGCCACCTAACCCTAGAATTTTGTTTGTTGGGATATTTTTGATTATTGATTCAATTTCTTTGCTGGATATGGGTCTGTTCAAGTTTTCTATTTCTTCCTGTTTCAGTAATACAAATAAAAATACGTAGACTGAGCCACTCAAGCATCCCATCCCTCTCTTTTTATCTTTCTTCCATTCCCTTCCCCTATGTTTATCTGTTTTTTTTCTTAAATTCCACATATGAGTGAAAACATGTGAGATTTGTCTTTCTTTGATTATTTCTCTTAGTATAATACACTCTAGTTCCATCCATATTGTTGTAAATGGCAAGATTTCATTCTTTGTCATCACTGCATAATATTCCATTCTATGTATATATACCACATCTTCCTTATCCATTTATCAGTAAATGGACATTTGGGCTCTTTCCATAATTTGGCTATTGTTGATAGTGTTGCTATAAACATTGGGGTGCATGTGCCCTTAGAATCAGAATTTTTTGTATTTTTAGAGTAAATACATAGTAGTGCAATTACTGAGCTGTAAGGTAGCTCTATTTTTAATTTTTGAGGAACCTCCATACAGTTTTCAAGAGTGGCTGCACTAGTTTTCATTTGATTAACAGTGCAAAAGTGTCCCCCTTTCTCTGTGTCCTTACCAACATCCAATGTTTTCTGAGTTGTTCATTTTAGCCATTCTGACAGGTGTGTTGTGTGACGTGGTATTTCATTGTGGTTTTGATTTATACTTCCCTGATGATAAGTGATGTTGAGATTCTTTTCATGTGTCTGTTGGCCGTCTGTATGTCTTCTTTAGGTAAGTATCCATTTATGGCTTATTCCCATTTCTTCACTGGATTATTTGTTTTTGGGGTGTTTAGTTTGATAAATTCTTTTTTATTTTGGATACTAACCCTTTATCAGATATGTCACTTGCAAATACTTCTCCCATTCTCTTGGTTTCCTTTTAGTTTTCTTGCTTGTTTCCTTCACTGTACAAAATCTCTTCATCTTGATGAGGTCCCAATCATTCACTTTTGCTTTTTATTTCTCTTGCTTTTTATTTCTCTTGCTTTTGGAGACATGTATAGCAAGAAATTGATTTGGCTGAGGTCAAAGACATTGCTGGCTTTTTTCTCCTGTTTTGTTGGTTTTCTGTCTCACATTTAGGCCTTTCATCCATTTTGAATTTATTTTTGTGTATGGTGTAAGAAAGTGGTCCAAGTTCATTCTCCTGCATGTTGCTGTCCAGTTTTCCTGGCACTATTTGCTGAAGAGACTTTTTTTTTCCATTGAATACTCTTTTCTGTTTTGTTGAAGATGAGTTGGCCATTCATTTTGTGTACATTTCTGGATTCAGTATATCATTTATTTGTGCTCTAATCTTTATTATTTCTCTTCTTCTATTAGCTTTAAGCTTTATTTGCTCTTCCTTTTCTAGCTCCTTTAGGGATATGATTACACTGTGTATTTGCTTTTGATGTAGACTTGTATTGCTATATACTTCCATAGTATGACCACTTTTGCTGCAATCCAAAGGTTCTGGACTGTTTTGTCTTCATTTTCATTTGCTTCCTTGTATTTTGTTAAAATTTCTCTTTAATTCCATGGTTTACTCATTCATTCATTTTTTTTGATTGCTCGGTTTTTGTTATGTTTTACTTTTTAAAATTATTTTTTAAAGAGAGAGAGAGAATGAGCAGGGGAGAGGGGCAGAGGGAGAATCTTAATCAGACTCTATGTTAAGCATGGGGCCTAACATGGGTCTCAATCCCACAAACCTGGGGTCACAACCTGAGCCAAAATGAAGAGTCAGACAGTCAACCAATTAATCCACCCAGGTACCCAATAACCCCTTCTTTACTAGGGTGTTCTTTAAACTCCAGTATTTGTGGTCTTTCCAAATTTTGTCTTCAGTTGACTGCAAGTTTCAGAGTGTGGTCAGAAAAGATGCATGGTATGATCTCAATTTCTTTTTGTACCTATTAAGTCCTGATTTGTGGCCCAGTATGTGATCTATTCTGGAAAATGTTCAATGTGCAATTGAACATAATGTGTTATCTGCTACTTTAAGATGAAATGTTCTTAATATATCTGTGAAGGCCACCTGGTCCAGTGTGTCATTCAAAGCCATTGTTTCTTTGTTGATTTCCTCATAGTGATCTCTCCGTTGCTGTAAGTGTGCTGTTAAAGTCCTGTATTATAGCAATGAATTTCTTTACATATGTTATTCTTTGATTTACATATTTAAGCACTCCCAGTTGGAGGCATATGCATTTTGAATTGTTATATTTCTTCTTGCATAGATCCTTTTATTATGATATAGTGCCCTTCTTCATTCCATGTTACAGATTTTGGTTTAAAATCTAGTTCTTTGGTACTAGTAGGCTTTCTTTTGAAGTTCAATAGCATGATAAATATTTGTCCATTGTGTCACTTTCAATCCACAGGTTTCTGTAGGTCTCAAATGAATCTCTTTTTATATCTCTAGCATATAATTGAGTCTTTTTTTTAATCCATTTTGATACCCTATGTCTTTTTAAAAATATATATTATTGTATTTTTCAATTTAAATTTTAATTAGTTAACACAGTGCAATATTGGCTTTAGGAGTAGAATTCAATGACTCACCACTTACACAGTACACCCACTACATATCATAAAAAATGCACTCCTTAATACTCATCACTCATCTAGCCCATCTCCTACCCACCTCCCTCCATCAGTCCTCAGTATGTTCTATATTGTTAAGAATCACTTATAGTTTGTTTCCATTTCTTCTTCTTCTTCCCTTCCCATATGTTAATCTCTTTCCTTACATTCCACATATGAGAGAAATCATATGGTACTTTTCTTTCTACGACTGACTTACTTTGCTTCGCGTATACACTCTAGCTCCATTCATGTCATTGCAAATCACAAGATTTTATTACTTTTGATTCCTGAGTACTATTCCATTGTATGTATATACCACATTTTCTTTTTTTTTCTTTTTTCTTTTTTCTTTTCTTTTCTATTTTTATTTTTTCAATATATGAAATTTATTGTCAAATTGGTTTCCATACAACACCCAGTGCTCATCCCAAAAGGTGCCCTCCTTAATACCCATTACCCACCCCCCCTCCCCCCCACCCCCCATCAACCCTCAGTTTGTTCTCAGTTTTTAAGAGCCTCTTCTGCTTTGGCTCTCTCCCGCTCTAACCTCTTTTTTTTTCCTTCCACTCCCCCATGGGTTTCTGTTAAGTTTCTCAGGATCTACATAAGAGTGAAAACATATGGCATCTGTCTTTCTCTGTATGGCTTATTTCACTTAGCATCACACTCTCCAGTTCCATCCACGTTGCTACAAAGGGCCATATTTCGCTCTTTCTCATTGCCCTGTAGTAGTCCATTGTGTATATAAACCACAATTTCTTTAACCATTCATCAGTTGATGGACATTTAGGCTCTTTCCATAATTTGGCTAAGGTTGAGAGTGCTGCTATAAACATTGGGGTACAAGTGCCCCTATGCTTCAGTACTCCTGCATCCATTGGGTAAATTCCTAGCAGTGGTATTGCTGGGTCATAGGGTAGGTCTATTGTTAATTGTCTGAGGAACCTCCACACGGTTTTCCAGAGTGGCTGCACCAATTTGCATTCCCACCAACAGTGCAAGAAGAGGGTTCCCGTTTCTCCACATCCTCTCCAGCATCTATAGTCTCCTGATTTGTTCATTTTGGCCACTCTGACTTGCAAAAGGTGATATCTGAGTGTGGTTTTGATTTGTATTTCCTTGATGAGGAGCGACGTTGAGCATCTTTTCATGTGCCTGTTGGCCATCCGGATTTCTTCTTTAGAGAAGTGTCTATCATGTTTTCTGCCCATTTATTCACTGGGTTATTTGTTTTTCGGGTGTGGAGTTTGGTGAGCTCTTTAAAGATTTTAGATACTAGCCCTTTGTCCAATATGTCATTTGCAAATATCTTTTCCCATTCTGTTGGTTGCCTTTTAGTTATGTTGGTTGTTTCCTTTTCTGTGCAGAAGCTTTTTATCATCATAAGGTCCCAGTAATTCATTTTTGCTTTTAATTCCCTTGCCTTTGGGGATGTGTCGAGTAAGAGATTGCTACGGTCAGAGAGGTCTTTTCCTGCTTTCTCCTCTAGGGTTTTGATGGTTTCCTATCTCACATTCAGGTCCTTTATCCATTTTGAGTTTATTTTTGTGAATGGTGTGAGAAAGTGGTCTAGTTTCAACCTTCTGCATGTTGCTGTCCAGTACTCCCAGCACCATTTGTTAAAGAGACTGTCTTTTTTCCATTGGCTGTTCTTTCCTGCTTTGTCAAAGATTAGTTGGCCATACGTTTGTGGGTCTAGTTCTGGGGTTTCTATTCTATTCCATTGGTCTATGTGTCTGCTTTTGTGCCAATACCATGCTGTCTTGATGATTACAGTTTTGTAGTAGAGGCTAAAGTCTGGGATTGTGATGCCTCCTGCTTTGGTCTTCTTCAAAATTCCTTTGGCTATTCGGGGCCTTTTGTGGTTCCATATGAATTTTAGGATTGCTTGTTCTAGTTTCGAGAAGAATGCTGGTGAAATTTTGATTGGGATTGCATTGAATGTGTAGATAGCTTTGGGTAGTATTGACATTTTGACAATATTTATTCTTCCAATCCATTAGCAGGGAATATCTTTCCATTTCTTTATATCTTCTTCAATTACTTTCATAAGTTTTCTATAGTTTTCAGCATACAGATCTTTTACATCTTTGATTAGATTTAATCCCAGGTATTTTATGCTTCTTGGTGCAATTGTGAATGGGATCAGTTTCTTTATTTGTCTTTCTGGTGCTTCATTATTAGTGTATAAGAATGCAACTGATTTCTGTACATTGATTTTGTATCCTGCAACTTTGCTAAATTCATGTATCAGTTCTAGCAGACTTTTGGTGGAGTCTGTCGGATTTTCCATGTATACTATCATGTCATCTGCAAAACGTGAAAGCTTGACTTAATCTTTGCCAATTTTGATGCCTTTGGTTTCCTTTTTTGTCTGATTGCTGATACTAGAATTTCCAACACTATGTTAAACATCCCTGTCGTGTTCCTGATCTCAGGGAAAAAGCACTCAGTTTTTCCCAACTGAGGATGATGTTAGCTGTGAGCTTTTCATAAATGGCTTTTATGATGTTTAAGTATGTTCCTTCTATCCCGACTTTCTCAAGGATTTTTATTAAGAAAGGGTGCTAAATTTTGTCAAAGGCCTTTTCTGCATTGATTGAAAGGATCATATGGTTCTTATCTTTTCTTTTATTAATTTGATGTATCGCGTTGATTGATTTGCGAATGTTGAACCAGCCCTGCAGCCCAGGAATGAATCCCATTTGATCATGGTGAATAATTCTTTTTATATGCTGTTGAATTCGATTTGCTAGTATCATAATGAGAATTTTTGCATCCATATTCATCAGGGATATTGGCCTGTAGTTCTCTTTTACTACTGGGTCTCTATCTGGTTTGGGAATGAAAGGAATACTGGCTTCATAGAATGAGTCTGGAAGTTTTCCTTCCCTTTCTATTTCTTGGAATAGCTTGAGAAGGATAGGTATTATCTCTGCTTTAAACGTTTGGTAGAACTCCCCTGGGAAGCCATCTGGTCCTGGACTCTTATTTGTTGGGAGATTTTTGATAACCGATTCAATTTCTTCACTGGTTATGGGTCTGTTCAAGCTTTCTCCTTCCTCCTTATTGAGTTTTGGAAGCATGTGGGTGTTTAGGAATTTGTCCATTTCTTCCAGGTTGACCAATTTGTTGGCATATAATTTTTCATTGTCTTCCCTGATAATTGCTTGTATCTCTGAGGGATTGGTTGTCATAATTCCATTTTCATTCATGATTTTATCTATTTGGGTCATCTCCCTTTTCTTTTTGAGAAGCCTGCCTAGAGGTTTGTCAATTTTGTTTATTTTTTCAAAAAACGAACTCTTGGTTTCGTTGATCTGCTCTACAGGTTTTTTTAGATTCTATATTGTTGATTTCTGCTCTGATATTTATTATTTCTCTTCTGCTGGGTTCAGGTTGTCTTTGCTGTTCTGCTTCTAATTACTCTAGGTGTGCTGTTATATTTTGTATTTGGGATTTTTCTTGTTTCTTGAGATAGGCCTGGATTGCAATATATTTTCCTCTCAGGAGTGCCTTCTCTGCATCCCAAAGTGTTTGGATTTTTGTCTTTTCATTTTCGTTTGTTTCCATATATTTTTGATTTCTTCTCTAATTGCCTGGTTGACCCACTCATTGTTTAGTAGGGTGTTCTTTAACCTCCATGCTTTTGGAGTTTTTCCAGACTTTTTCCTGTAGTTGATTTCAAGCTTGATAGCATTGTGGTCTGAAAGTATGCATGGTATAATTTCAATTCTTGTAAACTTATGAAGGGCTGTTTTGTGACCCAGTATGTGATGTATCTTGGAGAATGTTCCATGTGCACTGGAGAAGAAAGTATATTCTGTTGCTTTGGGATGCAGAGTTCTGAATATATCTGTCAAGTCCATCTGATCCAATGTCTCATTCAGGGCCCTTGTTTCTTTATTGACCGTGTCTTTCGATGATCTATCCATTTCTGTAAGTGAGGTGTTAAAGTCCCCTGCAATTACCACATTCTTATCAATAAGGTTGCTTATGTTTATAAGTAATTGTTTTATATATTTGGGGGCTCCGGTATTCGGCGCATAGACATTTATTACTGTTAGCTCTTCCTGATGGATAGACCCTGTAATTTTTATGTAATGCCCTTCTTCATCTCTTGTTATAGCCTTTAATTTAAAGTCTAGTTTGTCTGATATAAGTATGGCTACTCCAGCTTTCTTTTGGCTTCCAGTAGCATGATAAATAGTTCTCCATCCCCTCACTTTCAATCCAAAGGTGTCCTCAGGTCTAAAATGTGTCTCTTGTAGACAGAAAATAGATGGATCTTGTTTTTTTATCCATTTTGATACCCTATGTCTTTTGGTTGGCGCATTTAGTCCATTTACATTCAGCGTTATTATAGAAAGATACGGGTTTAGCGTCATTGTGATATCTGTATGTTTTATGCTTGTAGTGATGTCTCTGGGACTTTGTCTCACAGGGTCCCCCTTAGGATCTCTTGTAGGGCTGGTTTAGTGGTGACGAACTCCTTCAATTTTTGTTTGTTTGGGAAGACCTTTATGTCTCCTTCTATTCTAAATGGCAAACTTGCTGGATAAAGGATTCTCGGCTGCATATTTTTTCTGTTCATCACATCGAAGGTCTCCTGCCATGACTTTCTGGCCCTTTTCCGTGGGCGTCTCGTCTGCGCTTGGCTCCGGAGACTCTGTTCTGCTAATCCTCCGGCGGTTTTCTGGGTTATTTAGGCAGGTGTAGGTGGAATCTAAGTGATCAGCAGGACGTGCACTGAGTCCAGCGTCCTCCTATGCCACCATCTTCCCTGTTCCC
Source organism: Prionailurus viverrinus (assembly GCF_022837055.1). Lineage (NCBI taxonomy): Eukaryota > Metazoa > Chordata > Mammalia > Carnivora > Felidae > Prionailurus > Prionailurus viverrinus. The sequence continues at coordinate 66,693,932 of NC_062579.1, read as the reverse complement.
TTACCACATTTTTCTTTATCCATTCATTGGTGGATGAACATTTGCTCTTTTTCCATATTTTTGCTATTGTTGATAATGCTGCTGTAAGCATTAGGTTACATGTACACGTTCAAACCTGTATTTTTGTATAATTTTAATAATTTTTAAGAGTTCAATTGCTGGATCATAGGGTAGTTATTTTTTACTTTTGTGAGGAAACTTCATCCTCTTCTCCAGAGCGGCTGCACAAGTTTGCATTCCCACGAGCAGTGCAACAGGGTTCCCCTTTCTGCACATCCTCACCAACATCCTGAATTGTTAATTTCAGCCATTCTGACAGGGGTGCAGTGTGCGGTGGTATCTCATTGTGGTTTTGATTTGTATTTCACTGATGATGAGTGGTATTGAGCATCCTTTCATGTGTCTGTTAGACATCTGGGTGTCTTCTTTTGACAAATATCTATTCATGTCTTCTGCCCATTTCTTCATTGTTTGTTTTTCTTGGGGAGGGGTATTGTGTTTGATAAGTTCTTTATGGATATTGGATACTAACCCTTTGTTAGATATGTCATTTGCAAATATTTTTCCCCGCTCAGTAGGCTGCCTTTAATTTTTGTTGATTGTTTCCTTAACTGTGCAGAAACTTTTTATCTTAATCAAGTCCCAATAGTTCATGTTTGCTTTTGTTTTCCTTGCCTTTGGTGACATGTCATATAAGAAGTTGCTCAAGCCAGGGTCAAATAGGTTGCTGCCTTTGCTCTCCTGAAGGATTTTCATGGTCTCCCTTCTCGCGTTTAGGTCTTTCTTTCATTTCGAACTTATTATTGTGTATGGTGTGAGAAAGTGGTCCAGTTTCATTCTTCTGCATGTTGCTTTCTAGTATTTGCAACACCATTTGTTGAAGAGACTGTCTTTTTTCCCATTGGATATCCTTTACTGCTTTGTTGAAGATTACTTGACCATATAGTTGTGAGTTCATTTCTGGATTTTCTATTCTGTTCCATTGATCTATGCATCTGTTTTTGTGCCAGTACCATACTGTCTTGATGACCACAGATTTGTAATATAACTTGAAATCTGGAATTATATGGCCTCCAGTTTTATTTTTATTTTTCAGGATTGCTTTGTCTATTCAGGGTCTTTTGTAGTTCTATATACATTTTGGGATTATTTGTTGTAGCTCTGAGAAAACCTTGATTTCAAAACCAGACAAAGATTCCACTAAAAAGGAGAATTACAGACCAACATCCCTGATGAATATGGATGCAAAGATTCTCAACAAGACTAGCAAATCAAATTCAACAATACATTGAAAGAATTATTCACCATGATCAAATCAGATTTATTCTTGGACTTCAAGGGTGGTTCCAGGAATTAATACCTATGTTTCTCAACCTATTCCAAAAAAAACAAGAGAAAAAGAAATGGAAGGAGAACTTCCAAACTCATAGTATGAGGCCAGCATTAATCTAGTTTGAAAACGAGTAAAAGACCTGATTAAACAGGAGTAGAGGCCAATATTCCTGATGAACATGTATGCAAAATTTCTCAACAAAAATTAGTAAATCAAATCCAGAAGCACATTAAAAGAATCGTACACCATATTCACATGGGATTTATTCTTGGGTTGCAAGGTTGGTTCAATATTTGCAAATCAATCAATGTGATACACCACATTATTAATATAAAGAATAAGAACCATATGATCTTTTCAATAGATGCAGAAAAAGGCAATTGACAAAGTAAGACATTCATTCTTGATAAAAACCTTCCACAAAGTAGGGATAGATGGAACATACCTCAACATCATAAAGGCCATATATGAAATACCCATAGTTAAAAGCATCCTCAATGGGGAAATACTGAGAGTCTTTTCCCTACAATCAAGAACAGGACAAGGATGTCTTCTCTCAACATTACTATTTAACATAGTACTGGAAGTAGTAGCCTCAGCAGAGAACAAAAAGAAACAAAGAGCACACAAACCAGCAAGGAAGAGGTCAAATTTTCACTATTTGCATTTGACATGATAATCTTTGTAGAAAACCTGAAGGATTCCAGCAAAAAATTGCTAGTACTAATACATGAATTCAGTCAATTTGCCAGATATAAAACCAGCATACAAAACCTGTATTCCTATACTCCAATAATGAAGCAGCAAAAAAAGGATTCAAGGAATCCATTCTGTTTTCAACTTCACCAAAACAATAAGATACTTAGGAATGAATTTAACTAAATATGTAAAAACTCTGTACTCTGAAAAGTGTTGTATACAACACTTAGGAAAAAAATTTAAGAGCACACAAAGAAATGGAAAAGCATTCCATGCTCATGAATGGAAGACAAAACATTGTTAAAATGTCTATACTACCCAAAGGAATCTACATGTTTAATAACCTATGTCTTTTGTTTTGATTATTTAGTCTATTTACATTCAGAGTGATTATTAATATATATGAATTTAGTGTCATTGTATTGCCTGTAAAATCATTCTTTCTAGACATTTTCTGTTCCTTTCTATTCTTTGTTGCTTTTGTTCTTTCTTTCCCACTCAATGTGTCCTTTTTAATATTTCTTGCAGGGCTGGGTTAGTGGTCACAAACTCATTTAATTTTAGTTTATCTAGGATCCTCTTTGTCTCGCTCTCTATTCCAAATGACAGTCTTGCTGGATAAAGCATTCTTGGCTGTATATTTTTCCCATTCATCATCTTGAATACATCATGCCACTCCCTTCTGACCTGCCAAGTTTCTGTGAAGATATCTGCTGCAAAACTTATTTTTCCTCTCTATAGGTTAGGGATTTATTTTCCCTTGCTACTTTCAGGATTCATTCATTATCTATGTAACTTGCAACTTTTAATATGATATGTCTTTGTGTTAGCCTGCTTTTGTTGATTTTGATGGGAGTTCTCTGTGCCTCCTGGATTTGGATGTCTTTGTACTTCCCCAGATTAGGGAAATTTTCAGCTGTAATTTGCTTGAATATACATTCTGCTCCTTTTACCCTCTTTTATTTTTCTGAGACTCTTATGATATGAATATTTTTTTATGCTTTATGGAGCATAAAGTCTACATTGTGATCCAGTAGTTTCTCCCTTTTATTTTCAGCTTCATCATATCCCATAATCTTATCTTTATTATCACTCATTCCTCTGCTTATCTTTATTATTAGTTATTCCTCTGCTTCTTTCTTCCTTGTGGTCATTCCACCAGTAGGTTTTGCATCTCCATTAAGCATGTTTCTATGTCTGCTTGACTAGTTTTTAGGTATTTTATCTGTGAAATAACTCCCTGAGGTTTCTATGATTTTCTCAAGCCCAGATAGTATCCTTATGACTTTTGTTTTAAAAAGTAGTCAGGCATATTGCTTATATCTGCTTTGATTAGAACTCTGGTCATGATCTCTTCTTGTTCCATCTTTTGGGATGAATTCCTCTCTTGGCATTTTGTCTAGTTCTTTGTCATCTGTGTGTTAGGAAAGCCTATTATGTTTCCTTCTCCTTCCATGATGTGGCCTCTTTTCTCCTTCTAGTTGTACATTTTGTTCTGTCAGTACTCAGATCAATTTCATGGGTGTTTCAAATGAATTGATATTTATCTACCTGTGTTCAAGGTGTGACGTAAGCTTAATGTCCTCCTACTACACTAATATTAACTGTTCTTTGAATTCTAATAATTTATTTCTTATATATAGGAAAGCAATTGATTTTTGTATACTAATCATATCCTGCAACATGGCTCTAATTTCTTATTAAATCCACAAGTGTTTATGTATATGTGGGAGGGTTGGAATTTTCTACATTGGCATGTCATCTGTGAACATAGTTTAATTTCTTCCTACCCAATTGATACTCAATATTTCATTTTCTTATTTTATTGCATTAGATAGGGTTTTGGTACAATAATGAAGAACGAGAGTGGTGATATTGGGCATTTTTGTTTTGTTTCTGTGAATAATGAGGAAGCATTAAGTTTTTCCTCTATAATTATGATGTTATTTGGGGCGCCTGGGTGGCGCAGTCGGTTAAGCGTCCGACTTCAGCCAGGTCATGATCTCGCGGTCCGAGAGTTCGAGCCCCGCGTCAGGCTCTGGGCTGATGGCTCAGAGCCTGGAGCCTGTTTCCGATTCAGTGTCTCCCTCTCTCTCTGCCCCTCCCCCGTTCATGCTCTGTCTCTCTCTGTCGCAAAAATAAATAAACGTTGAAAAAAAATTAAAAAAAATTATGATGTTATCTGTTGTTTTTTGTAGATTTTCTTTACCAGGTTAAGTTCCCCTCTATTCTTGGTTTGGTGAGTTTTTGTGATAAATATGTTTTGGATTTTATAAACTCATTTATATTATTGATATGATCATGCAAGGTTTCTTCTTTTCTCCATTAATTTGTTCAATTACACTATTGATTTTCAAAGTTGAACCAGTTTTGCATACATGAAACTGTGTAATTCCTTTCATATCATCTTGGATTTGATTTGCTGGTATTTTGTGGAGGATTTTGCCACTATACTTATGGGATATATTGGTTTGCAGTTTTTTGTTGTTGCAATGTCTTTATCTGATTCTTGGTATTAGGGTAATGCTGGCCTTATAGTCTGAGTTATAATGTGATTCCATTTTTCTATTTTATGAAAGAAATTTCAGACAATTGGGATAGTTTCTTCTTTACATATTTGTTTGAATTCACAAGTGAACCCATGTAAGACTGGAACTTTCTGTTTTTGGAGTTATTAACTATTGATTCAATATTTTCATAGATATATGTCTATTCAAAGTGTCTATTTCTCCTTGTGTGACTTTTTATAGATTGTGTCTTTCGAAGAATTGTTTTATTTCATCTAGATTGTCAAATCTATAAGCATAGAGATGTTTATAATATTATTTTATTATCTTTTTGTAACTGTGGTATCTGTAGTGGTACAGATACAAAAATTTTTAAATTTCTGATATTAGTAATTTGTGTCTTCTCTTTTTTTTTTCTTAGTTACTGTGGCTAGAGCTTTATGAATTTTATTGATTCTTTCAGAGAATCAGATTTTGATGTCATGGATTTTGTCTTCTGATTTCCTGATTTCAATTTTATTTATTTCTACAGTTGTTGTCTGTGTTATTTTTTTCTCCCTCTTACTTTGTATTTAATTTTTTCTCATTTTATTAGTTTCCTGATGTGGAAGCTTAGATTATTGATTTTATATCTTTCTTCTTTTCTAATATGTGCATTCAATGATAAACATTTCCTTATAAACATTTTTCACCTATTTCCACTAATTTTGATAAGTTGTACTTTCATTGTCATTTAGTTCAAATATTGTTTAATTTTTCCCTAGTCTTTTTGGCTAATTTTATTTATTGTGTTTGATCTCTAAGCATTTTGTGGTTTTCTACTTATCTTTCTCTTGCTGATTTCTATTTTAATTCTATTGTGTGAATATATACTGTATGGTTTCTACTCTTTAAAATTTGATAAGGTGTGTTTTGTGACCTAAATTATGATCTCTTTTTGTGAATGTTCCATGTGAGCTTGAAGTGTATTTGTATTTTGCTGTTGGTGGGTGAAGTATTTTATAAATGTCAGTTAGATTCAATTTATTGATTATTCTTTTCAGCTCAACTATTTCTTTACTGATGTTCTTTCTGCTGGATCTATCCATTACTGACAGAGGGGTATTGATCTTTTCCAAATACAATAATGGATTTATCTATTTCTCCTTGAAGTTCTGTCAGATTTTTTTCTCACACACTTTGACACTCACTTTTTAGGCACACACACATTAAGAATTGCTATGTCATCCTCAAAAATTGACTCTTTTATCATTATGTAATGGCTCTCTTTATTCCTGGTAATTTTTATTTTTTTTATGAAGTTAACTTTATCTGAAATTAATACAGCTACCATTGTTTTCTTTGGTTAATGTTAGCATGGTATATATTTCTCTAACCCTTTGCTTTTAATCATTATGTGTCTTTATATTTAAAGTGAGTCTCAAATATATAGTAAATAGAATAGTATCATACTGCAAAAAAAAAGGAGAAAATAAATCAATGAAAGAGAATAAAGAACCCAGAAGTTAACTCAGGCTTATATGGTCAATTAATCTATGACAAAGGAGACAACAATATACAATGGGGAAGAGACCATCTCTTTAATCAATAGTGTTCAGAAAATTGGAAAGATCCATGAAAAAGAATTAAACTGGATCACTTTCTTCACAATATACAAACATAAACTCAAAATGGATTAAAGACCTTAATATAAGACATAAAATAATAAAACACTTAAAAGAAAATATAAGCAATAAACTCTTGGACATCAGTCTTAGCAATACTATTTTTAGATATGTCTCTTCAGGTAAGGATAGTAAAAGCAAAAAATAAAGAAATAAAAATAGACTGCATCAAACTAAAAATTTTTGCACAGCAAATAAAGCCATCAATAAAATAAAAAACAACAGTCTACTAAATGGGAAAAGATTTTTGTAAATAATATATCCCATAATGAGTTAATATCCAAGATATATAAGCAACTCACACAATTCAACACTAAAAAAATAACTGATTTTTAAAACAGGCAGAGGACCTAGAGATAGATTTCCAAAGAAGTAATGTGGTTGCCCAACAGACACATAAAAAAATACTCAACATCACTAAGGATCAGGGAAATGCACTTCAAAGGAAGATTTAGATATCATCTCATATGTCTTAGGAGGGCTAATATATTTAAAAAGAAAAAAATAACCACTGTTGCCTAGGATGTGGGGAAAAAGGGAACCCTCACACACTGTTGGTGGGAATGTAAATTGGTACAACCAGTGTGGAAAACAGTTTGGAGGTTCCTCACAAAATTAAAAGTAGTCATACCATATGATCAAGTAATTCTAATTCTAGGTATTTACATAAAAAAGTGAAAATATTAATTCAAAAAAATATATATGCACCCTTATGTTTATCACAGAATTCTTTACAATAGCCGAGATATGGAAGCAACCTAAATGTTCATTTATGGCTGAATGAATAAACAAGATGTGAGATACACGTATCTATCTATATATATATATATATATATGTTTCTCTATATAACTTATATACATATAATAATATATAATATTATATATAGTTATGGTATACACACACACACACACACACATATATATTCATTCCATAAAAAAATGTATTTAAGTGTCCCATTTGTGACAACACAGACAGACCTAGAGGTCATTATGTTAAAAGATAGACAAACATCATAGAAATAAAATTCAAAATGGAGTAAAATCCTAAATGTGAGATTAGAAACCATAAAAATCTTAGAAGAGAACACAGGTAGTAAACACTTTGAAATCAGTCACAGCAACTTTTTTCTAGATATGTCTTCCAAGGCAAGGGAAACAATAGCAAAAATAAACTATTGGGACTACATAAAAATAGAAGGCTTCTGCAAGGCAAATGAAACAATCTATAAAACTAAAAGGCAATTATGGAAAGAGTCCAAATTTCCATCGACTGATGAATTGATAAAGAAGTGGTGGTATATATATATATATATATATACAATGTAATATTACTCAGCCATAAAAAAGAATGAAATCTTGTGGGGTGCCTGGGTGGCTCAGTCAGTTAAGTGTCTGGCTTCGGCTTAGGTCATGATTTTGCAGTTCGTTGGTATGAGCCCTGTGTTAGGCTCTGTGCTGACAGCTTGGGGCCTGAAACCTCCTTTGGATTCTGTGTCTCCATCTCTCTGCCCTTTCCTTGCTCATGCTCTCCCTTTCTCTCAAAGAATAAACTTTACAAAACTTTTTTTTAAAAAAAAGAATGAAATTTTGACATTTGCAATGACATAAATGGAACTAGAGTGTATTATGCTAAGCAAAATGTCAGTCATAGAAAGACAAATTCCATATGGTTTCACTCATGTGGAGTTTAAGAAACAAAACAGATGAACATATGGGAAAGGAACAAAAAGAAGGAGACAAACCATACAAGGCTCTTAACTACAAAGAACAAACTGAGGGTTTCTGGAAGGGAGTTGGGCAGGAGATAGGCTAAATGAGAGATTGGTATTAAGGAAGGCACTTGTGATGAGCACTGGGTGTTATATGTAAGTGATGAAACACTAACATTTACTCCTGAAACCAACATTACATTATATGTTAACTAACTAGAATTTGAATAAAAACTTGAAACAAATCAAAACAAACAAACAAAAAAAGAAGCAAGCTAATAATTTTAAAGCATTTACATCAGAACTTGGTACATTATAAATGATGAAAAAGCGTTTGCTAAATGAATACATAATACTAAATTTATGTTGCAAAGAAAAGTAAATAAAATTAAATTCAAAGGCAAAAGAGAGAAGGAAAAGATTCTAGTGGAGATTAAATAAATAGAGAAATGGAAAAAATAGAGAAAATTAAAAACTTAAAAATTCAAAATTTGGGTTTTCAAAAAGATCAGCAAAATCAAGAAATCTTTGAATAAACTTACTAAGAAAGAAAGAGAGAAGACTCAAATTAACAAAGTTAGAATTAAAGAAAAGCCATTACTACTGACCCTACAGCAATAAAAGGAATTATAAGGAACTACTGTGAACTAATGTATGCCAAAAAATTAGATAACCTAGATGATTGGACACATTCTTAGAAATATATAACCTGCCAATACTGAATCTGGAAGAAATAGAAAATCTAAATATACCTATAAAATACAAAGTAATTAAATTAGTCATTAAAAAAAATCTCCACTCCCAAACACAGGTACAGAGGGTTTCACTGGTGAATTCTCTGTCACATTTATAGAAGAATTAGTATCATTTGTTTCACAGACTCTTCCAAATAGAAAATAAAAGAAATTTTTCTTAATTAAATCAACAAGGTCAATATTATCCTGATGCAAAAAGAAAAAAATACATAACAAAATAAAACTACTGACTGGTATCTCTTATAAATATAGATATAAAAATCCTTAAGAAGATATTATCAAAATAAATCCAGTAATATATGAATAAGATATGCCAAGATGAAGGAGCATTTCTCCTAGGGATTAAAAGTGGTATTAACATGCAAAAATTAATTAATATAATTTATTATATCAACAGAATAAAGGACGAAATCCACATGATTATTTTGATAGATGTAGCAAAAACATTGGATACAATTAAATGTCCCATCATGATTAAAACCATCAACACATTAGGAGAGGAAGAGAATTTCCTCAACCTAGTAAAGGGCATCTATGAAAATAATCTACAGCTAACATCACAGTTAATGGGCAAAAACACACTGTTCTCCCCTGCAGTCAGAAACAAGAACATGAAAGGGAACAAAAGGAACAGGAAAATTGTATCCACTTGTACTACTTCTATTCAACATTGTACTGAAGATTCTAACAAGGGGAATCATGTAAAAAGAAATTTATATTAGGAAAAAACAAAGTTATATCTGTTCACAGAAGACATGCTCTAATAATAGAAAACCCTAAAGATTCCACAAAAAAACCTTATTATAACTAATAAACAAGTTCAGCAAATTTGCAGGATGTACATCAATTCACAAAAAATAGTTTTATTTAAATATATTAGCCAAGAAAAATTTTAAAAGTTAAGAAAACAATGATATTTGCAATAGCATAAAAATAATAAATACTAAGAAATGAATTTAGAAAAGAAGTGCAAAACTCATTATCTGACAAATATAAAAACATCATTGGAAAAATTTAAAAAGATCTGGAGTGACCCCATCATCATAATCAAATAACATTTTCCCTCCAAGAAAATCTCACCCACAGGTGAAAAGCCCTTTGTAGAAGTCCAGGAATCCAGCAGAGAAGTTTCAGCACACCATTAGAGAGGGGAAAAAAAAAAGAACTGAGTTTGCATGCACTAAAGAATGTAAGAGGAATGGTTTCACTTAACCCACATTACCCCTCCCACATAATTGCAGAACAGTTCAGTATCAAGACAGAATTTCTCAGCTCATGATTTTTCCCACAGAAAAAAAATGAGAGCATGTGAGTGCCTGCCATCTCCAGCTATTTGAAATGCAGCCAAAAAGACCCACTTTTTCTCATCTCAACCAGAATACTGACATGTGCCATGTGACTGGGAGGAAGGGATCAGCTGGGAGAATAGCAGGCAGGGTTCTTGGAGGGAATCAAAGGAATGTGGATCTTACCAAGCAGGTATGTCATGGACTGTTTCAGAAAGCCTGCCCACATGCCACTGGGGATGCTTTGCCTGTGGATGTCCCCCTTAATGGCCCATAAGGACCTGAAATTCTCTATGTGTTTTACCACATACATAGTTCCCATCTCAAGACTGGGTCCTTGTGCAAACTCCCAATGGCAATGAGACCAAATCTTTACAGATAGCTAGTTAGGTGTGCAGAAATTTGGCCTGAATCTCTGGAATTGGTAAAAACTTCACAAACTTAGGGATTCAGCACCACCCTATGGAAAATAAAAAAAGAGGCTATCAGCACTCAGCCTGGTTTTGCAGGATTGAGAGAAGACATACTATCTTAAGGATTTTTCTCCAAGAGGGAAAAGGAAGTGTACAGCAGGTATTCTCAGAGAAAAGTTATGAGAAAGCCTTAGAATCCCTACAGGGCTAATATAAGGTATTTGTCTCTCAACACCAGTCAATAAGACCTGAGGAGGTGACTGATTCTTCAAATATAAAGAGAGAACAAGACGTCAAGGAAACATGACAACACCAAAGGAACACAATAATTTTGCAGTAACCAACTCCAGGAAATGAATATATTTGATTTTTCCAGTAAAGATTTCAAAATAGTTGTTTTAAGGAAGTTCAGTGAACTACAAGTATACACAGAAAGACAGTTTAATTAAAGAAATAAATAAATACATGAACAAAATGAGAAGCTCAAAACAGAGATAAAAATTATAAAACAGAACCACACAGAAATTCTGGAGATGAAGAATACAATAAATGAGTAAAAATGAAGTAGAAAGCATAAATATCAACTTAAAGCAAGCAAAAGAGTCTTTGAAGAAGAAGATAGATATTTTGACAATATCCAGTCAAAAGGGAAAAGAGATAAAAGAAAGAAAAAGAGTAAAGAAAACATATATTAACTATAGGACACTGTTAACAGGAAAAAAAAATCTATGCATTATTGGAGTACCAGAAGAAAGAAGAGGGAGAAAGGGCACAAAGCTTATTTAAGGAAATAATGACTGACTGCTTCAGATTCTGTGTCTCTCTGTCTTTCTCTGCCCCTTCCCCGCTCACACTTTGTCTCTCTCTGTCAAAAATAAATAAACACAAAATTTTTTTAGATAAAAAAATAGAAAGAATGGCTGAGAACTTCCCAAATCCAGGGAGATATTTTAACATTCAAGTTTATGTAGCTCATAAGTCACTCCAAAACTATAACCCAAAATTGTCTTCACTAAGACAAATTATAATAAAACTCTTCAAAGTTAAAAGCTAAGGGAAAATTTTAAAACAGCAAGAGACAAAACAACCCTTACATACAAGGAAACCCATATATATAGCAGCTATTAATACATCCTGGCATTTGCAATGACATGAATGCATCAAAGAGCATTATGATAAGTAAAATAAGCCATACAAAGAAAGACAAATACTGTGTGGTTTCACTTATATGTGGAATCTAAAAAAAAAAAAAATGAATGCATAAAAACAGAAGGTAAATGGTGATTTTCAGGTGCTAGAGGTTGGGGGAAATGGGCATATGTTGGTCAAAGGGTGCAAACTTCCAAGTATAAAATAAATAATCTCTGGAATCTAATGTACATCCTGGTGAATAGTTAATAACACTATTGTATATTTGAAAGTTGCTGAGAGAGTACATCTTAAATGTTATCACACACACACACACACACACACACACGGTAATTATGTGAGGTGATGAAAGCATTAACTAACCTTATTGTGGTAATAATTTTGCGATATATATGTGCATCAAATCATGACATTATATACCTTAAATATACACAATGTTATATGTCAAGTATATGTCAGTAAAGATGGGAGGGGAACTCATCATCAGTGTTAATAATTCTAATCCCCACCCACCAGATTAGTACTGATGGATATGAACACCCACCTAAATCTAAGTTAGGTTTGCTATGAGTTTATAAGTATTATGATTAATAATTGGAGATTCTTCCAAAGGACAGATCAGTAGCTGAGACAACCTCCAGGCTTAACCTCATTCCTGTACTAAAAGTAACAATTTAGAAATCAAACTGAGAGGCTGTATGGCAACAAGTTAACAGTTAATATTTCAGTATGGATAATGGGATTGTTCGTGGTTTTATTTTTCTTCTTGCTTATCTGTATTTTGTAAATTCTCTACAATAAATGTAAATTACTTTAAAAGAAAGAAATAGCATTTGATAAAATTCAACAATTATTTTTGATAAATCAAAAATGTTAGCAAAGTGTGACATAAAATAAATACCTTAATTTCATAAAAGGCATCTAAACAAAAATGACACTTAATATATGTAATCATTTCACTTGAGATTTGGAAGGGAAAATGGATACACATTATTTCTACCTACATTCAATGTTATACTGAAAATCCTAAATAGTACATAATTATAGAGAAAACAATGGAGTGTTAAAAAAATCTTCACATTTTATTTATACATGCGTGGAAATCCTGAAAAAATACTCACCCAAAACTGGAATTAATTAGGGAATATATTTTGTTTACAAATGAACAAAAATTAATTTATTTCTATAAACTTAACAAAATAGAAAATGAAGTTTAAAAATGAGAGTAATTACATCATCAAAAATATCAAATATACATAAGAGTAAATCTCATGTTATGCAAAACCTCAAGAAGAAAACAAACATAAACTATAAAAACCATATTATTGTATGATTTGTATCTCAATAAAGCTGTTTTAAAAAAGTAGTGCAGCCAATATTAGGGGCATACTGTTATTGAGAGTATTCACACTTGACCTCTAAGTACAGAGGGGAATTCCATTTCCTTACAACTTATTTCCCTGAAAAAAGGTTGTTTTATGTTTGTTGTTGTTTTGTTTTCTTTTCTTTTACTACATTTATTTATAAGCTCACTCAGTCTGTTTATTCACTTCATCTTTAGGGAGGTGATTTAGGGTAGTGACTTTTTTTGAATAGTAAATTTGATCACTTCCTCACCTTTGTGGTTAACTTTCTTCCTTCAGCCCACATCAACTTAATTATTGATAATTAAGCATATTAGCTTAGGTGAGACTTATAAGTGAGCCTGGTTATGGACAGCACTAGTTATTCTCTATGACTCCTTTCCATCATACATAAAAACAACTGTTTGGTTGAATAAGTCTTTCTAATATGGGATCTGTATCAGTAGTCACTCTTGAACACAGACATAATTAATCTACAAACCTAACCTCTATCAGTAATAAGTGGTGAAATTTTATCTCAGTCTGTTTTTCCTTTTTAAAATGCCTTATTTTTTTCATAGCTGGACAAGGAATAGTGTTGTTGCTAATTAGTTTTATTTTCAGATAATTAAACATATACTGGCATAAATGCAGTAGTACATATACAAATCTTTTGTGTTATACAGAATCAGTAAATTTATAATTATTTCCTACTGCAGTGCTGAATTCAAAGAAGATGCTTAATATATGATAATATTGCTAAAATAGCCAGAACAGAACTAACTACTTATTTTTATATAAAACTTTGAAATATTTTATCTTTTATCAACACCTAGGTATTCAAACTCAATATTTACAACATTAACACTTATAACTGACTAGCATTTCAAATAATATTTTCTCATCTTTTATGCAAATGGATAAATTTTTAAAATGATCAGCCGGATCTGACATATGATTCTTTGGCCAAATATTAACAACAACAAAGCACATTAGACTTAAGTTGATCTAGGCTGAAGGAAGAAAGTTAACCACAAAGGTGAGGAAATGATTCAAATTGTTAAAACTAAAAAACAACAAAATTCTAATAGGATAATGAAAGTGTTTCTTAAGCACAGAGTTAAACAAAACTGAAGATTCATAAATGTATGACCTCAATAAGAATGTATTACAGGTGATTTCTTTATTTTAAGCACTCGAATAAGTATCTTAATTATGCACTGATGTAAATAAAAGTCACATATTAAAATACTATCAATATGTGGTTGGTTCTGTGATGGACTTATTCAAAAGGAGTTAATGTTTGGAGGAGAGCTAACATACTGGCATAGTAGGAGGACCCTAGGCTCATCTCATCCTTGCAACAAAACTGGGTAACAATCAAATCATTCTGAATACCCAAGAAATCGACCTGAGAACTGACAGAACAAACTTCATAACTAGATAGAGAGAAGAGGTCACATCAAGGAAGGTAGGAAGTGCAGAGACATGGTTTGGAGGAGAAAGGCATCATGGGTTCTGTAGAGGGGAGGGAGTCCTGATTGTGGAGAAAGACAAGAGACAGTGGAGTGCATAGGGATATGCACAAGAAGAACATTTCCCCAAAGCAATTGGCTAGGAAAAAAAAATGGGCTGATGTTTGTGAGTTTTTGTGTGGCATTCAAAGACTGGAGTTTTAAAGTTAAGTGGTCCTGGCTTATATAGAGCCCTGAAGGCACTACTTTAGTCCTGGAAAGAAGGCACAATACAACCCTCTGGCACACTGCCCAATCCAAGGATATCCTAAAATGCACGGGTAAAGATTTTTTGCTCTTCTTGGAGGGCATCTGTGAGAAGTGACTTTCACAGAGACACCTCTTCAGGAACAAAAGAGTTTGTGGGTTTTTTTTTTTTACCTTCCTCACTCCTCAGCAGAGGGGCAGAGATACTGCTTTAGGGCTGCTAACCCAGACACTGGCTGTTTACCTGCTTTGCTCCAAATCCCAAGCCCCTTCACTCTGGTGCCATAGTCAGGCTCAGAGCACACCTGCATCCATCTCAGCATGGCAAGACCCTCTCCCAGAAGACCAGAACAGCCCCCACCACAGCACGTCCTTCAAGTTTGGAGTTTGAAATTCATCAGTCTTGGCTGGTATAGAGTCCAAATTGCACTGTGCTTCTCCAAGCAGGCAAGCAACCTAGAGACAAACAGCATGATAAAAGCAATCTGAAAAATGCCTCTAAGATGCACTAGAGGAAATTATTCGCTCTTCTGGGAGTACTTCCCTAAGAGCAACAAGTATAGAGACCACTCTCAGGGACAAAGGAGCTGACTCTTGCTATTTCACACCCCCACCCCTCTGCATAAAGCAACATCAGTAAACAGCATAGCACCATTACTGGCTGCCTAACATGATTATACCAAGTCCCACCCCACTGTGATCTGGTACTGCTTTTCTCAGGACAGTGTTCCTAAAGCCTAGTGCAGAGCCTCTTCCCCAGAAGACCAGCAAAACCACCCACCTATACCATGAATACCAACCAGAGAGTTCTGCAAGGCCTCAGTTATAGTGGAAGTATCATCAGGTCTCATTTAACAAGCAGACCAGTGCACACCTAGTTAAAACTTGCCCCACTCTGGCCAAGGTCCAACACAGCCAAAAGTAGGCAGGGAGAGCCTATGTAGATGTCTGGACTGAAGGATGGAGCAGACAGAACATAGCACCAGAGTGCATGCAGCACACACCAGAGACACTTCCAGAAGTGACATGCCCTGGACATTATCTGACATGATTTTCATAAAGCCATTAATCTCAGAAGCAGTAAACATAACAGACTTTTCTAACACAGAGAAGAATGCAGAGACTTAGACACAATGCCAATATGGAGGAATTCACTCCATATGAAAGAACAAGAAAAGGTCATGGTCAGAGATCTAATTGAAACAGATATAAGTAATATGACTGATGGAGAATGGAAAGCAACAATCATAAGGATACTTGCTGGGTTTGAGAAAAGCATGGAAAATATCAGGGAGAACCTTAATACAGAGATAAAAGAGTAAAAAAAAATAAGAAGAAATGAAGAACACAATAACTGAGATTTGAAACTGACTGAATGCTGTTACCACAAGGATGTAAGAAATAGGAGAACGAAAAAAATTATGTAGAAGATATAATAATGGAAAATAGTGAAGCTGAACAAATGAAAGAAGAACTATGGATCGTGAGAATAGACTTAGGGAACTCAGTGATTCTATCAAACATAATAATATATGTAGTATAGGAGTCCCAGAAGAAGAAGAAGAGATAAAAATGTGCAGGAAGTTTAGTTGAGGAAGCTTCCCTAATCTGGGGAAGGAAACAGACATCCAAATCCATAAGCCACAGAGAACTCCCATCAAAATAAACAAAAGCAGGCCACCACCAAGATATAATGTAGTTAACTTTTCAAAATGCAGTGATAAAAAATCCTAAAAGCAACAAGACAAAATAAGTCCCTAACTTACTAGGGAAAACCCATAAGGCTAGCTGCAGGTCTCTGCACAGACACTTGGCAAGCCAGAAGGGAGTTGCATGTTATAATCAACGTGCAGAATAGGATAAATCTGCAGACAAGAATACACTGTATGTAGCAAGGCTATCCTGAGAATAGGAGAGATAAAGTTTCCCAGACAAAGAAAAACTAAAGAAGCTCATGATCATTAAAACAGCCCTACAAGTAATATTAAAGGGAACTCTTTGAGCGGGAAGGAAAGACTAAAACTGACAGAATAGAAAGGAACAGAGAAAATCTGCAGAAACAACAGAAAAACAAGTAATAAAATGGCACTAAATGCATCCTATCAGTAATTACTGTGAATGTAAAAGGGGTAAATGCACCAATCAAAAGATAGGATGCCAGGTTGGATTAAAAAAAAACATGATTCATCTATAGGCTGCCTACAAGAGACCCATTGTAGGCCTAAAGACAACTGAACATTTAAAGTGATGGGATGGAGAAACATTTATGATGCATATGAATATCAATAGAAAGCAAGAATAGCAATACTTACATCAGACAAACTAGATTTATATCAAAGACTATAACAAGACATAAAGAAGGACACTATATCATAAAAGGGGACTATCCACCAAGAAGATGTAACAATTATAAATATTTATGCTTGCAACATGGAAGCACCCAAATATATAAAACAACAGATAATAAAAATAAGAAACTCATTGGTAATTACAAAATAAGAATAAGGGACTTTAATAACCCAATTACATATATGGACAGATCATTTAAGCAGAACATCAAGAAGGAAACAACACCTTTGAATGACACAGTGAATTAGATGGACTAACATACATTCAGAACATTTCGTCCTAAAGCAGCAGAATAAACATTTTTTCAATTGCATATGGGACATTCTGTAGAATAGATCACATACTAGGTCACAAATCAGACCTCAACAAGTACAAAAATGGATATAATACCATGCATATTTTCTGAACACAACACTATCAACCTAGAAGTCAACTACAAAAAAAAAAAAATGAAAGCGGCATAAATATATCGAGGCTAAACAACATGATAAGTAAAGAATTAATAACCAACGAAGAAATCAAAAGAATTAAAAAAAACACATGGAAACAAAAGAAAATGAAGACACAATAATCCAAAATCTTTCAGATGCAGCAAAAGTGGACATAAGAAGAAAGTATATAGCAATAAAGGCCTACCTCAAGTAGCAATAAACAAATCTCAAATAAACAACCTAATCTTACAGGTAAAGCACCTAGAAAAAGAACAACAAATGAAGCTTAAAGCCAGCAGAAGAAGGAAAATAATAAAGATTAAAGGAGAAATAAATGGTATAGAAACAAACAACAACAACAATAACAACAAGAGAAAAAAAAACACTAGAACAGCTCAAATAAACCAGAAGCTGGTCTTTGAAAGAATTAATAAAATTGATAAATTCCTAGGCAGACTTATCAAAAGGAAAAGAGAAAGTACCCAAATAAATAAAATCACAAATAGAAGGGAAGAAATAGCAAGCAACACCATAGAAATACAAACGATTATAAGAGGATATCATGAAAAATTATATGCCAACAAATTGGACAATATGGTATAAATGGATAAATTCTTAGAGACATATAAATTACCAAAAAATGAAACAAGAAGAAATAGAAAACTTGAACAAACTGAAAATCAATAAGAATATTGATTCTGGGCCATTTCACAGCCTCCAGTTTCATTTTAGCTCAAGATCCTTTTGTGCTTTCAGGATCAGGGAGACTTAGCCAGACAGTGAGTTGTTGCTGAAAAACCAGAGAGCAATTATGTACAGAGAAGACAAATGGTGAGCAGTCATAGAATTAAGGATAAACTTTTAATCCAGATTTAATATGATACTCATTTAAAATTCAAAACTTGGGCTTAGGGAGGAAGATGGTGGCATAGGAGGATGCTGGGCTCACCACATCCTGCTGACCACTTAGATTCCACCCACATCTGCCTAAATAACCCAGAAAACCACTAGACGACTAGCAGAACGGACTCTCTGGAGCCAAGCATAGATAAGAGGCCCACGGAAGAGGGTAGGAAGGGCAGAGAAGTGGTGCACATTACACGGACTGGCGGGAGGGAGCTGGGGCAGTGGAGGGGCAGCCAGCCCACCCAGCAAGGCAGAGCCCCAGAGACTGGCTTGCAAAAGCTGAGGGGCCAGACAGAGTGTCCTGACAACAGTGGGACTTAACATCTGGAATGTTATAAGTCAACAGCTCTGCTCCCAGAGCGGGAGGGCTAGAGGACAATGGGAGGGAGAGTTGTTGAGCTGTGGAAGACAGAGCTCAGCTTGGCAGGGAACAAAAGCTCTCACCAGCGCCATTTCCCTCTCCCATCGGAAGGCTGAAATTCCAAAGGGAACTAGTTCCCATCACGAAACTTGCTTGCACCGTGCAAACACCCAAAGCTGTGCTTCTGTGGATCCATCCTTCAGACGGGTCTGCCTCCCTCTCAGTGCCACAGGGCCTCTCACAAAGAAAGGCCCCCACCAAAGGCAAAGTGAGCTGAGTCTGTCCCTCCCACCCCTGTGCACCTTGCAGACCCACCCCAGCTAATATGCCAGATCCCATCAAAGCAGCACGACAAGCCTGGCAATGTGCAAGTACCCAGACAGGGGCCACACCACTCCACAGTGAGTCCTGCCCCTGGGCGAGGGGAAGATAAGGTACACACCAGTCTGACTGTGGCCCCGCCCACCAACACAAGTTACTCCAGAAAGCACAGAGGAGGAGTCCTCTGTGCTTCTGCACCACTCCAGGGACTATCCAAAATGACGAAACCGAATAATTCTCCTCAAAAGAAACTCCAGAAGGTAGCAAAAGCTAACGAACTGATCAAAAACGATTTAAGCAATGTAAAAGAAAATGAATTTAAAATAATAGTCATAAAATTAATCGCTGGGCTTGAAAAAAGTATAGAGGACAGCAGAGAATCTATTACTACAGAGATCAAGGAACTAAGAAACAGTCAGGAGGAGCTAAAAAATGCTATAAATGAGCTGCAAAATAAAATGGAGGCGACCACAGCTCAGATTGAAGAGGCAGAGGAGAGAATAGGTGAATTAGAAGATAAAATTATGGAAAAAGAGGAAGTGAGAAAAAGAGAGATAAAAAATCCAGGAGTATGAGGTGTGAATTAGAGAACTAAGTGATGTGATGAAACTCAACAATATACGTATAGTAGGGATCCCAGAGGAGGAAGAGAGAGAGAAAGGGGTTGAAGGTGTACTTGAAAAAATCATAGCTGAGAACTTCCCTGATCTGGGGAAGGAAAAAGGCACTGAAAGCCAACAGGAACAGAGATCTCCCTTCAGACGTAACTTGAATCGATCTTCTGCACGGCATATCATAGTGAAACTGGAAAAATACAAGGATAAAGAGAAAATTCTGAAAGCAGCTAGGGATAAATGTGCTCTAACATATAAAGGGAGACTGATAAGACTAGTGACGGGTCGATCTAATGAAACTTGGCAGGCCAGAAAGGAATGGCAGGAAATCTTCAATGTGATGAACAGAAAATTATGCACCAAGAATACTTTATCCAGCAAGTCTGCCATTTAGAATAGAAGGAGAAATAAAGGTCTTCCCGAACAAACAAAAACTGAAGGAATTCATCACCACTGAACCAGCCCTACAAGAGATCCTAAGGGGGATCCTGTGAGACGAAGTACCAGAGACATCTCGACAAACATGAAACCTACAGATATCACAAGGACTCTAAACCCATATCTGTCTAGAAAAACACTGAATGTAAATGGACTACATGCTCCAACCAAAAGACATAGGGTATCAGAATGGATAAAAAAACAAGACCCATCTATTTGCTGTCTACAAGACACTCATTTTAGACCCGAGGACACCTTCAGATTGAAAGTGAGGGGATGAAGAACTATCTATCATGCTACTGGAAGTCAAAAGAGAGCTGGAGTACCCTTACTTATATCAGACAAACTAGACTTTAAGCTAAAGGCTGTAACAAGAGATGAAGAAGGGAATTATATAACAGTTACAGGGTCCATCCATCAGGAAGAGCGAACAATTATAAATGTCTATGTGCCGAATATGGGAGACCCCAAATATATAAAACAATTAATCACAATAAGCAACCTTATTGATAAGAATGTGGCAACTGCAGGGGACTTTAATACCCCACTTACAACAAGGGATAGATCATCTAGACACAGGATCAATGAAACAAGGGCCCTGAATGATACGTTGGATCAGATGGACTTGACAGATATATTTAGAACTCTGCATCCCAAATCAACAGAATGTACTTTCTTCTCAACTGCACATGGAACATTCTCCAAGATAGATCACATACTGGGTCACAAAACAGCCCCTCATAAATATACAAGAATTAAGATCATACCATGCATACTTTTAGACCACTATGCTATGAAGCCTGAAATCAACCCCAGGAAAAAGTCTGGAAAACCTCCAAAAGCATGGAGGTTAAAGAACACCATACTAAAGAATGAATGGGTCAACCAGGCAATTAGAGAAGAAATTAAGAAATATATGCAAACAAATGAAAATGAAAATTCAACAATCCAAACGCTTTGGGATGTGATGAAGGCAGTCCTGAGAGGAAAATACATGGCAATCCAGGCCTATCTCAAGAAACAAGAAAAATCCCAAATACAAAATCTAACAGCACACCTAAAGGAAATAGAAGCAGAAGAGCAAAGACAACCTGAACCCAGCAGAAGAAGAGAAATAATAAAGACCAGAGCAGAAATAAACAATATAGAATCTAAAAAAACAAAAAAACAAAACAAAAAAAAACAGTAGAACAGACAAATGAAACCAAGAGTTGTTGTTGTTGTTGTTGTTTTTTAAATAAACAAAATTGATAAACCTCTAGCCAGGCTTCTCAAAAAAAAAAAAAAGGGGAGGTGACCCTAATAGATAAAATTGTGAATTAAAATGTAATTATTACAATCAATCACTCAGAAATACAAGCAATTATCATGGAATATTATGAAAAACTATATGACGACAAACTGCACAACCTGGAAGAAAAGGACAAGTTCGTAAACACCCACACACTTCCAAAACTCAAACAGGAAGAAAGAGAAAGCCTGAACAGACCCATAACCAGTGAAGTAATTGAATCAGTTATTAAAAATCTCCCAACAATAAAAGTCCAGGACCAGATGGCTTCCCTGGGGAATTCTACCAGACATTTAAAGGAAAAATAATACCTATCCTTCTCAAGCTATTCCCAAAAATAGAAAGGGAAGGAAAACTTCCAGACTCATTCTATGAAGCCAGGGACTTTACAGGGACTCAGTAAAAAAAAGAAATAAAGGCCAATATCCCTGATGAATATGGATGTAAAAATTCTCAATAAGATACTAGCAAATTGAATTCAACAGCATATAAAAAGAATTATTCACCATGATCAAGTGGGATTCATTCCTGGGATGCAGGGCTGGTTCAACATTTGCAAATCAATCAATGTGATACATCACATTAAGAAAAGAAAATATAAGAAACATATGATCCTGTCAATCAATGCAGAAAAAGCATTTGACAAAATTCAGCATATTGACAAAATAAAAACCCTCGAGAAAGTCGGGATAGAAGGAAAATTCTTAAACATCATCAAAGCCATTCATGAAAAGCCCATCATCCTCAATGGGGAAAAACTGTGAGCTTTCTCCCTGAGATCAGGAACACGACAGAGAAGCCCACTCTCACCGCTGTTTTTTAACATAGTGTTGGAAGTTCTAGCATCAGCAATCAGACAACAAAAGGAAATCAAAGGCATCAGAATTGGCAAAGATGAAGTTAAGCTTTCACTTTCTGCAGATGACATGATATTATACATGGAAAATCTTATAGACTCCACCAAAAGTCTGTTAGAACTGATACATGAATTCATCAAAGTTGCAGGATACAAAGTAATGTACAGAAATCAGTTGCATTCTTATACACTAATAAGGAAGCAACAGAAAGACAAATAAAGAAACTGATCCCATTCACAATTGCACCAAGAAGCATAAAATACCTAGGAATCAACCTAACCATAGATGTAAAAGATCTGTATGCTGAAAACTATAGAAATCTTATGAAGGAAATTGAAGAAGAGATAAAGAAATGGAAAAAAAATCTATGCTCATGGATTGGAGTAATAAATATTGTTATAAGGTCAATATTACCCAAAGATATCTACACATTCAATGCAATCCCAATGAAAATTGCACCAGCATTCTTCTCGAAGCTAGAACAAGCAATCACAAAACGTGTATGGAACCACAAAAGGCCCCAAATAGCCAAAGTGATTTTGAAGAAGACCAAAGCAGGAGGCATCACAATCCCAGACTTTAGCCTCTACTACAAAGCTGTAATCATCAAGACAGCATGGTATTTGCACAAAAACACATAGACAATGGAATAGAATAGAAACCCCAGAACTAGACCCACAAACGTATGGCCAACTAATCTTTGACAAAGCAGGAAAGATATCCAATGGAAAAAAGACAGTCTCTTTAACAAATGGTTCTGGGATAACTGTATAGAAACATGAAGAAGGATGAAACCAGACCACTTTCTTATACCATTCACAGAAACAAACTAAAAATGGATAAAGGACTTTAATGTGAGGCAGGAAACCATCCAAACCCTAGTGGAGAAAGCAGGACAAACCTCTCTGACCTCAGCAGCCTTAATTTCTTACTTGACATATCTCCAAAGGCAAGGGAATTCAAAGCAAAAATGAACTATTGGGATCTCATGAAGGTAAAAATTCTCTGCACTGCAAAGTAAATGATCAACAAAACTAAAATCAACCATCGGAATGGGAAAATATATTTGCAAATGGCATATCGGACAAAGGGCTAGTATCCAAAATCTATAAAGAGCTCACCAAACTCCACACCTAGAAAGCAAATAACCCAATGAAGAAATGGGCAGAAAACATGAATAGACACTTCTCTAAAGAAGACATCCAGATGGCCAACAGGCACATGAAAAGATGTTCAACGTCACTCCTCATCAGGGAAATACAAACCAAAACCACACTCAGATATCACCTCACACCAGTCAGAGTGGCTAAAATGAACAAATCAGGAGACTATACATGCTGGAGACGATGTGGAGAAACGGGAACTCTCTTGCACTGTTGGTGGGAATGCAAACTGGTGCAGCCACTCTGGAAAACAGTGTGGAGGTTCCTCAAAGAATTAAAAAAATTAAGCTACCCTATGACCCAGCAATAGCACTGCTAGGAATTTACCCAAGGTATACAGGAATGCTGATGCATAGACACACTTGTACCCCAATGTTTATAGCATCACCTTCAACAATAGCCAAATTATGGAAAGAGCCTAAATGTCCATCAACTGACAAATGGATAAAGAAATTGTGGTTTATATACACAATGGAATACTACCTGACAATGAATAAGAATGAAATATGGCCTTTTGTTGCAACATGGATGCAACTGGAGTGTGTTATGCTAAGTGAAATAAGTCATACAGAGAAAGACAGATACCATATGGTTTCATCCTTATGTGGATCCTGAGAAACTTAACAGAAGTCCAGGGGGGGAGGGGAAGGAAAAAAAATAGGGTAGAGAGGGAGAGAGTCAAAGCATAAAAGACTCTTAAAAACTGAAAACAAACTGATGGTAGATGGGGCTGGGAGGGAGGGGAGGGTGGGTAATGGGTATTGAGGAGGACACCTTTTGGGATGAGCACTGGGTGTTGTATGGAAACCAATTTGACAATAAATTTGATATAAAAAACAAATAAAATAAAATAAATAAATGAAAAATAAATAAAGAACATTGATTCTGTCATCAAAAACTCCCAAAAAATAATATTCAGCGATAGATGGTTTCGCAGGGAAATTCTACCAAACATTGAAAGAAAAGTTAGTACCTGTGCTTCTCAAACTATTCCAAAAATAGAAATGGAAGGAGAATTGCCAAACTCATTCTATGGGGCCAGCATTACCCTGATTCCAAAACCAGATAAAGATCCCACTAAAAAAGAGAATTATCAGCCAATATCCTTGATGAACATGGATGCAAAAATTCTCAACAAAATACTAGCAAATCTGGGGCACCTGGGTGGCTCAGTCAGTTAGTGTCTGACTCTGGATTTCAGCCCAGTTCATGATCACAGGGTTGTGGTATCAAGTCCCTTTTCAGGTTCTGTGATGAGCGTGGAGGCTTCTTAAGATTCTCTCTCTCTCTCTCTCTCTCTGTCTCCCCCTCTTCCTCTGATCCTCTGCCCCTATACCTTATTTACACTCCCTCTCTCTCCAATATATATATTCAGGGCCCCTGTGTGGCCAGTTGGTTGGGCATCTTACTCAATTTGGTCTCAAGTCATATATTGTGGCACCAAGCACCATGTCATATACCACACTGACAGCACAGAGACAGCTCTCTCTCTCTCTCTCTCTCTCTCTCTCTCTCTCTCTCTCTCTGTCTTTGTATTTCTCTCTCAGAAATACATGAATAGACTTAAAAACACTAGATAATCCAATCAAACAGTACACTAAAATATCACTATAATCAAGTGAGCTATATTCTTGGGATGCAATATTCACAAAGCAATCAACATGATACATCACATTAATAAAGGAAAGGATAAGAACCATATGATCTTCTTAATAGATGCAGAAAAGATCATTCACCAAAGTATAACATTCATTCATGATAAAATCCTCTACAAAGTAGGGATAGAGAGAACATACCTCAAAATGATAAAGGTTATATATATGACATCTTCTTCATCCATTCATTACAGTTGTTTCCATATTTTGACTATTGTAAATATTGCTGCAATAACCATAAAGGAGCATATATATTTTCAAATTTGTGTTTTTGTTTTATGCTAAGTGAGATAAAGCAAAGAGAGAAAAATGCCATATGATTTCCCCTGTGGGAAATAAGTTTAAGAATTCTGTATGCTTGCACCAATGGGTTAACAAGGCTTAGGGAAGAAATCTGCCACGGGGAAAAAGCACCCAAGGCAAGTCAATAGATAGAACAAAGCATTAAGCAGAAAAATCTGCAGGTAGAAGATGCCCAAGGCTAGCAATTGAAAAGGGTCTCTTGTTAGCCTTGAGGCCACAAGCTCCAGCAATATTAAACTTTGGAGATAACAGCTACTTAGCTGTATCCCCTACAGAGAAATACTGTCTATCTGGCGTCTGGTGCTCGTATATCATTGTGTTTTAATCTCAACTTCAAATGCCACTTGCCACCCCCCAAACCATTAGCTTCTTACACACAGAAGTTAATGGTCAACTATCTTATTGTTTTCCTCTATGTTCTCACCATGTATGTAAAACCTTGATAGCTCAATAAATACAGAGATGAAACCCCTGTTTGGGGCTCTTGTCTCTAGGACATTAGACTTTCTCATTTTCATTTCTGTGTCTGCTCTCTTGCTGGACAAGGGCGAACTCCAAACTCAAAGTCTGTGACATTCTCTTATATGTGGAATCTGAAAAACAAAACAAGTGGACAAACAAACAAAAACCATACTCTTAAATACAAATAACAAACCGGTGTGTTTTAGAGAGGAGGTGGGTGAAGGGATGGGTGAAATATATAAAGGGGATTAAGAGGTACAAACTTTCAGTTGTAAAATAAGAAATTCACAAGATATGAAAATTACAGCAATGGGAATATAGACAATAATATTTGAATAACATTATTTGGTGACAGATGGTGACCACTTATTGTGGTGAGCACTGAGTAATGTATAAAATTGTTGAAGTCAGTATTTTCTACACCTGAAACTAATATAATATTGTATGTTTACTATACTTCAATTAAAAAAAAAGAATATAAGTAAAAAAATATTAGCCCTAATAAAGATTCTGTTAAGTGTTGAGAAAATAAGTTACAGAGTGCGAGAAAGAATGTACAATACACATATTGGATAAGGAACTATATCTAAAATAGTCCAAAACTCAACAGTTAAAAGAAAAGAAAGATGGAAAAAACAATCCAATTAGAAAATGGAAATCTATTTGATAAGACATTTAAGAGGATGTACAGATAGATATAAACATGAAAAAATATTCATGTTAACTAACCATAAGGGAAATGCAAATTGATAATACGATTAGATATCACATCATACCTACTAGAAAAGTGAAATAAACAATTGTGACAATATCAAATCTTGGGGTGGATGTAGGAAAACTCTCTCATATATCGTTGGAGGGAATGTTAAGTGGAATAGCCACACTAGAAAATAATGTTGCAGTGTCTTTAAAAACTAAACCTACATTTATTATATATCTCAGCAACCACATTCTTTCCTCATATCCTAAAGAAATAAAAATTAATATTAACATAAAACTTTCTACTTTATTGTTATCTTTAGCTTTATTGTATTAGATTTACATTGGAAACAAACAAAATGTGCCAGAAAAGATAAATGGTGGTACTTTTGTACCATCATACACTAATTGGAAATTAAAAACAAAACAGTGACTGATACAGGCAACAAGTTTGTTGAATCTCAAAAGTAATTAAGCTGAGTGGGAAAAAAAAAGATCAACCTAAAAAGGTCACACACTATATGTTTACATGCATGTAACATTCTCAAAATGACAGAATTATGGTTATAGACAATAGATTAGTGATCACCAGCTATTAAGGAAACTTTGAGGAAAGGGTGTGAGTGTAACTATAATGGGATAATGTCATAGACTCTAAGTCTAAAGTTCTCTCTTGTCTAGCAAGAAGGAGGAATGCATGCTGAAGAGCAAGAGATGGCTAATGTCCGGGAAAAGACAAGAGACCCAAACAAGTGTCCTTGCCCTGTTTTTTTTTAAGATCAAAAGGCTTAAAGTGATGGACATGCAAAAAGAAACAAAGAAACTGTGAACATTAATTTGGGGACGTGAGGGAAGAGGGGGGTTTTGAAGATATACGGTGTTTGGGGTTTGGGTCAATATAAAACAAAATCCTGGCACTGGGCAGATGGGCAGATGGTTGTTAATGGCAGACAGGAGGCGCCCTGTCTGTTTAACTTAGCTAGCCTAGAGGATGAGACAGGTAGGTGGAATAACCTCAGAGTTAATAAGGCACCTTTTCTTTTGTTAACAATCTCCAGTCTGGGCTGTTTGCCTATAGCACAATGGTCCATAGTCCAATTCACCAATTAACCTAACTTGGCCCTATTGTTCTGTGAAAGCAGATTTTCTGCTATAGAACTAAATTGGAGGTGCTTCCACCCTGAATATCTAATCTTGCTTATTTCATATACCTATGTATTGGGCACTTTTGTGCCCATTCCTATTTTGGGCCTTTGCCCCTCCTTCTCTATTCTGGGGGCTCTGCACCCCCTGTCTATTTTTGGGTGCCTTTGCACCCCCTATTCTTGGGGTGCCAATCTGGTTTACGCAAATTTGGGTGTGAGCATTCTATGACTTTGCATTTCTTTATGCCTTGTTAAACTCATTGGTGTAATTCCAGGGATTCCTAAGCTTATCCACCACAGGATAAGATGAGAGATATCTTTGTGATGATGGTATAGTTCTGTGTTTTGATTTTTGTGGTGGTTAGATGAATGTAAACATGGGAGAAAACAACATAGAACTATATACACACATGTACCAATGTAAGGTTCTTGGTGTTTGTATAATAGTTACATAAGGAACAGTTGGGTGGCCCAGTCAGTTAAGCCTCCAACTCTTGATTTTGATTCAGGAGGTAGAGCCCTGTGTCAGGCTCTGTGATGACAACACGTACCTGCTTGGGATTCTCCCTCTCCCTCTCGCTGTACCTCCCCCACTCAGTCTGGCTCTCTCTTTCTCTCTCAAAATAAGTAAATAAACATTAAAAAATGATGTAACATTAGGGGAAACTAGATGAAAGGTATAAAGGACCTCTATGCTCTTTGCAACTTTCTGTAAATCTATTGTTATTGAAGTGGTAGGTTCTTTCCCTGTGCAATACCTATCACCAAGTAGCCAAATAACAAAACAGTATTTGATGGTAAGAAGATAATTTATTCAATTGCCAGAGAATGAAAAAGGGGAGCTCATACTCTAAAGGCATCTTCTCTCCAATTAGGTCTCATGGTCAGGGTATTATGGGATTCAGGTAACTAAGGGGCTGGTAAGCAAGCTGATATCAGGCTTTGTGGGGGAGGGGAAAAGACGCTTCTCAGAATCAGACTGCCACCTCTTTTCTTCCCTTATGTGGCACAATCAGATCTGTCATGACACTGGTAGGTGTGTTTTTTTCCCACATTGCAATCAGATGGTAATGACCTTGAGGACATCTGGAAGGTTAGAATGGTATCTGCACTGGATGAAACCAGTTGAAAACTGTTTAGAGCTTTTGGCTTCTGCCATCCAGCCTTAGTTTATGGTGGCAAGCAGCACCAGTAAGCAGGGCTAGAAAACTAGGTTCTTGTGGCTTGTTATTGGGTCTATGATGATAAAATCCCTCCTCTATTTGCTCCTCATCCTTGAGGGTTGTTGATGGGCAGAGGTCTGTCTTTTTAACCTCTTCCTGTTGACATTGGATGGCATTATATCCTAGGGTAGATGAGCAACATTGTTTCTTTGTTATCTTAAGGTAACTTTGGTTGTCACCAGACTCTAACCCCAATTGGTTATACCCTTGAGTATTTACCATTTGCAGTTTAATTTCCTGTAGTCTTTTGATAACATAGCTTACCAAAAGGTTATGGCCAAAGCAAGAAAAAGCAGGATTACCACCAGTGGGCCATGGAAGGAGAGAATCCAGGTAAAATGAGGCAGGACATTTTTTACTGTGTTTTAGAACTTATTGGAAGTGACCATAGCTTCCCCTAAAAGAGTGGGACCATTTGGCTTCATTGTAAAGTTTATGAATGTTAACTTTTACATGTCCTGTGGAGTGATTATGAATTAATATTTCCCCTGTAAGTGATTTCAAGTCAAAAGAAAGGGATAAAATTAGCAAATTTCATTTGGGGAGACATAACTAAATATTAGAGGAAACCACAAAAAGTTAGGATCTGGCTCAACGTTATAGGCAAACAACTAACACTCAAAGACAATTCATTAGAACTAGAATCTAACGTCCATAAAGGTGTGCTACTGAAACAATTTTTTTCTCTAAAATAAGCCTCATTCCCAATGATAGTTGGATAGTTATCATTCCAATGATAAGTTAAGACTAATTTGTTTATAAAATCCAGTTTTAACCAACATGGCATAATTATTTACTTAAGTGAAGCAAACATAGTGATTGCCCATGTAGGATGTTTTAAATTTGCTTTGCTGGAACTTTTTTATAAAGAATTTTACTTATTTATTTATTTTTAAACTTAATTTATTTTGAGAGAGAGAGAGAGAACACAAGCTGATGAGGGACAGAGAAAGGGAGAGAGAGAATTCCAAGTAGGCTCCACACCGAGCACAGAGTCTGACTTGGGGCTCGATCTCACAACCATGAGATCATGACCTGAACTAAAATCAAGAGTTGAACACTTAATCAATTAAGCCACCCAGGTAACCCATAAGGTATTTTAGTTTGAGCTTTCAGTAGTCTTTTTTGATCAGATTTTACTATCATACCTATAGATATGGATTGCTTCCTTCATTTTTGAGGTCTTCAAAATATCTTAAGTTTCCTGAGCTTGCCAGGAAGTGACCTGCTTTGTGATCTAGTAAGGCTTTCAGGAATCCTGCAATCAAGGTATCAACCTGATTTTTTAAAGGGGCTTTATTGGCATTGTGAAATCAATTTTAGTTCCTCAAAGCTGTCTGGTCATATATAAATCTACACATGTACCTCTCATATATGATATTCTAGACAAAGCCTTGGTAATGTGACCAATATTTTTATAATGGTTTCCTGTTATAAGGAAAACAGATTCTCAATGAACTTAGGTAAATAACTCTAAGAGCCCTGAATAAAAGAATACTCACTGAGAGTTTTTAAATTATCAGTATTAGGTAAGCAGAGAAAGATGAATTTGTGTTATATATATATATATATATATATATATATATATATAACACCCAAGTTTATTACCATATAGTTCAAAAATGATTTCAGAGGTAGATTCCTTATTTCCCTTTACCCATTTAACCTATCCCCCCTCCCACAACCGTTCCAGAAACTCTCTGTTCTCCATATTTAAGAGTCTCTTATATTTTGTCCCTGTTTTTATATTATTTTTGTTTCCCTTCCCTTGTGTTCATATATTCTGTGTCTTAAAGTCCTCATATGAGTGAAGCCATATGATATTTGCCTTTCTCTGACTGACTGATTTCACTTAGCATAATACCCTGTAGTTCCATCCACCTAGTTACAAATGGCAAGATTTCATTCTTTTGGATTGCCAAGTAATACTCCATTGTGTGTGTGTGTGTGTGTATATATATATATATATATATATATATACCACATCTTCTTTATCTATTCACCCATCAATGGGCATTTGGCCTCTTTCCATACTTTGGCTATTGTTGATAGTGCTGCTATAAACATAGGAGTGCATGTGTCCCTTCAAAACAGCACACCTCTATCCCTTGGATAAATGCCTAGTAGTGCAATTGCTGGGTTGTAGGGTATTTCTATTTTTAGTTTTTTGAGGAACCTTCATACCGTTTTCCAGAGTGGCTGCACCAGCTTTCATTCCCACCAGCAGTGCAAAAGAGATCCTCTTTCTCCGCATCCTTGCCAACATCTGTTGTTGCCTGAGTTGTTAACGTTAGCTATTCTGAAAGGTGTGAGGTGGTATCTGTTGTGGTTTTGATTTGTATTTCCCTGATGATGAGTGATGTGGAGCATTTTTTCATGTGTCAGTTGGCCATCTGGATGTCTTCTCTGGATAAGTGTCTATTAATGTCTTTTGCCCATTTCTTCACTGGATTACTTGTTTTTTTGGGTGCTGAGTTTGATAGGTTCTTCATAGATTTTGGATACTAAGTCTTTATCTGATATGTCATTTTCAAATATCTTCTCCCATTCTTTCTGGGGCTTTTAGTCTTGCTGATTGTCTCCTTCACTGTGCATAAGCTTTTTATTTTGAAGAAGTTCTAACAGTTCATTTTTGCTTTTGTTTCCCTTGTCTCCAGAGATGTGTTGAGTAAGAAGTTGCTGCGGCCAAGATCAAAGAGGTGTTTGCATGCTTTCTCCTCGAGGATTTTGATGGCTTCCTGTCTTACATTTAGGTCTTCCATCCATTTTGAGTTTATTATTGTATACGGTGTAAGAAAGTGGTCCACGTTCTTTTTCTGAATACCACTGTCCCGTTTTCCACCAGCACTTGCTGACGAGAATGCCTTTATTCAAATGAATATTCTTCCCTGCTTTGTTAAAGATTAGTTGGCCATACGTTTGTGGGTCTATTTCTGGGTTCTCTATTCTGTCTTTGATCTAAGTGTCTTTTTTGTGCCAATACCTTACTGTCTTGATGATTACAACTTTGCAGTATAGTTTGAAGTCTGGGATTGTGATGCCTCCTGATGTACTTTTCTTTTTTAAGGTTGCTTTGGTTCTTCAAGGTCTTTTCTGGTTCCACACATATTTTAGGATTATTTGTTCTAGCTATGTGAAGAATGTTCGTGTTATTTTGATAGGGATTGCATTGACATGTAGGATTATTTTCTATAGCTCTGTGAAGAATGCTGGTGTTATTTTGATAGCTATCGCATTGAATATGTAGATTGCTTTGGGTAGTATCAATATTTTAACAATATTTGTTCTTCCTATCCAGGAGCATGGACTCTTTTTTTGCCATTTTTTCTTTGTGTCCTCTTCAATTTTTTTCATAAGCTTTCTATAGTTTTCAGTGTATAGATTTTTCACCTGTTTAGTTAGATTTATTCCTAGATATTTTATGGTTTTTGGTGCACCTGTAAATGGGATCGATTCCTTGATTTCTCTTTCTGTCGCTTCATTGTTGTTGTCTAGGAATGCTACCAATTTCTGTGCAATGATTTTATATCCTGCAACTTTGCTGAATTCATGAATCAATTCTAGCAGTTTATTTTTAGTGGCATCTTTTCGGTTTTCCGTATAGATTACCATGTCATCTGCGAAGAGCGAAAGTTTGACTTCCTTCTGGCCGATTTGGATGCATGTATTCCTTTGTGTTGTCTGACTGCTGAGGCTAAGACTTCTAATAATATGTTGAATAGCAGTGGCGAGAGTGGACATCCCTGTCTTGTTCCTGACCTTAGGGGGGAAGATTTCAGCTTTTCCCCATTGAGGATGATATTAGAGTTGGGTCTTTCTTTTTTTTTTCTTTTCAATATATGAAATTTATTGTCAAAATGGTTTCCATACAACACCCAGTGCTCATCCCAACAGGTGCCCTCCTCAATACCAATCACCCACCCTCTCCTCCCTCCCACTCCCCATCAACCCTCAGTTTGTTCTCAGTTTTTAAGAGCCTCTTCTGCTTTGGCTCTCTCCCACTCTAACCTCTTTTTTTTTCCTTCCACTCCCCCATAGATTTCTGTTAAGTTTCTCAAGATCCACATAAGAGTGAAAACATATGGTATCTGTCTTTCTCTGTATGGCTTATTTCACTTAGCATCACACTCTCCACTTCCATCCACGTTGCTACAAAGGGCCATATTTCGTTCTTTCTCATTGCCCTGTAGTACTCCATTGTGTATATAAACCACAATTTCTTTATCCATTCATCAGTTGATGAACATTTAGGCTCTTTCCATAATTTGGCTATTGTTGAGAGTGCTGCTATAAACATTGGGGTACAAGTGCCCCTATGCATCAGTACTCTTGCATCCCTTGGGTAAATTCCTAGCAGTGGTATTGCTGGGTCATAGGGTAGGTCTATTTTTAATTGTCTGAGGAAACTCCACACTGTTTTCCAGAGTGGCTACACCAATTTGCATTCCCACAAACAGTGCAAGAGGGTTCCTGTTTCTCCACATCCTCTCCAGCATCTATAGTCTCCTGATTTGTTCATTTTGGCCACTCTGACAGGCGTGAGGTGATATCTGAGTGTGGTTTTGATTTTTATTTCCCTTATGAGGAGCGACGTTGAGCATCTTTTCATGTGCCTGTTGGCCATCTGGATGTCTTCTTTAGAGAAGTGTCTATTCATGTTTTCTGCCCATTTATTCACTGGGTTATTTGTTTTTCGGGTGTGGAGTTTGGTGAGCTCTTTAAAGATTTTGGATACTAGCCCTTTGTCCGATATGTCATTTGCAAATATCTTTTCCCATTCCGTTGGTTGCCTTTTAGTTTTGTTGGTGGTTTCCTTTGCTGTGCAGAAGCTTTTTATCTTCATAAGGTCCCAGTAATTCATTTTTGCTTTTATTTCCCTTGCCTTTGGGGATGTGTCGAGTAAGAGATTGCTACGGTCAGAGAGGTCTTTTCCTGCTTTCTCCTCTAGGTTTTTGATGGTTTCCTATCTCACATTCAGGTCCGTTATTCATTTTGAGTTTATTTTTGTGAATGGTGTGAGAAAGTGGTCTAGTTTCAACCTTCTGCATGTTGCTGTCCAGTTCTCCCAGCACCATTTGTTAAAGAGACTGTCCTTTTTCCATTGGATGTTTTTTCCTGCTTTGTCAAAGATTAGTTGGCCAGACGTTTGTGGGTCTAGTTCTGGGGTTTCTATTCTATTCCATTGGTCTATGTGTCTGTTTTTGTGCCAATACCATGCTGTCTTGATGATGACAGCTTTGTAGTAGAGGCTAAAGTCTGGGATTGTGATGCCTCCTGCTTTGGTCTTCTTCTGCAAAATTACTTTGGCTATTCGGGGCCTTTTGTGGTTCCATATAAATTTTAGGATTGCTTGTTCTAGATTCGAGAAGAATGCTCGTGCAATTTTGATTGGGATTGCATTGAATGTGTAGATAGCTTTGGGTAGTATTGACATTGTGACAATATTTATTCTTCCAATCCATTAGCAGGGAATGTCTTTCCATTTCTTTATATCTTCTTCATTACCTTCATAAGCTTTCTATAGTGTTCAGCAGACAGATCTTTTACATCTTTGGTTAGATTTATTCCTAGGTATTTTATGCTTCTTGGTGCAATTGTGAATGGGATCAGTTTCTTTATTTGTCTTTCTGTTGCTTCATTGTTAGTGTATAAGAATGCAACTGATTTCTGTACATTGATTTTGTATCCTGCAACTTTGCTAAATTCACGTATCAGTTCTAGCAGACTTTTGGTAGAGTCTGTCGCATTTCCCATAAATAGTATCATGTCATCTGCAAAAAGTGAAAGCTTGACTTCATCTTTGCCAATTTGGATGCCTTTGATTTCCTTTTGTTGTCTGATTGCTGATGCTAGAACTTCCAGCACTATGTTGAACAACAGCGATGAGAGTGGGCATCCCTGTCGTGTTCCTGATCTCAGAGAGAAAGCTCTCAGTTT
The DNA here is from genome assembly GCF_022837055.1 of Prionailurus viverrinus. Classification (NCBI taxonomy): domain Eukaryota; kingdom Metazoa; phylum Chordata; class Mammalia; order Carnivora; family Felidae; genus Prionailurus; species Prionailurus viverrinus. The sequence continues at coordinate 66,659,198 of NC_062579.1, read as the reverse complement.
TTCCCCATTGAGGATGATGTAGCTGTGGGCTTTTCATAAATGGCTTTGATGATGTTTAAGCATGTTCCTTCAATCCCGACTTTCTCAAGAGTTTTTATTAAGAAAGGGTGCTGAATTTTGTCAAAGGCCTTTTCTGCATTGATTGAAAGGATAATATGGTTCTTATCTTTTCTTTTATTAATTTGATGTATCGTGTTGATTGATTTGCGAATGTTGAACCAGCCCTGCATCCCAGGAATGAATCCCACTTGATCATGGTGAAAAATTCTTTTTATATGCTGTTGAATTCGATTTGCTAGTATCTTATTGAGAATTTTTGCATCCATATTCATCAGGGATATTGGCCTGTAGTTCTCTTTTTTTACTGGGTCTCTGTCTGGTTTGGAAATCAAAGTAATACTGGCTTCATAGAATGAGTCTGGAAGTTTTCCTTCCCTTTCTATTTCTTGGAATAGCTTGAGAAGGATAGGTATTATCTCTGCTTTAAACATCTGGTAGAACTCCCCTGGGAAGCCATCTGGTCCTGGACTCTTATTTGTTGGGAGATTTTTGATAACCGATTCAATTTCTTCCCTGGTTATGGGTCTGTTCAAGCTTTCTCTTTCCTCCTGATTGAGTTTTGGAAGAGTGTGGGTGTTTAGGAATTTGTCCATTTCTTCCAGGTTCTCCAATTTGTTGGCATATAATTTTTCATAGTATTCCCTGATAATTATTTGTATCTCTGAGGGATTGGTTGTGGTAATTCCATTTTCATTCATGATTTTATCTATTTGGGTCATCTCGCTTTTCTTTTTGAGAAGCCTGGCTAGAGGTTTGTCAATTTTGTTTATTTTTTCAAAAAACCATAGAGTTGGGTCTTTCATATATGGCTTTTATGATCTCGAGGTATGATCCTTCGATCCCTACTTTCTTGAGGGTTTTTTTATCAAGAATAGATGCTGTACTGGGGGGGGGGGGCGCCTGGGTGGGGCAGTCGGTTAAGCGTCTGACTTCAGCCAGGTCACGATCTCGCAGTTCGTGAGTTCAAGCCCCGCGTCAGGCTCTGGGCTGATGGCTCAGAGCCTGGAGCCTGTTTCCGATTCTGTGTCCCCCTCTCTCTCTGCCTCTCCCCCGTTCATGCTCTGTCTCTCTCTGTCCCAAAAAATAAATAAACGTTGAAAAAAAATAAAAAAAAGAATAGATGCTGTATTTTGTAAAATGCTTTTTCTGCATCTACTGAGAGGATCATATGGTTCTTGGCCTTTCATTATTGATGTGATGAATCACGTTAATTTGTTGTGCATATTGAACCAGCCCTGCATCCCAGGTATAAATCGCACTTGATCATGGGGAATAATTTGTTGACTGTATTGTTAGAGCCGGTTGGCTAATATCTTGTTGAGGATTTTTGCATCCATGTCCATCAGGGAAATTGGTCTATAGTTTTCCTTTTTAGTAGAGTCTCTGTCTGGTTTTGGAATCGAGGCAATCATGGCTTCATAGAATAAGTTTGAAAGTTTTCCTTCCATTTCTTTTTTATGGAACAGCTTGAAGAGAATAGGTATTAACTCTTCCTTAAATATTTGGTAGAATTCCCCTGGAAAGCCATCTGGCCCTGGACTCTTGGTTTTTGGCAGATTTTTGATTAATAATTCTATTTCCTTACTGGTTATGCATCTGTTCCAATATTCTATTTCTTCCTGTTTCAGTTTTGATACTTTATACCTTTCTAGGAATTTGTCTATTTCTTCCAGATTTCCCATTTTTGGCATATAATTGCTCATATTATTCTCTTATTATTGGTTTTATTTCTGTTGTGTTGGTTGTGATCTCTCCTCTTTCATTCTTGATTTGACTTATTTGGGTCCTTTCCTTTTTCTTTTTGATCAAACTGGCTAGTGGTTTATCAATTTTGTTAATTCCCTCAAAGAACCAGTTTCTATTTTCATTGATCTGTTCTACTCTTTTTGTTTGTTTGGTTGGTTGATTTTGGTTTTGATAGCATTAATTCTGCTCTAATCTTTATTATTTCCTGTCTTCTTCTGGTTTTGGGGTTATTTGCTGTTCTTTTTCCAGCTCTTTAAAGAATAAGTTTAGGTTGTGTATCTGAGATCTTTCTTCTTTCTTTAGGAAGGGCAGGATTGCTATATACTTTCCTCTTATGACCGCCTTTGCTGAGTCCCAGAGGTTTTGGGTTGTGGTTTTATCATTTTCATTGACTTCCATATAATTTTTAATTTCCTCTTTAATTTCTTGGTTAGTCCATTCATTCTTTAGTAGGATGTTTTTCAGTCTCCAAGTATTTATTACCCTTCCAAATTGTTTCCTGTGTTTGATTTTGAGTTTCATAGCATTGTGGTCTGAAAACATGCACGGTATGATCTTGATCTTTTTGTACTTGCTGAGGGCTGATTTGTGTCCCAGTATGTGGTCTATTCTGGAAAACGTTCCATGTGCACTGGGGAAGAATATTTATTCTGCTGCTTTAGGATGAAATGTTCTGAATATATTTGATAAGTCCATCTGGTCCAGTGTATCCTTCAAAGCAATTGTTTCTTTGTTGATTTTTTGATTAGATGATCTTTCCATTGCTGTGAGTGGGGTGTGGATGTCTCATACTATTATGGTATTACTGTCAATGAGTTTCTTTATGTTTGTGATTATTTATATATTTTGGTTGCTACCACATTTGGCGCATAAACGTTGACAATTGTTAGGTCTTCTTTGTAGATAGACCCCTTAATTATGATATGATGCCCTTCTTCATCTCTCGATACTGTGTTTATTTTATAGTGCAAGTTGTCTGATATAAGTGTGGATACTCCGGTTTTATTTTGTTGACCATTAGAATGATAGCTTGTTGTCCATCCCCTTATTTTCCATCTGAAGGTGTCTTCAGGTCTAAAGTGGGTCTCTTGTAAACAGCATATAGATGGATCTTGTTTTCTTATCCATTCTGTTACCCTATGTCTTTTGATTGAAACATTGAGTCCATTGATGTTTAGAGTGAGTACTGAAAGATATTAATTTATTGCCATTATGTTGCTTGTAGATTTGGAGTTTCTGGTGGTGTTCTCTGATGCTTTCTAATCTTTGTTGATTTGGGTATTTATTTATGTATGTATTTATGTATTTACTTGCTTACTTACTTATTTTTTTTTCATTGTTTCTCCCCTCAGAGAATCCCCCTTAAAATTTCTTGCAGGGTTGGTTTAGTGGTCACAAACTCCTTTAATTTTTGTTTGGCTGGGAAATTTTTTATCTGTGCTTCTATTTTGAATGACAGCCTTGCTGTGTAGAGAATTCTTGGGTGCATATTTTTCTGATTCAGCACTTTGAACATATTCTGTCACTCCTTTCTGTCCTGCCAAATTTCTATATATAGGTATGCTACAAACCTGATCTGTCTTCCCTTGTAGGTAAAGGACTTTTTTTTTCCCTGCTGCTTTCATGATTCTCTCCTTGCCTGAGTATTTTTTGAATTCGACTATGATACACCTTGTTGGTGGTTGGTTTTTGTTGAATCTAATGGGAGTACTCTGTGCTTCCTGTATTTTCATGCCTGTGCCTTTCCCCAATTAGGAAAGTTTTCTGCTATGATTTGCTCACATAAGCCTTCTCCCCCTTTTTCTCTTTATCTTCTGGGACCCCTATGATTCTGATGTTGTTCCTTTTTAATGAGTCACTGATTTCTCTAATTCTTAAATCATGCTCTTTTGCCTTAATCTTCCTCTTTTTTTCTGATTTGTTATTCTCCTTAAGTTTGTTCTCTATATCACTCATTCTCTGTTCTGCCTCATCCATCCTTGTCACCATGGCATCCATTTGTGATTACAGCTCAGTTATAACATTTTTTATTTCTTTCTGAATAGTTTTTACTTATTTTTTCTCCACAGACAGGGATTGTAATCCATTTTCGACTCCAACTAGTATTCTTATTATTGTGATTCTAAATACTGGTTCAGACATCTTCCTTGTACCTGTGTTGGTTAAGTCCCTGGCTGTAGTTTCTTCATGCTTATTCTTTTGGCGTGCATTCCTTCATTTCATAATTTTGCAGGGAGTAAAGGAATTAGAAACATTAAAATTAAAAACTTTTTAAATTAAAAAATTAAAAATACATACACACAAAAAAATCGAATAAATGATGGTAGATCCTAGGTGTGTTTTGTTCTAGGTGTTGAAAATGGCTTGATATATTAAAGAAAAAAAGGGAAAGTAGAAACAAAAGGAAATCATTTGAAAATTAAAAAAAAATGAATATACTGAAGCAGACTAAAATGAAATGATGGATGTAAACTAGAGTTTGAAAAAAATTTACACAAAAGTAAAAAAATATAGTAGGAAAATATTAAAGAAAAATATTTTTAATAAAAATAAAAAATAAAAATGAATTTTTTCTTTATTCAAGAAAAAGAAAATAAATGAAAAAGAAAAAAGAAGAAAAAAGGAAATCATTTGAAAATTTGAAACAATGAATACACTGAAGTAAACTAAAATGAAATGATGAATGCAAAATAAAATTTGAAAAAAATTATACAAAAGTAAAAAATACAGTAAAAAATTAAAGAAAAATACTTTAATAAAAATTGAAAAAAAAGATTTTTTTCTCTTTCTGTATTCAAGAAAAAGAAATGATAAGAAAAAAAGAAAGAAAATTGAATAGATGGAACTGCTAACAGACTGAAATACAACTGCAATTAGTTTGTTTTTCCCCTAGAAGTCAGATTGTGAAGCACTTTATAGTGCTTAAACTAAGTAGGCAGTGAGATCTGTTCTTATAGACCATGGTTGGCCCAATTGTCCAGGGCTTAGTGTAACAGCTTTGTTCTCCACTAGATGGTGCTACTAGCCCACTGGGGTGGATTCTTGTGGTGCTCATAGTTGTGTATGAGCATGCACGGGAGGGGTGAAAATGGCGTTACCCAGCTACCCAGTCTCTAGTATCAGAACTCTGTTCTCCCTCATCAGCTATCCCGCACCCATCCTTTATCTTCAGCTTTCGTCCACTCCCCCCTTTTACACTGTCCGTGACAGAGCCCCAAGTAATACCTTCTCCCAAGTTTTGCCTCAGATGTGGCTGTATTCCTCAGCCCATTACTTCTGAGGGACCGTGGCTTTGAACCGTTCCACACTTCTGTGGAAGGTCTCACCTAGAAAACCCAAATGCCAGTTGCACCCAGGAAATTTCACATTACTGTGCTATTGCCGATTCCCAGAGACTGTGGCCAGGTGCCGGCCAGCCCCAGAAAAAGTTCGTGACATAGTGTAGCAGTGACATTTCAGGGATTATGGAAAATCACAGCACACATCTATCACCAGCCTTCAACCTTAATGACTTTGTTCCAGCACCAGTGAATATGGCCATTCTCTGGGCCTGCTGGGCCCAGGTTGCCTCACAGCCTGTACCAAATGTCCTTCCAGCAGTGGAAACACTTCTACCTGTGTGGCCCAAGAACCTCCCAGACCCCACTCTGCTCCTGGGGATTCACCCTTTCCACCAGAGCAACACCAGGTATCGAGCTGCAGAGTTGCAGACTCTGTGCTCCCCCTGTTTATAGTCTTAATGGAATTTAAACCCTCTCCATTCTCCTTTATCCTTTCTCCCTTTTTAAGTTCAGTCCCTGTGACTGTTTCCAATTTTCCACTTTCTCTCTAGCTGCTTTTGGGGAGGGGTGCTTTTCCCATATTTTCCCCACTGTCTCTGCCCTCTCTCCACATGCAGAAGCACCTCCCTGTCCTCCGTGGCTTCTCTCTCCTAAGTCAACTTCTCCACACCATGTACCTGCTGAATTCTGTGGTTCAGGTTGTGCAAATTGTTGTTTTAATCCTCAGATCATTTTTCTAGCTGTGCAGGATGGTTTAGTGTTGGTATGGCTATATTTCATGGCTGCAAGATACACAAAAAACTTCCATGCTGTTCTGTCATCTTGACTCCCTCCCCATTATTTTTAGTTTTTTTGAGGAATATCCATACTCTTCTCCAGATAGACTGCACCATTTTGCATTCTTATCAATAGTGCAAGAGGATTCCCCTTTCTTAGCATCCTCCTCAACACCTGTTGTTTCTTGTGTTGTTAATTTTAGCCACTCTGACAGGTATGAGGTGGTATCTCATTTAGGTTTTGATTTGTATTCCCTTGATGATGAGTGATGTTGAACATCTTTTCATGTGTCTGTTAGCCATCTGGGTGTTTCTTTGGAAAATACTTGGTCTTCAGGCCCAATTCTTAACTAGGTTGTTTTTTGTTTAGTTTGATAAGTTCTTGATAGATTGTGGATACTAATGCTTTATCAGATTGTCCTTTGCAAATATATTTTCCTATTCTATAGGCTGCCTCTTAGTTTTGCTGATTGTTTTCTTCACTGTGCAACAGAAGCTTTTATCTTGATGAAGTCCCAGTAGTTTATGTTTGCTTTTGTTTCCTTTGCCTTCAGTGACATGTCTAGTAAGAAGTTGCTCTGGCCAATGTCAAGAGGTCTCTGTGTTCTACTCTAAGATTTTGATGATTTTCTTTCTCACATTTATGTCTTTCATCCATTTTGAATTTATTTTTGTGTACAGTGTAAGAAAGTGGTCCAGTTACATTTTTCTGCTGGGTTGCCATCGAGTATTCCAAATGCCATTTGTTGAAGAGACTGTCTTTTTTAACAATTGGATATTCTTTTCCGCTTTGTCAAGGATGAGTTGGTTATACAGTTGTGGGTTCATTTCTGGTTTCCTATTCTGTTCCGTTGATCTATGTGTCTATTTTTGGGCCACTACCATACTGTCCTGATGACTACAACTTTGTAATGACTTGAAATCCTGAATCATGATGCTTTGTTTTTTTGCTTTTGTTTGTTTGTTTGTTTGCATGATATTTTCGTTTTGGTTTTCTTTTTTAGGATTGTTTTGACTATTTGGGGTTTTTTATGGTTCCATACAAATTTTAGGTTTTTTTTTCTAGTTCTGTGAAGAATGCTGTTGATATTTTGATAAGGATTGCATTAATGTTTATTTATTTTTTTTTAGAGAGAGAGAGAGAGAGACAGATCATGAACAAGGGAGGAGCAGGGAGATATGGTGACACAGAACCAGAAGCAGGCTCCAGGCTCCAAGCTGTCAGCACAGAGCCTGATGTGGGGCTTGAACTCACAAACCAAGAGATCATGACCTGAGTCTAAGTCAGATGTTTAACCAACTGAGCCACCCTGGTGCCCTGATAAGGATTACATTAAATGTGCAGATTGCTTTGGGTAGTATAGACATTTTAACAATGTTAGCTCTTCCAATCCATGACCATGGAAAGTTTTTCTATTTCTTTGTGTCTTCTTAAATATGTTTCATAAATCTATAATTTTCAGAGTATAGATCTTTTACCTTTTTTTGTAAATTTTTTTCCTAAGTATCTTATTTTTTTGGTGCAATTGTAAATAGGGTTGATTGATTCCTTGATTACTTTTTCTGCATCTTTGTTATTGATGTATAGGAAAGCAACATATCCCTGCATGTTGATTTTATATCCTGCGACATTGATGAATTCATGTATTAGTTCTAGAAATTTTGTGGTCGAATCTTTCAGGTTTTCTACAAAGTATCATGCAATCTGTAAATATGGAAAGTTTGACTTCTTTCTTACCAAATTGTATACACTTTATTTCTATTATCTGATAGATGAGGCTAAATCTTCCAGTAATATCTTAAATAGTAATGCTGAGAGAGGGCATCCTTCTTTTGTTCTTGATAGTAGGGGAAAGGCTCTCAATTTTTCCCTATTGAGGATGAGAATAGGTGTGGGTCTTTCCTATATGGCCTTTATGATGTTGAGGTATGTTCCCTCTATCCCTACCTTGTTTAGGGGTTTTTATCAAGAATTCATGCTGTATTTGGTCAAAGGCTTTTTCTGCATCTGTTCACAGGATCATATGGTTCTTATCCTTTCTTTTATTAATGTGTTGTATCATGTCGATTGATTTGTGAATATTGAACCAGTCTTGTAGGCCATGAATAAATCCCACTTGATCATGGTGAGGTTTTTTAAATGTACTGTTAAATTGGATTTTCTGGTATTTGTTGAGAATTTTTGCATTCATGTTCATGAGGGATATTGGTCAGTAATTCTCCTTTTTAGTGGGGTCTTTGTATGGTTTTGGAATCAAGGTAATGCTGGTTTTGTAGAATGAGTTTGGAAATTTTCCTTCCATTTATATTTTTTGGAACAGTTTGAAAAATATAGGTATTAACTCTTCTTTAAATGTCTGGCAAAATTCCCTGGGAAGCCATATGTGTGTTGGGAAATATTTGATTACCAATTCAATTTCTTTTAATGTTATGGTATCGTTCAAACTTTTTATTTCTTCCTGTTTCAGTTTTGGTACTTTGTGAGTTTCTAAGAATTTGTCTATTTCTTCCAGATTGCCCAGATTGTTGGCATATAATTTTTCATTGTATTCTTCTGTAATTTTTTATATTTTTTGTGGTGCTGGTTGTGATCTCTCCTCTTTCACTTGTGATTTTATGTATTTTAGCCTTTTCTCTTTTCTTTTTTATAAGTCTGACTAGGAGTTTATCAATTTTGTTAATTCATTTAAAGAACCAGCTCTTAGTTTTGTTGATCTGTTCCACTGTTTTGCTTGCTTGTTTGTTTGTTTCTATATCATTTATTTCTGCTCCAATCTTTATTATTTCCCATTTTATTCTGGATTTAAGCTTTATTTGCTCTTCCTTTTCTAGCTTCCTTAAGTGTAAGGTTAGTGTATTGGGGACATTTCTTGCTTCTTGATATAAGCCTGAATTGCAATATACTTCCCTCTTAGGACTGCATTTGCTGCATCCCAAAGTGTACTGTCATGTTTTCATTTTCCTTTGCTTCCATGTACTTTTTTTCATTTCTTCTTCCTGGTTAATCGATTCATTCTTTAGTAGGATGTTCTTTAACCTCCATGTATTTAAAGGCTTTCCTAATTTTTTTTTTTTTTTTGTGGTTGACTTCAAGTTTCATAGCATTGTCACCTGGAAATATACATGATATGATCAGTCTTTTTGTATTTGTTTAGGGCTTATTTGTGGCTCAGTATGTGATCTATTCTGGAGAAAGTTCCATGTCCACTTGAGAAGAATGTATATTCTGCTCCTTTAGGATGAAATGTTCTGAATATATCTGTTAAATTCATTCAGGCCAGTGTGTCATACAAAGCCACTGTTTCCTTTTTGAATTCCTGCTTAGATGATCTGTCCTTTGCTATAAGTCAAGCGTTAATGTCCCCTAATATTATTGTATTATTATCAATGAGTTTCTTAATGTTTGTGATTAACTGATTTATTTCAGTGTTCCCAACAAATATTGTCATTTGTTAGATCTCCTTGATGGATAGACTCCTTAGTTATAATATAATGTCCTATTTCATCTCTTGTTACATTCTTGTTACATTCTTTGTTTTAAAGTCTAGTTTGTCTGATATATTTATTACTACTCTGGCATTCTTTTGACATCCATTACCACAATAGATAGTACTCTATCCTGTCCTGTTCAATCTGCAGGTGTATTTATGTCTAAAATCAGTGTCTTTTAGGCAGCAGATGGAAGGATATTGTTTTTTTTTTTCATTCTAATACCTGATGTATTTTTATTGGAGCATTTAGTCCATTTACATTCAGAGTGATTATTGAAATATACGAATTTAATGCCTTTGTGTTACATGTATTGGTGGTGTTTCTGTTGATGTTCTTTGGTCCTTTCTAGTCTTTGTGGCCTTTTCCCCCTTCTACTCAAAGAGTCCCCCTTAAAATTTCTTGTAGGGCTGGTTTAGTGGTCATGAACTCCTGTAGTTTTTGTTTTCCTGGGAAACTCTTATCTCTCCTTCTGTCCTTAATGATATTCTTTCTGGTGAAAGAATTCGTGGCTACATATTTTTTCCCAATCAGCACTTTGAATATATCCTGCCACTCCTTTCTGGACTACCAAGCTTCTGTGGATAGATCTGCTGTAACCTGATCTGTTTTCCCTTGTAGGTTAAGGATTTTTTTCTTTTGCTGATTTGGGTTTTTTTTTTCCTTGTCTGTGTATTTTGTTAATTTGACTATAATATGCCTTGGTGATGGTCACCTTTTTGGAATTTAATGGGAGTCCTCTGTGATTCTTGTAATTTTTATTCCTGTGTCTTTCCCTAGATTAGAGAATTTTTCAGCTAAAATTTTCTCACATAAACCTTCTCCCCTTTTATCTCTCTGTCTTCTGGGACTCCTATAATACAAATTTAATTTCTCTTTAATACATCACTGAGTTTTCTAAGTCTTGTATAATGATCTTGTGCCTTTAGTTCCCTCTTTTTTCTGCGTTATTATTTTCAATAAGGTGTCACCTATATCACTGATTCACTGTTCTGCTTCACCAATTCTTGCCATCATGGAATCCATTTGATATTGCATCTCAGTTATTGCATTTTTAATTTTTGGCCTGACTAGAAGTTAATTATTTTATCTAAAAAAAAAGGGATTCTCTGGTGTCTTCTATGTTTTTTAAACCCAGGCTAGTATTCTTATAATTAAGGTTTTAAATTGTAGTTGCAACATCTTTCTTATATCTGTGGTGATTAAATCTCTGGCCTTGAGTTCTATTGCCTGTTCTTTGTTTTGGGGTTAGTTTCTTCATCTCATCATTTTGTCCAGAAAAGAAAAAGGCAAAGAAAGGAAAGAAAAAACAAATAGAAAAAAAAAGAACAAAGAAACAAACAAAAGGCAAAAAAGAAGAGAATCTGTGTGCATTTTAGTCTGCTTGTTAAAAGAATCTGGATCCTAAAATAAAATAATAAAAGAATTAAAAATATGTTTGTATGATATTTATATATTAAACATTAAAAATAATAATATTAAAAGTAAAATATTAATTGAAAAAGTAAGAAAATAAATGAAAAAAATAGTAATAAAAATATAGAAAAAAAGTAAAATGGAAGTTAGATCCTATTTCCACAAGAGCGAAAGCTTTGCAACACTATGATCCTTAGACTTGGTGCAAAGTAGTTGATTGTGTTCCTCCTCTTAGGAAAGGGTCCAGTGTGCTGATTATCAGACTGACATGTTTCTGTGGAAATAGATCTCTGGGGGTCAGGGTTTGATTTCAGTGGCTCTGGCTTCCACTAGCTGGTGCTGATTTGCTCCCTGACGGCTTTCATCTCTGTAGGGCTGAATCAATATGACTGTGCCCTGCTCTGTAGTCCTAGAGCTGAATTTTTGCACCCATCTATTCCAGGGAAACCTCATAGAAGAACAATTAATCACCTTATGTCCCCAGTTTCTGTCAGAACCCCACTTTCACCCTGCCTGTGACCAAGTTTTTTTTTTATTATTTCAGTTACTCTTTTGCGTTCCAAAACTCCAAATTTTATGGATTCCCAAGGCGCAGACCCACTCTCTTCCTGTGAAGGAGGGTTTGCCATGTTTTGTTGGTCTGTGGGGAAAAAAACAGTGGGGTGACTTCACAGCTGATCAGAGTTCATATCAAAACTGAGCAGAAAGTGGGCATCCCTGCTTGTTACCCTCAGCTGGAGTGAGTCCCTCTCTTATGCCTGTAAACAGCACAGCATGTTTGCATGTTAGTGTTTCTTGAGACCCAAGGGATTCTCAGACCACACTGTCCCTCCTAGGATTCTAGCCCAATTCACCATTTGCACACCTTTAGGCCAGGCACTTCCTCAACACTTGCAGACAGCTAAAAGTTCAGATTTTGCAATCCACTACTTATACCACTTTGTGGTAGTCTCTGTAAGCAGGCTTCCTCCCCATGGCTGGACCCAGAACAATATTTCCCTCGGTAAACTCTTTGTACCTCTTACCTTCCAAATAGTAGTCTCTTTACTACATGTGGTCTTGTGGTTTTGTTTCATTCAGACTTCCAATTGATTTATTTGGGGTTCAGAATGATTTGATAATTACGTAGCTGTGTTCCTTCAGGGGATGAGACAAGCTTAGGGTCTCCCTACTCCTCTGCCATCTAAACTACTCAAGCTCAGTTTAGTTTTATTATCCTAAATGTACTAGAAACCTGAATTCCTCAGTCCTTTCCATGAATCTTTTTGAAGATGAAACACATTTTGTAAGAGCATCAACACAATAACTGTAAGTGACAAAACTCAAAAACAGCCATGGTTAAAGTTCTGATGAGAGCACATTATAATGTAGTTGACAAGGAAATTTTAATATTTTTGCAACAGATAAAATTTAAATAATTAGAATTATGAGTGATTAAATTATATAAGATGTATTAAAACTTCAGGAATTTATAAACAGTTATAGCACTTACCCATATAATATAATTTAAGGTTTATCATCACTTAGTTGATAATACTTCTGATGCAATTTACATAATATATAAATAAGTTCAATTCACAAAAATATTTTGTTTAGAATTTGAAAGTCTGGAAAGTTTGTTAAAATGTTCAGAAAGATTTAAAGCATATGTCTATGTAACATTACAGGTGACTATAAACCTTAATACTTAATTATCTATTTAACCAAGATGGCAATAAGAGATTATACAAAAAGTTACATAGTGGTGAACAAATTTAGCTCTTTGAATGTTGAGAACATTACATTTTTTTAGGCAACCAAAAACCTAATAAAGTCAAAACATGGAAACTGTTTTTGGCACATGGATAAGGAAAAATAAATCCTTATTGGTAATTCTTTTTAATGCTTATTTATTTCTGAGAGAGAGAGACAAACATGGAGACAGAGAGAGAGCATGAGCGGGGGAAGGGGAAGAGAAAGAGAGGGAGATATAGAATCCAAAGCAGGCAGGCTCCAGGCTCTAAATTGTCATCACAGAGCCTGATGAAGGACTTGAACCCACAAACCATGAGATCATGACCTGAGTTGAAGTTGGATGTGCAACTGACTGAGCCACCCAGATGCCCCATTATTTTTTTTAAGAGCAGACCAACAATCTAAGAAAATCTTATTATCTTTTAACAGAGAGTAAAACTAAATTTTAATCTTAGACCTGTGTATTCATTCCTTTTAATCTTAACACTGACCAAGCATAATTTATTATTTATTTATTTATTTATTTTTAAATGTTAATTTATTTTTAAGAGAGAGAGAGACATATCGTGAGAAGGGAGGGACAGAGAGAAGGAGGCACAGAATCTGAAGCATGCTCCAGGCTCCAAACTGTCAGCACAGATCCCAATGCAGGGCTTGAACTCATGAACTGTGAGGATAATGACCTGAGCCGAGGTCGGACGCTTAACTGACTGAGCCATCCAGGTGCACCTATGCATAAAAAATTTTAAAGATTATTTTTAAAAACTTTTTTTACATATTTAGATTTTGTCCTAAGTTTTACCTCTTTAGTCAACTAGTATTATTTTAGGACAAAGTTACTTTTATTCCAGCGTGCCCACCTCCTTAACCATCTTTAGTTATTCCTTTACCACTTGCTAGGGCAATTCAGACATTTTCACTCCACTGATCATGAGTCATCACTTTTCCTAATCTAGAGACTATTTTAGACTATTGCCTTATGAATGAAGGCTTTGTTGTCAAGTATTAAAGCATTTATCCTAAGGGAGTGCCTTCATGTCAGTAAGCTTTTCTTTATCTAATCGTATAATTTGGCCCCATTGATCAAGCACCCTAAAATTCCAGATTCATAAGTACTCCAAATCCACAATGTAGGATGTTTATGTTGGAGTTATGCTGAAATTTATTTCTAGTTCTTGGCTATGTGGCTGAGAGAAGAGGTACAAGCAAGTCAGGACGATGACACTGTTTCTTTGCAGTACAAATAGTTCTGCAGTGCCTTCTAATATGGTAGAAATGATACTTCTTTTATTTTTTAATTTTTTTAATATTCATTTATTTTTTAGAGGGAGAGAAAGAGCATGAATCAAGGAGGGGCAGAAAGAGAGACAGAGAATCTGAAGCAGGCTCTAGCCTCTGAGCTGTCAGCACAGAGCCCAACATGGGGCTCAAACTCATGTGCTGTGAGATCATGACTTGAGCCGATATCGGACGCTTAACTGACTGAGCCACCCAGGTGCCCCCAGAAGTGGTAGCTCTTAATAAGAAGGTGTGGGACACCTTTTTGTGTGCTAAGGGGTCAGAGGTATCAGAAGTCAAAATCTTTCCACCAAGATAGCCCTGTACCATGTATTATAGTCCAGGTTTTCCCAACAAGAGGCCATAACTTTATGCAACAGACTTGCCTTATGCATTCAATCATCATTTTAGCTTTGCTACTCTATTAAACTTGAGTTTTGTTTTTAGCTTTTCTGTCCTCCCTCCTTGGGCTACCAAAGAGGACTTTTTGTCTTACATTTTAATTTTTAATTATTTATTAGCTGTCCTTTGTAAAGCATCAGTGCAACTTAATAAAAATCAACAAATTCCATTGTACTTCTATGTATTATTTCCCCAGCTTCTATATTTTAAAAAATCCAGAATTATCACATATGTGAAGACAATTTTGTTCATTGGAGCTTTCTCCTAATTCATCATAAGTGACTGTTTTGGAAATTGTGCTACAACCTTGTGTCAGTGACCCTCTGTGCCCAATAAACCACCTGGGATAGGGTACTGATTGCCAAATTTCATCTTACTACATGCTTTTTTATTCCATGTTCATCACTATCTTTGTAGGGCACCATGGGATACAGATGCTGAGACAGAGAGAATTGAATATTTATTGGAAATGGTGGTAGCAATGCCTGTGTATGATAAAATGGGGAGACAGCAAGATGATGTAGGGAGAATCTTAAGATTGTAAATATACATTATATGCATGGAAGGAAAAATAGGAAGAAACAAATTTGATACAGAGACTCAGACTTTGATGCAAAATATTGGCCAACCCACATATACAGACTTGGAGCAATGATTGTCCCTTCATAGAACATCTCATCGGGCAGAAATCGCCAGGCCCTAGTACTTACTGCTTCCATGCTCAGTGATTTGTTGGGGGCTTCCTGGGAAGAGTGGGTTCTTGGCCCAAAGGCTGAGGAATATCCTGAAGGTGTTAACACCCAGAAACTGTCAGTAAATGGCACTCTTTGTAGTTGAACTGCAAGTTCTTTCTTGAAATATTTGAACAGTGCAACTTCATGGTGGCAGCAGTAATAAAGGGTGGAAGGGAAAATAGTCTTACAGGACAGTTGAATGAGAAAGAAATATTAGAAGAAAGTTATTAAAGGGGAAATGGAACCTAGATATTGAATAAAACAATGCTAACAATAAGAATATGTAATCATATATTACATACATGTATATACATATGTAATTTTCTATGTACTTTACATTTTCTCATTTAATATAACAATCAAATGAGATTTTATTTTATAGATACATATGTTGAGATATAGAGAAATTAAGTAACAAAGTTCAAAAAATTAAGAAGTGGTAAATCCAGGGTTCAAATGCAACAGTCTAACTCCATATTTCATACCATACCACTATGCTCTTCTACCAATTAATATTTAATATATGAATATAAATTTTGTTTATTTTCCTTCTTATTTTAAATATAGCTACAATACACATTTTATCTATAATGTGTACATTATATATAAGATGTATATTATTTATAATCACATATATAATCATATGTGTGTACATATATATAATCTCATATATATATGTATATTGGATTACTAAACTACAGTTGTTGACATATAAAAGTATCATTTAATTTTCAAATTTTATATAATGTTATATTTTTTTCACATAAAGAATAGTCATATTGTGGTCTTCAGTCTTTACAGAAAGTGTAATAAGTCCATCAAAATAATCATATTATTTAGAGAAGTAATATATATTTAACAGATTTTGCTTGAACTTTAGAAATAATATTCTGTCCTTTTTAATCATTACTGGAATTATCCAAGAATCCTCTAGACATTTTCTATAATTAGTGGTTGTACAGAAATATTTTATATACAGTATTGCCTGCTATTAAAATCCTTCACAAATCCAAAAGTAATTATTTACAAATAACTACCAAATACTTTCAATTTCTTTTTTGGGGATCATAGAATCACTATCAAATACAAAGGCTATATTCTGAGTATTTTCATTTCCCCACAATGTTTAAATTTTAAAGATGTACTGCTTGGCAAAAAATTGTATTATCTTTTCAAAATATTTTGTAAAGAACCCAAAACACAAACATAGCTGATTACATGTCATAAAAATGTATATAAACCTTGGCTATGTAAATATCATTATTTCATTCAAAATTACCACCTCCTCTAACCGTCTGTGAGTTATTTTACAATAAGGAACCAAATTTAACTTGGAAGTATTGTCTTGCTTTTTTTTATATCTAATGAGCTCTTTTAAAGGAGTAGAAAAAAAATAGAGTTTAAAGAAAAACATAGAAAGTAGCTCTAAGCATTCAAAATAGGTTTTCATTAATTGCTTTTGGAGGGTATCTAATAGCATGTCAGTAATGCAGATTTTCCTTTAAGTATGTCTTATAAAACATTTTTATATCAAACTTGTGTCTTTTTTGATGTCCAATACATTAATGAAAGCACATATTAAGGCTTTTTTTTCAGGTAAAATTTTTGTGTTGTTGTTTTTTCTTTAATATTCACTGATTATGCACTAGGAGAAAGTTTCATATTCTTTCTCCTTTCAATTTATTGGGACATTCTGCTCCATCCCCTCACAGGTCAATTGGTCTTGTGGAAGTTGGAGCAAGACTATCACACCTGAGATTTTCCAATGGCTGTTGCCTCTAAAGAGACAGTTTCTTGATAGTTACATCTAATTGTTTACTTAAGGGGCTGCAAAATGGTCATAAAATAGATAATATATGGCTTCAAAAATTGATCATAAACTGAGCTCAAATAAAAGTCAAGATAACTAGTTAGGCAAGTGTTATCTTTGATGGCAATATTAATAATTTAGCACTTATTATCTTAGATCCTATTAAATTAAATAAATTATGTTAAACTTATTGCCCCTCAGCATTTGAGTTTTAAATTCATGCTTTAATTTAATGAGCAAAACTAGTAGATGAAAAGTAGAATTAATAAGGAGACAAATTAGTTTTTAGTAGCATGAGCTAATAATGTATATTAGAGAGAAATCATGGGGAAAATGGAAAAAATAACCCAATAGAAATACTAAACTATAATTCAGAGGTTCAGAGGTTGATAAGTGCAGATTTATTTTGGTGTATATTGAATCAACTCTTGTTTTATATTTTATAGAGAATACTTCCCTACAGGTTCTGCCTTTATTGATAATGTAATAACTACAGCATGGCGACTTACCACTAATCTTAAATTTACAAAAATAATTTGGCAAAAACAGACACAGGGAAAAACTTCTATTATGTGATACATTTGCATGAACATGTTTGATTCATACATGTTACTTTCTATCACAGTGTCAGTAAATACACAATATCTATTGCTCTTTATTTTGTATCAATAACTGATGTTGGCACGGAACCATTTTTTTCTCAGTAAAATCAAAAATGTTTTCTTAAACCTTTTGTTTTAAATTTAAGAGAGAGAGAGAGAAAGAGAGAGAGAGAGAGCACATGGAGAAAGGGAAGAAAGAGGGAGAGAGAATCCCAAGTAGGCCCCACACTGTCAGCATAGAGGCCCACACACAAAGCTCAAACTCAGGAAACATGAGATCATGACCTGAGCCAAAACCAAGTTGCTTAACCGACTGAGCCACCCAGGCACCCCTCTCAATCCTTTGTAATAAAGAACTCTAAGTAGCCACTACCAGAAATTTGGTGGTTACATGCAGGTCCAAATCTACTTGTCATCCCTGTATCTAGTAGTTTAGTTTAGTTTAGTTTGGTTTGGTTTGGTTTGGTTTAGTTTAGTTTAGTTCAGTTCAGTTTAGTTTAGTTTTTTTTAGAGTGAATTCACATTAAATGACCTGACCAGACTGATTGTATACAATTAGAAAATAATGGAGTAACAGATGTATTTGTTGAATCAAATGTGTGCAATTCCTGAACTACGTGTGTTACATTCACTGAGGGTATTCATATGTATATTTGAACATAGAAAACAACTTTTATTCCACTAAACTTCACTGGGATTCAATAGGTTTCTATCATATACATGTTGCTCCTGATTTGAGTGATGGAATATTCTTGGAAACTGACTCTTCAGCAGATTGTCATCAGGCAAAATATTGGCATTGCACATGTTATTGTTCAGGCATCAAGAGAAATCTGCCAAAGAGTAAGTTGGGCAAGGAGTGCTTTGAATATAAAGCATAATAGGAAGAAGTGAGTGTCAAGCCTACCAGAAATAGTTACAGAAAGATTTAGGAATTTTGTCTATTATTTACTTCCATTTTTTTTTGGTACAGCATATAAATCATATGAAATTCTTCCTCTATCCCTTTCTCTCCTTTTTTCTCTGCAATTCAACTGAAAACAAAAATTATCCTCGGTGAAAGGAAATACCTGAAACCTAAATAAAATAATATTAAGATGTGATACATCTATTATGGTGTTACTGTATACAAACTGAATCTAACAGATTAGAATCCTTCTTGACATCTAAGAAGCATGTTTTTTACATTTTGAAATATTCTCCACTAGGTAATGCTTTCCTGTATTTGACGGCCTTAATTAAGCAATCTTCTTTTTCTTTCCAGGAACAACCACAACAAAGCTAGAAGTATAAAATATCCTCTAAAATGTTAACATTGTTAGTATCAAAATAAGGCTTATATAACAGGATTTTAAGAGATATCAAAAATAATGCAAGGCAAAATAAAACTATGTTGTCTTATATGACAAGATTTTCTTCTTTTTTTTTTAATTTTTTTTTTAACGTTTATTTATTTTTGAGACAGAGAGAGACAGGGCATGAATGGGGGAGGGGCAGAGAGAGAGGGAGACACAGAATCTGAAACAGGCTCCAGGCTTCGAGCTGTCAGCACAGGGCCCGACATGGGGCTCGAACTCACGGACCATGAGACCATGACCCGAGCCAAAGTCAGCCGCTTAACCGACTGAGCCACCCAGGTGCCCCAAGATTTTCTTCTTTTAAAGTTAAATATACTCCACTGTATGCATTTGCCACATTTTCTTTATCTATTTCTTCAGTGATAAACATTTAGATTGTTTCTTATCATGCTTATTGTGAGTAATGCTACAATAAAAATGGGCGTGCAAATATCTCTAAGATTATGTTTTCATTTTTTTGTATATTAATTATACCTTAATAAAGCTGTTATAAGACATAAATTACAAACACACACACATACACAAGAAAAAATAGAAAACCAGTTTTAGGTATCTCAGCTTGAATAAGGGTAGGATATCTATTTTCAAACATATATGACCTATTTTCTCAGATATGGGATATAATCTACTGTAAGACCTCTTGTCAGTTGCCTGCTCAATGGCTACCATTTACTGAGCTACAAAGCATAAATGCTTATACTCAAAGATATTGCCTTTGTTGTAGACATCTTAGTTTACTATAATTCTTGAACTAATCTCTAACAGGTCCAGACATTCCTAACACAGTTATTGAAGTATTTGAAATATCAAGACCTTTCTGTTTCTACACAGCAGTTCTTCAATCTCTAATTAATGGCTGTTCACAGGGCACTTCAGAGAAAGTAAAACTTTCCTTACATTTTCTAATCTCACTTTTATTCATTTCAAATATAAGAAAAAGGCAACATACGACCTTATGTTTGGGTAACCTGTCTTAATCACCCATGAAATACCTCATTTCAGTTCCCTTATTTAACATCAGGCTCAGATATTTCTAATTATTTTTTTTCTTCACTTTAAGGCAACTCTTTTCTTTCTAACCTCTCTATTCCTAAAAATTTTGGAGCTTTAACTTGTGGCAGTTAATATCTATTTGAAATTTCATTTTATTAAGCATAATGGACTACAGAAACTTATTTTAAAGATGAATATAAGGTTCTTTTCTTTTTCTTAAAACTTAGATTAGCAGTATTCTTCCAAATTTCTACCTCACTAACTTTTTCTATACTTTTTAGTTTTCCCTAAACTTTCATTCAGGACACTAAAATTCAGTTATGACGGACCTGTTTGTAATATAAATAATTTGTACTTTACATGTATATTTAATCAATGAATTCTACTTCTTTCCTATATGGTTTTATCCATTGCAACAATTTTTTTTCAGATTAATAAGCAAATAGGGAACAATTTTAATTCTCTGTGTTTTCTCATACAATAGTTAAAAGAATATCATGCTTAATTAGGTCCAGGAATGAAAATATATCATGATGTTGATGGTGAATTAGACATCAAGTTACATGTGAAAAGTTTCATTGATGTTTATCTTAATGGATATTAAAAGCATGGGTGCATATGTAACTATTATGTTTGGATCTGTGAAATGGTATTGCTTTGTTAATGGTATCAGGAAGGAATGACTCTCAGTACCCAAATAACTTACCTTCATCCTAAGATGTACCTGGTACACTATAACAGTTAGCGTTTTATTTGATGATGTTATCTGATACCTAATTTATGGTTTAACTTAACTATGGGTAACTATGAACCATGGTGAAACTATTTTTCTATTAATTCAATTTTTAGCACCTTTTTAAGCACATAATAACACTCAAAGAATATTTGTTGAATCAATGAGTTCAGTATCAACTTTATTTTGTTTAAGATAAAAGATGAAATTTCTTTTTTTTTGGTTTCTAGTTTATTTAATATTTTAGAGTTCCTCCAATATCATCTCTCTCATTTTTATGATTGTAGTAGACACATAATGTTATAAGATGAAATTTCTTAAGATAGTTTCCTTCACACATAATTTCATGTAATTTGTTTAATAAAGTATAAATTAATTACATAATTGTTTTAATAATATTTGTTAAATTTATAGTATTCCCAAAGCTCTTTGTTGGACAAGGGAGAGCTGGTAGTAAAATAAATAAATGCTAAATTTAGGCACAAAGCAAAATGTACTCTTAAAAAATAAACCATTAATGCTAAGAGTATTATTTAACTTATATTATTTATTTTATATTACACAACTTCAACAATTATATAGTCATAATTTTAATTATTATTTAGAAATCATCATTTATTAGATCAGAGATTGGAATTTATATTTGTTTTCCTCCTCAAACTTCTGGTGAATTATATGCTCGAGTTTTCCTAATTTCCTCAGGTGAAAGAAAAATATATATATATAAATATAAATATATATATGTTTCCAAATATATTAATTATTAACATTAATAATTAATATATGAATTATATATTAATTATTAACATTAATAATTAATATATGAATTATTGATAAATTTCCAGAAGTATAAAAAGAGTGTGAAGGTTAAACTTTACCTTTTGTTTTTGGCCAGAAGTCAGTTCATCGTGGCAAACATTAGCTCCTTCTATACCAATAAAACAAAAAATATAAGTTAATAAAAGGTTTTTAAAGGCTACAAAGAGAACCATAAAACAAATATTACTAGATAAACTGAAATTTTCAGGAAAAAAAGACCCCTTCCAGGTGAGTTAACATTGCCAAGTATTTTATTCTTGGAGGCATTTTCAGATCCTAGGAATTAGCTGATTTTTGGGCTTGCCATAAACAAGTAACTAGAACATAAAAAAGTGAAACCAGTGAAACATTTGATGGAAACAAGACTAAAATGCCAAATTTTAAACAAGGGCATCCTCAAATACAAAGTGGGTTTCCCCCTCAGTGCATTTACTGAATGATGGGGAAGTGTGGATAGCAGAGCTCTTATTCTTCAAAGGTTGAATGAAATATTCCCCTGTAACAAGACGCAGAGAAGACTATGTTGTATTAGATGAAGGGAACTACATATAGGAGACTAAAAAGCCTTACTTTCAAAACATTTAAAACCAAAGGTATCCTGAAAACCAGCTCCAACTCAGCTCAATTCCTGTGTGGATTGAAATGATCAGTTCTTCATCAACTAAAGGAAAATGCCATTAAATTTAGGCTCTGTATAGATTGTATACAGATTTTTGACATACCAAAAAAAGAAAAAAAATCAAAACATTCAAAGATACAAGAAAAAGTAACTGAAAACCAATAAATAAGATGAGCAATGAAAGCAGACAGATAAGTGTCACAGATGTGGAAGTTACCAAAGAGAATTTTAAAGTAAATATTATATATATATTAAAAAAAGTAGAAGCTAAGGTAAACAGACATAATGAACAGAGAATATCAAGAGAATATTATAATATATAAAAATAATCAAATACACATCCTAGGCTTCAAAGTGGCACCACCTAAAATTAAAAATTCTTAATTAAGTAGACATAACAAAAGATAGGATTAGTCAACTTAAAGACAAGTTCAAAGAAAATATTCCCATTAAGGCAAAAGGTAAAAAGGAAGGGGAAGAACAGAGAAGAGCATAAAAATAATGTAAGAAAGAGTCCAAGAAGACTATAAAAACAATTTGATTTAATTCACGAACTTTAAAAGATCACTGGCCTCAAAGATATATAAGGAACTCTTTCAATTTATAATATAAATAGAAAAACCATCATTTCCTGCTGCTCTCTGCCTAATGGGCAACAGAATTAAACAGACATTTCATATAAAACATAAGAATGGTCAATAAACACATGAAAAATATCAATATCATTAGTTATCAAGGACATGCAAACTAAAAAACTTAAATACCTGCTGGAATGCCTAAAATGAAAAGGAAAAAGAAAAGAAAAAAAGAAAAAGAAAAGATTTATTACACTAAGCATTGGAGGAAATGTGGGGCAACCAAAACTTCCATGTAAAATTCTAGAATTGCTTTGAAAAACTATTTGTCAATTTCTTTAAAAGTTGTGAGTCAGTATTCCCATGGTTATGTTTTCATCTAAGAGAAATTAAAGCATAGGGCCACAAAATACCTTATACAAAAGTGTTTATAATAGTATTTTTTTCCATGATAGCTAAAAAGTAAAAAGTACCCTTGTGTCCATCAGCGTAGAATGAAAAGACAAACTATGGATTATTTACACAATAGAATGTTACTTAGCAACTTCCTGCTAAGTAGAAGAAACAAGACACAAAACAGACATACTTTATTAATCCACTTTTATGAAGTACTTGAACAAACATAATTCTCTAGTGGCAGAAATCAAAGTGGTATTTTTGTTGGAAAGTAAATTTTCTGGGAATATTGAAAGAAAGTAAAAAATAAATTCTGAGACATATTTTTGAGGAATATAACAAACTGAATCTCCAATTTGTATACAGAGGGAGAAGTTAAGATGGCAGAAGAGTAGGGAGACCATAAGCTTGTCTCATTCCCTGAACACAGCTAGATTTATCAAATCATTCTGAACACTGAAAGAATCAATCTGACGTCTGAGAGAACAAAATTTGCAAGACTACAAAAGTGACCACCTTTTGGAAGGTAGGAAGTGCTAAGAGTTTACTGGGGAGATAATGCTCTAGGTATCACCACACAAGGGAGCTTGCTTACAGAAGCTACCACAAAGTAGTATAAGCAGCAGAGTGCAAAATATGAACTTTTAGCAATCTGCAACTGTGGTAAAGTCCCTGGATTAAAGGTGTTCAAGCCATGAATTGCAACAGAATCCCAGGAATGACAATGTGGTCTGAGGATCCTCTGGGTCTCAAGAAAGACAAACATGCAAACATGCTGTCCCATTTACAGGAATAAGAGAAGGGACTCACTCTGGCTGAGTGAAGCAAGCAGGGGTGCCCGCTTTCTGCTTGCTTTTGACATAAAATCTGAACAACTGTGAAGTTGCATAACTGTTTTTCCCCCCCACAGGTCAACAAAAGTATGGAGAGACCTTCCCCACAGGAAGAGAGCAGTTCTGTGCCTTGGGAATCCCTAAAATTTGGAGTTTTGAAACTCAAAAGCACACCTGAGATAAAAAAGCTTGGGCACAGGCAGGGTGAAATTGGGGTTCTGACAGAAACCAGGAGAATAAGAAGGGTGATTAATTGCTGTTCTGTGAGATTTGCCTGAAGAGTGGGGGCACAAACATTCAGCTCCAGGGCTATAGAGTTGGGCACCATAATAATCATTCTTCCCTTCAAAGCTAAAAGACTTCAGGGAGCAAAACAACATCACCTAGTGGAAGCCAGGAATGCTTACACCAAGCCCTACCCATCTACCTCCCAGAGGCACATTTCCACTGAAACAAGTCAGACTGAGAATCAGCAAGCATGCCTCTCCCATAGAAGACCAGCAAAAGCAACTCCTTTGTACCAATTATAATAATAGACTTCCACACTAGGGGAAATAGGATCTAACTTCCATCTTTTATTCTCATTTTTTTAAAAAAATATTCAATACCTTTTTATTTTTAGTATTATTTTTACTTTAGTATATACATTTTTATATATACACATTTATGTTTTGATTTTTATTTTATTGTTTTTTGTTGGTTTTTATTTTATTTTATTTCAGTTTAGCTTTGGATCTTGATTTATATACATATCTATCTATCTATATATCTGTATCTATATCTATATCTATCTATATCTATCTATCTATATATATATAGAGAGAGAGAGAGAGCAGGGGAAGGGCAGAGAGAGAGGGAGGGAGAGAACCCCAAGCAGGCTACATGTTCATCACAGAATCTGACATAGGGATCAATCTCATGACCATGAGACCATTACATGAGCTGAAATCAGGAGTCAAACACTCAACCAACTGGGCCACCCAGGTGCCTCTTGGATGTAGATTCTTTTAATAAGAAGAAAGAAACACACCCAGGAACTGGTTCTTTTTTGTTGTTGTTTTTGTTTTATTTGTTTTTTTTAAATTTTCTCTGTTTTCTTTATTTTCCATCTTCTTTTCTGGACAAAATGATGACATAGAGAAGCTCAAACTGAAAGAAAAGAACAATCAGTAGAACTCATGGCCAGGGATTTGATCAACACGGATATGAGTAAGATATTTGAACTAAAATTTAAAACCACAATTTTAAGGATACTAGCTGGGGTTGAAAAAACATTCAAAACACGAGAGAATCCCTTTATGCAGAAATGGAAGAACTAAAATCAAATCACAACAAAATTAAAAATGCTATAATGGAGATGCAATCTTGAATGGATGCCATGATGAAAAGGAAAGACAAAGCAGAAGCACCAAATCAGTGATATTGAAGAGAAAATTATGAAAAAATAATGAAGCTGAAGAGGGAAATGAAAGAGAAAGATTACAAACAAGACTTAAAGAACTCAGTGACTTATTAAAGAGGAAACATTCATATCATAGGAGTCCCAGAAGACAAAGAGGGAGAAAAAATGGCAGAAGGTTTATGTAAGCAAATTACAGCTGAAAACTTCCTTAATCTGAGGAGAGACACAGACATCAAAATACAAGAAACACAGAGAACTCCCATTAAATTCAAAAAAGCTAACCAACACCAAGGCTTGTAATAGTCAAATTCACAACATATACAGACAAGTAAAGAATCCTGAAAGCAGCAAGGGAAAGAATTCCTTAAACTACAAGGGAATACAGATCAGGTTCACAGCAAATATGTCCACAGAAACCTGGCAGTCCAGAAAAGAGTGGCAGGATATATTTAATGTGCTGAATGGGAAAAATATTCAGCCAAGAATTCTTTCTTTATCCAGGAAGGGTGTCACTCAAAATACAAAGCAAAATGAAGAGTTTCCCAGACAATAAAAACTAAAGGAAGTTCATGACCAGTAAACCAGCCCTACAAGAAATTTTAAGGGGGGGCACGTTAGTGGAGAAAAAAATAAACAAACAAAATAACCAAAATCAACAAATACTAGATAGAAAGGACCAGAGAACATCACCAGAACACCAACTCTGCAGGCAATACAATGACACTAAAGTCATGTATTTTAATAATAGCTCTGAATATAAATGGACTAAATGCTCCAATCAAAGGACATAGGATATAATACTGGATAGAGAACAAGATCCATCTATATGCTGCCTACAAGAGACTCATTTTAGACCTAAAGACACCTGCAGATTGAATGTGAGGGGATGGTGATCCATCTATCATGCTAGTGGACATTAAAAAAAAAGCTTAAGTAATCATACTTATATCAGACAAACTGGATTTTAAAACAAAGTCTGTAACAAGAGACAAAGTAGGGCATTATACTTAAGGTGTGTATCCTTCAAGAAGATCTAATAATTGTAAATACTTACACCCCAACCCATAAGTATTAAAATATATAAATGAATTAATCACAAACATAAAGAAACTCATTTATAATACCATAACAGTAGGGGACTTTAGCACATGACTTACAGCAAAGGGCAGATAATCTATGCAGAAAATAAACAAGGAAACAATGGCTTTGAATTACACACTGGATTGTATGGACTTAACTGATATATTCAGAACATTTCAGCCTAAAGCAACATACTTCTTGAGTGCACATGGAACTTTCTCCAGAATAGACCACATACTGGGCCACAAATCAGCACTCAACAAATCCAAAAAGATTGAGATCATATCATGCATATTTTTGCATAATAATGTTACAAAAATTGAAGTTAACAACAAGAAAAAATTTAGAAGGCTCTCAAATACATGAAGGTTAAAGAACATCCTACTAAATAATTAATGGGCTAACATGGAAATTAAATAAGTAAAAAACATAGAGGCAAACAAAATAGAAATACATAGAGGCAAACAAAAATGAAATCATGACAGTACAAAACCTTTGGGATGCAGCAAAGGCAGTCTTAAGAGGAAACTATATTGCAATTCAGGCTTCTCTCAAGAAGCAAGAAAGGTCCCAAATACACAGCCTAACCTTACATCTAAAGCAGCTAGAAAATGAACAATAAAGAAACCCTAAAGTCAACAAAAGAAGGGAAATAATAAAGATTGGGGCAGAAATAAATGTAATAGAATAAACAACAACAAAAACATAGTAGAACAGATCAATGAAACTAAGAGATGGTTCTTAAAAGAGTAAATAAAATTGGTAAATGCCTTGCCAAACTTCTCAAAATGAAAAGAGGACCCAAATAGATAAAATCACAAATGAAAGAGGAGGGATCACAGCCAACACTACCAAAAAACAAACAATTATAAGAGAATATTATGAAATATTATATGCCAACAAACCAGGCAATACAGAAGAAATGGACAAATTCCTAGAAACTCACATACTATCAAAACTGAAACAGTAAGAAATAGAAAATTTGAAGAGAACCATAAAAAGCAAAAAAAATAGAATCAGTGATCAAAAATCTCCCAAAAAAGCAAAGGTCCTGGGCCAGATGGCTTCCCAGGGAAATTCTACCAGATATTCAAAGGACAGCTAATACCTATTCTTTGAGAACTCTTCCAAAACATAGAAACGGAAGGAAAACCTCCAAACTCATTCTACAAAGCCAGCATTACCTTGATTCCAAGACCAAGCAAAGACCCCACTAAAAAGAAGAATTTTAAGCCAGTATCCCTGATGAACATGGATGCAAAAATTCTCAAGAAGGTACTAGAAAATCGAATTCAACAGTACATTAAAATAATTCTTCAAGTGGGATTTATTCCTGGCCTGCCAGACTGGTTCAATATTCACAAAACAATCAATGTGATAAACCACATGCGTTTTTTTTTTAATATAGTGTTGGTAATTAGTTTGTCGGTATTTTATTGAGAATTTTTGCATCCAGGTTTATCAGGGATATTGGCCTGTAGTTCTTTTTTTTAGTGGAGTCTTTATATGATCTTGGTATCAGGGTAAAGCTGGTCTCAGAGAATTAATTTGGAAATTTTCTTTCCTTTTATATTTTTAGGAATAGTTTGAGAATAGGTATTGACTCTTCTTTAAGTATTTGGTAGAATTTACCTGTGAAACCCTCAGACCCTGGACTTTTCTTTGTAAATTTTGATTATTGATATAATTTCTTTGTTGGTTATTGTTCTGTACAAGTTTTATATTTCATCATATTTCATTTTGGGTAGTTCATATGTTTTTAGAAGTTTTTCAATCTCTTCCAGGTTGTCCAATTCATTGGCTTATAGTTTTTCATAATATTCTCTGATAATTATATTTCTGTGTTGTTGGTTTTTATTTCTCTTCCCTCATGTGTGATTTTATTGATTTGTGTCCTTTATTTTTTTTCTTTTTGATAAGTCTGGTAGACGTTTATCAATTATTATTTCTTTAAAACAACCAGCTCCTGGTTTTATATTTTTCTCCTATTGTTTCTTTTTTTAAGTTTCTATATCTTTTATTTCTGTTCCAATCTTTATTATTTCCTTCTTTCTGTTGGTTTAGGCTTCAGTTGTTGTTCTTTTTCTAGTTTCTGTAGGTATAATGTTAGGTTGTTTAATTGAGATTTTTCTTGCTTCTTGAGTTAGTCCTGTGTTGCTCTATACTTCCCTCATAGGATCACTTTAGTTACATCCCAAAGGTTTTGTACAATTGTGTTTTGATTTGCATTTGTTTTCAGGGTTTTTTTAAAATTTTTTTCTTTGATTTCCTGATTGATCCATTCATTGTTTAATGTTATTTGTTTAACCTCCATGTTCCATGTATTTGTGGTCTTTCTAAATATTATCTTGTGGTTGACTAGTCTCCTCCCATGAACACAACTATTTAACAATCAAATCATCCTAAATACCTTAAGCAATTGACCCAAAGACTGATAGAACAAGCTCCACAACTAAAGGGAGATAAGAGGTCACATTGAGGAAGGTAGGAAATGCAAAAACATGGTCTAAGGGAGAAGCATTGTGAGTGATGCAGATGGAAAGGAGCCATGGTTTGAAAGTAGGGTGAGAGAAAGAAAGGAGCACATAGGAAAGAAGACACGGTGAAAGTTTCCCCAAAACCATTTGCTTGGAAACAAGTGGAACTGAATTTTGTTAGTTATGCAATCAGTGGGGCTTACAACCTGGAGTTTAAAAGGCCAGTAGGCTTGGCTGGGATAGAGTCCAAAGTACACTGTACTGCTCCTAGAGAGATGGCTGGCAAACAGTCTAGGAGCAGATAGCATGGAAGCAACGACCTAAAGAATGTCTGAGGCACAGAGTAAAGAGATTTTTCACTCTTCTCAGAGAAAATCCCTGAGATGTAGTGTTCATAGAGATGCCTCTCTGGGGACAAAGGAACTAGCAAGCACCATTTCCCTCCTCTGCTCTTCAGCATAAACACAAAGCCACCTGCAGGAAGCAACTCAGCACAAACACTGGCTGCCTAACTTGCTTATACCAAGATCCACCTGCCTGTTCTCTGTCGTGAATGCCCTTCTCAGTTAAGCTGGCCTCAGTTCCAGTGCAGCAGTCCCCCAAAGAACAGCACAATTCCCTTCCCACACCACATCTCCCAACCAGAGAGTTCTGCAGGGCTTCAGTTCTGGGGGGAGGTGGTATCAGGTCTCATTTCACAAGCAAAACAGCACACCTAGTTAAAACTCACTTCATTCAGACCAGAGATCAAGCACTTCCCACAGCAGGCAAGGAGAGCCTCTGTAGAAGACTGGCCTGAAGGATAGAGCAGCCAAAATTCACCAGCAGATTGCTCAAAGCACACATCACAGACAATCCCTGAAGCATCAAGCCCTTGACACTACATGACCTCTTCTTCATAAAGTCATTACTTTTAGGAGAAAGAGGCATAATTGACTTTTCTAACAAAGAGAAGAAGGCAGAAACTTAGATAAAATGCAAATATGGAAGGATTTATTCCAAAATGAAAGAACAAGATAAAGCCACAGAGATCTATGTTTTACAGATTTTAATAACATATCTGATGGAGAATTTAAAGCAACTATGATAAGGGTACTCACTGAGCTTGAGAAAATAATAGATCAGTGACTCCCCTATCACAGAAGAAAAGGGTTAATACAAAATCAATCATGGGATACCTGGGTGGCTCAGTTAGTTGAGCATCCAACTCTTGATTTTGGCTCAGGTCATCATCTCACAGTCATGATATTGAGCCCCATGTCATGCTCTCCACTGAGCATGGAGCCTGCTTAAGATTTGCTCTCTATCTTCCTCTGCTCCATCCCCAGCTCATGCTCTCCTCTCTCTCTCTAAAATTAAATAAATAAATAAATAAATAAAAGTATCATTCAGAGATAAAGAATATAATAAAACAGATTGGAGGCAGGCTGGATGCAATGAAGACCAGGCAGGAAGAAGCATAATGAATTAATGACCTAGAAGACAAAATAATGGAAAATAATGAAGCTGAACAAAAGAGAGAAAGAAGAATTAAGCAGCAAAAAAAAAAATACTTAGGTAACTCAGTGAGTCCATTAAATGTAATAACATTCATAGTATAGGATTCCCAGAAGAATACAGAGAAAGGGGGGTAGAAAATTTATTTGAGGAAACAATACCTGAAAATTTCCCTAATCTGGGGAAGGAAAGAGAGGTCCTTAAATTACAAGGTACCATCTATAAGGGTAGCTGGAGATTTCTCAACAGAAACTTGGCAATACATAAAGGAGTGACATGATATATTCAAAGTGCTGAATGGGAAAATATGCAGACAAGGATACTCTATCCAGCAAGGCTGCCATTCAGAATAGAAGGAGAGATAAAGAGTTTCACAAACAAACAAACAAACAAAACTAAAGGAATTCATGACCAATTAAACCAGGCCTGCAAGAAATATTAAAGGGAACTCTTTAAGTACATAAAAGAGACCAAAAGTGACAAAGACAAGAAAGAATCAGAAAAAAGTCTCCAGAAACAATGGAAAAACAAGTAACAAAATAACAATAAATATATATCTATCAATAATTACTCTGAATGTAAATGGGCTAAATTCTCTATTGAAAAGACATAAGGTGACAGAATAGATTTTAAAAAAGACCCCTCTATATGGTGGCTGCAAGAGACTCATTTCACAAGTAAAGACACATGCAGATTGAAAGTCTGGGTTTGAGAAGCATTTATTATGCAAATTGACAATAAAGCAAGGCAGAGTAGCAATACTTTTATTGCCACAACACAGACTGTAAAACAAAGAGTGTGAAAATAATTTAGTTTCATTTTCTTGCCTGAAGAATTTGTGTTTCTGATGATGTCCTCTGTTTTTTTTTTCTTCTATTCTTTGTTGTTTTTGGTCTTTTTTTGTTTTGTCTCATCTTTTCTCCACTCAAAAAGTCCCCCTTAAAGTTTATTGTATGGATAGTTTAATGGTCATGAACTGCTAAATTTTTGTTTGTCTGGGCAACTCTTTATCTCTACTTCTATTTTGAATGACATCCTTTCTGGATAGGGTATTCTTGGCTGCATTTTTTTTCCATTCAACACATTGAATATATCCTGCCACTCTTTTCTGGCCTACCAAGTTTCTGTGAACAGATCTGTGAACCTGATCTGTCTTCCCAAAAAGACTGTAAAAAGAGACAAAAAAAAGGCACGATATCATATAAAGAGGGCATTCAACAAGAAGCTATAAGATTTGTAAATATTTATGTGCCCAACATGGAACACCAAAATATATAACACAATTAATAACAAACATAAAGAAACTGATTGATAACACAATAGTAGTAGGGTACTTTAACAACCCACTTAACTCAATGGACATATCATCTAAACAAAAATCAACAAGGAAATAATCGCTTTGAATGACACTCTGGACCAGATGGACTTAACAGATATATTCACAACATTCCATCCTAAAACAGCAGAATACATATTCTTTTCAAGTGTACATGGAACGGTCTCCAGAATAGATCACATATTAGGTCACAAAAGAGGACTCAACAAATACAATTGAAATCATACCATGCACCTTTTCTGACTACAAGGCTATGAAACTAAAAGTGAACAACTTTAGAAAGTTTTAAAACACATGCCTAAATAGAATTACAGATAATTACATAATTAATATTCAATTATCTATTTAACCAAGGTAGCCATAAAAAATTCTACAAAAGGTTATATAATTGTTAGCAAAACATAGCTTCTTTAAGGTTGAGAATTTCAGTTATCTTAAGTAATCAAAGAACTGATAAAAGACAAAGCATAAAAACTTTGGTTTTCTAGACCGGTAATGAAAAATAAAATAACTATATTTGCAGTTTTTTATCAAAAGTCGAAGAAAAATCAAATAAAATTTGCTTAATTTTGCAGATAGAAAAGACAACTAAATCCTATTCCAGTATATGTTAAAAATTCATTTATTTTAATCTTAGTCTTGACTATATGTAAAATTATTTTCCAAAGATTACCTTTAAAAATATCTATAACTTTTTTTAAATTCATATTATCTCCTAAGCATTCTTTCTCTATATAAACACTCTCATTTTAGGACAAAATTACTTTATTTTCCCTCAACAGAAATGTATTCCTACTCCTCATACCTTTGTTATCAAAAACATATTTTCTTGCATACAGAGTTGATTCTTTATCATCTTCTGGCAGTCTTAGTTACATTTATCAGAGCTTTTACTTCTTTAATCTTTAGTCCCCAGTGAAAAGTAAGTAATAACTAATTTTGAATTGTTATAACATAAATTTTTAGATTGACAAATTTATAAATAAATTCTCAAATATTAAACTATGTTTTTTTCATAGTATAACATTCTTTTTAAAGTTCATTTTATTTATTTTTGAATGAGTGAGAGAAGGTAGAGACAGAGAGAGAGGGAGAGAAAGAATCCCAAGAAGGCTCTATGCTGTCAGTGTGGAGCCCAACTCGGGTCTCAAACTCACAAAACATGAGATCATGACCTGAGCTTTCAGCTCAGAAGAGTCAGAAACAAAACTGACTGAACCACCCAGGTGCCCCCATAGTATAGTTTTCAATAAAGCACAAAGCATGTTTACCAACATACCCAAATATCCTCAACTTTTTTGCAACAAGAAACCAAAAGCAGGCTCAGGCGCCTGGATGGCTCAGTCATTTTAGCATCCAACTCTTAATTTTGGCTCAAGTCATGATCTTGCAGTTTGTAGGTTATAGCCCACCTGGGGCTCTGTGCTGACAGTGCAGAGACAGCTTGGGATTCTCTCCCTCTCTCTCTACCCACCTCCCCTCTCAAAATAAATACGTAAACTTTAAAAATAAAAAGCCAAAAGCAGGCATTCTCTGTTCAGTAATCAATGCTTTAGTATTCTACCATATTTGGAAAAGACTTAGATACCCATTGAATTTAACTCAATATATCATTTAACTTAGCAAAATTTGAAGTTTCAGGTTACTAAAAAGACTTTGAAAACTATAAATCTCGTTATTTACTCAACCTACTTGTTCTTAACAATTATATATGAAAACTTGATGAGACAATGTAACCATAATTTTAAATCATACATCTGCTGTTAGATTGCAACAGAGATAACATGAGCCTATTTGACCTTTAGTAAAGCTTGGTAGAATAAAATTTTTATATTTAATGCTGACAACTCTAAATACATATCTATTTTAATTAAACTAGCAAATTTAAATTAGCCCTAATACTGAATATGTTATACCTGTGTCCACTAAAAGTCAGTCAGTTTGTTCTCCACTGTAAATTTTACCTTTGGTTCCTGCAGATAAATCTGCAATGGGCAGTTTAAGTCCAGGGAAGCCCCTGGGCCCTTTAATGTTGATTTGGGAGAAGCTTCTGTTTGAACCTCATAAGGAGGTAGCTCAACAGCTTGTGGAACTTTTTGTTCCTCAATAGTGAAGGTAGGAGGAATAGATGCCCATGGTGCCAGAGACACCAGAGATGGTATAGGAGCTGACTCTTTGAGCCATGCCATTGGTGTTGCAGGAACAGGAGAGGGGGGGTGGAGGCAAAGGCGTCAGGGGTGCTGTGGGCAAAGCTAAAGGCATATTCAAAGTCTGGAATAACATTTTTTTGTCTCCTTCTCCTGTCTCTCCCTCCTGCAAAACAGTCTTTTTCTCTGGTTGCTTTTCAACCCTTTGCACCACTTATTCAAAATATGTCCTATTGGACTTTGTTTGGGAAGAGGAGTATCCCCCAACTTCCTAGGGAAAAGTTCAGAAAGCACACAGATGAAACAATAGTATAACAGATGCTCAGAGTACTTTTGCTAGAATTTGTTCTTTCCCAAAAGTTTAGGGCTTCACCAGCTGAATCAAACAACTTCCTAGTTTCTGGTTCCTCCTCAAAAGTCAGAGCTTTGCCACTTGAACTAAACTGATTCCTACACAAACTAAGAGGGTCAAATCAACACCCCTTGTTTGGAGTTAGCTGAATAAGAGGAAAGAATCCAAGAGAGCCATTCAGTGGTCATCTTTCCTCTGCGCTTAACATATTCGCAGGACAGACAGTGTTAAAAAAATGAATAATCTTTTATTCAAAGGTTTATCACTAAAAGTAGCCCAGTAGACTAATATTATCCCTAAGGGGGTTTGAAAGCATATAGAGTTAGTATTCCCCATTTTGTACACACACACACACACACACACACACACACACAAATTGCAACAGAGATATTCCTGAATGCACACCCTGTTTTCTCATTTACTTCATGTTCATTCTTTTTTCCAACCAAAAAGTTACAAATTACAAATTACAACAGCCCCTGCCACAATTCAATCTATGTGAGCCTGAACAAATGGGTTTCACAAATGGTTCAAAAGAACCCAGCAGCAGGGAATCAAGGAAGAACAAGGCCCAGTGTGCACCTATTTGAAGAAATTACCTGGAAAAATTTCTTGGGCCCACTACTTCTTCTAATTGTTTCTCTATTTCGCCAAATCTGGATAAAGGCACTTGATGCCAGTTCAGGGCAAGCAAGCCAGAAAGTCCTTGAACCAAAATAGGTTTCAGCAGCTGCAAGGGACTTTCTTCCTGTCCTGTCTGGATTTGACTAGCCACAAGTAGCTGGATTTAACCTATCACAGCAAGTGACTCAAGAAATAAATGGATAAGCTTTGGCACACTGCCTTGGCCAGCTGCTCCATCTCAGAGAATACTGAGGGAGCTAGACAAATTGAAAGCACAGTTTCTTGCTGACTTGCTAAAATTGTAACTGGGGCAGGGGTGCAAGAATAACTGGCTCTGAGGTCCCAATCATATCAGGTTTGGCCACTCACCACTGATAAAATCCAAAGGCAGAGATAGAAGTGGTGGTGAAACAAGAAAGGGATTTATTTCAGTAAGGCCCACAAAGACAGTGAACTGACATCTCCAAGATGGTCTCCAAAATGTGCTGAAAATACTTCTAAGTTTATATAAGGTAAATATGGGGCAAAAGTCAGTGGGCACATGCAGGTAGGTAGTAAAAGTCAGGTTGATCATTGTCCTGGGTCAATCACATAGAGTCTTGCTGGCTGAGGGCAGTCCCTATTGCTTGAGGGGGTGGTTTTGGTTCCCATTACAGGATGCTTCACTGATTGTCTTTTGACTGAGTTGAGAGACACATTGTAAAGAAGAATTTAGTCAATTAGAAAGTATAAACTAAGGTCAAATAGAGGTAGTTTGAATCCTTTCAGTGTTACAGATCTGTGCAACACAGATCAATCAATCTTCTAAGACCATCTTCTGAGGGGCCTAATGAACTTTTGCATATGAGGATAATCTGAGAGTGAAACAAGAATAATTTACCCTTCACTCTCTGTCTCTCAGTAACAAAAGATTCACCCCATGATATATTTTCTCCCCTGTACCTCTAGATTTTAGGAAGTACTTAAATATCATACACTCATCACTAATAAAGAAACTCTGCATAAGAAGGCAATAGATGAGTGTTGTAGACATGAGGCAAGACATTATGAATTTGTATCCACTCAAATTTCAAAATCCATGCAGACTAGTTCTCCCAAGAGGTTGGTGTTTTAGGGGCCAAGAGAAGGCCACCCCAAGATGGACCACTTTGAAATGAATATTATTTTAAGCTAAAAGCATGTTCAGAAAAAAAATAAGGTCTTTACTTTCCCTTCAATTGCCTGTTTGTACCAGTAAGATAAATATTAACAGTGATGACTCTTTTCCTAAGAAACTTATCTACATAATGTGCAACCTTTACTTTTCAAACATCCCTTTTGAAATTTCTGCTAGTGGTCTTCCTCCCCTTTGTATCCTCAGACCCTACCCCTTCTTGCTAGCTCATATAAGGTTCATGCTGCCTCACTGTCTTTGGAATTTCTGTCTGGATATTCCTTGCACATATGCATGTGAAGTACTTAATTTTCTCCTGTTAATCTGCCTCATGTCAATTTGATTCTTAGTCTAGCTTAGAAGGACCTTGGACGTCGGAGGAAATTTTTTCTCCAGCACTGTGGTAGAAATAGTGGCAAAGGTTCAGAGTTAGGTGAGGCAGAGAATGTATAAGGTGATGATGGCATTGTTAATAATTAAGGAGGACACAGTAATTGCCCTGACTGACTTCATTTTCCCTCCAACTACTTTTTCTTAATTGCTTTGTTTTATTTTCCAGCTTAACTGGAATGTTAACTCCATGCAAGGGACCTGGCAGGCAAAACATACCATAATGGGAACCAATAAAATTCTCTTAAGCAATGGTAACTACCCTGATAACAGCAAGTGCCTGTGTTTTTGATCCCAAGACAATGACTGACCTTCCTGTTGCTGATCAGCTGCATACCCATTGAACTTTTTTTCTGTTTTCTCTATATAAACTTAGAAATATTCTCGGATCCTCGGAAGATGGCAGCATAGGAGGACGCTGGGCTCACCGTGCGTCCTGCTGATCACATGGTCCTTGAACATATTTTTATCCTTTTAAATAGGTATGCTTACTAAATTAAAATTAATACTAATTAGTTATTATAATAATCTTATATAAGCTTTTAGGTACCAAATGACTGAAGTTTTAGAGGCCACTTTACATATTCTAGAGTCTCCAAAAAGCTATATGATTTGAACACCAAGGACTTCCATTCATATGAAGTTACAAATCTATTTTGAGAATAAAAAAATGAAGTAGTTATAATAAGGTGATAAAATAATCATGTGGAGAAGTGTCGCAGAGTATGAGTCTGGTGTTCTCTTTTGTACAACTAGAGAGTGGAGGCAGAAATGAAAACGAGAAGGCTAATGTCTGGGAAGAGAAAAGAGCCCTGAACAAGAGTTTTCTCTCTACTTATTGAGGTCTCAAGGCTTTGCATATGTGGTGAATGTGCAGAAGAAAACAATAAGATAGTGACCATTAACTTGTGTGTTTAGGAAGTAAAGGGTTTGTGGAGTGAGTGACCTTTGAAGTTGAGATAAAAGCACAATGATATACTTGTGCCAGAAGCCAGATGCACAATGTTTCTCTGTGGGAGATACAGCTAAGTAGCTATCTCCAAAGTTTAAGATTGCTGTAGCATGCTGCCTCAAGGCTAACAAGGCACCCTTTTCACTAGCTAACCTTGGGCGTCTTTGCCCTGTAGCAGTTTTCTGCTTTTGCTTTGTTCTATTTATTGACTAGCCTTGGACACTTTTGTCCTGTGGAGGCAGCTTTCCACCCCAAACCTTATTTTACTTAATAACTAGCCTTGGACGCTTTTGCCCAGTGGTGGCTTTCCACCCGCCCTAAGCCTTGTTAACCCGTTTTTGCAAGCGTACAGAATTCTCAAACTTATTTCCCACAGAAAAGGAAATGAACTTGTTAAAACAATAAACTAATTAATTTTGGTAATGGTCCAGTTAAGTAAATTGTGGAATATAGTGAATATCCAAAAATAATGTTTTTAAAATTTTATTGTAACCCCAAAAGAAAATGGGAACTGGTCTGCCAAATATATTCCAATCATACTTCTGTTCAGTATGAAGTATAGTTGTAAAAATGGTTTAAAAAAAGAATGTTTGATGAATAGAGAACTGAGAAAATGGATAGTTTTTAATTCTCCTCAAAATATGTTTTATAGCCAATTTGTACTTAAATTTTTGAAATGACATGAATTTATAAGGCCCTATGTTCCCAGTTTTAAAAGCATAGCAGACAGCAGTGCCTGGATGGCTCAGTTAAGTCTGACTACAGTTCACGTCACGATCTCATGGTTCATGGGTCTGAGCCCCACCTTGGGCTCTGTGCTAAAAAAGCTTGGAGCCTGAAGCCTGTTTAGAATTCTGGGATTCCATTCCCCCCCCCCTCTATTTCCCTTTCTCTCTCACAAAAATAAATAAACATTAAAAAATTATAAAAAATAAAAGCATAGCAGAAATCGAGGTATATTGAAATCTGATGGAAGGTAAACATGTTTAAAGTAAGCCCACATAGAGATTTGTTTTGAAATCAGTTGTTCCACCATTTTAGTTACTTTTTATTTGTGAGTACTTTGGGACCTTATACAGTACTCATTAAAATGGCTTTTATCTTGGTTAAATTTCATGCCTTTTTGGAATTACGTGTATCATAATTAGAAAAATAGAGAGCATTTGTTCTTCTTCAAAATAGTGAACACACTACAATGAGGTATATTGTTTTATTCTTCATACAGAGAAAAGTGGCAACATTAATTGATGAGGCTATGGGCAATTGCTCTAAGAGGAAGTCAATGTTAGAAGTGAGATTAGACAGTTATATTTCTACTTAATACACACTTCAAAAGGGTCTTTTGAATAGAAATGGAAAAATAGAAATATTTAAGTTTATAGGCAGAAAAGGAAAATAATTTAAAGTTAAATATTAACAACTACATATTTCATTATAAGTCTATAAAATGTTACTTATATTGCTAAAGTCTTATTTATATAGTTAAAAGAGTTCTAAAGAGTAATGTGTATAATTGAGAGGACTTAGTTCTAGAATTTTTGGTGTCCTTTAAGATATGGTGAGAGGTGGAAAGGTACCTTATTTTGTTGAATCTAAGACACATTTTTTATACTTTTATTATCTCTGATTTTAGGATGCACTTATAATCTATGATCTATAAGTTGAATTGGTAATATTTTATTATTCTTATGGTACATAAAATAATAGTGCATACTACAGTTGATATCTTAAACACAATGAACTATAGTAATTTATGCTGTGCGTGCCATGAATCATGTATATAGATATATTTTATATATACAATTAGTATATTTATACATTAGTATATTTATAATTAGTACATTTATATGATAATATAATTAATGAATATAGACTTAGCATATTAAGATTAGTATATATATATGAAAGTACATGTATATATATATATATATATATATATGAAAAATTTTCACTTGGAAGATAGAAGGTTTGCAAGTTGCTTCAAGAGTATCTTGATGTTCCTAGTGGACCATTTTTGTTTGCGCTTTGCCACAACTTAAATCCTTAAAAACTTGTCATTCGTTGAGCATCCGACTTCAGCTCAGGTCATGATCTCGCGGTTCATAAGTTCAAGCTCCGCGACGGGCTCTGTGCTGACAGCTCAGAGCCTGGAGCCTACCTCAGATTCTGTGTCCCCCTCTCTTTCTGCCCCACCTGCCTGTGCTCTGTCTCTCTCTTTCAAAAATTAATAAACATAAAAATTCAAAAACTTATCATTTAATTCAGATATTTATTTTTTTCTGAAACTTCAACCTAAACATATAAATGTGTTCCTAAATAACAACAAAACATTTGTCATCCATTGGAACCCTTAGTCTCTATATTGTTGTCTAAAGAATGCAACTTAAAATTTGTTGCTCTCTCTGGTTCACTAGATGTAGACTGCATAAAATCGATTGCTTGTTCTTCACAGGGCATGATCTGTTGATTACATTGTTCATTTGCACCATTCATTATGACACTTGAGTTGCAATTAGAATAAGAAATTCCTTTTGTCATATACTGAATCTATTTCTACTCTGTTTTATTTGTAAAATATTTTCCCAATCAATAAATTCACATTATTTGAATTCAGTGAATAGAAATACCATAAATATTAGACTTTTCTCTGTCTTCTAGAAAGTAAAAACCCAGTAGAAGATCCCACAGTAAGATATACAAATTAATTAATAAATTATATATGAAATCATGCAATCAAGTGCTAAAGCAGATGGCAAAGTCTATGAATTACAAACATTTCAATATAGTGTATAAGTTCAAAAAAGATTGAGACCAGTGAGGGAGAATGGCATTAGGAGTGGAAAGTGGTAATTTAAAAAATGGGAAGGCTTTGAGTAGACAGAGGAGAAAACAGAAAACATTTTAGGCAATGATAGTAAAAACAGCAATGACAGCACAATAATAACAAAAAAAAGAGAGTATCATAAAAAATGATGTAAATAAAATAGTACTTTTAACAGTATTGATGTGTTTCGTTCTTTTATTTCTTTTATTTATTTTTGCAGTTTATTTTTTCTTTTAAAATTTTTATTTAAATTCTAGTTAGTTAACACGCAATGCAATATTGCTTTTCGGAGTAGAATTCAGTGATTCATCACTTACATACAGCACCCAGTGCTCATTATAACAAGTATCCTCCTTAATAATCATCACGAATTTAGCCCATCCCCTACCCATCTCCCTCCATCAATCTTCAGTTTGGTTGCCATCTTGAAGAGTCTCTTACAGTTTCTCTCTCTTTTTTTCCCTTTCCCATATGTTCACTTGTTTTGTTTCTTAAATTCTACATATGAATGAAATCATATGGTATTTGTCGTTCTTTGACTACTTTTGCTTAGCATAATACACTCTAGTTCCATCCACGTCATTTCAAATGGCAAGATTTCATTCTTTTTGATTGCTGAGGAATATTCCATTATATGTGTGTGTGTGTGTGTGTGTGTATACATATACATATACATATACATATACATATACATATATATTCATTGCAAAATGTCTATTCATTTCTTCTATCCATTTTTCAGCTGGATTCTTTGGGGTTCTTTTTGGGTGTTGAGGTTGATAAGTTCTTTATAGATTTTGATACTAATCCTTTATCAGATATGTTACTTGTAAATACCTTCTCCCTTTCCATAGATTTCTTTTTAGTTTTGTTGATTGTTTCCTCCATGGAGCATAAGTTTTATTATCATTAAGTCTCAACAGTTCATTTTTGCTTTTGTTTCCCTTGCTTCCAGAGATGTGTCTGATAATAAGTTGTTACAGCTGAAGTCAAAAGGGTTTCTGCCTGTATTCTCCTCTAGGACTTTGATGGTTTCTTGTTTCATATTTAGGTATTTCACCCATTTTGAATTTAGTGT
This sequence comes from Prionailurus viverrinus, assembly GCF_022837055.1. NCBI lineage: Eukaryota > Metazoa > Chordata > Mammalia > Carnivora > Felidae > Prionailurus > Prionailurus viverrinus. The sequence continues at coordinate 66,618,232 of NC_062579.1, read as the reverse complement.
TGTGTATGGTGTAAGAAAGTGGTCCAGTTTCATTCTTCTGCATGCTGCTGTCCAGTTTTCCCAACACCATTTGTTGAAGAGACTGTATTTTTTCCATTGCATATTCTCTTCTTCTTTGTTGAAGATTAGTTGACTATATAGTTGTGGATAAGTCTTGTCTTTTAACTATAACACTTTAGCTAATAATTGAGGAATCCATGTGGAGGAAAGGAATCATAGTGTGAAAGTGGATTTGATTTCAGAGAAAATGCAAAGATAAATTGTTAGGTAATATTCATTGAATTTTTGACTCCATACATTAATACTTATAGAGTGTAAACTGTGCTACACTCTTTACATATTTTCATTTGGTACTTTCAAAAATCTTACGAGATTAGTATAATTTCTTTTTTATTTTAAAAACTGGAATATTAAAATTAGATAATTTGACCCAAGACACATAGTTAAAAAGTGTTTGTGGGGACTTTTTAACAAACCTACATCTTGGTTGAACTATATTTCTCAGAAATTAGTTTTCTGTATATTGCCTGTTAGTGTGCACAGGTGAGATTCTTTGGAGATTTAGAGGGTAGATTTTATACTTTGCATATATAGCTCTTGAACTTCTAACTCAGCTTGTTGACATGAGGCAGCAGTTGGTCTATAATGTCTCCACTTTCTCATGGGTCTTCCTTTGGCTTCTCCAAATCCTGAGGTAGGTGGTGTATTTATCTCCATGATGGAGATGGCTTCTGTATGACATCCACAACAAGGACAGAAGCAATAAGAACTGACATGAATTTTATTTGTTCTCATGTGGTCCCAGCTTTTGTTCATAGATTCAAATTTGTTCTTGGGCCCACTGACTTTACATCCATATCACTTTACAAATGCTTACCCTGTGAATTCATACTCCACCATCAGCTGCAAAAACAATAGCCTGTTACTACAATTTTATAAGGTACTTTTTAAAAAAATCTATCATATATCTATTTTTCTTTATATTAGTTAATTGATAAATTGATCTATCATCACCATTTATCTTTCTATCCCGGTGATTCTGCTTCTCTGACATAATCCTAGCTGACAAAATAATGGATTCTCAATGTGGACACAGTAGGTCTGTTCAAAAGTTTATGCTCTCTGCTGTTCTTCTATTAATGATCATAGAAGTGGAAATATCTAGAAAATAGCTTTGTATCCAGCTAAAAATATTCTTATAAATCTTAATTGTCCAGTTATATTCCTCTACTATATTTACGATCTTGAGCATGTATTTTCTCTTGTTCACTATTCTCCTATATGAAATAAAAATATGAAACTAGATCCAAAGTTCTAAGTTCAATATGTATAGATCAAGGAATAGAATATGAGCTTCCACTGTGTTGTTGTCATCGTCTTATTTTAAAGTTTTATTTAAATTCCAGTTAGTTAACATACAGTATAATATTAATTTCCGTTGTACAATATGCTGATTCAACACTTCCATATCATACCCAGTACTCATCACAGCAAGTGTAATCCTTAATCCTATCACCTATTTAACCAATCTTCCCACCAACCTCCCCTCTGGTAACCATCAGCTTGTTCTCCACAGTTAAGTCTGTTTCTTGGTTTGCCTATCTCTCTTTTTTCCCTTTGTTTGTTTGTTTTGTTTCTTAAATTCCACATGAGTGAAATCATATGATATGTGTCATTCTCTGACTGACTTATTTCACTTAGCATAAATATCTCTAGCTCCACTCATGTCATTGAAATGCAAGATTTAATTCCTTTTATGGTTGAGTAATACACATATCATGAGTAACACACACACACACACACATCACCTCTTCTTTATCCACTCATTAATTGATGGACACTTGGGCTGTTTCAATTGTTTGGTTATTGTAGATAATGCTGCTATAAACCTCAGGGTGCATGCATAATTTTGGATTAGTGTTTTTGTATTTTAGTGGTAGATTCCTAGTAATGGAATTGCTGCATCATAGGGTAGTTCTACTTTTAAATTTTTGAAGAACCTCCATACTGTTTTCCAGCATGGCTGCACCAGTTTGCATTCCCACCAGTAGTAGTAGGTTTCCTCTTTCTCCATATCCTTGCAAACACCAGTTGTTTCTTGTGTTGGTGATTTTAGTCATTCTGACAGGCATTATGTGATATCTCATTGTATTTTTTTAATACGATGGCTCCAAGAGGCTCATTTTATTTTTTATTCTTTTAAAATATTAAGATTGATTGATTTCAATTTAAACTGAAGAAAATATAACAAATATGTGACTGGCCTTAAAAAATAGAAAAATAAGTTACAATATTATGCCACATTTTAAAAAATAAAAACATTAAGATTCCCATTACAGCTTCCAATTAAGATTTAAGGGAAAAAGGAGATACCTAGTGGCTCAATCAGTTAAGCAACTGGCTCTTGGTTTCAGTCCAGGTCAGGATCTCATGGTTTGTGAGTTCGAGTTCCGCATTGGGATTTGTGCTGGCAGCACAGAGCCTGCTTGGGATTCTCTCTCTCTTTCTCCTTCTGCCCCCCACACATATTCTCTCTGTCTCTCTCTTTCTCTCTCGCTCTCTCTCCTCTAAAAATAAATAAATGAACTTTAAAGAAGATTTAAGGGAAAAATGGTATGAGTTTTCAAAAAAGGAAGGAGGAAGGAAACGTGATATTTTATTCAGTAATATAATCATGATTTTCTGGGTTTTCTTTTTCTTTGTTTCATTTAATTAAGAAAAGCTCTATTCCAATATTATTCTACATATATGTTTACAAATACTTATATCTACATGAAAAAAGATACTAGTTCAAGGCTGTATTACATAGTTTCAATGAGTTCAGCACGGAGCTTTTCCAATATGCTTCTACACATATGTTTAGAAACATGTCTTTTTTTTAACATTTTTTAAAATTAGAGTCAGTTAACATACAGTGTAATATTAGTTTCAAGTGTACAATTTAGTGATTCATCACTTACAACAGCATGCAGTTATCATCACAAGTGCACTCCTTAATCCTATCACCTGTTTAACCCATTCCCCCACCCACCTCCCTTCTGGTAACCATCAGCTTGTTCTACATAGTTAAGTGTGTGTTTCTTGGTTTTCCTCTGTTTTTTTTTTTCCCCATGATCATTTGTTTTGTTTCTTAAATTCCACATATGAGTGAAATCATGTATTTTCCTGATGATCAGTGATGTTGAGCATTTATTCATGTGCCTGTTTGCAATTTGTATGTCTTCTTTGGAAAATGTTTATTCATGTATTTTAACCATTTTTAACTGGAGTATTAGTTTTTTTTGATTTTGAGTTTTATACATTATTTTTATATTTTGGATACTAACCTTTTGTCAGATATGTCATTTGCAACTCCAACTCTTTAAGTATATAGAAAACCTAAAAGACTCCATAAAACTCCTAGAACTGATAAATAAATTCAAAAGCTGCAGAATACAAAATCAAGGTACAGAAACCTGTTGCATTTGTGTACACCAATAATGGAGCAACAGGAAAAGAAGTTAAGGAATCGATCCCGTTTACAATTACACCAAAAATAAGATACCTACAAATAAACCTTAAAAAAGAGGTGAAAGATCTTTACTCTGAAAGTTATAAAGCACTCATGGAAGAAATTGAAGATGGCACAAGGAAATGGAAAGACATTCCATGTTCATGGATTGGAAGAACAAATATTTTTAAATGTCTATATATCCCAAAGCAATCTACACATTTAATGCAATCTCTATCAAAATACCACCAGCATTTATCATAGAGCTAGAACAAACAACCCTAAAATTTTTATGGAATCACAGGAGACCCTGAATATTGAAAGCAACATTGAAAAGCAAAGCAAAGCTGGGGGCATCACAATTCCAGACTTCAACTTATATTACAAAGCTGTAGTAATCAAAACAGTTTGGTAGTGGCACAAATTTTGATACAGAGATAAATAGAATAGAATGGAAAAATCAATAAATAAACTTACACATACGTGGCGAGTTAATCTTTAGCAAAGCAGAAAATTATATCGAATTGGAAATAAGCAGTCTCTTTAATAAATGGTATTGAGAAAACTGGACAGCAACATACAAAAGAATGAAACTGGACCTCTTTCCTACACCATACACAAAAAATAAATTCAAATTGGACTAAATACCTAAATGTGAGACCTGAAACCATAAAAATCCTAGAGCTTCCATTTTGTGTGTATATGTATATATTATTATTTATGAAAAGAATATGCAGTTTTCATATATTTAAAAATATCTATCACCTCAAAGTTATTGGAAACTTGGAGAAGCTGAAGGTGGTGGCATAGAATTGGTAGGAAAATGAAATACTCAGTCTTACCTGGGACTCCACCCCAGGTGCAGTGACCCACAATCAGGAAGTGATCCCCTAAATATGGAGGTTACACTTGAGGGGTAAAGGGATGGTACCCCACATCAGGCACTCTGATTCTTGGGTCTTATACTGAAAATACAAGGTCCCAAAACGCCTGGTTTTGAAAATCAACAGGCATTAAGTCAAGGGGAACCATAGCACTGTAAGTAACAATGGAGAATCTTCTCTTAATTGGCTCATATTCAAATCCACTCACCCTAACATATAGTGCAAAAGCAATAATTTTAAAATAACATAAACCGTAAGTGATGGATACTGGCTTACTAGTACTAAAGCATCTTTCAGAGAATCAGGAGCATTCAGCTACTTTCTCAGAGGTGGAATTGCTAGTGGGCATCATATTTGCAAGCTCATTCTAACTTGTTGCTGAAGGAGCTGGCAGGTGGTATTTTTGGTGTCCTACCTCCAGCCTGATAACACTAATGGACATGTTTGTGTCCCCTCCCACTGTTTGCAGCAACTGTGCCACAACTGAGAGGGGCAAACGGCTCCCATCCTCCCTGCAATGCAACTGGGCCTGGCAAGTACCCCAAACCCCAATGACTATGTGCAGTAGCCATGTCATAATCAAGCCAAACAAGCCAAACTCACTCCACACTTCTGAAGCAGCAAGAGTCTTGCAAATGGTCTGAGTAAGCCCTCAGAGTCCTGCCTAACCCACAGAACACCAGTGATGCAACTGGTCCAGGTGAGCTCCCCAAACACCACCCACCCCATGTAGCAGCCATGCACAACTGTGTCAGGACAGTGTCATGCACCCCAACCTTTCCAGGTAATAGTCATTCATAGGGGCACCTGGGTGCCTCAGTCGGTTGAGCTTCCGACTTCGGCTCAGGTTGTGATCTCACAGTCTGTGAGTTCGAGCCCTGCATTGGGCTCTGTGCTGACAGCTTGGAGCCTGGAGCCTGCTTCGGATTCTGTGTCTCCCTGTCTCTCTGACCCTCCCCCGTTCATGCTCTGTCTCTCTCTGTCTCAAAAATAAATAACCATTAGAAAATAATAGAAAATTAAAAAAAAAAAGTCACTCATAACCAAGCCTTGTGAGTGCCCGATACCATGCTCACCTCACACTACATCCATGCCTCCACAACAGCAAATGGGGCGTGGAGTTCACACAATGAATATCCTTTTAGTGCCTAGCCATAGAGGCCAATGGAGATTTTTCTCTGGACCCCATGGATCATCTCGCATATTAGACCACTTCCTTAGGACTGGGAAAGGTTGTTGTTTCGCTTAATGCATAAAGACAAACACAGGGAGAAGTGAGGAGACAGAAGGATATGTTATAAATTAAATAATAAGACAAATACCCAGAAAAAAGATATTAAAGAAATTGTAATAAAGAATTTACCCCAGAGCACCTGGGTGGGTCAGTCAGTTGAGTGTCTGTCTTTGGGTCAGGTCATGATCTTGTGGTTAATGAATTTGAGCCCTGTGTCCAGCTCTGTACAGACAGCCCAGAACCTGGAGCCTGCTTCAGATCCTGTGTCTCCCTCTCTCTCTCTGCCCTTCCTCCAATCATGCTTTGTCTCTATCACTCTCTCTCACTCTCTCTCTCTCTCTTTCTCCCTCTCTCACAAAAATAAATAAACATTAAAAAAGTTAAAAGAAAGAATTTACCCCAAAAAGGGTTCAAAGTAGTGGACATAAAAATGGCCACTGAACTCTGGAGAAGAATGGATGAACACAGTGAGAATTTAAATAAAGAGATTAAAAAATATATAAGAAAGTACCAAACAGAAGTTATAACTGAAATAAAAAATACACTGGATTAATTCAATACCAGAATGGAGGAATTAGAAGCAAAATCAGTGAGCTGGGAAAGAAAACAATGGATCTAATGATAGAGCAGCAAAATGAAAAAGGAATTATAAAAAATGAGGATACATTAAGGGCCACTGGAACAACATGAAGCAGAATAACATTTGCATTATAGGGATCCTAGAAAAAGAAGAGAGGTAGAAAGTGATAGAAAAAAATATTTGAAGATATAATGGCTTGAAACATTCTTAATCTTGTAAAGGAAACCGACATTTTAGTGCAGGAATCCCAGAACATTCCAAATAAGATAAACCTGAAAAGAACCATACCAAGAAACATTATAATTAAAATGGTAAAATAAGGATAAAGAGAGGATCTTATAAGCAGCTAGAGAAAAACTATTATGCACAAGGGAAACCTCATAATTCAGCAGCATAATTTTTCAGCAGAAACTTTACAGTCCAGAAGGGAGCAGCATGACATACTTAAAGTAATGAAAGGGTGAGGGAGGAAACAAAAAACAACAACAGTCAAAATTATCTATCCAACAAGGTTGACATTCAGACTTGAAGGGGAGATTAAAAGTTTCTAGATAAGCTAAAGCCAAAGGAGTTTATCACCACTAAACCAGTCTTGTAAGACATGATAAAAAGGATTTCTCTGAGGTGAAAAGAAAAAAAAACAACAGTAATAATTAGAACACAATGAAAATAATAGTATCACTGGAAAAGGTAAATTTATAATAGAGTTAGTGTACCAAACATTATAAAACAAGTATAAGGATCAAAAGACAAAGGTACTAAAAGTAACTAAAATTACAATACTTAGTTAAGGGATACATAAAATAAAAAGATAAGATGTGTCATCAAAAACATGAAATGTAGGGTGAATAAAAATGTAAAACATTGGAATGTGTTCAAAATTAGTTTGCTATCAACTTAAAAAAATACTGCTATATACATAAAATTTTATATGTGAACCTCATAGTAGCCATGCACGCACACGCACACACACATGCACACAGTTTATAATAAATACACACAAAAATATTAAATAAATCTAAGCTTAATACTGAAGAAAGTTATAAAACCACAAGAAAAGGAAGAAAAAGAAAAATAAAAACAGAAAGGAACTTCAAAAACATCCATAAAACAATTAACACAATGGTAATAAGTACATACCAGTCAATAATTAAGTTGGATGTAAATGGACTAAATTTGCCAATCAAAAGAAATAGAATGGCTGAATGGATAAAAAAGAAACAAAAAACAAACAAAAAAAGACCTATCTATATACTTCTTACATATATTCACTTCAGAAGTAAAGATAAACACAGAATGAATGTGCAGAGACAGAAAAAATATGCAAATAAAAAAGAAAGAAAAAGAAAGCTGGTGTAGCTATACTCATATCAGACAAAATAGACTAAAACAAAAAAAAATGTCAAGGAAAGGCACTACATAATGATAAAGGGGTTAATCAAGTAAGAAGATACATTTATTAATATATATGTACTCACAAAAAAGAAAGAAATATTGCCATTTACAACTATATGTATGGACCTAGAAAGTATATTACTAAGTGAATAAGCCAGTCAGAGAAAGACAAATACTATATGATTTTATTCTTATGTGGAATTTAAGAAACAAAACAAATGAAAAAAAAAGACAAATAAAACCAGATTCTTAAAAATAAAGAACCAATTGGTGGTTGCCAGAAGAGAGGTGAGTGGGAGTATGGGTGAAAAAATATGCACCTAATATAGGAGCAGTAATGTATCTCTCTCTCTCTCTCTCTCTCTCTCTCTCTATATATATATATATATATATATCAGATGTTAACAGACCCAAAGGGAGAAATTAAAAGCAATACAAAAATAGTAGGAAACGTTAAGACTCCTCTTAGAGCAATGGACTGATCATCCAGACAGAAAATCAATAAGGAAATATCAGCATTAAATAACATACGACCAGGTGGACTTCATAGATATACACAGAACATTCCATCCAAAATTAACAGAATGCACATTATTATTAAGTGCACATAGTACTTTATCCAGGATAGATCACATTTTGGGCCACAAATAAGTTTCAATAAATTCAACAAATATTGAAATTATATGTTAAGCATCTTCTGTGACCACCATGGTATGAAACCAGTAATCAACTACAATAAAAAAAACCACAACAACTGTAAAAGCCACAAAAAAAAAACGTGAAGATTAAAACACACTGTAAAGAATAGCCAATAGGTTATAAAAGAAATAAAAGGAGGAAAAAAAACAGAGACAAACAAAAACAGAAAAAGAACATACAGGGCCGCCTGGGTGGCTCAGTTGGTTAAGCATCTGACTCTTGGTTTCAACTCAGGTCATGATCTCATGGTTGATGTGTTCGAGCCCTGCATCAGGCTGTGCTGACAGTGCAGAGCCTGCTTGGGATTCTCTCTTTCTCTCTCTCTCTCTTCCCCTCCTCAGCTTGCTGTCTCTCTCTCTCTCTCTCTCTCAAATAAATAAATAAGCTTAAAAAAGGAAGTATAACATACCAACATTTATGGAATGTAGTAAATAAAAGTGGCTCTAGGAGGGAAGTTCATAACAATATAGGTCTACCTTGAGAAACACAAAATCTCAAATGAAAAATCTAACAATCTCCCTATGCCTAAAGAAAGTAGGAAAAGAAGAATAAAGCCAAAACTTAATAGAAAGAAGGGAATAATAGGGATTAGAGTGGAAATAAATAAAATAGAGACCAAAAAGACAATAGAAAATACCAAAGAAATAAAGAATTGGTTCTTAGAAAAGATAAACAAAAATCAACAAATCTTTAGCTAGACTAACCAAGAAGAAGAAAGAGGACTAAAATAAATAAAGTCAACAATTAAAGAGAAGTTACAACCGGTACCATAAATAAACAAAGGATTATAAGAGTACTACAAACAATTTTTAACTAACAAATTGGACAACCTAAAAGAAATTAATAAATTTCTAGAAACATATAATCTTCTAAGACTAAATCAGGAAGAAATAGAAAGCCTTAATGGATGAATTACTAGTAAGGAGTTAAAATCAGTAATCGAAAATCTTTTAACAAACAAAAGTCCAGAAAGATGGCTTCAATGGTAAATTCTTCCAAACATTCAAGGAAGACTTATTACCTATCATTCTCAAAAATCTTCCAAAAAATTGAAGAGATAAAGCCTCCAAACTCATTTTATGAAGCCAATATTACTCTGATACCAAAACCAAAAAATATACAAAAAAAAAGAAATACAGGGCAATATTCCTAGTGAACATAGATACAAAATTCCACAGCAAAATATTATTAAACTGAATTCAGCAATTCATTAAAAAGTATTGTAAACCATAATCAAGTGGGATCTATTTCACAGATGCAAGGATGGTTCAACGTATGCAAATTAATGTGATATGTCACATTAACAAAATAAAGAATAAAAATAATATGATCTCAGAAGATCCAAAAAAGACCATTTAGCAAAATTTAACATCTATTTATGGTAAAAACTCTCAACAAAATGGGTATAGAGGAAATATATCTCAAAATATCAAAGGCCATATATTATGAACCTAAAATTAACATAATATGCATTGGAGAAAAGCTGAAAAAGTTTCCTTTAAGATCAGGAACAAAGTAAGGTTATTCACTCTCACTACTTTTATTAAATAAAGTATTGAGGTCTTAGTCACATCAATTAAGCAAGAAAAAGAAATAAAAGACATCTAAATCAGAAAGGAAGAAGTAAAGCTGCCAGTACTTGTGTATGCCATGACATGATACAGAAAATGCAGACTGCACCAAAAATGTTAGAACTCATGAATGAATTCAGTAAAATCACAGGATACAAAGTCAATATGCAGAAATCTGTGGCATATTTATACACTAATAACAAACTATCAAGTTAGAGAAATTAGAAAATAGAAAAATTGCCTTATTTACAATTGCACAAAAAAGAAGAAAACACTTAGGAATATATTTAACTAAGGAGATGAAAAACCTGTAGATTAAAAAATGTCAGGAATTGATAAAAGGAATTGAAGACACACATAAATTTAAAGGTATCCTTTGCTTATAGATTGGAAGAGTTAATATTGTTAAAATGTCCATATTACCCAAACAATCTACAGATTCAATGAAACCTCCATGAAAATTCCAATGGTTATTTCACAGAATTAGCAGAAGTAATTCTAAAATATGTATAGAAATCACAAAAGAACCTGAAGAGCTAAAGTGATCTACTGAAAAAACAAAGCTGAAAGTATCAAACTCCCTGATTTCAAAATCTACTGCAAAGCTATAGTAATCAACACAATATAATACTTTTGCAAAACAGACAGATCAATGGAACAAAATTAAGAACCCAGAAATCAACCCACACATATATGTATATTTAATTTACAAAGGAGTCAAGAACTTATAATGGAGAAAGGATTATCTTTTCAATAAATGTTGGAAAAACTGGTCAGCCACATGCAAAAGAATGAAATTATAGACTGCTATATTACACTATATACAAAAATTAACTTAAATTAGTTAAATACTTAATTGTATGACCTGAAACTATAACATTCCTGGAAGAAAACATAGGCAGTAAGCTTTTTTTTACATCAATAGTAGGAAAGATTTTGTGGATCAGACTCTATAGGCGAGGGAAACAAAAGCAAAAAACAAACAAGTGGGGTTACCTCAAGCTTAAAAGTTTCTGCACAGTGAAGGTTTCCATAATCAAAACAAAAAGGAAAGCTACTGAATGGGAAAAGATATTTGCAAACAGAATATTCAATAAGGAGTTAACATTCAAAATATATAAAGAACTCATACAACTCAAAAACAACAAAAACCAAACAACCTTATTTACAAAAAATGAGCAAATTATCTGAATAGATAATTTTTTTTTTACAAAGAAGACTTACAGATGATGTATGGTATGAGCTGGAAGTCTGGTTTGTTAAAGCACACCATGAATGTTCCTGTTAATCACTATCTTGAGAATGTAGAGATCCTGCCTTCCCTCTATATTCAATCAAGCAAAACATATAGAGAAATATGTTGCTCAGCATTCAAAGATTCTTGAGGTGACCAACCTGGAGTGTATCCTTTGTAACAAAAAGTGTGCAGATGGCAGGCCTTGATCTTGGAACACTGGCCTTACAAAGAGGGGGAAAGTCTGCAGATATTTGCTAAGTTAGTTGCTAAACTATAAACTTTTGATGCATGTAGATTCCAGAAGTAGATGCTGTGTCCAGTCTGCCATTCCTAGACTCTTTATGTAAGCTCCTCCAATAAACTTATGGCTTAATTGCTGTCTCTGATTCATTTGTTTGGCCTCACGAGACAATCACTTACACTTGGCTTAGGGTCTGCTGGGGTGAGGATGGTGAACAGGCACATGAAAAGATGTTCAACATCATTAATTATTGGAGAAATGGAAATCAAAACCACAGTAAGATTATCACTTAACACTGGGAATTTACCTGAAGAATATTTAAAAAAAACACTAATTTTAAAGGATATATGCATGCCTATGTTCATGTACAACTATTTACAGTAGCCAAGATATGGAAACAACTTAAATGCCCATTGATGGATAAATGGATAAAGAAAATGTCGTGTACACACACACACACACACACACACACATTGGGGTACTACTGAACCATAAAAAGAATGAAATATTGCTATTTGTAACAATATGGTTAGACTTTGAGGGTATTATTCTAAGTGAAATAAGTCATAAGAAAGACAAATCCAATATAAATTCACTCAAATGTGGAATCTAACAGAACAAAGCAAAAATGAAAAGAAAAACAAAACAAACTCACAGATACAGAGAACAGATCATTGCTTACCTGATGGGAAGGGTTTGTGGAACAGGTAAAAGAAGAGAAGGGAGTCAATTGAAGAGTGATAGATGATAACTAGACTTTTGGGGTGATCATTTTGCAGTGTACACAAATGTCAAGTTATAATGCTTCACATCTGAAACTTTTAAAATAATAATTTGAAAAAGTAAAGGGCTGTGACATACTTGCATTTTAAGACCCCTTTCTGATCCATCACTTAATATTTTTTATAATAACATATCAAGATAAAAGAAAAACTGAATATACATATTAAAATAGAGATGTTGCAGTTTAGTTAGGGTTTAGTCCTGGACACACATAACTATATAGCAATGAAGGGTTACTATCTCCCTTGGAAAATTTATTCACATACAAGCCTTCAATTACTGCATAATTACTTCTAGTTTTAAATTACAAAGTCAAATTTCTTGTTTTGAGTTTCAGCTACATATGTGTAACTATCTATTTGGCATCTCTACCTTGATATCTCAAAGGCACCTAAAAGTCAACATTTCTAAAACTGGAATCATGATTTTTTTCTCATCATCCTCCTCACCGCAAATTTATTTTAAAACTAGCATTTGTGTTTTATCAATAAACACCTCTTTGATTATTTTGAACAAAACATAAATTTCAAAATCTTTATTGATGCTTTTCTTTTTATTACTCATCATAAACTTCAGATGCAATTCTCCATGGGTCTCTCATTTTTTTTCCATGTGATTAATAAGCAGTCTCATTTACTTCCTTTGTTGTGGACTATCTTTTAAAGTATATTTATATAATTATCAATCTTGGATGATAAAGGTAACATTTTTCCAGAGTTCAAAACAAGTTTAGTGTCCAGTATAATGAAAATAATGCATCCCTCTAGCTAAAGGCTTATATAGGCTTATTTTCTATATAAAGATTTAGATACACTAAACTCAGGGTTTCTTTCTTGTAATACAACCCTCTGTATGTGTAGGCCCACTTCACATTGCTGTAGGAAATGGAGGTCAGAGAAGTGGCTCAAATGCTGACACTCTGGTTATTACTAGTGCCATGATAACAAAATTCCTTGCCATAATGAAGACCTTTGTCCTCTCACAGTACCCCAGGAGTTTTGTGTCCTCTCACAGTATCCACAAAACTGTGGCAGGCTAACTTGTCATCTTGTGGAAAGGGCAAAATCTCAGGCTTTATAGAATTACCCATACATATATAACATTTTATATTAAGTTGATGTTAAATATTGAGTACTGTATCCACTGTTACCCATTTGATTCTTACTAATTTAGTGTAAATTGACATCATATATTTAATAGATTAATTTACAAATGTTGTGGTAGAGTTTTCCAAACTACTCAGCATTTTCTCATTGTACATAGGGCAAATGCACAATCATCAGTGTAAAATCAAGGTTATTTTGTAATCTGGCTCACAAGTACTTTATCAGTCTGAATTAACACTGATAAATATTCAGTATAAATGGGTCAATAACTTTACCTTCTGGTGTTTGAATATGATAAATATTATCCTAGTCATATTACTCTTACAACTGCTATCTAGAGTGCAACAATACTGGTGTTTTCCAGTTCAGGGAAATTTTAGGCTCATTCAGTGTCCGAGCCTTTGAATATACAATTTAGCTTGCGTGACATATTCTTTTCTTTTCCTCTGACTCACTAAAATTAACACTGATTTCTCCTTCAGTTTCAATTTAAAGTTCACTTTGCCAGGGGTGCCTGGGTGTTAGACTCAATTAATGTCTGACTTTGACTCAAGTCATGATCTCATGGTACATGAGTTTCAGCCCCACATCGGGCTCTGTGCTGACAGTACAAAGCCTGCTGAGGATTCGCTCTCTCCCTCTCCAACATTCTAAATAAATAAATAAATAAATAAATAAAACATTTTAAAAGGAGCAGGAATCATATGTTTCACTAACACACAGAAGACAGAGACCTAGACAACACGGCAAGACAAAGAAATTCAACCCAAAAGAAATAACAAAAAGAAGTCACTACCAGTTATCTAATCAAAACAGATATAGACAATATGCCTAAAACAGCATTTAAAGCAAAAATTAAAAGTATACTAGCTAAGCTTCAAGAAAGTATAAAGGGGGCAACATGGCAGAGAAGTAGGGGGGTCTGTACTTCCTGTGTCTCTCAAACAAAGAAGTGCTGAAGCCAAAGGACTGTGAACACCAAAAGTCTGGGAGGAAAAGAGACCGAGTCTCAAATGGAGACACTGGGACATAATGATGGGCTATAGGTGGGTGATTATGAACTGGGGGAGATAAAATAGGCCATGTAGGCATGGAGGGGTGGGATCTCCTTTTACAGAGAGACAAAGGAAAGAGAAAGAGTGGCTGGATAAGCATAGGACTGTACCTGGACAAGAGATAAACCTCAGAATGGGACGGAGAGGCATCCCATCTCTAACTGTGGGGCCTTCTTCTGAATCGGGCCAGCTGCACTGTTCACACACCTGGGGAGGAGGGGAGCCAGCCCCGGGTTTAGGGTTAGGTCAGGGGCACTTTCTGAAGTAGGAGAAAGCAGTCCCCTCCCTGGAGTACTGAATGATACAACAAAGCCTGCCTGTATCCTCCACCCCAGGGCTCAGTGGAAGGGTTGAGGGCGCAGTCCACAGTAGGAGACAACGGCCCCCTCCCTGGAGTGCTGTGGGACAGGACAAAACCTGCCTGCATCTGCCACCCCTGGACTTGGCAGTGAGGTCAGAAGTGCGGTCCTCAGCAGGAAAAGGTGGTCCTACCTGAGGTGCATCAGCACAGACAAAGCCAGCCAGGACCACATACCAAGCCACACAGAGATACACTTCCCCAGTTGCAGAGTACATGGAGCAGGTCTTTGACTACTGGCCAAGTGCAGGGCCAGGGGAGTCAGTGCACCAAGAAGGACCACCACGTCTGCACCTGCAGCACAGTGAGGATGACTAGAAAGGAGTCCACCAGGTTGTGGAGAAGAGACTGGGGGATCCTCATTCACCACCCCCCCCACAACCAAGACAGGACCTCAGGGATCAGTCTTGGGGCCCATAGCGGAGGTGGGACCAGCCTACACCAAAACACACCCCTCCGTTCTGGGTAACTGCATTTCAGCTGGAACCAGATGCTGTGCAACCAGACGGCTCCACCATCCAGACCAGTGCTGCTGCATAACCAGGATTAATTCGAAGACAATTCTGGTTATTTAGATATATTCCTCCTTCCTGTCTCCTCCCTCCTCTAAGCTGGTTACTCTGGTTGTTGGTTTGTTCAAGCAGACATATTTAATCCATTCTCTTGATACATGTTCTACATCTCCTTCTGTACTTTCTTTTCTCTCTCTCTGTATTAATAAAGCGTGATAGTTTCTCTGTCTGGGTAACTTTATCTTCTTCCCCCCCCACCCCTGCTCCTTCTGTATTTTCATTTTTCTCTCTCTGGATTAAGCCATTAAGTCTCTCTGCCCTGACAACATTTATTTTCTCTTTGCCCCACCTCTGTCATTTTTCTCTTTCTATGTGTTCCTCCATCAGCACCGCCTACACCTTGTTCTTCGCTTGTAACTGGTGTCTCTGGTTTTTTGCTTTTGGATTGTGTGTGTGTGTGTGTGTGTGTGTGTGTGTGTGTGTGTTTGTGTGTTTCCTGGTCTGTTTGTTTTATTTGTCTCTGTGTTAGTGTGTCTTTGTTTCCAGTTTGTTTGTTTGTTTTCCGTTTGAGGTCTACTTCAAGGAACAAATCAAAGCACATCTCGTGGAGGGCCCAAAACATCAATATGAGTAGAGAAATAAAATAACCAAAGTCACAACTACAGAGAGCAAGTAACACTTTCCAAAGAACACCTCCTGAATGGCCAGGACCTGGACTGTGTATGACCCTCCTTTAACATAGCAGTGCTTGCAGGTGCAGAGCACATAACAAGCTTTTAAAACTCATAAAAGACAGAAACTAGCCATGATGAAACAGAAGAATTCCACTCAAAAGAAATCCCAGGAGGAAGTGACAGCTAAAAATTTAATCAAAAGAGATACAAGCAATATAACTGAACAAAATTTAGAATAATAGTCATAAGATTAATTGCTGGGCTTGAAAAAGGCATAGAAGACAGCAGAGAATCTATTACTACAGAGATCAAGGAAAAAACAAAATAGTCATGATGAATTAAAAATGCTATAAATGAGGTGCAAAATAAAATGGAGGCAACCACAGCGTGGATTGCAGAGACAGAGGGGAGAATAGGTGAATTAGAAGAAAAAATATGGAAAAAGAAGATGCTGAGAAAAAGAGAGATAAAAAAAAAATCCAGGATCAAGAGGGAGAATTAGAGACTAAGTGAGGAAATCAAATGGAAGAATATCCATATCATAGGAATGCCAGAAGAAGAAGAAGAGAGAGAAAAGGGCTGCAGGTGTATTTGAATAAATCATAGCTGAGAAATCCCCAAATCTGGGGAAGGAAACAGGCATTGAAATCCAAGAGGCACAGAGAACTCCCTTGAGACGTAACTTGAATCGCTCTTCTGCACAATATATCATAGTGAAAGTGGCAACATTCAAGCATAAAGAGAGAATTCTGAAAGCAGCTAGGGATAAACGGGCCTTAACATACAAAGGTAGAAACATAAGGGTAGTAGCAGACCTATCTCCTGAAAGTGGGCAGGCCAGAAAGGAATGACAGGAAATCTTCAATGTGATGAACAGGAAAAATACGCAGCCAAGAATCTTTTATCCAGCAATCCTGTCATTCAGAATAGGAGAGATAAAGGTTTTCCCAAACAAACAAAGCTGAAGGAATTCATCACCACTAAACCAGCTCTACAAGATTTCCTAAGGGGGACTCTGTGAGTGAAGGAATGGGAAAAGATACTTGCAAATGGCATATCAGAGAAAGGGCTGGTATCTAAAATCTATAAAGAACTCACCAAACTCCACACCCAGAAAATAAATAATCCAGTGAAGACATGGGGAGAGGACATGAATAGACACTTTTCCAAAGAAGACATCCCGATGTCTAACAGACTCTTGAAATGATGCTGAACATCACTCTTCATCAGGGAAACACAAATCAAAACCACACTGAGATATCACCTCATGCCAGTCAGCATGGCTAAAATGAACAAATCAGGAGACTATAGATGCTGGGAGGGATGTGGAGAAGTGGGAACCCTCTTGAACTGCTGTTGGGAATGCAAACTGGTGCACCCTCTCTGTTAAACAGTGTGGAGGTTCCTCAAAAATTTCAAAATAGAACTACCCTATGACCCAGCAATAGCACTCGCAGAAATCTACCAAAGGATACAGGAGTGCTGATGCATAGGGGCACTTGTACCCCAATGTTTATAGCATTTAACAATATAGCTTTAAACAATAGCCAAATTATGGAAAGAGCCTACATGTCATTCAACTGATGAATGGATAAAGAAGATGTGGCTTATATACACAATGGAATACTACTTGGCAATGAAAAAGAATGAAATCTGGCCATTTGCAACATTGTGGATGTAACTGGAGGGTATTCTACTAAGTGAAATAAGCCATGCAGAGAAAGACAGATAGCATATGTTTTCACTTATATGTGGATCTTGAGAAAATTAACAGAAGACTATGGGGGAGGGGAAGGGAGAAAAAGAAAAAAAAAGTTACAGAGAAGGAGGGAGGCAAACCATAAGAGATTTAAGAACTGAGAACAAACTGAGGGTTGATGGGGGTTGGGGAAAGGGGAAAGTGGGTGATAGGCATGGAGGAGTGCACTTCTGGGGATGAGCACTGGGTGTTGTATGGAGACCCATTTGACAATAAATTATATTAAAAAATAAAGCATAAAGGCCCCAGGGAGTCCGTTATGGTAGAAATAAAAGACCACGAGAGTAATCAGGCCAAAATAAAAAATGCTATAACTGAAATGCAAAACCAATTGGATGTAAAACTTTGAGGAAGAAGAAACAGAGGAACAAATAAGTAATATAGAAGGTAAAATTATGGAAAATAATGAAGCTGAAGAGAAGAGGAAAGAAAAATATTTGATCAGTAATGTATACTTAGGGAACTCAGCAACTAAATAAAGTATCAGTACATTCGTACCATAGGAGTTTCAGAAGAAGAAGAGAGGGATAAGGGGAAGGAGGTTTAACTGAGAAAATTATAAGTGAAAACTTCCCAAACTACAGAAGGAAACAGACATCCAAATCTAGGAGGCTCAGAGAATTCACAACAAAGTCAACAACAGCAGTTAATATCAATAAATGTCATAGTAAAATGTAAAAAATATATAGATAAGGAAAGTAGCATGTTATACTCAATGTGCTGAAAGGGAAAATTATGCAGCCAAGAATACTTTATCCTGCAAGGCTGTTATTCAGAATAGGAGAGATAAAGAGTTTCTGAGAAAAACAAAGGCTAAAGGAATTCATGACCATTCAATCTGTCCTGTAAGGAATATTAAAGGGGACTCTTTTAGTAAGAAAGAAAGACCAAAGTAACAAAAAACTAGAAAGAAAAAGGAAAATCTCCAGAAACACAAATGTTACAGGTAATACAATGACACGAAATACATACCTATTAAAAACCACTCTAAATGTAAATGGACTAAATGCCCCAATCAAAAGACATAGGGTATCAGAATGGATAATGAAAAGAAGATCCATCTATATGCTGCATACAAGAGACTATTTTATTTTATTTTATTTTATTTTATTTATCTCCTTTAATTTTATTTTTAAATATACATTACTGTCAGATTCGTTTCCATACCACACCCAGTGCTCATCCCCAGAAGTGCCCTCCTCCCTGCCCATCACCCACTTTCCCCTCTCCTCCAACCCCCATCTACCCTTAGTTTGCTTTCAGTCCTTAAGAGTCTCTTATGGTTTTCCTCCCTTCCTCTCTGTAACTTTTTTTTTCTTTTTCTCCCTTCCCCTCCCCCATAGTCTTCTGTTAAGTTTCTCAAGATCCACATATGAGTGAAAATATATGCTGTCTTTGTCTGCCTGGCTTATATCACTTAGCAGAATACCCTCCAGTTCCATCCATGTTGCTGCAAATGGCCAGATTTCATTCTTTCTCATTGCCAAGTAGTATTCCATTGTATATAAAAGCCACATCTTTATCCATTCATCACTTGAATGACATGTAGGCCTTTTCCATAATTTGGCTATTGTTTAGAGCACTGCTATAAACATTGGGGTACAAGTGCCCCTATGTATCAGCACTCCTGTATCCTTTGGGTAAATTCCTAGCAGTGCTATTGCTGGGTCATTGGGTAGTTCTATTTTGAAAATTTTGAGGAACTTCCACACTGTTTAACAGAGAGGGTGTACCAGTTTGCATTCCCACCAGCAGTGCAAGAGGGTTCCCATTTCTCCACATCCCTGCCAGCATCTATAGTCTCCTGATTTGTTCATTTTAGCCATGCTGACCGGTGTGAGGTGATATCTCATTGTAGTTTTGATTTGTGTTTCACTCATGATGAGTGACATTGAGCATCTTTTCATGTGTCTGTTAGCCATCTGGATGTCTTCTTTGGAGAAGTATCTATTCATGTGTTCTGCCCATTTCTTCACGGGATTATTTGTTTTCTGGGTGTGGAGTTTGGTGAATTCTTTATAGATTTTGGATACTAGGCTTTTATGTGATATGTCATTTGAAAATATATTTTCCCATTCCATCAGTTGCCTTTTAGTTTGTTGATTTTTCTTTGCAGTGCAGAAGCTTTTTATCTTCATGAGGTCCCAATAGTTCATTTTTTATTTTAATTCCTTTGCTTTTGGAGATGTGTCAAGTAAGAAATTGCTCTGGGTGAGGTTAGACAGTTTTTTTTTCCTGCTTTCTCCTCTAAGGTTTTGATGGTACCTGTCTCACATTCAGGTCCTTCATCCATTTTGAGTTCATTTTTGTGAATGGTGTAAGAAAGTGGTCCAGGTTCATTCTTCTGCATGTTGCTGTCCAGTTCTCCCAGCACCATTTGTTAAAGAGACTGTTTTGTCAAAGATTAGTTCGCCATATTTTGTGGGTCCAATTCTGGGGTCTCTATTCTATTCCATTGGTCTATATGTCTGTTTTTATGCCAAAACCATACTGTCTTGATTACAGAGTTGTAGAAGAGGCTAAAGCATGGGATTGTGATTCCTTCCACTTTGGTTTTCTTCTTCAAAATTACTTTGGCTATTCGGGGTCTTTTGTGGTTCCATACAAAGTTTAGGATTGTTTGTTCTAGCTTAGAGAAGAATGCTGATGCAATTTTGATTGGGATTGCATTGAATGTGTAGATTTCTTTGGGTAGTATTCACATTTTAAGAATATTTATTATTCCAATCCACAAGCATGGAATGTTTTTTCATTTCTTTGTAACTTCTTCAGTTTCTTTCATAAGCTTTCTATAGTTTTCAGCACACAGAATTTTTACATCTTTGGTTAGGTTTATTCCTAGATATTATATGGTTCATGGTGCAATTCTGAATGGGATCAGTTTCTTTATTTATATTTCTGTTGCTTCATTATTGGTGTATAAAAATGCAACCAATTTCTGTACATTAATTTTGTACCCTGTGACTTTGCTGAATAAATGTATCAGTTCTAGCAGACTTTTGGTGGAGTCTGTTGTGTTTTCCATGTAGAATATCATGTGGTTTGTGAAAAGTGAAACTTTGACTTCATCTTTGCCAATTTTGATGGCTTTCATTTCATTTTGTTGTCTGATTGCTGATGCTAGGACTTCCAATACTATGTTAAACAAGAGAGGTGAGAGTGGATATCCCTGTCGTGTTTCTGATCTCAGGGGGAAAGCTCTCAGGTTTTCCCCATTGAGGATGATATTAACTGTGGGCTTTTCATAAGTGGCTTCTATAATGTTTAAGTATGTTCCTTCTATCTCGACTTTCTTGAGGGTTTTCTTCAAGAAAGGATGCTGTATTTTGTCAAATGGGTTTTATGCATCTATTGACAGGACCATGTGTTTCTTATCTTTTATTTTTTTAATGTGATGTGTAACATTGATTGATTTGTGAATATTGAACCAGCCCTGCTGCCCAGGAATGAATCCCAGTTGATCATGGTGAATAATACTTTTTATATGCTGTTGAATTCGATTTGCTACTATCTTGTTGAGAATATTTGCATCCATATTCATCAGGGATATTGGCATGTAGTTCTCTCTCTCTGTCTTTTTTTTTTTCTGGGTCTATGTCTGGTTTGGGAATCAAAGTAATGCTGGCTTCAAAGAATGAGTCTGGAAGTTTTCCTACCCTTTCTATTTTTTGGAACAGCCTGAGATAGATAGGTATTAACTCTCCTTTAAATGTATGGCAGAATTCCCCAGGGAAGCCATCTGGTTCAGGGCTCTTATTTGTTGGGGTTTTTTTGATGACTAATTCAATTTCTTCACTAGTTATGGGTCTGTTAAAATTTTCTATTTCTCCCTGTTTTAGTTTTGGTAGTGTGTGGGTGCTTAGGAATTTGTCCATTTCTTTCAAGTTGTCCAGTTTGTTAGCATATAATTTTTCATATGATTCCCTGATAGTTGCTTGTATTTCTGAGGGATTGGGTGTAATCATTCCATTTTCATTCATGATTTTGTCTATTTG
The DNA here is from genome assembly GCF_022837055.1 of Prionailurus viverrinus. NCBI lineage: Eukaryota > Metazoa > Chordata > Mammalia > Carnivora > Felidae > Prionailurus > Prionailurus viverrinus. The sequence goes on along the minus strand of NC_062579.1, from coordinate 66,596,659 downwards.
GGTTTTCTGCGTTTTATTTTTGAGAAGCCTGGCTAGAGGTTTATCAATTTTGTTTATTTTTTCAAAAAAAGAACTCTTGGTTTCATTGATCTGTTCTGTTGTTGTTGTTTTGTTTGTTTGTTTGTTTGTTTTGGCTTCTATATTATTTATTTCTGCTCTGATGTTCATTATTTCTCTTCTTCTGCTGGGGTTGGGATGTTTGATGTTCTGCTTCTACTTCCTTTATGTGTGCTGTTAGATTTGTATTTAGGATTTTTCTTCTTTCTTGAGATAGGCTTGGATTGCAATGCATTTTTCTCTTAGGACTGCCTTTGCTGCATACCAAAGAGTTTGCATTGTTGTATTTTCATTTTCATTTGTTTCCATATATCTTTTCATTTCTTCCCTAATTACTTTTTTGACCCATTCGTTCTTTAGTAGGATGTTCTATAACTTCCATGCTTTTGGAGGTTTTCCAGACTTTTTCCTGTGGTTGATTTAGAGGTTCATAGCATTTTGATATAAAAGTGTGCGTGGTATTATCTCAATTCTTTTATATTTATTGAAGGCTGTTTTGTGAACCAGTATGTGATCTATCCTGGAGAATGTTCCAAGTGCACTTGAGAAGAAATTATATTCTGCTGCTTTAGGATGTAGAGTTCTAAATATACCTGTCAAGTCCATCTGCTCGAATGTATCATTCATGTCCATTGTTTCTTTACTGATTCTATTTCTAAATTTTCTGCCCATTGTTCTAAGTGGGGTATTAAAGTCTTCTGCAATCACCACATTCTTATCAATAAGATTGCTTATATTTGTGATTAATTGTTTTAAATATTTGGGTGCTTCTAAATTCAATGCATAGACATTTATAATTTTTCACTCTTGATGATGTATAGACCCTGTAGTTATTATATAAAGCCCTTCTTCATCTCTTGTTACAGCCTTTAATTTAAAGTCTAGCTTGTCTGTTATAAGTATCCCTACTCCAGCTTTCTTTTGATTTCCAGTAGCATGATAGACAGTTCTCCATCACTTCACTTCCCATCTGAAAATTTCCTTAGGTCTGAAATTACTCTCTTGTGGACAGCAAATAGATAGGTCTTTTTTTAATCATTCTGATACCCTATGTCTTTTGATTGGAGCATTTAGTCCATTTGCATTCAGTGTTATTATTGAAAGATATGGGTTTAGAGTCATTGTGTTATCTGTAGGTTTCATGGTTGTAGTGTTGTCTCTGGTACTTTGTAGTCCTGGAAACATTTCACTCACAGAGTCCCCTTTAGGATCTCTTGTAGAGCGGGTTTAGTGGTGACAAATTCTTTCAGTTTTTGTTTGTTTGGGAAAACCTTTATCTGACCTTCTATTCCGAATGACAGGCTTCCTGGGTACAGGATTCTTGGCTGCATATTTTTCCTGTTCATCACATTGAAGATTTCCTGACATTCCTTTCTGGCTTGCCCACTTTCAGGAGATAGGTCTGCTACTACCCTTATGCTTCTACCTTTGTATGTTAAGGCTTGTTTATCCTTAGCTGCTTTCAGAATTCTCTCTTTATGCTTGAATTTTGCCACTTTCACTATGATATATTGTGCAGAAAATCGATTCAAGTTATGTCTCAAGGGAGTTCTCTGTGCCTCTTGGATTTCAATGCCTGTTTCCTTCCCCAGATTTGGGGAGTTCTCAGCTATGATTTGTTCAAATACACCTGCAGCCCTTTTCTCTCTTCTTCTTCTTCTTCTTCTTCTTCTTCTGGCATTCCTATGATATGTATATTGTTCCATTTTATTTCTTCACTTAGTCTCTAATTCTCCCTCTTGATCCTGGATTTTTTTACCTCTCTTTTTCTCAGCATCCTCTTTTTCCATCATTGTGTCTTCTAGTTCACATATTCTCTTGTCTGCCTGTTCAATCCACGCTGTGGCTGCCTCCATTTTATTTTGCACTTCATTTATAGCATTTTTTAATCCATCATGACTATTTTGTTATTTCCTTGATCTCTGTGGTAATAGATTCTCTGCTGTCTTCTATGCCTTTTTCAAGCCCAGCAATTAATCTTATGACTATTATTCTAAATTTTGTTCAGTTATATTGCTTGTATCTCTTTTGATTAAATCTTTGGCTGTCACTTCCTCCTGGGATTTCTTTTGAGGGGAATTCTTCCGTCTCAAAATTTTGGCTAGTTTTCTGCCCCTTATGAATTTTAAAAGCTTGTTATATGCTTTGTCCCTATAAGTACTGCTATATTTAAGGAGGGTCATACACTGTCCAGGGCCTGGCCCTTCAGGAGGTGTACTTTGGAGAGTGTTACTTGCTCTATGTTGTGACTTTGGTTATTTTATTTCTCTACACATATTGATGTTTTGGGCCCTCCATGAAGTGTGCTTAATTTTTTTTCTTTGAAGCAGCCATAGAAAGGGAAACAAACAAGAAACAGAGACACACAAACACATAGACAAATAAAACAAAGGGAACCCCCCAAACAAAAAAAAACTTGCACACAAACAAAAAAAAAACCTTTTCAAAACAAAAAGCACAGAAATATCAGCTGAAAATAATGAAAAATGTGGAGGCAGTGCTGATGGAAGAGCACATATAAAGACAGAAATGACAAGGTCGGGGACAAAATAAAAATAAACATTGACCTGGAAATGAGACTTAATAGCTTAATCCTGAGAGAGAGAAAGGTAAATAAAGAAGGAGGTTGGAGAAAAATAAAAAAGAAGGTAAAGTTACCCAAGCATAGAAACTATCTGGCTTGATTTTTCCAGAGATAGAGAAAGGAAAGTACAGAAGGAGATGTAGAACATGTATCAAGAGGATGGGTTAAATATGTCTGCTTGAACAAACCAACAACCAGAGTAACCAGCTTAGAGGAAGGAAGAGACAGGAAGGAGGAATATATCTAAATAACCAGAATTGTCTTCGAATTAATCCTGGTTATGCAGCAGCACTGGTCTGGATGGTGGAGCCGTCTGGTTGCACAGCATCTGGTTCCAGCTGAAATGCAGTTACCCAGAACGGAGGGGTGTGTTTTGGTGTAGGCTGGTCCCACCTCCGCTATGGGCTCCAAGACTGATCCCTGAGGTCCTGCCTTGGTTGTGGGGGGGGTGGTGAATGACGATCCCCCAGTCTCTTCTCCACAACCTGGTGGACTCCTTTCACGTCATCCTCACTGTGCCGTGGGCACAAGCATGGTGGTCCTTCTTGGTGCACTGACTCCCCTGACCTGGCACGTGGCCAGGAGTCAAAGACCCGCTCCATGTGTTCTGGCACTGGGGAAGGGCATCTCTGTGTGGCTTGGTATGTGGTCCTGGCTGGCTTTGTCTGTGCTGATGCACCTCAGGTAGGACCACCTTTTCCTGCTGAGGACTGCACCTCTAACCTCACCGCCAAGTCCAGGGGTGGCAGATGCAAGCAGGCTTTGTCTTGTCCCATAGCACTCCAGTGGAGGGACTGCTGTCTCCTACTGCAGACTTTGCCCCTGATCTACCATCAAACCTGGGGCTGGCTCCCCTCCTTCCCAGGTGCGTAAACAGGGAAGCTGGCTCCAGTCCAAAGAAAACCCCACAGTTAGAGATGTGGGGATACCTCTCCATCCCATTCTGAGGTTCATCTCTTGCCAAGATACAGTCCTATGGTTCTCCAGCCACTCTTTCTCTTCCATTTTTCTCTCCACAAACGGGGATCCATCCCATCTGTGCCTACCTCGCCCATTTTATCTCCTCCAGTTTGCAAACATCCACCTATCCTTTCTCAAGTTGCCTCATTTTCTTCCTGGTAGATTCAATCTCTTTTCTTCCCAGACTCTCAAGGTTCAAAGTCCTTTGGTTTCATCACTTCTTTGTTTGAGTGACATGGGAAGTAAGGATCCCCCTACTTCTCTGCCATGTTCCCCCCCCCTTCTCAAGAAACTCATTTTAGACTAAGGACACCTGCAAATTGAAAGTGAAGGGATGGATAAATATTTACCATGATAATGGAAATCAAAAGAAAGCCTATATAGCCATCCTTATATCAGACAAATTATATTTTAAACCAAGGACTGTAAAAAGAAATGAAGAATGGCAATATATAATAATTAAGGGATCTATACAGAAATAAGTTCTAACAGTTATAAATATTTATGGCCCCAACTTGATGCACCCATATATATAAATGAAATAATAACAAACGTGAAGAAACTCATTGATAATAATACAATAATAGTAGATGGAATTAACACCTCACTTAACAGCAATGGATAGATAATCTAAGCAGAAAGTCAACAAGGAGACAATGTCTTTGAATGACACACTGCACCAGATGAACATAACAGATATACTCCCATTTAAATACCAAAACAGTAATTATACTAAATTTTGATACCATGCAGTTAGTGTTTCAAAACAACACAAATTTATTATTTCACAATTCTAGAATCCAGAAGTCTTCAGTGGGTCTCATTGGGCTAAAATTAGGGTGTGAGCATAGCAATGTTATTCTCCAGAGGCACTAAAGGAAGATTCATTTTCTTACGTTTCCCAAGTTTTAGTGTCCATTAACATTCCCTGACTCATGACCCTTTTATTCCATCCTCAAAACAGAAATAACAGTTCAAATATTTATCTTATTGCACCACTCTGACCTCTTTTACCTCCCTCTTCCACTTTTAAGAATCTTTGCAATTGCATCGTGCTTTCCCACATAGTTCCAAATAATCTCCCTATATTATTTAAAATGCATCCCATTAGCAGACTTAATTCAATCTGAAGCCTTAGTTTATTTTTTACATTTAAAGTAATATAATTATAAATGGTGGAGATTGGTATTTCAACATTGGGGGGCGATTTTTCTTTCTACCACAAAGCATCTTTGATTTTTATTACAAATATAACATAATATTTTGCTTTTAAATATCGAACAAAACAAATGGACAGCATCGCCAATCTCAAAATTTATTAACACGCACAATTATAAGTGTCTTCTGGTCACAGTAACCTGTCTATAATATTTTTTGAGCCATCATATATTATTTTGTATTGTAGTGATGTTCGCATGTATATGTCTGTCTCATCAGATTTTGAAGATCTTGAAGACAAAGATTTTAGCCTTCTCTTAATCTAATACTCCTGGATAATATGATGCCAACAGATAGAGCACATCCTTAATATGGTTTGAATGAATTAAATACTTTACAAATAAATACTTTGAGATGCTAAATAACTTGCCTAAGGTCACTTGTTACATTCTGTATCTTCTAGCACATAAATGTCCATTCAGTATCAGGAAAACAACAACAACAACAACAACAACAACAACAATGTGTTACTTATTAATTCAAAAGAATTGTTGAACATATCCTTTATGCCGTGTATTTTGTTATATGCAATGTGGAATACAGAAACAATCAAAATAGATAAAATCTTTTGTAATCACAGACATCATATTCTATTTGCTAGAGATTTTCAATAAGTAAAATAATTAAGGTATTAAGTGTTATAGGAAAAAATGAGCAGAGTAAGAATGACTGAAAAAGCCATATTAAATAGGGTGGAAGCTATAATATTAAACAGGGTGGTCATCGGTGAGCTAAGATGGCAGCATATTAGGAAGATGCTAGTCTTGCCTTGAACACAGTGAGATAACTATAAAATCATTCTGAGTATTCATGAAATATGCTTCAGGGCTGATAGAACAAACCACACCTGGACGGAGAGAAGAGGCCACTTCAAGGAAGGTAGGAGGTGTAGGACATGGTATGGTGGAGAAATGGATCAGAGGTGCCATGAAGGAGAGAGTGCCATGGTTGCAAAGAAAGGCAACAGATAGTGGAACACACATGGATAAGAACAAGGAAAACAATTCCCCAAAGCCATTGCTTGGGAAAAAGAGAGGGGCTGAATTTCATGTTTTTGCAATCAATAAGACTTCTAAGAGTGGAATTTCAGAGTTACCCAGGATTGGGTGTGATAGAGACCTGAGCACACTGCCTTAATCCTGAAGCAGACCCAGGCAAAGAACCCAGGACAGATGGCGCAATCTGAGGATCACCTAAGGAACATGAGGAAAGAATGCTGGCACTTTTTGGAGCACATATATGAGAGTTGGCAATGCCTCTCTGGAGACAAAACAACCGGTGGGTTCCATTTCCTTCTCCCACCCATCAGCATAGACACAAAGACACCTACTGAGGGACAGCTAACCAGGACACTCCTGTTTAGTCTGCTTTCTCCAAATACCATGCCTTGGTATTCTGGTGCCACTGCATTTCTGGGTCAAACCTGCATCAGTGGCAGCATGGAAAGATCCTTTCCTAGAGGCCTGGTGCAGGTCTCTGCCACATCCAGTCCTTAATGTTTGGAATTTTAAAAGTTGGCAGGTCTGGCTAGATTAGAGTGCAAGGTGCACTGTGCTGCTCAAAGCAGTGTAGCAACCCAGAGAAAGAGAGTGTGAAATCAGCAATCTGAAAAATGCCTGTGATGTACGAGGAAAAATTATTTGCTCCTCTGTAAGTGCTTTCCTGAGATCAGCAAGCACAGACTCCCCTCTACAGAGAGAAAGAAGAAAGCTAGTGCCATTTCCCTCCCACACCGCTCAGCATAAACTAACATTAGTAAACAACACCGCACCAACACTGGCTGCCTAATTGGCTTGTGTCAAGTGCCATGCCCTGAGTTCCACTGGTACTGCTTTTCTAGGGAAAATGTACCTAATGACCAGTGATCAGGTGCCTCATGCAAAAGACCAGCACAAACTCCCACATGCACCATGTCTACTGACTACAGAGTTCTGCAAAGATTCAATTCTAGTGGAAATAGCATCAGATATCATTTAATAAGGTAGACCAGAGCACACCTACTTAAAACTCACCACACTGTGGCAAAGGCCCAATCACTCCCTACTGAAAGCAAGGAGAAACTTTGCGGTGGACTGACCAGGGTGCATGCAGCACACACCAAAGACACTTCCTGACAACCAGGCCCCAGACATTATATGACCTATTCTTCATAAAGCCATTATTCCCAGAGAAGAAGAAAGGCTTTCCTAAGACACAGAAGAAGACAGACACATAGACAAAATTCCAAGGAGGAATTCATCCCAAAAGAAAGAACAAGGAAAGATCATAGCCAGGGAAAAAGGCATAAAAAGTGAGAAAGACAAGCCAAGAAACAGACTCTTCAGTACAGAAAACAAACTGATGGTTATCAGAGAGGAGGTTGTGGAGATATTATTGAAATAGGTGATGGGGATTAAAGACTGCAATTGTTGTGACGAGAACTGGGTGATGTATAGAATTGTTGAATCACCATATTTCATACTGGAAACGAATATAACACTGTATGGTAACTATACTAGTATTTAAAATAAATTTAAAAAATAAAATAATAAGAAAACATAAAAGAATATCTAACCTTAAGAGCATCTATCAGAAGGCAAGAAAACATCACACATCTGCCAGCCAAACACCCAACATTCATCCTCGTGCAAAATTCACTGTCATGTGAGTTGTCCTATGTGACTAGTGTTCCATGGCATATGGTATCCCCATGCACCACACTGACACAGCCACACTTATGGTCACTTTATCAACAAGGATACAGAAATCAAATTATTATTTATGTGCTAGTGGCTCAGAAAAAGTCCAAATATTAACTTGATAAATTCTTGTCATATAACTAAATAATGTCGGTGTAATATATATATATATATATATATATATATATATATATATATAAACAGAAGTATAAATAGCATAAATACAAATGGAATGAATAACTGTGTACCAGCATCCCATCACACTCTAAACCAAGGGTGAGTGTTGACCTGGGGAAATTGAAGAAATGATCCAGAGACAGCAAGTGAGACAAAAGTTTATTGGATGAACTTATGTATAAGAAGTCCAGGAGCAGCAAAATGGAGAAAAAATTCTCTGCTGGAGTCTACAGGCAACAAACTATTATAGTGTAGCAACTGACTTAGCAGCTCTCTGTAGCTTTGCTCCTCCTTGCATAACCAACATTCCAAGGAGATCAAAGCCCACGACCTGGACGGATGTGTTACCAAGAAGGTTCTCTGAATTGGCCACCTTTGGAGTCCCTGAATTGGGATGCTACACACTTTTCTACATATATTGTTTGTGGGAAATTACAAAGTGTGGATGGTATCTATATATTCTCAGGAAAAAGATTACCAGGGGCATTCAGGTTGTGCTTATATAAACCAACCATCAGGCACTTACCATACAACAATATGTTCTTAATGAACATTTGTTTGGATCTACATAACACAAATTAAAAACTCAAATGTGAATCCAAATAAATGCTTTTTAAAAATTGTTGCCTGTCATACACATGTAGACACTATTAAATATATTAACTCAAGAAATATTTATTGAATATCTCCCATATGATGGACAAAGTTCTGGGCACTGGAAATACAGCAGTGAACCAATGAAACTAAATGGTACTTTTACATAGCTTATATTTATTAAAATAACTCATAATATGTGTATATAAGTATTAGCCAACGTAATTGTTGATGGATGATATTAGAAAAAGAGGAAGAGTGCTCTACAGACATGTTATTTTCCAGCAAAGGTGAAAATAGAGGCTTTAATATCTTAACTCTTTTAACTAAGAAACTAATTCTTATTTTTCTTCCTCACTGCCATTCCTATAAGATCCTTAGAGACAGCCTTATCTCTTTTAGATTAGCATGTGGTTTCTACTCCTAGGATCTTTCAGTCTTGACTTGGGGTTTAATATCCCCAGGTCAGATATGTCTCTTCTTTCTTCTTCACAAGTTAATATTCTCAGTTCCACTGTTTCATAAAAGTGTCTATAAACTACATGATAGTAAATACCTAAGAGATATAATAACTTATTTTTTAAGATATGCAAAGTTGCTGGGGTGCCTGGGTGGCTCTTCAGCCCAGGTCATGATCTCACAATTCATGGATTAAGCCTTGCCTCAAGCTCTGTACTGACAGCTCCTAGCCAGGAGCCTGCTTCAGATTCTGTGTCTCCCTCTCTCTCTGCCCCTCCCCAACTTGTACACTGTCTCTCTCTCTCTCTCAAAAATAAACATTAAAAAATGCAGTATAGCTTGAAGTCTGGGATTGTGATGCCTCCTACTTTGGTTTCCTTTTTCAAGATGACTTTGGCTATTTGGGGTCTTTTCTGGTTCCATACAAATTTTAGGATTATTTGTTCTAGCTCTGTAAGGAATGCTGCTGTTATTTTGATAGGAATTGCATTAAATATGTAGATTGCTTTGGGTAGTATTGACATTTTCACAATATTTGTTCTTCCTATCCAGGAGCATGGAATCTTTTTCCATTTTTTTGTGTCTTCTTCAATTTCTTTCATAAACTTTCTATAGTTTTCAGTATATATATTTTTCACCTTTTTGGTTAGATTTATTCCTAGGTATTTTTTTATTTTTGGTGCAACTGTAAATGGGATCGATTCCTTGATTTCTCTTTCTGTCGCTTCATTGTTGGTGTATAGGAATGCAACTGATTTCTGTGTATTAATTTTATATCCTGCCACTTTGCTGAATTAATGAATCAGTTCTAGCAGTTTTTCTTTTTTTGTGTGTTAAATCTTTTGGGTTTTCCATATAGAGTATCATGTCATCTGTGAAGAGAGTTTGACCTCCTCCTGGCTGATTTGGATACATTTATTTCTTTGTGTTGTCTGATTGCAGAGGCTAAGACGACCAATACTATGTTGAATAACAGTGATGAGAGTGGACATCCCTGTCTTGTTCCTGACCTTAGGGGGAAAGCTCTCCGTTTTTCCCCATTGAGGATGATATTAGCATTGGGTCATTCATATATCGCTTTTATGATCTTGAGGTATGCTCCTTCTATCCCTACTTTCTTGAGGGTTTTTATCAAGAAAGGATGCTGTATTTTTTCAAATGCTTTCTCTGCATCTATTGAGAGGATCATATGATACTTGTCTTTTCTTTTATTGATGTGATGAATCACATTAATTGTTTTGCGCATATTGAACCAGCCCTGCATCCCAGGTATAAATCCCACTTGGTTGTGGTCAATAATTTTTTTAATGTATTGTTGGAGCCGGTTGGCTAATATCTTGTTGAGGATTTTTGCATCCATGTTCATCAAGGAAATTGGTCTACAATTCTCCTTTTTAGTGGGGTCTCTGTCTGGTTTTGGAATCAAGGTAATGCTGGCTTCATAGAAAGAGTTTGGAAGTTTTCCTTCCATTTCTATTTTTTGGAACAGCTTCAAGAGAATAGGTCTTAACTTTTCCTTAAATGTTTGGTAGAATTCCCCTGGAAAGCCAACTGGCTCTGGACTCTTTCTTTTGGGGAGAGTTTTGATTACCAATTTGATTTCCTTGCTGGTTATGTGTCTGTTCAAATTTTCTATTTCTTCCTGTTTCAGTTTTGGTAGTTTATATGTTTCTAAGAATTTATCCATTTCTTCCCAATTGTCCATTTTGTTGGCATATAATTGCTCATAATATTTTCTTAATATTATGGTTTTATTTCTGCTGTGTTGGTTGTGATATCTCCTCTTTCATTCTTGATTTTATTCACTTGGGTCCTTTCCTTTTTTTTTTTTTTTTGATCAAACTGGCTAGTGGTTTATGAGTTTTGTTAATTCTTTCAAAGAACCAGCTTTTGGTTTCATTGATTTGTTCTACTGTTTTTTTTTGTTTTTTTGTTTTTTTTTTTGGTTTCGATAGCATTAATTTCTGCTCTTATCTTTGTTATTTCCTGTCTTCTGCTGTCTTGGGTTTTTTGCTCTTTTTTTCCAGCTCTTTAAGGTGTAAGGTTATGTTGTGCATCTGAGATCTTTCTTCCTTCTTTGGGAAGCCCTGGATTGCTATATACTTTCCTCTTATGACTCCCTTTGCTGCATTTCAGAGATTTTGCGTTGTGGTATTATCATTTTCATTGATGTCTATTTACTTTTTAATTTCCTCTTTAACTTCTTGGTTAGCCCATTCATTCTTTAGTAGGATGTCCTTCAGTCTCCAAGTATTTGTTACCTTTCTGAATTTTTTCTTGTGGTTGATTTCGAGTTTCATAGCATTGTGGGCTGAAAATATGCACGGTATGATCTCGATCTTTTTGTACTTACTTAGGGCTGATTTGTGCCCTGGTTTATGGTCTATTCTGGAGAACGTTCCATGTGCACTGAAGAAGAATGTATATTCTGCTGCATTAGGATGAAATGTTCTGAATATATCTGTTAAGTCCATCTAGTCCATTGTGTCATTGAAACCATTGTTTCCTTGATTATTTCTTGATTAGATGATCTGTCCATTGCTGTGAGTGGGGTGTTGAAGTCTCCTACTACTATGGTATTACTATTGATGAGATTCTTTCTGTTTGTGATTAATTGATTTATATATTTGGAGGATACCACATTTGGCACATAAATATTTACAATTGTTAGGTCTTCTTGGTGGATAGAACCCTAGATTATGATATAATGCCCTTCTGCATCTCTTGATACAGTCTTTATTGTAAAGTCTAGATTTTGTGATGTAAGTATGGCTCCTCCAGTTTTCTTTTGATGACCATTAGCATGATAGATGTTTCTCCATCCCCTTATTTTCAATATGAAGGTGTCTTTATGTCTAAAGTGGGTGTCTTGTAAACAACATATAGATGGATATGGTTTTCTTATCCATTCTGTTACCCTATGTCTATTGATTGGAGCACAAAGCTGTAATCATCAAGACAGTATGGTACTGGCACAAGAACAGACACTCAGATCAATGGAACAGAATAGAGAACCCAGAAGTGGACCCACAAATATATGGCTAACTAATCTTTGACAAAGCAGGAAAGAATATCCAATGGAATCAAGACAGTCTCTTCAGCAAGTGGTGCTGGGAAAACTGGACAGCGACATGCAGAAGAATGAACCTGGACCACTTTCTTACACCATACACAAAAATAAACCCAAAATGGATGAAAGACCTCAATGTAAGACAGGAAGCCATCAAAATCCTAGAGGAGAAAGCAGGCAAAAACCTCTTTGACCTTGGCAGCAGCAATTTCTTAGTCAACACGTCTATGGAGGCAAGGGAAACAAAAGCAAAAATGAACTACTGGGACCTCATCAAAATAAAAAGCTTCTACACAGCGAAGGAAACAATCAGCAAAACTAAAAGGCAACCGACAGAATGGGAGAAAATATTTTCAAATGACATACCAGATAAATGGTTAGTATCCAAAATCTACAAAAAAACTTATCAAACTCAACACCCAAAACAAAGAATCCAGTGAAGAAATGGGCAAAAGACATGAATAGACACTTCTCCAAAGAAGACATCCAGATTGCCAACCGACACATGAAAAAATGCTCCACATCACTCCTCATCAGGGAAATACAAATCAAAACCACAATGAGATACCACCTTACACCTGTCAGAATGACTAACATTAACAACTCAGGCAACAAAGAAGTTGGAGAGGATGCAGAGCAAAAGGATCTCTTTTGCATTGTTGGGCATGCAATCTGGTGTATCCACTCTGGAAAACAGTATGGAGTTTCCTCAAAAAACTAAAAATAAATCTACCCTACGACCCAGCAGTTGCACTACTGGGCATTTATCCAAGGGATACAGGTGTGCTGTTTTGAAGGGACAAATGCACCCCCATGTTTATAGCTGCACTATCAACAATAGCCAAAGTATGGAAAGAGCCCAATGTCCATCGATGGGTGAATGGATAAAGAAGATGTGTATATATATATATATATATATATATATATATATATATAATGGAGTATTACTTGGCAATCAAAAAGAATGGAATCTTGCCATTTGCACCTATGTGGATAGAATTGGAAGGTATTGGGTATTATGGTAAGTGAAATTATTCAGTAAGGGAGAAGCAAATATCATATGACTTCACTCATATGACAACTTTAAGAAACAAAACAGATGAATATAAGGGAAGGGAAACAAAAATAATATAATAATATAAAAACAGAGAGGGGGACAAAACAGAAGAGGTTCATAAATATGGAGAACAAACTGAGGGTTATGGGAGGGATTGTGGGAGGGGAGATGGGCCAAAAGGGTAAAGGGCACTAAGGAACCTACTCCTGAAATCATTGTTGCACTATATGCTAACTCATTTGGATGTAAATTTAAAAAATAAAATAAAATTTTAAAAAAAGAAATGCAAACTTGTCAGGTAAATTGCAGTTTAGATAACTATGTATATCCTTCTCAATTTTTGATATCTATCATTGAAGTGCCTGGTAGAGAAAAAAAAATTATTTCAACATGTTGTTAAAATGGTAAAAACAATTTTATTCAGGACTATTGCAATAAGTGTCAAGACTACTACAATAAGGGTGAGAGATGGGTCTCAACTGTGAATGCAATAAAGATGGCTAGGAATTTATAGTTAAGGAGCAGATTGAAAGGGTCAGTGGATAGAAACTTATTAAGAGGAGATATAAAGGCTAGGGGAAGGCCAGGATTATCAGATATCAAGGGAAGGGGAAATCTTGGATAACTGCCTCAGCAGGATTCTTGTTAAAACTGGGCTAGGCAGGCCAGAAAGCAGGAGAGGGCCAAAGTGAAGTCCTACTCAAAAATAGGTCTCAGAAGAGCCTGACTCAAGTTTGTTCATGGAGAGTCTTTGTCATATAGAATATGTCCAAGTGCACTTAGAGTTTTATGTCACTTCTGAAATAGACAAAGATAAGCTGGAAATTTTTTTTCTCAAAATATTATCCACTTTACAGGCAATCAAAAATAGATGATTTTAATGAGATCAGCAAACCTTCTAAGTTATCAATTCCTTCATTTTAATACTATTTTTGGAACACCTAGGCAATTGTGTACTATTTAACATTTTCAAAACACTACTCCAGCTGTCTACAAGATCAAGTATGTAACATAGAAAATTGAGCAAATTGACTTATTCTAATTTTTTTAACATTTATTTATTTTTGATAGAGTGAGACAGAGCACAAGCAGGGGAGGGTTAGAGGGGAGGGTGGCACAGTATAGATGCAGGCTCCAGGCTCCAAGCTGTCAGCATAGAGCCTGACATAGGGCTTGAACTCATGGACCACATGGTCATGACCTGAGCTGAAGTGGGACGCTTAACTGACTGAACCACCCATATGCCCCAAATTGGCTTATTTTAAACGTCACCATGATTCTTCTGTTACTTCCATCCTATTAAAATAGAAGAGCTGACTGGTTTCTATGCTGATTTTCCAAAAGCAAAAAATTGGAGGGAGCAGTGCTTTGTCCATGACAAATGTATATCATTTCTATAAAACTGATGAAGAAAAAAGGCAATCACTTTTTGGTTTGCATTTGTCATATGTAATTATATAGATTGCTAAAATATTTTTGTTTGATGAATATATTTCTGCTATTCCATTTCATGAAGTTAGTGTATAAAACCCATATGCTCATTTTATGATTTTATTTGATTGTGGTATAGAAAAATGAAAAAAAATAATATCTTTGCAAATCCACATTTTTTAATGTTTATTTTTATTTACTTTTTGAGAGAGAGTGCACAACGTGGGAGCGGCAGGAGAGAGAGGAGGAAGAGAGAATCTCAAGCATGCTCTGCACTGTCAGTGTGGAGCTCAATGTGGGATTCCATCTCACCAACCATGAGAACATGACCTGAGCTGAAATCAAGGATCAAGACTGCTAACTGAGCTTCCCAGGTGTCCAAGAATATCCACATTTCATACAAAAATAAGAACAAGTCTTATATCTTTAGGGAATGGGTATTAAGAAGAGCAAAAAGTTTACATAAATAAAAATATAAATCATGCCTTAAGATATTTGCATTGTAGTTTGGATGCACTGAATATCCCTCTATAAAAAAGGAGAACAATTATACTACAGATGCAGATAGAAACAAGGGAGCACATGTATAGGTGGGTGAGGACATTGTTTTCAGTCTGACTCAGCATCAAAATTGGTTTAATAGGTGATTCTTTGCAGCACAGAACCTGAAACTTAGAAACATCACCTTAAAACATAGAAAGTCATTATATATATATATTTTTAATTTTTTTAACGTTTATTTATTTTTGAGACAGAGAGACAGCATGAATGGGGGAGGGTCAGAGAGAAAGAGACAGAATCTGAAACAGGCTCCAGGCTCTGAGCTGTCAGCACAGAGCCCGACGCGGGGCTGGAACTCACAGACCACGAGATCATGACCTGAGCCGAAGTCGGCCGCTTAACCAAATGAGCATCCCAGTCACCCCAAAAGTCATTATATTTTAAAGCCTAGAAAAGATAAATGAAAAGGCATGTGCTTTAAATTTTATAGCAGGGCCATATATTTGGCACATATGGTAAAAATGTCTCTCAGAAGCTATGAAAAATATTATTTTTGTTCATTTTTATACTATTATCTTTGTATATATTTGATAAAAAATGATGTATATTTACATGTTAATTGTAATACTTAGTAATATACTTGTCATGTATAAACCCACCAAAAATAACCACAATCCTAAATCTTTGCTTTTGCTTCAAACAAAAATATTATTTAAGAAAGTTCTATAAAAACTGTCACACTGTAAATGGACTGGATCTTTTTTTTTTCATTAAACATTATGCTTCCAAGATTATTATTTGTGTTATATACAGTGGTATTTCATTTTCTGATGTATAATATTCTACAGTGTGAACAAACCTTAATTATTTTTTCTTTGTTATACATGTGTGCTATTTTCAGGCTTTTGCTATTATAAATAATACTGTAATTAATATTTTGTTTATGTATCCTAATAATCATTAAATAGTATTTCTCTTGTATTCTTAAACTGAGGATTGGGAATACAAGGCCAAAGATGTGATCATGTTCAACTGAACAAGATACTGACAAATTGTTTTTCTAAGGATTCCTTTTAATACCTGGTATATCCAATACTTGATATTACCATATTGGTTAATAGTTTGGCAAACATACGTATTTTAATGATGTTTTATTCTGGTCCTAATTTTGAATTCCCTTGATTACTTGGAATGGTTGAACATAAGCAGCTTTTCATGTACTTATTGTGTATTTTTTTTCTTTTCAATGTGGCAGCTCTTTATGTATTCTGCATGCTAGTCTTGTTTCAGTTATATGTATTGCAAAATGCTGTATTTACCTTATGGCTCCTTTTTGCTCTGTGCTGTTTTTTTTTAATTTTAAAAACTTTTATTAAAATAAAGTTCAAATGAATAAAAATAAAATAACATAATGAACCCTTATGTACCATCATCCAGCTTCAATGATTATCTATATATTAACATTCTCATTTTATCTATTCTTTATCCAATCCCTGTAAATGGCAAAAATGAAAGAAATATTTCAACAAGCTTTATCTTTTAGGTTAAGCATGATGTTGCAGTACAATTAAAACCATGAAAATACCATACTTCTCCATATGCACATATTTTATATTTTGTGTTTGTTTTTTTACTTCATGGCAACCTGGTGTGGTAGTATTTCAGTATCACAAGTTATTTCAAGATGTTATATGGATATTACAAGAATCCAAAAAATTAAAATTAATTCTGTATTGTTGCTACAAACACAGAAAAAGTGATGTTTTAGGAAAAATATAAGGCAAGTATTCTTAATATAATACAAGCAATTAATACAAGCAATAATGTCTAATTTGTGTCTTGTTATATCTATTAGTAGTGTTTATTTTGTCCAAAATTATGTTATGATGACAAAACTATTAACTATAGAATGTGAAAACAAACTAAAGTTAGGCTTATTTGGAGGTTTTAAGTACCAAGTTTTCGCATGATAAAAATTAAAAATATACAATCTAGATTTATTTTCAAAATTTTGTGGACTAGCTATGCTTTGTTTATAATTAAACATACATAAGTAATTATTTCCCTGTTCTTTATGAGATGTACAGCTATCACCTGTTAAGTATTAATACTAAAGTGTAGTCTAATAGAGAATTTATATTTTTAGTTATTTTAAATTAACTACATTGCTAATTAGCTAACTCAGACAAAGTCAATGCATGTGTTCCTTCAAACACTCAATGTTTTTATTTAAAAAGTCATTTAGAAATATAGCACTAAGTTGAAGATAAAGAAGAAGAAGAGGAAGAAGAAGAAGAAGGAGGAGGAGGAGGAGGAGGGGGAGGAGAAGGGGGATGGAGAGGAGGAGAAGGAGAATGACAACAACAACCACCTTAATCTAACTTTGTAAAAAGCTATTGTTCCTGGATTCCTAAGAATCCAACATTCAACTATTAATAGTACTAACAATAATAAAAAAATAATAATGAGATTCTATTAGTTGAAGACAATATTAGCTGTTATTTAAAAAGCTTTTATATACAAGGCATAATTTTGAATAATAACTGATTCACAGGAGAAAGGAAGATGGAGGACGGAGATATATGTAAGCATTTTATATGTATTGCTTCCAATTTCACACTCAGTGGGAAAACAACATTTAGAAACCTACTTTGACAGTTCTGCATCACTAAAACAAGCAATAAAAGTACATAGCTGATCTACCCATCTGCTTATATTATATTTGGAAAGAATCATATTAAGTACTCAGAAAATAATGTCACTGCAGGACTTTCCATCATATTACAAAACTTCATATATCTATCTCTTTATTTGCCCCTAGAGTTCAATGTGTTTTGTTTTTAATTGATGGGAATGGTCTTGATTTACTTCACTATAAGTAATTGTTTCTTAATTACCTAGAGGTGAGATAATCTGCTGAAAAGTGTATGATTTCAGATGATGGAAAACAACAAATCTATATTTTTTCAATCTGGGAATATATTAACAAACAAAACCAAAACAAACAAGCTATAAAAATAAATTTTAAAATGGAATAAGCAAATATAGTTAAGAGGCTTTTTTTAAAACAGGGTTAGGTGGCCATAAGGCAGGAGGAATTCATACATGTCTTTATGGAAGGAACTATGAACTTTTGGCAACTACAAGCCCTCAGTCTGGACTAAACTTCCTCCTTACCATGACACCTGAATCATTCATACTTTTCATTTTGAAAGCAACCAATTGTGATTTGTCTAGTTTCAATTCTCATTTGCACATTAACTCAACCAATCTTGGTTAATGTAGTTTCAATCCCTGTTTTGCATAACAAACTTGATTGAGAACTACAATTGTAACCTTTCACCTTTATAATCTTGTCCCCTTTTTGTCTTCCTCAGAATGTGATTTAGGTTTCTATCTAAATCTCTGTTCCCAAATTGCAAATCCAATTGCCCAAGTAAATGCCTAGTTACTTAAATTTTTAGTAAATTCTTTCTTGGTGGACAGATATCTCTTGGTGTAGTCAGCAGGATCCATAGCAACTGATACTGGACACCTACTGCTGCTGCTAACACAGGGATGGTACCACCTAGATACCTTTGTTCTCTAAGCATTTTCAACAGTGAGCTTCAAAGTTTTGACTGTCAGTTCACCTGGATCTGAACTTCCTGTCTTCATTAGTTAAATTCAAATCAGACTTTCTTTTAGCAAAATAATTGCTTCTGTCTTCACTCCTTGGGAGAATAGGGTGGTATCCTTGCCATACCTGGCAGAAGATTTGGGTCTAAAAAAATTGCCAACTATGGCGCCTGGGTAGCTCAGTCCGTTAAGCATCCGACCTCGGCTCAGGTCTTGATCTCGCGGGTTCATGAGTTCGAGCCCTGCATCAGACTCTGGGCTGACATCCCAGAGCCTGGAGCCTGCTTCAGATTCTATGTCTCCTTCTCTCTCTGCCCCTCCCCCGCTCACACTCTGTGTCTCTCTGTCTCAAAAATAAATAAACACTAAAAACAATTTAAAAACAAATTGCCAACTGGATTCAAGTCTAAGGGAATTTCCCATCCTTGGCATAAACAGTGGGTGATTGGGGTTTCAGGATATTTGCTGCTGAGTGCTCAACTTATTTTCAAGTGTCCACATATTCTTTCAATTTACAACCTTTCCAAAGCATAAGGATTTTTTTCCCCAAGAATAGCTGTAAATGATCACCCTCCTTTGGGAGCCACAGCTGGGTTTATGTTTAACAGGCATGCTTTTTCTTAAATTTCACACATAAGTGAAATCATGTGGTATTTGTCTTTCTCTGATGAACTTATTTCATTAGCATAATACTCTCTAGCTCCATCCATGTCCTTGCAAGTGACATTTCTTTTTTTTATGTGTATACGATATTCCATTATGCATATATACCACATAGTCTCTATCCATTAATCAGTTGATGGACACGTGGGGTGCTTCCATAATTTGGTTATTTATATAATGCTGCTATAAACATAGGAGTGCATGTATCACTTTGAATTAGTATTTATGTATTCTTTGGGTAAATACCTAGTAGTGAAATTGCTGATTTATAGAGAAGTTTCATTTTTTAACTTTTTTTTTTAATTTTTTTTTTCAACGTTTATTTATTTTTTGGGACAGAGAGAGACAGAGCATGAACAGGGGAGGGGCAGAGAGAGAGGGAGACACAGAATCGGAAACAGGCTCCAGGCTCTGAGCCATCAGCCCAGAGCCTGACGCGGGGCTCGAACTCACGGACTGCTGGATCGTGACCTGGCTGAAGTCGGACGCTTAACCGACTGCGCCACCCAGGCGCCCCTCATTTTTTAACTTTTTGAGGAACTTCCATACTGTTTTCCAGAGTGGCTGCACCAGTTTGCATTCCCATCAACATTGCAAGAGAATTCCCCCTTTTCCACAACCTCCCCAACACCTGCTGTTTCTTGTGTTGTTGATTTTAGCCATTCTGACAGGTGGGATGTGATATCTCATTGTAGTTTTTCTTTACATTTATTTATTTTTGAGAGACAGAGACAGAGCACAAGTTGGGGAGGGACAGAGAGAAGGAGACACAGAATCATAAACAGGCTCCAGGCTCTGATCTATCATAGCACAGAGCCCAATGTGGGTCTCGAACCCACAAGCCATGAGATCATGACCTGAGCCAAAGTTGGATGCTCAACCAACTGAGCCACCCAGGTGCCCCTCTCGTTGTAGTTTCTGACTCATATTTCCATGATGATGAGTGATGTTGAGCAACTTTTCATGTGTCTATTGGTTATCTGGGTGTCTTTGGGAAAAAAATGTCTATTCATGTCTTCTATTAATTTTTTATTGGATTATTTGGTTTTTTGGGTGTTAAGTTTTATAAGTTTTTTTTCCAATATATGAAATTTATTGTCAAATTGGTTTCCATACAACATCCACTGCTCATCCCAAAAGGTGCCTTCCTCAATACCCATCAACCACCGTCCCCTCCCTCCCACTCCCCATCAACCCTCAGTTTGTTCTCAGTTTTTAAGTCTCTTATGCCTTGGCTCTCTCCCACTCTAACCTCTTTTTTTTTTCCTTCCCCTCCCCCATGGGTTTCTGTTAAGTTTCTCAGGATCCACATAAGAGTGAAACCATATGGTATCTGTCTTTCTCTGTATGGCTTATTTCACTTAGCATAACACTCTCCAGTTCCATCCACGTTGCTACAAAGGGCCATATTCCATTCTTTCTCATTGCCA
Source organism: Prionailurus viverrinus (assembly GCF_022837055.1). Classification (NCBI taxonomy): domain Eukaryota; kingdom Metazoa; phylum Chordata; class Mammalia; order Carnivora; family Felidae; genus Prionailurus; species Prionailurus viverrinus. The sequence goes on along the minus strand of NC_062579.1, from coordinate 66,576,162 downwards.
CGTAGTACTCCATTGTGTATATAAACCACAATTTCTTTATCCATTCATCAGTTGATGGACATTTAGGTTCTTTAATAAATTCTGATACTAAGCCTTTATCAGTTATGTCATTTACAAATGACATCAGAATGGATCTTCTTCCATTCTGTAGGTCGCTTTTTCATTTTTTAATTTTGATGACTGTTTTCTTCACAGTGCAAAAGCTTTATATTTTGATGAAGTCCCAATAGTTTATTTTTGCTTTTGTTTCCCTTGCCTCAGGAGATATATCTAGAGAGAAGATGCTATGGCTGATGTCAAAGAGGTTACTGCTTGTGTTCTTCTATAGGACTTTTATGGTTTCAGGTCCCACATTTAATTCTTTAATCCTTTTGAATTTATTTTTGTGTATGATGTAGGAAAATCCTCCAGTTTCATTCTTTGGATGTAGCTGTGTAGTTTTCCCAACACCATTTTTTGAAGAGACTTTTTTCCCATTGTATATTATTTCCTGCTTTGTTGAAGATTAATTGACAATATTTTTGTGGATTCTTTTCTGAATTTCCTATTCTGTTCTATTGATCTAAGGGTCCATTTTTGTGCCAATACCATACTCTTTTGGTTACTACAGCTTTGTAATAGAACTTGAACTCTGGATTGTGATGCCTCTACCTTTGTTTCTTTTTCAAGGTTGCTTTGGCTATTAAGGCTATTTTGTGATTTCATACAAATTTTAGGACTGTTTATTCCAATTATGTGAAAAATGTTGTTGACACTTTGATAAGGATTGCATTAAATTCTTGCATTAAATTTTGTTAATTCTTTTGAGCAGTATAGACATTTTAACAATATTTGTTCTTCCATCCATGAGCATGGAATGTCTTTCCATTTCTTTGTGTTTATTTCAATTTGTTTCACCAATCTTTTATAGTTTTCAGAGTACAGGTTTTTCACCTTTTTGGTTAGATTTTTTCCTAGTATCTTATTGGTTTTGGTGCAATTGTATATGGGATTGATTCCTTAATTTCTCTCTCTGATGTTCAGCATTGGTGTACAGAAATGGAACAGATTTCTGTATGCTGATTTTGTATCCTGTGATTTACTGAATTCATTTATCAGTTCTAGAAGGTTTTTTGGTGGAGTCTTTTTGGTTTATCAAGTATGTCATTTGCTAAGTCTTTATCAGATATGTTATTTGCAAATATCTTTTCCCATTCCATAGGTTGCCTTTTAATTTGTAGATTGTTTCCTTTGCTGTGCAGAAGACCTATATTTTGTCTAATTCTGTTCTTGTTGCCCTTGCCTCAGAAGGTATATCTAGAAAAAAAGTTGCTACATCTGATTTCAAGGTGATGGTCCTTCCTTAGATATTATATATTGTGAAGAAATCATTAACTCCTTGTCCCTTAAAAGGAGGACACACACTATTTTCAGGATGAGGCATGTGTAAAGTGGGATGAGGGTGCATGTGCAAGAATAGAATCAGGAGAAGAAGCAAAAGGCAGATTTTTATGTAGTCCTTCAGTTTCCCTATCTCAATACTACAACATTAATTACTAAACATAGGTTTATCTACTTTTGGCTCCTTATTACAGATACATTCAAAGATATTTGGGTGTATTTGTGCTATATTTGAAAATTGAAAAAGGCGATGCTTCAATAAATTATGAAATGTATTCATAAATTTGCAAATGTAAAGGATTCTAGTTTAACAAATAGTTCAAAGTTGCTCATTTCTTTGTTTCCACTAGAAATTAAGGTTTTCTAAGAATTATATTTTTCAATAATTCTAATTAATATATGTAACTAAGGCTACTAGAAATAATAAGGAAAACATGTCTATATGCCAGGAAAGTAGGGTGTGTTTTCAGTAAAAGATATGGAAAATGAAGATGCATTTTTTGTTGAGATAAAATAATTTTATCCTAAAATGAGGCTGGCTGTTTAAAAAGGAAAACAAGAGAAAATGTAAAATGTAGGGGAAAAAAAGTTGTACAAGGTTATGTAAAAGGGATCCTTGAAAAGGAATTTATTTTTTTATATGTTTTTATGTTTATTTATTTTTGAGAGAAAGAGAGAGACAGAGTGTGAACATGGGAGGAACATGGAGGGATGGAGAGAGAGACAGAATATAAAGCAGGCTCCAGGTTCTGAGCTGTCAGCACACAGCCAGATGCAGGGCTTACACCTACAGTGGTGAGGTCATGACCTGAGATGAAGTCGGACGCTCAAACGACTGAGCCACCCAGGCCCCCCTAGAAAGGAATTTCTTTTTTAGATATTTATTTATTGATTTATTTTTGAGAAAGAGAGAGAGAGTGGGAGGGAGGGGCAGAGAGAGAAGGAGACAGAAAACCCCTAGCAGGCTCTGTCCTGAAAACATGGGGCTGGAACTCACAAACTGTAATGTAAGATCATGACCTGAGTTGAAATTGAGTTGGAAACTTAACCAACTGAGCCACCCAGGTACCCCTGAAAAGGAATTTCAATACATAGTCAAGCTGGCTAAGTTTAAAATGAATTTATTTAAAATGAGTTTTAATATAAAAATTTGCTAGTGCAAAATTAGAATTCGGTTTTATCTCTGTTAAAAGACAAAGTTTTCTTGGAGTTTTCATATGCTTTGACAACAGATTGTGAAAGCGTTTTCCTTTAGAGGTATTAAGTTACATAATTATAATCTTATTTAGACAAGAGCTTTAAAACCTTTTTTCTTAAAAAAATTTTTTTGAGAAACTTCTCAAGATCAAATTCTAAATGGAATCCTTTTGACTTGCAATATTCCAAAAGATTTGTTAATCAGATTAGGTTTACTTGATATGTAATTTACATAGGAACCATTGCCAAATAAGTAATACTAAGCCTTCTTTATATTGTATTTGTAAGATTGTGGAAAATGTGGATGAAGTCCATTCTTCTGTTGCAAAAACTGGTTCCTCATTGCTAAACTTTTGCCATCCTGATGTTACCAAATCCTACCCTTGGACTCTGTAAACAATAGAAATTGACAAGAAGCCAAATGGGACTTTCAGGCAAGGCTTTATTGGGGTTTATACTCTAACACAATGGAGACGGTACAAAGGAAAGAATCCTCAGGCTGACTCCTCAAGGAGAGGTCAGGGAGGATTTTAAAGAAACAAGTGGGAAAAGGGTGATGTTTAAGCATGTAGAAGTGAGGGCGTCTTGGCATCTGCACACTTAAACTTCAGGCTTTCTTATGTGTCCCAAGACTAGTATGTTGGATCTCCACTACTGGGTGTAATTTTTAGCATTATAGTGAAGGAAAACGTTGTTCAAAGGTCAGCACTGGAGTCCACCGTGGCATAGATAGGTTTGATCTGATTTTTGCCATTCTTTGTAGCAAGCATCCTCTTTTCAATAAGCATCCTCCCTAAGCATTCCTGGAAGATATATTACCCAACAGGCAGAATCTTAGATTATTTTTATGGACGCAGCCATGGAATGCTGGATTTTGTGGTTAAAGTTGAGGGGACCCAAGTTCAGTCACTGCTTTATCTCACTGATGTCCTTGAAACATGACAACACTCTGTTCCTAAATCAGAAACTAAAATGGGTAAACAGTGGCTATAAAATAAAGAATGGCCAGGGCTATAGGTAATCCAATAAAGATGTTTGATTCTTCCTGGCTCCCTGACAAACCCCATTTTCTTCATTATTGCATTCCTTCATCCAACATAGTTCATTAAAGATGACTCAAATCATACATAGGCATTGGTGGGAATACTTTTATAATATTGCAGAACTAGTCTACTGGCAATGTCTGACCTGTTAGGTCTATTAAGCTGGAAAAGCTGGTTTTGATTCCAGATGCTTCATACCTCCTTGTGGGTCTTTGAACACCTGAGTATTTCATTCAACTGCCACTTAGTACGGGTTAACAATATTTCTTTGTTATTGTTTTTATGTATTCTGGGTGGATCGAAGCTTTTGCCTGCCACAAGGCTAATGCCATCAATGTGGAAAATAAAAAGAACTTAAAAATATGTTTCTTTCTTGGAGTATACCTTCCATGATCTCCAGTGATCAAGGTACTCACTTCCCTTGGAAAATCATATAAGCCTTAATAAAAACTTTGAAAACTTCTTTGAATTCTATCAGTATACAACCTTCTGTTGATTTCTCATTATCTCATGCTAGTATGACCAGCTACAGTTAAGCCTCTAACATTTGATACCCCAGCCTATTATAAATAAGTTAAAGAAGGCTTCCAGATCCCAATTCAAATAAGCCTGTCAGTCAAAATCTAAAGCCTCGTGTCTGACTACTCTAGAAACATCAGAGGAAGACAGCCATGAGCCCCACTGGGAAATAACTTACCAAGTGGTCTGGACCATGGACACTCCTGTAAAACTAGAAAGTACTGACCCTTGAGGACACATCTCACAGCCAAAGAAAGATCCATTTGACAACTGGTCTTATACAGATCCTGGAGACTTCTGAATCAAATGGACAAGAAAAAGAAATAGCTGATATCAGGATAGGCTGTTTCCATCCTAACCAAAAAATCAAGAATGAACACTTACCTGAAATTCTTTCTCCTACATTTCTTTTATTTTATGTTGTCATTGCTCTGGAAAGATAGATAACATGTTCATCTGTATCTCCCAGGATATTTCTAAAATGGGGAGGGAGGGTAATTTCTAGAATATCAAACAACATTTTATTTTAGGTTAGGAGAAAATCTAAATGTATCCTGATATTCAAAAAGAAAAATAAGAGATCTCATTGGCCAACTACACTGAACTAATTTTCTTTCTTTCTTTCTTTCTTTCTTTCTTTCTTTCTTCTTTCTTTCTTTCAAAAGACACAGTATGCACAAGTGGGGTAGGAGCAGAGAGAGAAGGAGAGAGAATTCTAAGCAGACTCTGCGCTGTTAGCACAGACCTCGATGCAAGGCTCAAAGCCATGAACTGTGAGATTATGACCTGATCTGAGATCAAGAGTCAGAAGCTTAACTGACTGGGCCACTCAGGTGCCCCTTACTTTACATTTTTCATTTAGAAAGAACTACCGGAAGTTTTTCATGATTCATAATTCACTCCTTTTGATAGGTCTCTACTTCCTGGTTAGGAAGAAATGTAAATGGGAACCGGCAGAAGATGGCGGCATAGGAGGACGCTGGGCTCACCGCGTGTCTTGCTGATCACTTAGATTCCACCTACACCTGCCTAAATAACCCAGAAAACCACCAGAAGACTAGCAGAATGGAGTCTCTGGAGCCAAGTACAGACGAGAGGCCCTCAGAAGAGGGTAGGGAGGGCTGAGAGGCGGTGCTCGCTGCACGGAATGGCGGGAGGGAGCCAGGGCAGAGGGGCAGCCTGCTGGCCAAGCAGAGCCCCCAAGTCTGGCTTGCAAAAGCGGAGGGGCCGGACAGAGTGTGTTCTGACAGCAAGCGTGACTTAGCATCTGGGAGGTCGTAAGTTAACAGCTCTGCTCAGAAAGCAGAAAGGCTGGAGGACAAAGGGAGAGAGAGTTGCTGAGCCCCGGGACAACAGAGCTCAGTTTGGCGGGGAACAAAGGCGCTCGCCAGCGCCATCTCCCTCGCCTAACCCCCAGCCAAAATCCCAAAGGGAACCAATTCCTGCCAGGGAACTTGCTTGCTCCTCACAAACACCCAAAACTGTGCTTCTGCGAAACCACCCTTCCGACAGAGGGTCTGACTCCCTCCCGCTGCCACAGGCCCCTCCTGAAGTGGATCACCTAAGGAGAAGCGAGCTAAGCCTGCCCCTCCTGCCCCCATGCACCTTGCCTACCCACCCCAGCTAATACTCTAGATCCCCAGCATCACAAGCCTGGCAGTGTGCAAGTAGCCCAGATGGGCCACGCCACCCCACAGTGAATCCTGCCCCTAGGAGAGGGGAAGAGAAAGCATATACCAGTCTGACTGTGAACCCCAGCAGTGGGCTGGGGGCACACATCAGGTCTGACTGTGGCCCCGTCCACCACTCCAGTTATATACCACAGCACAGGGGAAGTGCCCTGCAGGTCTGCACCACTCCAGGGACTATCCAAAATGACCAAACAGAAGAATTCCCCTCAAAAGAATCTTCAGGAATTAAAAACAGCTAATGAACTGATCAAAAAGGATTTAAATAATATAACAGAAAGTGAATTTAGAATAATAGTCATAAAATTAATCGCTGGGCTTGAAAACAGTATACAGGACAGGAGAGAATCTCTTGCTACAGAGATCAGGGACTAAGGAATAGTCAGGAGGAGCTGAAAAACGCTTTAAACGAGATGTAAAATAAAATGGAAATGACCACGGCCCGGATTGAAGAGGCAGAGGAGAGAATAGGTGAACTAGAAGATAAAATTATGGAAAAAGAGAAGCTGAGAAAAAGAGAGATAAAAAAATCCAGGAGTATGAGGGGAAAATTAGAGAATTAAGTGATACACTAAAAAGAAAATATATACGCATAATTGGTATCCCAGAGGAGGAAGAGAGAGGGAAAGGTGCTGAAGGTATACTTCAAGAAATAATAGCTGAGAACTTCCCTAAATTGGGGAAGGAAAAAAGCATTGAAATCCAACAGGCACAGAGAACCCCCTTCAGACCTAACTTGACTCGATCTTCTGCACGACATATCATAGTGAAACTGGCAAAATACAAGGATAAAGAGAAAATTCTGAAAGCAGCAAGGGATAAACTGCCCTCACATATAAAGGGAGACCTATAAGACTCGTGACTGATCTCTCTATGAAACTTGGCAGGCCAGAAAGGATTCGCAGGAGATGTTCAATGTGTTGAACAGAAAAACTATGCAGCCGAGAATCCTTTATCCAGCAAGTCTGTCATTTAGAATAGAAGGAGAGATAAAGGTCTTCCCAAACAAATAAAAACTGAAAGAATTTGTCACCACTAAACCAGCCCTACATAGATCCTAAGGGGCATCCTGTGAGACAAAGTACCAGAGACATTGCTACAAGCATAAAACATACAGCTATCACAATCACTCTAAACCCGTATCTTTCTATAATAACACTGAATGTAAGTGGATTAAATGTGCCAACCAAAAGGCATAGGGTATCAGAATGGATAAAAAAAACAAGACCCATCTATTTGCTGTCTACAAGAGACTCATTTTAGACCTGAGGACACCTTTAGATTGAGAGTGAGGGGATGGAGAACTATTTATCATGCTACTGGAAGCCAAAAGAAAGCTGGAGTAGCCATACTTATATCAGAAAAGCTAGACTTTAAATTAAAGGCTGTAACAAGAGATGAAGAAGGACATTATATAATAGTTACAGGGTCTATCCATCAGGAAGAGCTAACAATTATAAATGTCTATGCACCGAATACCAGAGCCCCCAAATATACAAAACAATTACTCACAAACGTAAGCAACCTTATTGATAAGAATGTGGTAATGGCAGGGGACTTTAACCCTCCACTTACAGCAATGGGCAGATCATCTAGACACACGGTCAATAAAGAAACAAGGGCCCTGAATGATACATTGGATCAGATGGACTTGACAGATATATTGAGAACTCTGCATCCCAAAGCAACAGAATATACTTTCTCCTCGAGTGCACATGGAACATTCTCCAAGATAGATCATATACTGGGTCACAAAACAGCCCTTGATAAGTATACAAGAATTGAAATTATACCATGCATACTTTCAGACCACAATGCTATGAAGCTTGAAATCAACCACAGGAAAAAGTCTGGGAAAACTCCAAAAGCATGGAGGTTAAAGAACACCCTACTAAAGAATGAGTGGGTCAACCAGGCATTTAGAGAAGAAATTTAAAAATATATGGAAACAAACGAAAATGAAAAGACAACAATCCAAAAGTTTTGGGATGCAGTGAAGGCAGTCCTGAGAGGAAAATACATTGCAATCCAGGCCTACCTCAAGAAACAAGAAAAATCCCAAATACTAAAAGGAAATAGAAGCAGAAGAGAAACGGCAGGCTAAACCCAGCAGCAGAAGAGAAATAATAAAGATCAGAGCAGAAATAAACAATATAGAATCTAAAAAAAACTGGAGAGCAGACCAACGAAACCAAGAGTTGTTTTTTTGGAAAAATAAACAACATAGACAAACCTCTAGCCAGGCTTCTCAAAAAGAAAAGGGAGATGACCCAAATAGGTAAAATCATGAATGAAAATGGAATTATTACAACCAATCCCTCAGAGATACAAACAATTATCAGGGAATACTATGAAAAATTATATGCCAACAAATTGGAGAACCTGGAAGAAATGGACAAATTCCTAAACACCCACACACTTCCAAAACTCAATCAGGAGGAAATAGAAAGCTTGAACAGACCCATAACCAGCGAAGAAATTGAATCGGTTATCAAAAATCTCCCAACAAATAAGAGTCCAGGACCAGATGGCTTCCCAGGGGAGTTCTACCAGACATTTAAAGCAGAGATAATACCTATCCTTCTCAAGCTATTCCAAGAAATAGAAAGGGAAGGAAAACTTCCAGACTCATTCTATGAAGCCAGTATTCCTTTGATTCCCAAACCAGACAGAGACCCAGTAAAAAAAGAGAACTACAGGCCATTATCCCTGATGAATATGGATGCAAAAATTCTCAATAAGATACTAGCAAATCGAATTCAATGGCATATAAAAAGAATTATTCACCATGACCAAGTGGGATTCATTCCTGGGATGCAGGGCTGGTTCAACATTCGCAAATCAATCAACGTGATACATCACATTAATCAAAGAAAAGATAAGAACCATATGATCCTGTTAATCATTGCAGAAAAAGCCTTTGACAAAATTCAGCACCCTTTCTTAATAAAAACCCTTGAGAAAGTCGGGATAGAAGGAACATATTTAAACATCATCAAAGCCATTTATGAAAAGCCCACAGCTAACATCATCCTCAATGGGGAAAAACTGAGAGCTTTTTCCCTGAGATCAGGAACACGACAGGGATGCCCACTCTCACCACTGTTGTTTAACATAGTGTTGGAAGTTCTAGCATCAGCAATCAGACAACGAAAGGAAATCAAAGGCATCAAAATTGGCAAAGATGAAGTCAAGCTTTCACTTTTTGCAGATGACATGATACTATACATGGAAAACCCAACAGACTCCACCAAAAGTCTGCTAGAACTGATACATGAATTCAGCAAAGTTGCAAGATACAAAATCAATGTACAGAAATCAGTTGCATTCTTATACACTAATAATGAAGCAACAGAAAGACAAATAAAGAAACTGATCCCATTCACAATTGCACCAAGAAGCATAAAATACCTCGGAATAAATCTAACCAAAGATGTAAAGGATCTGTATGCTGAAAAGTATAGAAAGCTTATGAAGACAATTGAAGAAGATGTAAAGAAATGGAAAGACATTCCCTGCTAATGGATTGGAAGAATAAATATTGTCAAAATGTCAATACTACCCAAATCTATCTACACATTCAATGCATTCCCAATCAAAACTGCACCAGAATTCTTCTCGAAACTAGAGCAAGCAATCCTAAAATTCATATGGAACCACAAAAGGCCCCGAATAGCCAAAGTAATTTTGAAGGAGAAGAACAAAGCAGGAGGCATCACAATCCCAGACTTTAGCCTCTACTACAGGGCTGTAGTCATCAAGACAGCCTGGTATTGGCACAAAAACTGACACATAGACCAATGGAATAAAATAGAAACCCCAGAACTAGACCCACAAACGTATGACAACTAATCTTGGACGAAGCAGGAAAGAATATCCAATGGAAAAAAAGACAGCCTTTTTAACAAATGGTGCTGGGAGAACTGGACAGCAAATGCAGAAGATTGAAACTAGAACACTTTCTCACATCATTCACAAAATAAACTCAAAATGGATAAAGGACTTGAATGTGAGACAGGAAACCATCAAAACCCAAGAGGAGAAAGCAGGAAAAGACCTCTCTGACCTCAGCCGTAGCCATCTCTTACTCGACACGTCCCCAAAGGCAAGGGAATTAAAAGGAAAAATGAACTACTGGGACTTTATGAAGATAAAAAGCTTCTGCAAAGCAAAGGAAACAACCAACAAAACTAAAAGGCAACCAACGGAATGGGAAAGGACATTTGGAAATGACATATCGGACAAAGGGCTAGTATCCAAAATCTTTAAAGAGCTCACCAAACTCCACACCCGAAAAACAAATAACCCAGTGAAGAAATGGGCAGAAAACATGAATAGACACTTCTCTAAAGAAGACATCCAGATGGCCAACAGGCTCATGAAAAGATGCTCAACGTCGCTCCTTATCAGGGAAATACAAATCAAAACCACGCTCAGGTATCACCTCACGCCAGTCAGAGTGGCCAAAATGACAAAGTAGGAGACTATAGATGCTGGAGAGGATGTGGAGAAAGGGCAACCCTCTTGCACTGCTGGTGGGAATGCAAATTGTTGCAGCCACTCTGGAAAACAGTGTGGAGGTTCCTCAAAAAATTAAAAATAGACCTACCCTGTGACCCAGCAATAGCACTGCTAGGAATTTACCCAAGGGATACAGGAGTACTGATGCATAGGGGCACTTGTACCCCAGTGTTTATAGAAGCACTCTCAACAATAGCCAAATTATGGAAAGAGCCTAAATGTTCATCAACTGATGAATGGATAAAGAAACTGTGGTTTATATACACAATGGAGTACTACAGGGCAATGGGAAAGAACGAAATATGGCCCTTTGTGGCAACGTGGATGGAACTGGAGAGTGTTATGCTAAGTGAAATAATCCATACAGAGAAAGACAGATACCATATGTTTTCACTCTTTTGTGGATCCTGAGAAACTTAACAGAAACCCATGGGGGAGGGGAAGAAAAAAAAAAGAGGTTAGAGTGAGAGAGAGCCAAAGCATAAGAGACTCTTAAAAACTGAGAACAAACTGAGGGTTGTTGGGGGGTGGGAGGGAGGGGAGGGTGGGTGATGGGTATTGAGGAGGGCACCTTTTGGGATGAGCACTGGGTGTTGTATGGAAACCAATTTGACAATAATTTTCATATATTGAAAAAAAAAGAAATGGAAAGTAAGTGGTACCTGGATGCCTAATTGGTTAAGTTTCCAACTTCAGCTCAGGTCATGATCTCATGGTCTGTGAGTTCAAGCCCTGCATAAGGCTCTGTGCTAACCGGTCAGAACTTGGATCCTCCTTCACGTTCTATGTGTCTCTCTCTGTCCTTCCCCCACTTCTCCTCCATTTCTATCTCTTTCAAAAACAAACATTATAAAAAGAAAATAAATGCCAAGTAATAAAGGATTTAAGATGGTAAGAAGTAGGGGGACCCTGGGCTTTTGACATGCCTTGAACACAACTGGATTGGGATTAGATTACTTGTAAAACCCAGGAAATCGACCTGCAGAACAACAGAAGGATCTCCACAGTTGGAGGGGGACATGGCAAGTGCAGGGTGTGTGGATTGTGATAGGAAAGAGAAAATGGCAGAGTGATTGAAGGCAGGGAACTCTTTCCATGGAGAGACAAAAGGGAGAGAAAGAGCGGCCCAGATAGTGCAGCATCGAGTTAGCACAAGAGGAAAACCTCTCTGGACCATGGACTGGGGAACAGGATGTACTGTGTGTCCCCGTTTTTTGTTTGTTTGTTTGTTTGTTTTTTCAAACAACTTATGGAGCTCAAACTCTGAGGTTTTGGAAGTGCACAATTGTCTCTGGAGTGGAGGTACAGGGGTGGTCCTAGTGGGGGAGGGAGCTGGCTCCAGAGTGCACACCATGTGTTGGTGATCTCTGGGGCACAGTGGGAGGGAACAGTCCCCCTCATAGTGTACTTTTGGAAGAAAGCTTATTGCTTCCCCAAGGACAAAAGGCTCTGCATGTACCAGCCAAAGGCTTTTCATCAGCAAGGTAGAGAGGTTCTACTCTGGGGCAGGGAAGCAGAACCATGCTGTGTGGGGTCCTTTAAGACTTTGGGTTTTGAAACCTATTTGAATGCCAAGGAGAAGCACAAGATACTGGAGGCATAGGGAGAGCTAACTGCCCTCATTATTCTGTGATGTCTGCCTAAACAGCAGGTTCTGAGATCCCCAGTCTAGGCATGAAAGATTGAGGTGATGCCATTCTTCTCCCCCCAACAAGAACATGATAAGACTTCAAAGAATAACACAGCAGCCCGCAGTAGAGGCAGGACCTGGTTACACTATACCTTGCCCCTCCATGGCAGGCAATTGCTTATTTATTGGGGCAAGACTGAATTTTACCCAAATCAGCTGGCCTCTCCTCCGGACCAGTATAGACACCACCCCTAACAGAAAATTCTTTTTTTCTTTTTCTCCTCCCTCTTCTTGTTTTATTTTGGAATCAAGCTCATATCATTTTTTATTAGTTTTTTCATCATGTCTTTTGATCTTTTTTTGGTCAAGCTCACTTATCCTTTTTTCCTTCTTTTTCTTTCTACTTTTCTTCTTTCTTTGTTTTTATTTTTCTTTATCTTTCTCTGGAATCATGCTTATAGTTTTTTGATTCTCAGTTTGGTTTTCTTGTGTCACCTTTTGTGTTTCTCTGTGTTTCCTTTTGCTCATTTTAAGAGATAAGGCTTCCCCCACTTATTTTTTTTCCCAGGGTTGTTTCAACAAGCAAATCAAAACACACCTAATTAAAGGTGCAAACACTCCACCAATGAAAGCAAGGAGGAGTTCTGTAGAGGACTGGCTAGTGGGAAAGAGCAGCCACAATGCAACAACAGAGTTCATGCAACACAGAGCAGAAAGATTTCCTGGAATTCCATGCCATGGGGACTGTATGACCCCTTTGGGATATAATAGTACTCTCAGGTGCAGGACACATAACAAGTGTTTGAAAAAAAGCAAAAGATAGAAACGTAGCAAAATGACAAGATGGAGGAGTTGCCCCAAAAGAAAGGTCAAGAGGAAATTTCAAAATTACAGCAAGAGTCTTACTCAAAACAGATACAAACAATATATATGAACACTAATGTAGAATAACAGTCATAAGACTACTAGCTGGGCTTGAAAGAATGATAGAAGATATCAGAGAAACACTTGCTGCAGATATCAAAGAACTAAGAACTAGTCAGGATAAATTTTAAAATGCTATAAATTAGATGCAGTGAAAGTGAGGATTGAAGAAGCAGAAAAGAGGCAGAAGGTTTATTTGAAAAAATTATAGGTGAGAACATCCCTAATCAGGGAAGTAAACAGGCATCCAAGTAAAAGAAGCACAGAAAACTACCTTCAAAATTAACAAAAACAGGTCAACACCAGGACATAGCATAGTGAGGCTGACAAAATGCAGATAAAGAGAGAATACTAAAAGCAACTATGGACAAAAGATCCTTAACCTAAAAAGGTGGACACATAATGTTAATGGCAAACCTGTCCACTGAAACTTGGCAAGCCAGAAGGGAGTGGCATGAAATTTTCGCTGTGCTCATTAGTAAAAATATGCAGCCAAGAATCCTATATTCAGCAAGGCTGTCATTCAGAATAGAAGGAGAGATAAAGACTTCCCCCCCCCAAAAAAAAGCTAAAAAGTTTATGATCACTAAAATACCTTGCAGGAGATCCTAAGGGGGACTCTTGAGTGCAAAGCTACAAAGACTATAAAGGACCAGAGACATCACCACAAGCACAAGACTTACATATAACACAAATGGCACTAAACACATACCTTTCAATAATCACTCTAAATGTAAATAAACAAAATGCCCCCATCAAAAGACATAGAGTGTCATGGGGCGCCTGGGTGGCGCAGTCGGTTAAGCGTCCGACTTCAGCCAGGTCACGATCTCACGGTCCGTGAGTTCGAGCCCCGCGTCGGGCTCTGGGCCGATGGCTCAGAGCCTGGAGCCTGTTTCCGATTCTGTGTCTCCCTCTCTCTGCCCCTCCCCCGTTCATGCTCTGTCTCTCTCTGTCCCAAAAATAAATAAACGTTGAAAAAAAAATTAAAAAAAAAAAAAGACATAGAGTGTCAGAGTGGATTAGAAATAAAAAAACAAGTCCATTTATATGCTGCCCACATGAGACTCATTTTAGACTTAAGGACACCTGCAGATTGAAAGTAATGGGATGTAGAACCATCATGCTACTGGAAGTCAAAAGAAAGTTGGAATAGCCATACTTATATCAGACAAACTAGATTTTAAAACAAAGACTGGAAAAAAAGTTGAAGAAGGGCATTGTATAATAATTAAGGTATCTAAAAGAGCCAAAAAACTGTAATTTTATGCCCCCAATGTGGAATAACTTAAATACATAAATTAATTAACAACAAACACAAATTTGATAATAATACCATAATAGTAGGGGACTTTATTTTTTTTATTTTTTAAATGTTTTTTTTAATTTATTTTTGAGAGAAAGTGGGGGAGAGAGGAGCAGAAAGAGAGGAAGACAGAATCTGAAGCTGCTCCAGGCTCTGAGCTGTCAGGACAGAGCCCGACAAGGTGCTTGAACTCACAAACCATGAGATAATTACCTGAACAGAAGTGGGACACTTAACTGACTGAGCCACCCAGGTGCCCCAATAGGGGACCTCAATACTCCACTGAAAGCATTGGAGAGATCATCTAGGCAGAAAATCAATAAAGAAACAAAGGCTCTGACTGACATTGAACCGGATGGACTTAGCAGATATATTCAGAACTTTTCATTCTAAAGCAGCAGAATATGCTTCTTTCCTAGTGCACATTAAACCTTCTCCAAAACAGATGATGTACTGGGTCACAAAACATCCCTTAACAAGTATAAAAAGAATGAAATCATACCATGCAGGATTTGAGATCAAAATGCTATGAAGCTTGACATAACCACAATTAAAAATTTGTAAAGCCCCCAAATACATGGAGGTTAAAGAAAATACTACTAAAGAATAAATAATTCAATCAGGAAATTAGAGAAGAAATTAAAATATATATGGAAGCAAAGGAAAATGAAAAGATGACAGTCAAAACCCTTTGGGATTCAGCAATAGCAGTCCTAAGAGGAAAATACATTGCAATTCAGGCCTATCTCAAGAAGCAAGAAAGGTCCCAAATACATACACAACCTAACCTTACACCTAAAGGAGCTAGAAAGGCAGCAGCAAATAAAACCCAAAGTCAGGATAAGAAGAGAAATAATAAATATTAGAGCAGAATTAAACATTATAGAATTAAAAAAATAGTAGAACAGATCAATTAATTTAAGAGCTGGTGTTTTGAAAGAATAAACAAAATTGATAAACCTGAAACACGACATCTCAAAAAGAATAGAGAGAGTACCCAAGTAGATAAAATCACAAAAGAAAGAAGAGAGATCACAACACCACAGGAATACAAATAGTTATTATAGAATACTAGAAAAATTATATGCCAAAAACCAGGACAATTTGGAAGAGATGGACAATTTCCTAGACATTCATACACTACAAATCTCTAACAGGAAGAAATAGATAATTTTGACAGACCCATAACCAGCGAAGAAGTTTAACTGATTGTCAAAAATCTCCCACCAAAGAGTCCTAGGCCAAATGGCATCCCAGAGGATTTCTAACAGACATTTAAAGCAGGATTATACCTATTCTCAAACTGTTCCCGAAAATAGAAATGGAAGGACAGCTTCCAGACTCATTCTATGAATCCAGTGTTATTTTGACTCCAAAAGCAGACAAGATCACACTAAAAAGGAGGATTATAGGCCAATATCCCTGATAGACACTGATGCAAAAAATCTCAGTGAGATACTAGCAAATCGAATTCAACAGTACATTAAAATAATTTTTCACCATGATCAAGTGGGATTCATTCCTGGGCTGTAAGACTGTTTCAATTTCACAAATAAATCAATGTGATACATCACATTAATAGAATAAAGGATAAGAAACATATGATCTTGTCAATAGATTCAGAAAAAGCATTTGACAAAATGCAGCACTCTTTCTTCATAAAAAACCCTCAAGAAATTTGGGATAGAAGGAAAATACCTAAACCTTATAAAAGCCATATATGAAAGCCCCACAGCTGATATCATCCTCAATAAAGAAAACCTGAGAGCTTTTCCCCTGAGATCAGGAACACGACAGGGATGTACACTCTTACCACGATTGTTTAACATAGTGTTGGAAGTCCTAGCCTCAGCGATCAGGGAATCAAACAAACAAACAAACAAAAAACAACAAGAAGACTAAATGAAAGGCATCCAAATTGGCAAATAAGAAGTGAAACTTTCACTCTTCAGAGATGACATGATACTCTACATGGAAAACCTGAAAGACTCCACCAAAAAGCCTGCTAGAACTGATACAGTAATTTAGCTAAGTCGTAGGATATAAAACCAATATACAGAAACCAGTCACATTTCTATACACTAATAATGAAGCAACAGAAAGAGGTATCCGGGAATTGATCCCATTTACAATTGCAGCAAAACTGATGAAATACCTAGGAATAAATCTAACCAAAGAGGCAAAATATCTGCGTGCTGAAAAGTATAGAAAGCTTATGAAAGAAATTGAAGAAAACACAAAGAAATAGAAAAACATTCCCTGCTTTTGGATTAAAAGAAAAAAAATATTGTTAAAATATCAGTACTACCCAAAGCAATCTACACATGGAGTGCAATCCTAATCAAAGTAGCACCAGAATTCTTAGCAGAGCCAGAACAAACAATATTAAAATTCGTATGGACCCACAAAAGATCCCAAATACCCAAAGTAATGTTGAAAAAGACAACCCAAGATGGAGGCACTACAATTCCAGACTTCAAGATGTATTACAAAGGTGTAACCAGCAAGACAGTATGGTATTGGCACAAAAACAGACACATAGAACAATGGAATACAATAGAGAAGCAAGAATTGGACTCCCAAATATAAGGCCAACTAATCTTCAACAAAGCAGGAGAGACTATCCAATGGAAAAAAGAGTCTTTTCAAATCGTGCTGGGAAAACTGGACAGCAACATGCAGAAGAATGAAACTAGACCTCTTTTTTACACCATGTGCAAAAATAAATTAAAAATGGATTAAATACCTAAATGTGAGACAGGAAAGCATCAAAATCCTTGAGGAGAAAATAGGCAGCAACCTCTGACCTCAGCCACAGCAACTTGTTATTTGACATGTCTCCATAGTCAAGGGAAAAAGCAAAAGTGAACTATTGGGACCTTGTCAAGATAAAATCTTCTGCACAGCAAAGGAAACAATGAACAAAACTAAATGGCAATGGCAGAAATGGAGAAGATAGTTGCAAATGACATATCCGATAAAGGGTTAGTATCCAAAATCTATAAAGAACTTACCAACCTCAGCACCCAAGAAACAAGTAATTCAGTGAAGAAATGGGCAAAAGAGATGGATAGACACTTTTCCAAAGAAGACATCCAGATAGCCAACAGACACATGAAAAGATGCTGAACATCACTCATTGTCAGGGAAATAAAAATCAAAACCACACTGAGATACTACCTCACACTCATCAGAGTGGCTAAAATTAACAACTCAAGAAAGAGCAGATGTTGGCGATAATGTGGAGAAAGGGACACCCTCTTGCACTTTTGGTGGGAATGCTAACTGGCACAGTCTAGAAAACAGTGTGGGGTTTCCTCAAAAACTTAAGAATACCCTATGACCCAGCAATTACACTACTAGAAATTAACCAAATGATACATGAGTGTTGATTTGAAGAGTCATATGCTCCCCAATGTTTATGGCAGTGCTATCAACAATAGCTAAATTATAGAGAAAGCCCAAATGGTCATTGACTGATGAATGGATTAAGAAGATTTCGTATATATGTACAATGGAATATTAGCCATCAAAAGAAATTAAATCTTGCCATTTGCAACAACGTGGATAGAATTGGATGGTATTATGCTAAGTGAAATAACTCAGTCAGTGAAAGACAGGTATCTTGTGATTTCACTCATATGTGAATTTGAGAAACTTAACAGATGGAAGGGGAAGGGTAGGAAAAATAAGATAAAACAGAGTGGGAGGCAAACCACAAGAGTCTCTTTAAAAAATTTAGTGTTTATTTTTAAGAGAGAGAGAGAGAATGCAAGAAAGGAGGGGCAGAGAGTGGGGAGACACAGAATCTAAAGCAGGTTCCATGTTCAGAGCTGGCAGCACAGAGCCCGATGTGGGGCTAAAACATGAATTGTGAGATCATCATCTGAGCCAAAGTCCGATGCTTAACCAACTGAGCCACCAAGGCGACCCCATAAGAGACTCTTAAATACAGCAAACAAACTGAAGTTTGACAGGGGTGGGGAAAATGAATATTGGGCTTTAAGGGGGGCACTTGTTGGGAGGAGCACTGGGTGTTACATGTAAGTTATGAATCACTGGAATTTCCTCCTGAAGCCAAGACTACATTGTATGTAAGCTAACTTGAGAATAAATTTTTAAAAAACAATAAAGCTATAAATATATTATGAGCTCACCTCATAGATGACCAAATAATAATTTATATTTTATTTGTTATATTTGTCATATTGTATTTGTCATATTGCTCCTACATGTACATTAATTTCCTTTTTTTCTTTTTTTAATTTTTTTTTCTAATTTCAGTTAGTTAACATATGGTGTTTTATTAGTTTCAGGTATAGAATATAGTAATTTAACATCTGCATCCATTATCCTGTGTTCATCCCAACAAGTGCACTCCTAAACCTCCATCACCCATTTGACCCATCCTCCACTCACCTCCCCTCTGGTAACCATCACTTGTTCTCAATAGGTAAAATATATTTTGGGGTCTCCTGGGTGATTTGGTTGGTTAAGCATCCGACTTCAGCTCAGTTCATGATCTCACGGTTTGTGAGTTTGAACCCCCCACTAGATAAGCTCAAGCCTCTTCTCACGGTTTTGGTGGGCTTGAGCACTGCTCCAGGCTCCACACCCTCTCTCCATCTCTCTCTGCACCTCATGGAATTTTCTCTCTCTATCTCATTCTGCCCCTTACTCAGTCGCACTCACTCTTTCTCAAAAACGAAATAATAAAAAAAGGATCTTACCTTTGCCTTTGTCTAAATCACTCTATATTAATAAAATATAGGTAATATATTTAAATTAATTAATTAATTAACTAATAGATGAATAAATAAATAAAATATGTTATTGGTTTACCTCTGTCTCTTTTTCCTTTTGCTCATTTGTTTCATAATTTCACATGAGTGTATTTGTCTTTCTCTCACTTATTTTACTTAGCATAATACTCTCTAGCTCTATCCATGTCATTGCAAATGGCAAGATTTTATTCTTTTTATGGTTGAGAAATGCATCGGCTAAGTATACCACATATTCTGTCATTTATCTGTCAGTGGACACTTGGGCTGCTTCTATAATTTGGTTATTATAGATAGCACTGCTATAAATACTGGGTGCATATGTCCTTTTCAATTAGTATATTTGTATCCTTTGGGTAAAAACCTCGTAGTGCAATTGCAGGATCATAGGGTAGTTCTATGTTAAACTTTTTGAGGAACATCCATACTGTTTTCCAGAGTCACTGCACCAGCTTGCATTCCCACTAACTGTACAAGAGGGTTCCACTTTCTCCACATTTTTTCCAACAACTGTTGCTTCTTGTGTTGTTGATTTTAACCATTCCAAAATGTAGGAGGTCATATATTTTTGAGGTTTTGATTTGCACTTCCATGACAATCAGTCATGTGCATCTTTTCACATGTCTGTAAGCATCTATATGTCTTATATGGACAAATGTCTATTCAAGTCTTCTGTCCCAAACTGGTACTTTTAAAGTGCTGTAATGCATTTAATTACATGCTACTTGACACTTGTTCCTTTTATGTTTTTACTATTTATTTTTGTTAGAAATGTTAGTATTAAAAATCAAATAATGAAATTTCCCATCAGTCCTGCAATTATACACAAATTTGATTTCCTTTACAGACGTGTGCAAAGCTTGATGTATTATTTTATTACTATAGTCTGTTGATTATTCTGTGGTCTGTCTATGAATAGAATTTTAACATTGTAATATACAAATATTTGATTTTATTTATTGGTTGTATATACTGCACATAGAAATATAAGGCATCTATCTCAAGATTTCTATAAATCCAAAGTGCTTATAGTGCTCAAAAGTCCTTCCTCTTGAAATTTTACACTATAACCCATATGATAAAAGTTAAGGGAAGCTGTATTGTTCTTAGTGTATTTTTATGAGGTATTTTAAATAACAATTCAGAATCTGTTAAACATATTAATGATAAAATGGGTAAAACAGTAAATGTTTCTTAATGAAATAATCATTTTAATTAATTCAATAAAGCAAGTATGTTTATAGTTTTGTCTTATTTTTATAAGATAAACATTTTAAAACAATATTGCATTATTACACACACTGATATACATTATAATAAAAAATCTCGTCCATTACTACTAGAAACATAGATTCATAAAGTAGGAAAGTAATAAACTTATAGGAAAACTAGGTATATTTAAAAGCTATTTTGAATAAAACTGTTTTGAACTGTATTAAGACAAATTTTTTAACAAAACTTTATTGTCTCTCACTTAAGTTAAGCACCTCCCTTATATCTGATGCTGGATGACATTGAAATTTGCAAGATGCTGACAAGAAACGAAATTGCATTTAAGATATTTATACACAGTAACCATAATTTGTTTTTGTCTAGATCTGTACAGAGTTAATCAAGTGGTTCAATTCTTGGGACAATAGAAATAAACTAGGACTGTCATGAGAAAACAAAAATGTATAGGCACAGAGACATTTACTGAGGGTTACTAACCTGGACACTGGCTTGTTCCTGCATTTTATAATTTTATCCAAATTTCAACTTCTGTGCCTTGGTGCTACTGCCCCTTGGGACAAAATTGCACCAGCCACAATGTGACAAGACCTGCCCCCAGAGGACCAGAGCAGGTCTGCACCAGGCCAGGTCCCTAATGTTTGGAGTTTTTAAACTCAACCAGCTGGCCTGGGATAGACCCAGGGGAAGAAAAGCAGCAGCAAACACAGCAGCAAAGCACACACAGTATACACCAGAAACACTTCCTGAAGAGCCAAGCCCTGGAGAGAAAATGACCTCTTCTTCATAAAATGATTACTCTCAGGATCAGGAAACATAACAGGATTTTCTTACACACAGAAGAAGACAGATACCTATAAAAAATGCCAATACAGAGGAATTCATCCCAAAAGAAAGAACAAGAAAATGTCATGACCAGGGATCTAATGAAAACAAATATGGGACACCCGAGGGGTTCAGTTGGTTAAGCATCCAACTCTCTCATGAGATCAGGTCATGATCTCATGGTTTCATGGTTTAGAGCCCCACATCGGTCTCTACGCTGATGGTGTGATGCCTGCTTAGAATTCTCTGTCTTCCTCACGGCCCCTCCCCTATTCACACTGTCTCTGTCTCTCTCAAAATAAATAAATAAACTTAAAAAATTAAAAACAAAACAACACAAACAAAAACAAATGTAAGTCATATGCCTGTTCCATAATTTAAAACAACAATAATAAGAATACTAGCTGGGCTTGAGAAAAGCATAGGGGACACCAGGGAGTCCCTTGCCACAGAGATAAGAGACCTAAAAACAAATCAGGCTGAAATTAAAAAAAAATGTTAAAACTGAGATGCAAAACTGATTGGATGTAATAACCACAAGGATGGAAGCAGCAGAGGAATGAATATGTAATATAAAAGGTAAAATTATGGAAAATAATGAAGATGAAAAAAGAGGGAAAATAAAATTAGATCATGAATGTAGACATAGGGAACACAGCAACTCCATGAAATTTGTATCATAGGAGTCCCAGAAAAGAGAGGAGAAAAGGGGAAAGATTTATTTGAGGAACTTATAGTAGAAAACTTCCTTAATCTGAGGAAGGAAACAGATATCCAAATCCAGGAGGCACAGAGAACTCGCATCAAAATCAATAAAAGCAGACCAATACGAAGATTTATCATAGTTACATTTGCAAAATATAGAGATGAGAAAAAAAAGCTTAAAAACATCAAAATATTAGAAGTCACTAACTTACAAGGGAAGATAAATAAGGTAAGAAGCAGATCTCTCCACAGAAACTTGGCAGAGGAGAAGGGAGTGACATCATATATTCAATGTGTTGAATGGGAAAAAATCTGCAGCAAAGAAAACTATCCAGCAAGGCTATCATTCAGAATAGAATGAAAGAGAAAGAGTTTACCAGACAAAGAAAAACTAAAATAGTTCATGTCCACTAAACTATCCCTGCAAGAAATATTAAATAGGACTCACTGAGTGGAAATGAAAGAACAAAAGTGGAAATGACTAAAAAGGAATAGAGAAAAGCTCCAGAAACCATGACTTAAATAATACAACAACATTAAATTCTTATCTATCAAGAACCACTGAATGGAAATAGACTAAATGCTCCAATCTAAAGACAGAAGGGTTCAAAATGTATTAAAAAAGACACAGGTATATTTTGTCTACAACAGACTCATTTTAGACATAAAGCCACCTGTAGATTGAAAGTAAGGGGATGGAAAACCATCTGTCAGGCTAGTGGACATCAACAGAAAGTCAGAGTAGCAATACCTATATCAGACAAACAAGATTTTAAACCAAAGACTAAAACAAGAGATGAAGAAGGGCACTCTATCTTGATAAAGGGGACTATCCAACAAGAAGATTTAACAATTGTAAATATTTATGCTTCAAACTTGACACACCCAAATATATAAAACAATTAATAACAAACATAAAGGAACCCATTGATAATACAATAATAGCAGGAGACACTAACACCTAACTAACATCAATGGACAGATCATCTAAGAATGTAATCAACAAGGAAACAATGGCTTTGAATGACACACTGGACCAGATGGACTTAACGGATATATTCAGAACACTTCATCCTAAAATAGCAGAATACACATTCTTTTTGAGTGCACATGGGACATTCTCCAGAATAGATCACATACTAGATCATAAATCAGACCTTGAACATTAAAAAAGAATGAGATTATGCCACTCATATGTTCTGACCACAACACGATATAACTTGAAGTCAATCACAAGAAAAATTTAGGAAAGACCACAAATACATGAAGGTTAAAGAATATCCTAATAAAGAATAAATGGATCAACCAGGAAATTAAAGAAGAAATAAAGAAAAAACATGGAAACAAATGAAAATGATACACTACAATCCAAAGCCTTTAAATCTAGTGAAAACAGTCCTACGAGGGAAGTTTATAGCAATACATGCTTACATCAAGAAGCAAGAAAAATCTCAAATATGCAACCCTTTCACTTAAAGGGCCTAGAAAAAGAACAATAAATAAAGCCTGAGGCCAGCAAAAGAAGGAGAATAATAAAGATTATTGCAAAAATAAATGATACAGAAACAACAACAAAAACCTAGTAGAACAGATCAGTGACATCAGAATCTGGTTCTCTGAAACAATTTATAAAATTAATAAACCGCTGGCCAGATTTATGAAAAAGAAAAGAGAAATGTCTCAGACAAATAAAATCATGTATGAGAGAGGAGAGATCACAACCAACACAACAGAAATACAAACGATTAAAAGAGAATATTATGAAAAAACCATATGTCAACAAGTTTGGAAAACTGGAAGAAATGAATAAATTCCTAGAAACTTATAAACTACAAAAACTGAAACAGGAAGAAATTGAAAACTTGAACAGACTGATAAGCAGCAAATAAATTGAATCAGTAATCAAAAAGCTCCCAAAATACAAAAGTCTAGGGCCAGATGGCTTCCCAGGGGAAGTCTACTAAATATTTAAAGAAGAAGTAATACCTATTTTTCTCAAGGTGTTCCAAGAAATAAAACTTCCAAATTCATACTACAAGGCCAGGATTACTTTGATTCAAAAACCACACAAAGACCCCACTAAAGAAGAGAATCACAGGGCAATATATCATGAAAATGAATGCAAAAGTTCTCAACAAAATACTGATAATTGGATCCAATAGTACATTAAAAGAGTCATTCACCATGATAAAGTGGAATTTATTCCTGAGTTGTATGGGTGGTTCAATATTTGTAAATCAACCTGATATACCACATTAATAAAAGTAAGGATAAAAGCCATATGATCCTCTCAATGGATGCAGAAAAATCATTTGACAAAATATAGCATCCTTTCTTGATAAAGACCTTAAACAAAGTAAGGATATAGAGAACATACTTCAACACCATAAAGGTCATATACAAAAAACCAACAGCTAATATCATCCTCAATGGAGAAAAACTGAGAGCTTTTCCTCTATTGTCAGGAACAAAAGAGGGATGCCCACTTCCCCCAGTTATTTAACATAGTACTGAGAGTTTTTATCTTCAACAATTAAACAATAGGAAATAAGAGTCATCCAAATCAGCAGGAATAAGTCAATCTTTCACTATTCACTGACTACATGATATTGTATGTGTAAAATATAAAAAACTCCATCAAAAAATTGATTAAAATGAGACACAAATTAAGTAAAGTCACAGGACACAAAACCAATGTGCAGAAATATGTTGCATTTTTATAAACCAGTAATGAAGCAGCAGAACAAAAAATCAAGGAACCAATCCCTTTGACAATAGAACCAAAAACCATGAGACACCTAGGAATAAACCTAACAAAAGAGGTAAAGGATCTATAATCTGAAAACCATACAATGTTATGGGAGAAATTGAAGATGAAAGAAACAAATGGGGAAAAATTGAAGATGAGACAAAGAAATGGAAAAACATTTGATGCTCATGGATTGAAAGAACAAATATTGCTAAAATATCTATACTACCCCAGAAATCTACACATTTAATGCAATATCTATTAAAATACCACCAGCATTTTTTACAGGGCTAGAACAAAAATCATAAAATTTGTATTGAACCACAAAGGGCCATGAATAATGAAGGCAATTATGAAAAAAAAAATAAAGTAAAGCTGGAGACATCTCAATACTGGACTTCAAGATATATTACATAACTTTAGTCATCAAGACAGTATGGTGCTGGCACAAAATAGACTCATAGATTAATGGAACAGAACAGAAAACTAAGAAATACACTCACAGCTATATGGTCAACTAACTTTAACAAAGCAATATTCAATAGAAAAAGGCAGTCTCTTCAACAAATGATGGTGGGAAAACTGGATAGTAACATGTTGAAGAATGAAACTGGATCACTTTCTCACACCATACACAAAATAAATTTAATTTGGATGAAATGTGAGACAGGAAATCATCAAAATGCTAATGGATAACACAGGAAGTACCTTCTTTGACATCAACCACAGCAACTTCTTACTAGACGCATCTCCAGAGACAATGGAAACAAAAGTGAAGATGAAGTATTGAGACTTCATCAAAATAAAACTTCTGCACAATAAAGGAAACAAAACTAAAAGGCAACCTTTGGAATGGGAGAAGATATTTGCAAATGACATATCTGATAAATGATTAGTATCCAAAATCTATAAAGAACTTATCATACTCAACACCCAAAAAATAAATAATCCAGTTAAGAAATGGGCAGATGTGAATAGAAATTTTTCCAAAGAAGACAGACATATCTCCCAGAGACATATGAAAGGATGTTCAATGTCACTCATCATCAGGGAAATACAAATCAAAACTACAATATCACCTCACAACTGTCAGAATTGCTGAAATCAACAACGTAAGAATTAACAGATGTTGATGAAGATGTGAAAAAAGGGAAACCCTCTGCATTGTTTCTGGGAATGCATACTGGTGCAGCCACTATGGAATATAGTAAGGAGAAAAAGTTACAAATAGAACTACTCTATCATCCAGAAATGTACCACTAGGTATTTACTAAAGGTTACAAAATTACAGACTCAAAGCACACATGCACACTTATGTTTATAGCAGTATTATCAGCA